>NW_027361669.1:23000000-23600000 GCF_039654945.1 Dendrobates tinctorius
ATGGTTGAGGTTGCCCGTGTGGAGTCCAATTAAGCCGCAGGCTCCACTCCTGGTGGTGCCCTTCTGGACATTCCTTTAAGGTTCGGCTTTGCAATCATACTGCCCCCGGAAACCAAACACTTTGCCTTCATGGACGCTGTTCGGAGGGTCGTGGGAATAATGCTGCCCGATCCTCAGTTGGCATAATTTATGGTGGGAAGTCCAACAGTATATGATCGTCTTCAATTTTAGAATTTTAGATTTTTTTCATTTTAGATTTTTAGTCCAGCCTTTCTTGACTTTATAAGCGCAAGACATGCCTATATCTGTGTCTCCTCCTCCTCCTTTTACTCCTCCACCTCTTTTCTATATGTAGTTGCCCATTTCCATATGTTATTTTTGTCTTCTGAGCATTGTGTCTGCTTTGGGACACCTTTTAAGGTGTTTTGTAATTGTTTTCTATGTGTTTGTATGTGTTTGTGTTTGCCTGCCATTGTTTTCAATGGGACTCGTCGGTGTTCGTCGAACGTTCGACGAACATTCGACGAACTTGCCTCCTGTTTGACGAACCGAACCGAACTCGAACTCTAGCCGGGTGGCTCAACACTACTCCTGATATATAGACGTACATTTTTAATGTTTAAACTATGCTATATATACCTGGTATCTGGTGATACTGTACCCTTTCCGCTAGGAAATCCTCCTCCACCCACCACTCTAAGTGTATCATTGACACCTGGAACATTGGCCCACATGTGTGATTATTTCTTGCTGATCTTCTTTTTATATTGTGGTGTGATCCATCCTGAGCGTGTGAGAGTCTGTGGGTTACTCCTACAATTTATATGTAGATTTAAAAATTACCCCAACACTGTATACAGCTCTACGCTTGTGATACATTACCCATTTACTGCTTTTTATAATCTGGTCTAATCCAAACTGACCAAGTGAGAGTCTGTTTCTGACTGTGGAAATAAATACTGAGATTGACAATGACCCCTACACTGTGTACAGCTGAACGCTTTAGATCCATTACCGTTTTACGGCTTTTTATATTGTGTTGCAATCCATACTGAGCCTGAGAGCGTCTGTGTCTGCCTCCTGAAATATATACGGAGATTTAGAATGTTTAAACTATACTATCTGATGATACTGTACCCTTTTTCTACTTTTTATATTCTTGTCTAATCCATACTGAGCCTGTGAGCGTCTCTGTGTGACTCATGAAATATATAGGGAGATTAACAATTATCCTTTGACTGTATAGAGCTGTACACTTCTGATACAGTACCATATATCTGATGTTATTTGGGGTACATTTTCTCCAAAATTTGGAAGTATGGTGGAAGAGGCCGCAGACGTGGGGGGCCAGCTGGTACTGATGGTGGTGGTGCATCTGCTGGTAGTGGCAAAAGCACAATAGCAGCTAAGGCAAGAGATGTTGAGCCTGCATCATGGTCTGGCTCCGGAACGCCTGGAAGGCTACCTTTTCTGGGAGTAGGTTAACCGCTTTAAAAGCCGGAGCATCAGGAACTGGTTTTGGCTTACATTGCCGAAACAGACTCCAGCAAATATGCCCTCCTCTTCTGAAGTTTCAAAAAATGCAAGCACTGAGTCGTCAAGTGCTGGCTCCTGGTCAGGAAGAACCCCTTTCCTTCTGTCCTTCACCCCCATCAAAAGTGAATGATGCAGCAGGCTACACTTCACATTAATCAAAAGTGAATGATGCAGCAGGCTACACTTCACATTAATCCATGTAGCTCTTTCCCACATACCATGCCTGGGTTATCAAGTCAAATCGTGAATTCCCCAGTCCAAGATGAATCTGACATCGAGTGTGGGTTGCCAGCCTGGGCAGTGGGGTTAATCGGTACTGGGCCGGTGTCTCAGAGGGATGTGTCACGGTGGTGGTGACCCGGTCCGTGGGCATGGGCGTCCATGCAAAGGGGTGAATAACATTTATAGGTGAATGATACTTGACGCCACCTGTGGTTTCTGATCAGATTGACCAGCGCTGCAGTGTCGCTTCTCTGGGACAGATGTTGTGGTGCAGCTAATATGTAGAAGCCCTGCACAGGTAGGGCCGCAGTCACAGGGCAGAAGAAAGAGTTGGTAGATGGTGTGTAGTGCTGGATGTAGCAGAGCCGTGCGCCAGGAGCAGGAGAAAGATGGCAGACACAGTCTTGTAGTTCCTTTACCTATACTTGGTAAGTGCCGTACAGCCTGGAAGCAAATTAGGAATTCTGTCTCTGCTGATAGGTAGTGTGGCCTCCGTTCTAGCGCTTATCTGAGGTACTCGCAGTACTGAGTTCACTGAAGTTCCCCTTGTTGACTCTCTTTTGAAACTTTCTCGTATGGCAGGCAGCCGTAGCCTTTTCCTTCTGGCTCACACAAGTCGCTGCTGGGGCCTCCGAGCCTTAGTTGGGAACAGAGCATTTACAGCTGCTACTTCCTCCGGTTTCTGCTGCAGGACCGTCAGAGTCCCTAAAAACTCGGAAACCGGAATCCGGACCATGCGCTCCAGCTAGGAGTGAGCTTTAACTCTGCTCATCCTCCCGCTCCCCTTCTCACATCCACACACTTCCCCTTCCCTTCACAGACTGCCCAAACTTCCCTCCTCCCGACCACAGAGAGCAGCTCCTCAGCAGTCAGGTTCAGAGCTCCCCCTGCTGGCCTGGAGTGGGAAATGTGTTGTGTGTTGGTTTAACTGCTAGAGAGATCCTTCGTTGCTCCCAAGGAGGAAGGTAATGCCACTATGGCGACCGTTCTCCTGGGGGCGCCACAAGTGCACTAATGTCCAGCCATTGCTAGATTATTCTGCTGGTACATTGACCCTGTCCACTACATTCCCCTCGCACTCTACACAGCCAGAATCTGACCCTGATGAAACTCAGGTTCCCCTTCCCGCATACTATACCACCTTATACGGTGACAAAGAGGAAGATGCAGATGAAAGTGCAGGTTCCTTGAGCAGGTGGGGGGGCATACTCATGAGCGATGGCTCTGGCACAGGGCGCCTCATAGTAAGCAAAAGTGTCTCTGCCAGTAGGAGGGCCAATCAGACACACCGCCGTACTATGAGGGGCTCTGTGCCAGTGCCGTCGCCAACGAGTGGGCCCCCCCTGCTTGCTCAGGATCACAGCACTTGCAAAGTTGAAATACTTACCTCTCCCTGCTCCACCGCCGTGACGTCTTCCGCGTTTCCTGACAGTGACATTCTGGTCAGAGAGCGCGATGACATCACGTCTGTACGCCTCCTGCCTAAACAGTCCAAGTGCAGAGAAATGGAAGATGGGGACGAGGAGGAGTCCTGACTAGTACAGTGATTCCCTAGCGAGGAGACTTATTTAATTGTTTTAAAGGTTGGGAGCAATTTTTGGGGAGCACTATACTCTGGAGAATGATATATGGGGCCCACCATACACTGGAGCATTCCAAAGGTGGACATCAGACACTGGAGCAGCATTTACAGGGCCCATTATACACTGGAGCATTGGAAATGGGGCCCATTATATATGGAGCATTATTTGGGCCCATAAGATAGTGGAGCTTCATCCATGGGGACCAACATATACTGTAGCATTATGCGAAGCTCGTCATATACTGTATGGAACGTTATATGGGACCAATGATTCTGTATGGAGAAATATATGGGCCTCATTACTCTGTATAGCGCACTATGCGGTGGCCATAATACTGTATGGAGTAATATACTGTCCGTTTTTGGAGCTATTGGAGAATTTAAAATGGATATCAGTCATGTGATGTAAGAAGTGAAGTATTTTTCATTGTACTATACCGCTATTTCTCTGCCGTATCAGAGGATCATGAATTGTGGCATGTGTTAAAGGAGCCCAATGACACTCTTTGGCCCTGGGCCCATGAAAATCTGGAGCCAGCCCTACCCCCCCACAGCTTTAGCCAAATAACCCCCAGTTTTCAATGCCTAACTATTATTATAAAGTAAATTAAGGTTGACAAGCTTAAGTAATAAGAATTGATGTTTTTGGCATTAAAATGGGCACTGTAGGTGTGTTTCCTTTCCTCCACTCACTGCCGACTTTTCTTCCCTTTTGACTTGCATTGGGTTTCGTGTTTCAGTCGGCCTTCGACTTTTCACGATAATCGGCCGATTTCGTTCGACCCGACTTTTGCGAAAGTCGGGTTTCATGAAACCCGACTCGACCCGAAAAAAGGCAAAGTCGCTCATCTCTAATGTTCAGTAAATGCACTCAATACTTGTTTGGGGCTCCTTTTGCATCAATTACTCCATCAAAGCAGCGTTGCAGGCAGACGATCAGCCTGTGGCACTGCTGAGGTGTTTTGGAAGCCCAGGTTGCTTTGATAGCAGCCTTCAGCTCATCTACAATGCTGGGCCTGGTGTCTCTCATCTTCCTCTTGACAATACCCCAATAAGGTCAGATAAGTTTGCTGGCCAATCAAGCACAGTGACACTGTTGTTTTTAAACCAGGTATTGGTACTTTTGGCAGTGTGGACAGGTACCAAGTCCTGCTGGAGAATGAAATTTCCATCTCCAAAAAGTTGTCGGCAGAGGGAATCATGAAGTGCTCTAAAATTTCCTGGTAGATGACTGTGCTGACTTTGGTCTTGATAAAACACAGGGGATCTACATCAGCAGATGACATGGCTCCCCAAACCATCACTTATTGTGGAAACTTCACACTAGACCTCAAGCAGCTTGGATTGTGTGCCTTTCCACGCTTTCTCCAACCTCTAGGACCTTGATTTCCAAATGAAATGCAAAATTTACTGTCATCTGAAAACATCACCTTGGACCACTGAGCAACAGTTCAGTTCTTTTTCTCCTTTGCCCAGGTAAGATGCATCTGGCATTGTCTATTGATTATGAGTAGCATGACATAAGGAATGCGACACTTGTAGCACATGTCCTGGATACGTCTGTGTGTGCTGGCTATTGAAGTATTTACTCTACTGTAGCACTCCTTGTGGCAAGCTCTGAGCATCGCGAGCACTGTGATGCTAGGGCAAGAACCGAGTAGTGACGAGCATCCTCGCTCATTACTAATTACTACTATTGACCTCACAAAAGGGTATTGGCAAATTCACATGTCCCAGGCCACCAAAGAAAAGACTGCATTCTCAACGCCAGATGGATTCTTCCAATACACAAGGATGCCATTTGGATTGCAAGGCGCTCCAGCAACATTCCAGAAAGCCATGGAATGGATCCTCGCTCCCCAAAAGAGGTATGCAGGGGCTTACCTAGATGATATTGTAATCTTCAGCCAGAATTGGGGAAGTCATCTGAGCAAGGTCCAGGCAGCATTTGATGCTTTATGAAAGGTAGGGTTTTCCGGTTTTTCCATAAACCCGAAGAAGTGTGCCTTGGAAATGGAGGATGTGAGATACTTAGGCTCTGAGCATCTTGAGCAGTGAGATGCTCAGGCAAGTACCGACGAACATGCTCGCTCATCACTATAGGAGGCGTTTTTTCCTTCTCTTTTTAATTTTGCCTTATATACAAGTCATTATAAATGTAATATTGTTTCTTCCCCTTTTTATTTGTTATGCAAGAAGTATCATTTCTCCTTGCGGAGAATGACATGCTAAGCATGTCGAGCTGAGGAGGCTTAAAGCCGCAATGTTCCTCTGGGAAATATGCTAATTATGCAAATTGTCTTTTCATAGAGGAAGAGGACTAGAATCTTTGGTTTTACAAGTTTTATTGTTAGTCAGTAAAAGTGGAGTAATACTCTGACAAACTGTTTCCATCTATTAAGAGATTTTCCTGCCCCCAGCACTCCTGTTAAGGTCTTCTGTAAAAATGCTCGCGTTTCCCGTTGACTTCCATTTTACTCTTTACTCGAGTCAAGCGACTGACCTGCTCTATTTGAGTACCGAGCACTAAAGATGAGCGATCTTGACCTTAAAAGTTTGGGGTCTGGTTAGTGTCTGGTGCTAAACTTCGAACACGGACTCCTCTTAGAAGTCCGTTCCAATGTTTGTGTCATGGTCCCGGCTGCTGCGCGCTCCTCCCGGTGCGTCCCTATGCCCCGGCGCTTCCCCGCACCCGGCTTCCGGGTTCCTCGGGGTCGGGCACCTGCGCACTGTGGGGATCCCGGCGCTCTGCCTCCTGGGAGTGATGACGCGGTGGCGCCACCCCCAACATGGCGGCATCCACCGGCTATTTAGGATCTATGTCTAGTCAGGTAAGGTGCCTGACTGTCGACTTCAGTGACGCTGTCTCCTGCAGCGTTCACTGTGTCTCAGGCCGTGCCTCTTGTCTGCGCCTTGCTGCGCCATCTCTGTCTTTTCTGCGCCTTGTCTGTGCTCTCCCTGTCGGCTCTCGACTGTCTCTTCTGCCTGCCCTTGCCTCCGTTGTCTCCTGTGTCTGCCTCTGTTCGCTTGTCTCCTGCCTTGTCTCCCAGTCTGTGCCTTATCCATTGTCCCTATCTATTGCAGCCTCCCGCCTGTGCCATCCGCTGAGTCTGTCTCGCAGCCCCTTCTCCGTTATTCCAGGTCCTTCTCTGCATCAGCCCTGATTCCCTGTGTATCCTCTCCAGGCGTACCCCAGTTGCCCCTTTGGTTCCGGCCGTCATGGTTCTACCCTTCGTGGGCCTGCCCCTAACACTCCCTGTATAGGGGGTGGCCACACCTGGGCTGCTCGCCCTCGGGGGCTCTGGAGCCATGACCCAGAGGGTCCACTTCCGGGTTGTTCCTCATCGCCCCTGTAACAGCAACCGTAACAGTTTGACATTCCGGGAAAAGTCCGGGAGGGAAGGTGAGAGAGAAAATTTTCCATTTCAAAAGTTTGGGTCCCCATTCTTTTCAAATAGATATGTACTGACTAAACACCCAAGTTCATAGACATAGACTGTACATAGACTGTATCATTTCTTCGGAAGATATCCTTTAGCCCTGATCTCAAGGATTTCTGGGTCAACTGATTAGACCAATAGCACAAACCGGCCTAGTCTATGGAATTACTGTTGTTTCCAGTGTCATATCAGAGAGAGTATTCAGTGCAGCCGGTTCCTTTGTTATTCCCAAGCAGACTACGTTATCTCCTACAAGGTTGGAAAGCCTAACATTTGTCAAAATGAATCAGGCATGGATTAGTGTCTACTTTCAATCACCTACTGTCTGTCTGCCTTCTACATTGTTCTGCTGCCATCACTGCTGATCGGACATCTACTCCATGTCCATTATGTACTAAATACTTTAGTACTTCTACTGCCGATGTGGCGAAGCTGACTCTATAGTCATTCCTTTCACTGCAACGTAATAGTTCTCAACTGTGTGTCTTCTACTGTTGTCACCGACACTGCTCAGCCACAATCAGGCACAAATCTCCCAACTGCCCATTGTTTTTTATAGTGTTAATTTATACTGCTGCTGTCAGGGCTGCCTTTGCTTGCTTTACAGTGCTATACATCTCCTTACCTTCTCTGTCCTAATTCTCTACTGTGATATTTTTGTCACTAGCATTGCAAAAACATGCCAGCCACACATGCCATCACTTGGCTGCCCAGTGTGTTTCACGGTGCTATACAGTACTGATTCACTCTCTTAGGATAAACAAGCGTGAAACAGTTCCCAAAATAGCTAATTTTTGGAACTGCTCAGTGACTATTCATAGTTTCTTCACTTTGAAAAGTTAACTTGTTCCTGCTTCCTAAAAAAAGTGTAGTTTTAGGCCATGTGCACACGATGCAGATGTCCAGCGAATCCTCAGCGGATTTTACCGCGCAGAAACGTTGCATATCCGCATTGCGATGTACAGTAGCATGTTAGTCAATTGGAAAAAAAAACGCTGTGCAGACGCTGCGGATTTTTCCGCGCGGTTTTCTTGTGGTTCAAAATATGCAGCATGTCACTTCTTTTGTGCGATTTTCCATCTGCTCCATTCTCCAAATCCGCAGGGGAAAACCGCACAAAAACCACAAGAAAACCGCAAGAAAAAAGGAAGAAATCCGCAGGAAAAATGCAGGTCATTTGACCTGCGGATTTCTTCAATTCTGCGCGGAAAAATCCACAGGGCTAAAAAGTACGTGTGCACTTAGCCTTAGGACTGCTTTGTAAAAAAAATTAGTAAATGTTTAAACATGGATAATTGTCGCACTCCCTCTGTGAAAAAAAATCATATCTTCCATTTGCGTCTCCGTTTGTATTAACACCATCAACTCATGCATCTGCCCCAAAAGACAAATAATTTTTGGACTGTTTATATAATTTAGGTAGTCAAAAAAAGTCTATTGCAGTGTGTAGATAAACAGGTTGCTGGTTACCATTGCCTGCCATCTGTTTACACCTAATCATATAGGGTGGTTTGCACGTTCATGACCGGGCCAATTTTTACAATTCTGACCACTGTTCCTTTATGAGGTAATAACTCTGAAACGCTTCCATGGATCCCACAGATTCTGACATTGTTTTCTCGTGACATATTGTACTTCATTATAGTGCTAAAATTTCATTCAAATAACTTGCGTTTATTTGTGAAAAAAACGGAAAATTTTGAAAATTTCGCAATTTTCCAACTTTGAATTTTTATGCCCTTAAATCACAGAGATATGGCACACAAAAACTTAATAAATAACATTTCACATATGTTTACTTTACATCAGCACAATTTTGGAACCAACATTTTTTTTTTTGTTAGGAAGTTAAAAGGGTTAAAAGTTGACCAGCGATTTCTCATTTTTGCAACACCATTTTATTTTTACGAACCACATCACATTTGAAGTCATTTTGAGGGGTCTATATGATAGAAAATACCCAAAAGTGACACCATTCTAAAAAATGCACCCCTCAAGGTGCTCAAAACCAGATTCAAGAAGTTTATTAACCCTTCAGGTGCTTCACAGGAATTTTTTGAATGTTTAAAATGTACATTTTGAATGTTTTAAATGAACATTTAACTTTTTTTCACAAAAAAATTACTTCAGGTACAATATTTTTTTTTATTTTACCAAGGGTAACAGGAGAAATTGGACTGCAAAAGTTTTTGTGCAATTTGTCCTGAGTACGCTGATACCTGATATGTTGGGGGGAACCACTGTTTCTGCACATGGCAGAACTCAGAAGGGAAGGAGCGCCGTTTGACTTTTTCAATGCAAAATTGTCTGGAATTCAGATCAGATGCTATGTCACAAGGGCTTCACAGAAGTTTATAAAATTCAGTTGTACAATTTAAAAATATTATTTCCACAAAAATGATCTTTTCACCCCCAATTTTTATTTTCCCAAGGGTAACAGGACACTAAAAGTTATTGTGCAATTTGTCCTGAGTACGATGATACCCCATATGTGGGTGTAAACGACTATTTGGGCGCATGGCAGAGCTCAGAAGGGAAGCAGCGCCATTTGACTTTTTTGGCTGTAATTGGGATTGGACGCCATGCCGCATTTGGAAAGCCCCTGATGTGCCTAAACAGTGGAAACCCCCCACAAATGACACCATTTTGGAAACTAGACCCCCCCAAGCAACTTATCTAGATGTGTGCTGAGCACTTTGAACCCCCAAGGGCTTCACAGAAGTTTATAATGCCAGGGCATGAAAATAAAAAAATCGTATTTTTTCCACAAACATGATCAATTAGTCCCCAATTTTTTAATTTTCTCAAGGGTAACAGGAGAAATTGAACCCCAAAAGTTGTTGTCCAATTTGTCCTGAGTATGCTGACACCCCATATGTAGGAGAAAACTACTGTATGGGCACACGTCAGGGCTCGGAAGGGAAGTAGTGACGTTTTGGAATGCAGACATTGATGGAATGGTCTGCGGGTGTCATGTTGCCTTTGGAGAGCCCCTAATGTACCTAAACAGTGGAAACCCCCCACAAATGACCCCATTTTGAAAACTAGACCCCCTAAGGAACTTATCTAGATGTGAGGTGAGCACTTTGAACCCCCAAGTGCTTCACAGAAGTTTATAATGCCAGGGCATGAAAATAAAAAGTCATATTTTTTTCCACAAAAATTATATTTTTGCCCCCAATTTTTTATTTTCCTAAGGGTAACAGGTGTCCGATCTCAATTCCAGCCAAAAACGTCAAATGGCGCTGCTTCCCTTCCGAGCTCTGTCATGTGCCCAAATAGTGGTTTACCCCCACAAAAAAAAATTTTGGTTCCAAAATTGTGCTGATGTAAGGCTGGTTTCACATTTGCGTTTTTTTGCGCTGTAAAAAAACGCATACGTGCGCATGCGTTTTTTCCCCTATATTTAACATGGGTGCGCATACCTGCGCACTGTCATGCGCATGTATGCGATTTTCATGCGCTGCGTTTTTTTGGGGTGTGCGATTGTATTTTCCAGACGCAGCATGTTGCATTTTTTGGTCCTGCAAAAAAGCGCATGCGCACGTATGCGCACATTTTGCGCTAAAAATGGCCATTATAGCCTATGGGTGCGCATATGTGCGCATTGGCATGCTTATGTATGCGTTTTTTTGCACATGCGTTTTTTTTTTTACCATTAGTTTAGACAATGGAATTTAGGGGTTTGGGTAAAGTTAGGGTAAGTTAAGGGGGTTTAGGGTTAGGGTTAGGGTCAGGGTTAGGGTTAGGGTTAGGGTCAGGGTTAGGGTTAAGTATGGTTTGGTTAAGGGTTAGGGTCAGGGTTAGGGTTAGGGTTAGGGTCAGGGTTAGGGTCAGGGTTAGGGTTAAGTATGGTTTGGTTAAGGGTTAGGGTCAGGGTTAGGGTTAGGGTTAGGGTCAGGGTTAGGGTCAGGGTTAGGGTTAAGTATGGTTTGGTTAAGGGTTAGGGTCAGGGTTAGGGTTAGGGTTAGGGTCAGGGTTAGGGTTAGGGTTAGGGTTAGGGTTAGGGTCAGGGTTAGGGTTAAGTATGGTTTGGTTAAGGGTTAGGGTCAGGGTTAGGGTTAGGGTTAGGGTCAGGGTTAGGGTTAGGGTTAAGGTTAAGTATGGTTTGGTTAAGGGTTAGGGTTAGGGTCAGGGTTAGGGTTAGGGTTAAGGTTAAGTATGGTTTGGTTAAGGGTTAGGGTTAGGGTTAGGGTCAGGGTTAGGGTTAGGGTTAGGGTCAGGGTTAGGGTTAAGTATGGTTTGGTTAAGGGTTAGGGTTAGGGTTAGGGTTAGGGTCAGGGTTAGGGTTAGTAAAGTCATGGTTTGGGTTAGTGTGAGGGGCCACCTAATGTTGGAAAAAAACGCAAACGCGGTAAAAACGCACTAAAAACGCATACAAACGCATAAAAACGCTGCGTTTTTTTCATGCATGCTCATAAAAATGCTTGAAAAAAACGCAGCAGTTGTATGCTTTTGTATGCGTTTTTTCAATGCGTTTTTTTGCGGGAAAAACGCGCTGCAAAAAAAAGCAAGTGTGAAACTAGCCTAAAGTAAACATGTGGGTAATGTTAGTTATCAAGTTTTTTGTGTGCCGTATCTCTGTGATTTAAGGGCATAAAAATTCAAAGTTGGAAAATTTTTGCCAAATTTCCGTTTTTCTCACAAATAAACGCAAGTTATTTGAATGAAACTTTACCACTAACATGAAGTACAATATGTCACGAGAAAACAATGTCAGAATCACCGGGATCCATGGAAGCGTTCCAGAGTTATGACCTCATAAAGGTACAGTGGTCAGAATTGTAAAAATTGGCCCGGTAATGAACGTGCATACCACCCTTGGGGGTGAAGGGGTTAATGCGGCCCGAACCGCTACACGCACAGACTCCGTTGAGGTGTCGTTTCGAAGCCAGCATCCACAAGTGGTGTGCTAAGTATTTTTCATGTCAATCGGATTTGTAGTTTTTGCACAATTTGCATTTGAAAAAACATTTTCCTCAATGCATTTCAATGGGAAAATGTTGCCATAGACCTGAGGCGATTCAAATGACAGTTAAGCTCATTGATATGTGCAGGCACACCCAGTTACTATGCGAACGCCTACGAACGTCACATGACCCCCCCAGTTTCTGCCAGATAACTTCAGCTCTTAAAGCGAAACCCACAGCACATATGCAAATTTAGCTTCATCACATGACGCATGCCCCTGAGAGAGAATGAGCGCCAAAGTGGATTTAGAAGCCCAGTGAGACAAACTGGCTCTTAAAGGGCTGACGCGCCAAAGTGATTCTTAAAGGGCCGGCGCACCAAAATGAGTCTTAATGGCCAGGCGCGCCAAATCGAAAGCTGAGTGACCCCAGGCTCCAAATCGGAGGCTGATCAACCCTGGCCTAAAAATCGGAGGCTGAGCCACCCTGGCCTACAAATCGGAGGCTGAGCCACCCTGGCCTCCAAGTCAGACCCAGAGTGGCCCCGCCCACCAAATTGGACCCAGAGTGGCCCCGCCCACCAAATCGGACCCTGAGGAGCCTCGCCCACCAAATCAGACCCTGAGGGCCCCCGCCCACTAGATTGGACCCTGAGGGGCCCTGCCCACCAAATCAGACTCTGAGGGGCCCTGCCTACCAAATCAGACCCTGAGTGGCCCTGCCCACCAAATCAGATCCAGAGTGGCCCCGCCCACCAAAT
Organism: Dendrobates tinctorius; assembly: GCF_039654945.1. Classification (NCBI taxonomy): domain Eukaryota; kingdom Metazoa; phylum Chordata; class Amphibia; order Anura; family Dendrobatidae; genus Dendrobates; species Dendrobates tinctorius. The sequence goes on from NW_027361669.1 coordinate 23,012,451, forward strand.
CAGACCCTGATGGGCCCCGCCCACCAAATCAGACCCAGAGTGACCCTGCCTAACCAAATCGGACCCAGAGTGGCCCCGCCCACCAAATCGGACCCTGAGGGCCCCCGCCCACCAAATTAGACCCAGAGTGGCCCCGCCCACCAAATTGGACCCAGAGTGGCCCTGCCCACCAAATCAGACCCTGAGGGGCCCCGCCCACCAAATCGGACCCAGAGTGGCCCTGCCCACCTAATCAGACCCAGAGGGACCCCGCCCACCACATCAGATGCTGAGGGTCCCCGCACACCAAATCGGACCCTGAGGGGTCCCGCCCACCAAATCGGACCCTGAGGGGCCCCGCCCACCAAAACGGACCCTGAGGTGCCCCGGCCACAAAATCAGAACCTGAGGGGCCCCGGCCACAAAATAAGAACCTGAGGGGCCCCACCCACCAAATCGGACCCTTAGGGGCCCTGGCCAAAAAATCGGACCTTGAGGGGCCCCTGTTATGATTCAGTCACCGAGGAGGAAAAAACAAAACACAAGCTCAGCCCAGAAAATCAGAGAGGTTGGAAACTTGCGGATTGCAGACCCCTAATCCTATCACACAACTAGCAGTAGCCGTGGAGTGTTCCTACAGTTTTCCTAGACACCTCGTCACAGCCGGAGATCTACATAAGACTAAAGAGAGAAAAGGGAAAAACTGACTGCCCCAGAGCAGACCCCAAAGCAACAGGCAGCCCCCAACATATAATGATGGTGAAGCAAGATGAAAACACTAACACAGATAGAAAGATAGGTTGAGCAAACGATGGGGCCCAAGCTAACTAAAAAGGACAGGATAGAAAAGCTGCTGTCTGCAATCCGAGAAAACCCTGCTAAAAAATATTACCAACACAACTGATAAGCAAAAAGGACCCTGAAGTCACTAGACTTCAAACCCTATATCAGCACTCAGAATATTCTGGAAGCAGAGTAAAAGAGAACACTTATCAAGGAAAAAGAATCCAGCACAACCCTGGCCGGGGATGGCTGAACTCCAAAAAACAAGGTAAACAAAACCAAAACTAATAAGTTCAATAGCAGAGCAAAAACTTATCTTTGGGAAGCAGGAATCAGACTGGTCTCCAAGAATCCAGCAGAGAAATCACCAGCGACTCAGAAGGGCGTCGACTGCCTTATATCCAGTCAGAAGTTCCCGTTACCCAGTCACCATCCACCTGATCAGGTGTTTGGTAATCAGCCTCACTACCTTCCTTCACCAGAAGAGGGAGATCCTCGGACACAAAAGATGAATGGATGAGCTCACAACAGTACCTACCCCTTGAGGAGGGGTCACCGAACCCTCATCCAAACCACCAGGCCGATCAGGATGAGCTCGATAAAAAGCACGCACCAATCTTTCGGCATGAATATCTGAGGCAGAGACCCAGGAATTATCCTCCTGACCATAACTCTTCCACTTAACCAAATACTGGAGTCTCCGTCTAGCCAGACGAGAATCCAGTATCTTCTCTTACTCATATTCCATGTTACCTTCAATCAACACAGGGTCAGGAGGTGCCGCCATAGGAACCACTGGTTCAACAAACCTCTTCAACAAGGACTTATGAAACACATTATGAATCTTAAATGTGACAGGAAGAGCCAACCGAAAAGAGACCGGATTAATAATCTCCAAAATCTTGTAAGGTCCAATAAATCTAGGTTTAAACTTTGGAGAAGCCACTTTCATAGAGATATTCTTTGATGACAACCATACCATATCACGCACCTTAAACCGGGGACCAATGGTCCTATGCCAGTTAGAAAACCGCTGGGCCTTTTCCTGGAAAAGAGACAACTTATCCACCACTTGGTCCCAAATCTGCTGCATTCTTTCCACCACATTGTCAACCCCTGGCCAGGCAGAAGACTCCAACTGCCCTGAAGAAAATCGAGGATGAAACCCAAAGTTACAGAAAAAGGGTTACATCAAAGTGGCAGAACTAGCTCTATTATTTAAAGCAAATTCGGCCAAGGGTAAAAATGAGACCTAATCATCCTGATCAGCAGATATAAAACATCTCAAATAAGCCTCCAAAGTCTGGTTTGTTCTCTCTGTCTGCTCATTGGTCTGAGGGTGAAATGCAGAGGAGAAGGACAACTGAATTCCCAACTTGGAACAAAAGGTCCTCCAGAATCTAGAGACAAACTGAACTCCTCTGTCCGATACAATGTTCTCAGGAATCTCGTGCAAGTGAACCACCTGTTGCAAAAACAAGGGCACCAACTCTGAGGAAGATGGCAACTTAGGGAGTGGTACAAGATGCACCATCTTAGAGAATCTATCACAAATCACCCAGATAACAGTCATCTTCTGAGAGACAGGCAGATCAGAAATAAAATCCATTGAAATATGGATCCATGGCCTCCTGGGCATCGGCAAAGGCATCAACAACCCACTAGAACGAGAACAAGACTTAGATCGGGAGCAAGTCCCACAGGACTGCACAAAATTTCTGACATCACGAGACAAGGTGGGCCACCAAAAAGACTGACTCACCAAATCTCTAGTACCAAAAATACCTGGATGACCAGCCAACACGGAGCAATGAACCTCAGACATCACTTTCCTCCTCCACTGGTCAGGAACATACAACCTACCACTGGGACAACGCTCAGGCTTATCCTCCTGAAACTTCTCCAGAGCACGTCTCAAATCAGGCGAGATGGCAGAAAGAACCACCCCCTCACCTAAGATGATAGCAGGCTTGGTCACAATAGGAGAATCGGCCAAAAAACTCCTAGAGAGGGCATCAGCCTTAACGTTCTTAGTGCCCGGGAGAAAGGAGACCACAAAATCAAAACGTGTGAAAAACAAGGCCCACCTGGCCTGTCTCGGATTCAAGCGTTTAGCTGACTCAAGGTAGATCAAATTCTTGTGGTCAGTAAAGACCACAACTTGATGTCTAGCTCCCTCCAACCAATGTCACCACTCCTCAAATGCCCACTTCATGGCCAACAATTTTCTATTCCCCACATCACAGTTGCGTTCCGAAGGAGAGGACTTTCGGGAAAAGAAGGCACAGGGGTTCATTTTAGATGTTACAGGATCTTTTTGGGACAAAACAGCTCCTGCACCAGTTTCTGAAGCATCCACCTCCACCTGAAATGGAAGTGAGACATCGGGTTGTCGCAAAACCGGAGAAGAAGTGAACCTCCGCTTCAGCTCCTGAAAAGAAGAAACGGCCTCTGGAGACCAATTCAGCAAATCAGCGCCCTTCTTAGTCAAATCAGTCAATGGTTTGGCAATAACAGAAAAATTGGCTATAAACTTACGATAATAATAAGCAAAACCCAAAAACTTCTGGAGAGCCTTCAAAGAAGTGGGCTGCACCCAATCATAAATGGCCTGTACCTTGGCCGGGTCCATTTCAATAGTTGACGGAGACAAAATAAATCCCAAAAATGAAATCCTCTGTACACCAAAAAGACATTTCGATCCTTTAACATACAGGGAGTTTTCCCTCAAAATCCAGAACACAGTCCGAACATGTTCCACATGAGAGTCCCAATCCCTGGAAAAGATCAAAATATCATCCAAATAGATGATCAGAAACTTATCCACAAAGTCCCAGAAAATATCATTCATGAAGCACTGGAAGATAGAAGGGGCGTTAGTGAGCCCAAAAGGCATCACCAGGTACTCAAAATGTCCCTCCGGAGTATTAAATGCTGTCTTCCATTCATCCCCATGCTTAATGCGAATAAGATTATACTCCCCCTGAGGTCAAGCTTGGTAAACCAGCAAGCACCTTCAACTCTAGAAAATAGGTCAGAAATCAGGGGTAACGGATACTGATATTTAACAGCAATTTTGTTAAGGGAGCGATAGTCAATACAGGGCCTTAATGAACCATCGTTCTTGGCCACAAAAAAAACCCCAGCACCCAAGGGTGAAGAGGATGGTCTAATATGACCTTTCTCCAACGACTCCTTAATATAAGAACGCATAGCCTCATGTTCGGGTACAGATAAATTAAAAAGTCGACCCTTGGGAAATTTACACCCCGGACTCAGCTCAATTGCACAGTCATAACTCCTATGAGGAGGCAAAGATGCAGACTTACTCTCACTAAACACATCATAAAAATCAGTCAAATAGTCAGGAACCTCATGCGACTGGGGAGAGGTGGAGAAAACAGGAGTGTCACTAAGAGCACACCGACAACCCCAACTCACCACAGACACAGATTTCCAATCCAAAACTGGATTATGGATTTGCAACCAGGGGAACCCCAGCACGATGGTGTCATGCAAATTATGCAACACCAAAAATCTGCAATTTTCTTGATGGTCTGGGGCGACCCGCATTACCACCTGGGTCCAAAACTGAGGTTTATTCTTCGCCAAAGGAGTAGCATCAATACCCCTCAAAGGAATAGGCGTCCGCAGGGGTGTCAAAGGGAAACCACAATGTTTAGCAAAGTCCAAATCCATTAGGTTCAAGGCTGCTCCTGAATCCACAAAGGCTTTAGCAGAAAATGTGGACAGGGAGCAGATCAGAGTAATTGCCAGAAGAAACTTAGGTTGTATACCACCTACAGCAAATGTGTGTGCAAAACGTTTCTCTCGTTTAGGGCAGACAGAAATAATATGAGAGGCATCTCCACAGAAAAAACACAGCTTATAACGCCTTCTGAACTCCTGACATTGCGCCCTAGACAAAACTCTATCACATTGCATAAGTTCAGACATTTGTTCAACAGGTGGCAGCATTTCCCGTATAATTTTACGTTCACGTAAACGCCGATCAACCTGAATGGCGAATGACATAGAATCGTCAAGACTAGAGGGAACAGGAAATCCCACCATAGTATCTTTTACGGTTTCTGACAAACCCTTCCGAAAGAGAGCTGCCAAGGCACCATCATTCCAAGTGGTGAGGACCGCCCACTTTCGGAATTTTTGACAGTACAGTTCTGCAGAATCTTGACCCTGGCTCAATGCCAACAGGGTCTTTTCAGCTTGATCAATCGCATTAGGTTCATCATACAACAACCCTAAGGCCTGAAAAAATGTGTCCACATTAGTTAGAATAGGATCATCTGGTACTAAAGAAAATGCCCAATCCTGGGAATCGCTGCGCAGCAAGGAGATGACAATTTTAACCTGCTGCGCAGAGCTCCCCGATGAGTTAGGCTTCAAGGCAAGAAATAATTTACAATTATTCTTAAAATTCAAAAATTTAGATCGATCCCCAAAAAACACATCAGGAGTGGGGATTTTTGGTTCAGCAGCGTGTGAACGAGCAAGATAGGCAGAAATTCCCCGCACCTCAGCAGCAAGCTGCTCCACACGATCAGACAATTGCTTATACTCCATCAGAAAAAAAAAATAATAATATTCCTCCTATGGCCTCAGAGAAAAAGAGGAAAAAATATAAAAACAAAAACAAAAAAAATTCTGACACCTTTTTTTTTTTCCTTTTAAACAATTCCTTCCTGCTTTTGAGTACCCTAGAATCTGCGGTATGGCTGGTGATTCTGTTATGATTGAGTCACCGAGGAGGGAAAAACAAAACACAAGCTCAGCCCAGAAAATCAGAGAGGTTGGAAACTCGCGGATTGCAGACCCCTAATCCTATCACACAACTAGTAGTAGCCATGGAGTGTTCCTACGGTGATCCTAGACACCTCGTCACAGCCGGAGATCTACATAAGCCTAAAGAGAGAAAAGGGAAAAACTGACTGCCCCAGAGCAGACCCCAAAGCAACAGGCAGCCCCCAACATATAATGATAGAGAAGCAAGATGAAAACACTAACACATATAGAAAGATAGGTTGAGCAAATGATGGAGCCCAAGCTAACTAAAAAGGACAGGATAGAAAAGCTGCTGTCTGCAATCCAAGAAAACCCTGCTAAAAAATATTACCAACACAACTGATAAGCAAAAAGGACCCTGAAGTCACTAGACTTCAAACCCTATATCAGCACTCAGAATATTCTGGAAGCAGAGCAAAAGAGAACACTGATCAAGGAAAAAGAATCCAGCACACCCCCGGCCGGGATGGCTGAACTCCAAAAAACAAGGTAAACAAAACCAAAACTAATAAGTTCAATAGCAGTGCAAAAACTTATCTTTGGGAAGCAGGAATCAGACTGGTCTCCAAGAATCCAGCAGAGAAATCACCAGTGACTCAGAAGGGTGTCGGCTGCCTTATATCCAGTCAGAAGTTCCCGTTACCCAGTCACCATCCACCTGATCAGGTGTTTGGTAATCAGCCTCACTACCTTCCTTCACCAGAAGAGGGAGATCCTCGGACACAAAAGATGAATGAACAGATGAGCTCACAACAGGCCCCGCCCACCAAATCGGACCCTGAGGGGCCCCGCCCACCAAATCGGACCCAGAGGGGCCCCGGCCACCAAATCGGACCATGAGAGGCCCCGGCCACCATATCGGACCATGAGGGGCCCTGGCCACCAAATTAGACCCTGAGGGGCCCAGGCCACAAAATCGGACCCTGAGGGGCCCCGCCCACCAAATCAGACCCTAAGGGGCCCCACCCACCAAATCAGACCCTGATGGGCCCTGCTCACCAAATTGGGCCCCACCCACCAAATCGGACCCTGAGGGGCCCCGCCCACCAAATCAGGCCCTGAGGGGCCGAACAGGCCAAAGTGACCCCTGAGAGGCACCCACAGTTAAAACAGATCCTGAGTTGAAAGTCTTGCAGGGGCAGCAGGCAAGTCTCTCTTAAAGGGGCATCCCGGGCACCATTTCAAAGCAATATCTGTACTTCCTTCAGGAAATACACATCTAGTTTACTTTAGCCACTTCATGGTTCTTGAAAGCTGAAACAGTTCATACCAGTTGAGAGAGGTAGAACATTTACACAACAAGTTGTTTTGACAGTGCTTTTGTTCATTATTTTTAACATTTATTCAGCATTATTTGCCAGGCAGGTTCCCGGCACAATCAGCTTGAAAAAGATATTGTGTGCATGTGCCCTAAAAGAGGAATTTACGTAACTAACTATAGGATAAATCTAAAAAGGAAAGAGCGCAATAGGGTCTTATCTGGGTGGAAGATAGAACAAATTCAAATGGAATCTACTCACCTTTCCCAGAACGAATAAAAGCATGTAAATCAATGTCAGCCTGCTGCACGCCCGAGGTTCACAACCGTGACCGCCAATATAGTTCCTTTTGGATAAATATTTAGGCTTACTGTGCGCTGCTGAGACCAGGATAAAGTCACCACATGAGAATCTTTTTAACTCTTTATTTCCAACGCGTTTCAAAGTGAAAAGCCACTTCTTCTTCAGGGGATGACATATAGTCATAAAATTTAATTTTAATGTAGAAAACCAAGGTCATGCACTTCAGTCAAGGAAGTAATATGTACAATTATCTATAGTAAATGGTAAACCACTGGGCAAAGCTGTCTCTGTAAATGACTTTGGTGGATTGGTGGACACAAACTAAACTTTAATGACCAATATCAAGTATCTGCTGCCAAGGTGAGTAATATCATGGCACGCATTAAAAGAGGCATTAATACACATAACAAAAGCATGGTTTTACATCTATGCAAATCTCAAGTTGGGCCAATGAAAGGTTGTTAAAGGAATGAGAGGACAGCAGTACCATGGCGCTTATCAAACTTGTAGTTATTCGGATTGCAAAAACAAAGGTTTACTTGCAATCTTATTACAATGTACAAATACATGAATGGGCAATACAGGCATCTTTCTAATCATCTATCTACAACTAGACCTGCTACAAAGACAATGGGGCAACCTCTAAAGAGAGATGAAATATTTATTAGTCATCACTGTTGGCGATTCTTTCCTTTGTGAGCAGTGAGACTATGCAATGCTGATGCCTGAAAAGGGACAAGAAGGTCCAGGATGTCTTCTTGAAAAATTTAATATTGCAGGTTATAGATACTAGATTTTGCAATGGAATGTTGATCCAATTGGGAAAGAATTTTTCCCCCAATATGAAGCAGTTAACATCTGCCTTTGAGGGTTTTGCTTTAAACCAGATTAACATGTTAGGTTAAACTTTAGGTTGAGTTTGGTGTCTTTTTTCAACCTTAAAACTTTTAACTACAATTGAACTACATTTCTAAGTCTAAACAAATATCAACTGGAAAAGGAGAAATACAACATTACTTTTAACTTCTCTTTTTAAATGATTACATATATTTTGGCAGTGTCCCTTACTGCAAATAGCATAAATCAAACTATTAAGGAAAGACTTTGCAAAGCTAATTACTTCCTAATTACTTTCACTGGCGCAGCATTTAAATTAATTATTTTCTTATTTCCAAAGATAACCAATTTACATCAATTCCTATAACATTTCTTCCGAGCACATAAATTATAATATAATGAGCACCGGCCAGAAAAGTCACATTCTTCAGGCTCGCTTATTACTATTTAACTGACAGTTACTTTTCCACACATTTCAAAGCAATTTCATTACAGTTTCCCATCTAGAAAATAGCATCAAACCCAATATACTTTGTTCATGATATTTACAGCCTGCTACTCAAAGAAAGTTTTTGGCTAAATAAATTAGAAAGCAATTATAGGATAAAATCATAGAAGTTTTGCTGCACCTAATTGCAATTACAGTACTATTCTAGAAAGTCATATTTTCTAAATTACAATATTTAAAGGCTCCAATATAGTTTTATATGGATAGAAAGGGCTGAAATTGTCTTTTACTGTCAATTGGAAATATGCCTGTGGCATGCCAAATTAACCCCTTCGCACCCGAGCCTGTTTTTGCCTTCGTGACCGGGCCAATTTTTTCAATTCTGACCAGTGTCACTTTATGAGGTCATAACTCTAGAACGCTTCAACGGATTCTGCTGATTCTGACATTGTTTTCTCGTGATATATTGTACTTCATGACAGTGGTAAAATTTCTTTGCTATGACTTGCGTTTATTTGTTAAAAATATGCAAATTTGGTGAAAATTTTGAAAATTTTGCAATTTTCAAATTTTTAATTTTTATGCCCTTAGATCAGAGAGTTATATCGCACAAAATAGTTAATACATAATATTTCCCACATGTCTACTTTACATCTGCACAATTTTGGAATCAAAATTTTTTTTTGTTAGGAAGTTATGAGTTAAAAGTTGACCAGCGATTTCTCATTTTTACAACAAAATTTGCAAAACCATTTTTTTTAGGGACCACCTCACACTTGAAGTGAGTTTGGGGGTCAATATGACAGAAAATACCCAAAAGTGACACCATTCTAAAAACTGCACCCCTCAAGGTACTCAAAACCACATTCAAGAAGTTTATTAACCCTTCAGGTGCTTCACAGGAATGAATGGAATGTGGAGGGAAAAATAAACATTTCCTTTTCTTTCACAAAAATTTTCCTTTAGACTTTTTTTTCTTTACTTTCGCAAGGGTAACAGAAGAAAATGGTCTATACATTTTGCTTTTCAATTTCTCCTGAGCATGCCGATACCCCATATGTGAGAGAATAATACTGTTTGGGCGCACAGCAGAGATTAAAAGGGAAGGAGCACCACTTGACTTTTGGAATGCAAAATTGGCTGGAATCGATAGCGGACACCATGTTGCATTTGGAGAGCCCCTGACATGCCTAAACAGTGGAAACCCCCAATAAGTGACCCCATTTTGGAAACTAGACCCCTTAGGGAACTTATCTAGATGTGTATTGAGCACCTTGAACCCACAGGTGCTTCACAGAAGTTTATAACATAGAGCCGTGGAAATAAAAAAAGCAACATTTTTCACAAATAATTTGTTTTAGCTTCATATTTTGTATTTTCATATGGGTAACAGGAGAAATTGCTCCATACAATTTGTTGAGTAATTTCTCCTGAGCATGCCGATACCCCATATGTGGGAGAATAATACTGTTTGGGCGCATGGCAGGGCTTGAAAGGGAAGGAGCACCACTTGACTTTTGGAATGCAAAATTACCTGGAATCGATAGCGGACACCATGTTGCGTTTGGAGAGCCCCTGACATGCCTAAATAGTGGAAACCCCCAACAAGTGACCCCATTTTGGAAACTAGACCCCTTAGGGAACTTATCTAGATGTGTATTGAGCACCTTGAACCCACAGGTGCTTCACAGAAGTTTATAACATAGAGCCGTGGAAATAAAAAAAGCAACATTTTTCACAAATAAATTGTTTTAGCTTCATATTTTGCATTTTCATAAGGGTAACAGGAGAAATTGCTCCATACAATTTGTTGAGTAATTTCTCCTGAGCATGCCGATACCCCATATGTGGGAGAATAATACTGTTTGGGCGCATGGCAGGGCTTGAAAGGGAAGGCGCACCACTTGACTTTTGGAATGCAAAATTACCTGGAATCGATAGCGGACACCATGTTGCGTTTGGAGAGCCCCTGACATGCCTAAATAGTGGAAACCCCAACAAGTGACCCCATTTTGGAAACTAGACCCCTTAGGGAACTTATCTAGATGTGTATTGAGCACCTTGAACCCACAGGTGCTTCACAGAAGTTTATAACATAGAGCCATGGAAATAAAAAAAAGCAACATTTTTCACAAATAAATTGTTTTAGCTTCATATTTTGCATTTTCATAAGGGTAACAGGAGAAATTGCTCCATACAATTTGTTGAGCAATTTCTCCTGAGCATGCCGATACCCCATATGTGGGAGAATACTACTGTTTGGGCGCATGGCAGAGCTTGGAAGGGGAGGAGTGCCATATTGGAGAGCAGATTTTGCTGGAATTGTTTGTGGGTGACCTGTCACATTGTCAGAGCCCTTGACGTGCCTAAACAGTGGAAACCCCCAATAAGTGACCCCATTTTGGAAACTAGACCCCTTAGGGAACTTATCTAGATGTGTATTGAGCACCTTGAACCCACAGGTGCTTCACAGAAGTTTATAACATAGAGCCGTGGAAATAAAAAAAAAGCAACATTTTTCACAAATAAATTGTTTTAGCTTCATATTTTGCATTTTCATAAGGGTAACATGAGAAATTGCTCCATACAATTTGTTGAGCAATTTGTCCTGAGCATGCCGATACCCCATATGTGGGAGAATACTACTGTTTGGGCGCACGGCAGAGCTTGGAAGGGGAGGAGTGCCATATTGGAGAGCAGATTTTGCTGGAATTGTTTGTGGGTGACCTGTCACATTGTCAGAGCCCTTGACGTGCCTAAACAGTGGAAACCCCCAATAAGTGACCCCATTTTGGAACCTAGACCCCCCATGGAACTTATCTAGAAGCGTAGTGGGCACTTTGAACGCCCAAGTGCTACACAGAAGTTAATAACGAAGAGCCGTGAAAATAAAAAAAATCATATTTTTTCCACGAAAAATTACCTTTTCGCCCTCAATTTTTTTTCCAAAGGGTAACCAGAGAGATTAGACCCCAACAGTTGTTGTGCAATTTGTCATGAGTATGATGACACCCCATATGTGGGGATAAACCACTGTTTGGGCGCATGTCAGAGCTTGTAAGGGAAGGAGCGCCATATTGAAGTTCAGATTTTGCTGGAATGTTTTGAGGATGTCATGTCACATTGTCAGAGCCCCTGAGGTGCCAGAACAGCATAAGCCCCCAAAAGTGACTGCATTGAATGTTAAAAAAGTTTAAAAACGTGGTTCTGTATGGAAGATTTTAAAGCAGTCATGGAAGCATAAGGCTGGCAATGATGGGCATTGTGGGCAATAATAGCGGGTATCATGCCTCATTCCTCTCTTGGAACATACACGACATCTTCTCTGGGGGTTCTTTCTTGTTTCAGTTGCTGGAATGAGTGCAATAAAATGTTGCTCAGTGAGTCTTCTAACATCTTCAGATTCTAAAGGATTGGCGGAGACAAAATTTTCAAAAACAAGATGTTCAATGACCTTTTCCTGATAATCAAGGAAAGTATCTGTATTTCCGGCTTTTCTGTACAACACAAAGGAATTATATGTGGCCACCTGAAACAAATAAATGACTAACTTCTTATACCAGGTATATGATTTTCTTGATACCTGGTATGGCTGTAGAACCTGATCTGCAAGGTCCACACCCCCCATATATTTGTTGCAGTCAATGACAGACACAGGTTTTGGAGTAGTGGATCCCTGATGGTCTGCAATGGCCTTTGTGGCATCTGTGTGGATCGAGCTCAGGATAAAAATATCTTTTTTATCCTTATACTTAAGGGCAAGCAGCTCTCCATTGCGTAAAGCCCCTGACTGCCCCTTTCTGAACTTTTCGTTGACCAACGATTGTGGAAACCCCTGACGGTTTTTGCGAATGGTCCCACAAGCCCCTATGTTATGGTCAACCAGACTTTTAAATAGGGGTATGCTGGTGTAGTAGTTGTCAACATACAGATTATAGCCTTTTTGTAAAAATGGAGTTATCAGCTCCCAAACAATTTTTCCAGATGTCCCCAGATAAGTAGGGCATCCTGGTGGGTTTAGTTGGCTATCTTTCCCCTCATAAATGCGAAAAGCAGCTGTGTATCCGGTTGAACTCTCGCACATTTTATAGAGCTTTATTCCGAACCTTGCTCTCTTAGAAGGAATAAATTGCTTGAGGTGCAGTCTTCCTTTGAATTTTACAAGGGACTCATCAATGGAAATGTTTTCTGTTGGGGTGTAGAGCCTCAAGAACTTTTCTGTTAAGTCTTTGATGATGGGTCTGATTTTGAATAGTCTGTCATGTTCTGAGGCATCTCTGGGCAGGGATTGACTATTGTCGTTAAAATGCCAAAACCTCTTGAGCATTTCATAACGGGTCCTAGGAAGAACTGCAGAAAACATAGGGGTGGCTTGAACAGGGCGGTTGGACCAATAGGACCGAATGCTCGGTTTTTTTACAAGCCCCATAGCGAATGTAAGTCCTAAAAATTTTTTCATTTCTAAGACATTAGTTGGTGTCCATAAATTTGACCTAGCATAATAGGATCGTGGATTCTGGCTGATGAATTGGGACGCATATAAATTTGTTTGTAGGACAATATGCTCTAGCAAGCTATCTGTCATAAACAAATTAAAAAAATTAATTGGTCCAAAATTTTCCACCTCCACATTTATACCAGGAATGGCATTAAAATTAGGGATGAATGGAGTAGCCGAATCCGAAGCCTCCCATCTGGGAAATGCTACATCAAGAGGCAAAGCCCCTTGGACACTGACGTGCGCCAATTCACGAGCACTAGGGACAGCGCTAGTACTGGGCATTGTTCCCTGAGTTGGAGACGTTTCTCCAGAAGCGCTATTTGTCCTTCTTGTTGTACTGGTCCTTGTGTGTGAAGATGGACCAGAATCACTGCTCATTTCTGAGCTATCACTGTCGCTGCTACTAAAGCCCTCGAAATCCACATCGCCATCTGACACTGCGCTTTCTTCACTGTCAGAACATAACAGTGCATAAGCTTCCTCTGTACTATAATACGGACGGGCCATTTTATTAGTTTTTATTTTTTTTCCAGAAATAGAAAACTCTGAGGTGACGTGACTGACTGATGTGACGTGACTGACGTGACGTGACTGACGTGACGTGACTGACGTGACGTGACTGACGTGACTGACGTGACTGACGTGACGTGACTGACGTGCCTGACGTGACGTGACTGACGTGACTGACTGACGTGACGTGACTGACTGACGTGTCGTGACTGACGTGACGTGACTGATGTGACTGACTGACGTGACTGACTGACGTGACTGAAGTGTCGTGACTGACGTGTCGTGACTGACGTGTCGTGACTGACGTGACGTGACTGACTGACGTGACGTGACTGACGTGACGTGACTGACGTGACTGACGTGACGTGACGTGACTGACGTGACGTGACTGACTGGCGTGACGTGACTGACTGACGTGACGTGACGTGACTGACTGACGTGACGTGACTGACGTGTCGTGACTGACGTGACGTGACTGACGTGATGTGACTGACTGACGTCACGTGACTGACTGACGTAACCCTAACTCCTAACAGTAACTCTAACTGTTACTAGCCCTAACCTGCCTTATCTGGGTTTTTTTATTGTTTTTTTCACTTTATAGCACAATTGCTGCCTGGCACAGCTGTTGCCAGCAGCACTTGTAACGCTGTTTCTCCTCAAATCTCTCACTGACAGGAGCTCTGAGGAGAAACAGCATTTTTATAAGGCAGATCGCTGGGAAAGTTTGTTGCTACAACAAACTTTTCCCAGCGAGCTCTCTCATTGGCTGCTGTGATCTGACGTCATCAGGGCCTGAACCAATCAGGTCTCGATGAGGTCAGGGGTCCCAGCATGCATTGTGCGCCGGGATCCCTGCATTATAAGGTACGTGGGGGTCCCGGGGGGCACAAAACCGCCGACAGTAGATAAACGTTGGCGCTGCACAAAGCCCAGCAAGCGCCAACGTTTATCTACTGTGGGCGGTCGGGAAGAGGTTAAAAAAAAATGCTTAATATATGAGATAGGTGAGTAAAGACTTTGTACAACTCTAGAAAATATATTGGTGCTGCAGCATGTAGACAATATATAAAATGCAAACTTTAGATGGCATTAGATTGGTGCTACATGTAAAACTTTAAACAGTGCCTATCAAAAAGTTCTAAAAGTTTTTCCTTTTTTAACCAGAATCCAAAAAATAATGAAGTTTGTTAGCTCGAAATTACTGTTCATCCAAGCACAGGCACTTGTTGAACTCTTGTAGTGGCCAACCAATTCTTTGCAAATTCCCACCTACTTGTTTTCCATAAGTCTCCACACTGCTTTGACCCCTGTAAAATCAGAGTTGTCATTCAAGGATGAGGAGGAGAGCTTGATTCAAGACAATGTTCGGTCCTGGAAGGGATGCACTGAGTACCCGTGCTTGGTGTGAACAGTCACTTTGTGCTGTCAGACTTCCTTTAAAGTGACCCATCTGACCTATCTAAGCAATTAATATGGACATACAGGCTATAGAATGCTGAAAACAGTCCTGCCTGTGTGCCTCTTCCAGGCTTTGGGGAGGACGCTGCATGGAAGATAACTCTGCCTCCAGAGCTTATTTTACATTAAGGGGACATTACCAGTGTGATGTTTAATGGCCAATCTCTGCTCTCCTTATCTCACTGCAGAGCTGTGTGTGACTATACCTGACACATCTGCAGGTTCCTCTCAGCTCCAGCTTTCTTCTCACAGGCAGACAGGGCTGAAATATTGTTACAATACAGCAGAGCTTGGAGAGAGGCAAAAAATGTGTTTATGAGAAGACAAATTTCATTTCTCCTGTTCTGTGTTAGTTACTTGTCTCACTGGTAACTCCCCTTTGTGTAGAATAAGTTCTGGAGGCAGAGTTATCTTCCAGGTATCATCTGCGGTGCAGCCTGGAACAGGTAATTTATATAAAGTGATAAAAGAGGATTTCTCAATGTGGTATGATGCATACAATGATTACTTTTATCAGCAGTCTATAACCTGTATGCCCATATTAATAGCTTAGATTGGTCAAATCTGGAGACAGATTCCCTTTATTCATTTCACTCTTTGGTTTTACAAATAACTGCCTTGCATCCACAAAGTCAGACTACATATCTTTCCTACTACAAGTGTATATATCCCTTGGTAAATTTTTCTACCCATTTACACAAATCAAGGCCACATTTGGGATTTCTTCTTCTGCCTTTTTACAATTCCTAATCTTGAAGAGCCAAGCAATATCTCTCTGAACCTTCTGTCCTTATGTTAAAAAATTTAGGTCATAATATTTTTTGGAGCATTCAATAACCTTATAAATGGTTTAACTTGGATCAAGCCTTTTGTAAATCTCCTTACATGATAAAATGGGAAGAGGACCTCCACCTTTCAGTAGACATAGACGATTGGGAAAAGACGATTATGACAACGTTCTCTTCCACTATTTCAGTGACTCTCCAAGAGTCGTTTTATAAACTTTTATCACGATGGTACTATACTCCCTCTAGATTAGCCAAGATCAACTCAGACAACTCCCCAAATTGTTGGAGAGAATGTGGACAGATTTGTTCTCTATTTCACATTTACTGGTCATGTCCAAAGGTTAGACCATTATGAATAGAGGTTGAGTCCTTAGTTGGTCAAATTTTAAATATTAATGATTTTATTTTAACCCCTCAGTTGGCCTTACTCTCTATGGGCATTGATCAGTTCAATCCATCCTTAAGACAACTTATTCTTCACTTTTTTTTAGTTACCAAAAATAATATTGCTCCTTTTTGGACATCCCCAATATTCCCTCATTACAAGATTTAATTAATAAAACTTCTTTACATAAATCTTATGAAAATAAAATTGCTATTTCAAATAACTGCTTTAACAAATTTGCTTGTAAATAGAACCGTTGGATAGAACTATTTCCATAAGGGCATTGGTTTGTATTTCTAGTTTATATTTGTGATATATATTTTGACTAAGCTTTTGATCTGACAAATATCTATCTGTTCTATGTATTTTATGGATTGATTGCATGACAATGCATTATTTCCCTTTCCCCCTTCCCTTTCCCTTTCCCGTTTAGTATAAATGTTAATAAAATTTATTGGAAAAACAAGTGTATATATCCCATCCCATTACTGAATTAAAAAACCTTTCAGATCAATGCAAAAAAATACAAATGAAAAAAAAGACTTCAAAATTATCATTATATGTAGAAAAACAAAAACTGCTTACATGATGGTTTATTTGAGTTAAAATCTAGTTAGGATAATTAACTTCTGTGCATTATCTCCATTCTGGTAATTTCTGTAGTTAGCCACCAATATTGCAGTTGCAGTGTGGAAGATGTCCATAAAATAGCATTGTGTGCGCAGAGTTCATGAACCTCCATGCAGCAATTCTGCTCTACTCATTCAGGTACCGAGACAGCTCGAATGGAGTTGCTGCTTTGAGGTCAACCTTATAGATATTTCTGTGCACAGAGATCATGATCCTCGATACAACTCTGTTCTACATATTCTTGTAAAAAATATATAGTTGTAAACAATCATGTAGTGAATGTTCTAGAATAGAGTTGCTTAAATATTGAATACATGGAGTAAATAGTCCACCAATAAAATGTAACAAAACATTACAGATACACATAAAAAGAGGCATACATATACTGTATACATAAGAAACACTGTATATAATATATATATATATATACTGTATATATAATAAACACTGGAAATAGATCACTCTGTTTGCAATGACTATACAGTATAATATATGAGTTTCAGTTTTTGTATTGAAGAACTGAAATAAATTAAATTTTCGATGATATTGTAATTTTGTGAGAAGCACTTGTACATGTGCCTCTTGTATATATATATAAATATGCACATAACTCCAGACATAGTCAATAGCAAGACTCGTGTTAGAGGCATATAATCCACTAATGAGTAGGGAGAGTACATAATATAATAGAATACTATAACAAGCTAGTGCTGAAATAATCATAATAAGTCATGATGACTGCTGAATGTAACTAACTTGATTGAGAAAATGCCAGTATATAAACAGTAGTCACTAATACATAAGAATACAGGCAATACATAGTAGAACTATATATGGTGTTGCAAGTGCTCAGCTAATATTGCATTCAGCCAAAGGAGAAGCCCCTTGTTTATTCTTATCCATACTTCCCAATGTGGAGTATCACACCACCAACCCCGACGCGTGTTTCGTATGGGATTCCTCAGAGGGCTGTAACATACAGATGCATCTCACAAAATTAGAATATCATCAAAAAGTTAATTTATTTCAGTTCTTCAATACAAAAAGTGAAACTCATATATTATATAGAATCATTACAAACAGTAGGATCCATTTCAAGTGTTTATTTCTGTTAACCTTGATGATTATGGCTTACAGCCAATGAAAACCCAAAAGTCATTATCTCATACTTTATAACACCAGCTTGACAAAAACTATTTTAAAATCTCAGTACTTGGTTGGGGCTACTTTGGCATCAATTACTGCTATCAAAGCAACCTGGGCTTCCATAACACCTCAGCAGTGCCACAGACTGATCACCTTCATGCCACACCATATTGATGCAGTAATTGATGCAAAAGGAGCCCCGACCAAGTATTGAGTGCATTTACTGAACATACGTTTCAGTAGATCAACATTTTGGATGTTCTGAGGTGCAGCAGGGTAGGAGCTAACAGTTTGCCATGGGGATACTCAGTACTGGGCCGGTTCTTAAGGGGATGTGTCACGACAGCAGTGACCTGGTGCGTGGCCTTGGGGATCCAATAAAAATGATGGCAAGGGGAATTAAAGTTTATAAAATATATTTTGTAGTTTATGACACCACCTGTGGTATTCGGCAATAAAGGTGTTAGCCGACGCTGTTGAGGAGACCACTGGGGCTGATGGTAGTGCAGCAGAGTTAGTACAGCTCTCCACAGGTCTAGCTAGTCCTAGGGCTATATAGTGTGATATAGGGAGATGAAGGTGATTGTAGTACAGAGCAGGTGTCGCAGCAAATAAAGGGGAAGACACAACAACACTTTGTGATGTAGTCCAGGGTACTGATTACAGCTGGTATTGGAGATCAGTGCAGCCTAGAAGCAGTTTGGGATCCATATAGCCAGGTAGGTTCAGAGTAGACCTCCCTATTGTGCTGTATACTAAGGTCCTTGCTGCCTAAAGCTGTGCTCAGTCCTCGGCTCTTTTCTGTTCTTTTGGTTCTTGCATGCATAGCAGGCAGCTTGAGCTTTTTGCAAGTTTCACTACCACACTGTGGCTCCGACTCTGGTCTGTTGCTGCTGTGCCTTCAGGTGTTATGGTGGTGTCACGGAACCTGCAATCCCCTCCCCCTCCCCGGATTTAGCTGTCGGGGCTTCAGCACCCACACAGCCATGGGTTTCGGTGTCTGGTCTTTAGCACTTGACCCTGAGGTGAGCTTAACTCTAGCTCCACTCTTCAGGTCCTTCATTCACGTCCACTCTCCTCTCTGTCTCCCTCAGACTGACTACCCTAACTCCAACCCCAGCCCAGAACTTGCTGGAAAGCTCCCCTGAAACTGGGCTTAGAGCTCCCCCTTCTGGTCTGGAGTAGGAAAGTGTTGTATGCTGTTGTACCTGGCCAGTGTATCCCTCCTTGCTTTCAGGCATGACATCAACCTCCCAGAAGGAAGGCAATGTCATTGAGGCAATCGGACTCCTGGGGTGCCACATTCCCCCCTAGTAAAATTCAGTTATTGTTCTGTCTTCCTCCACGTATGATGCTGTGTGGATTCCAGCATACGGATAAAACCTTCATCCTCTTCCCAGTAAAAAGACTGTATGGATGCTTAAGTCTATGTTTATTGAGATGATGATGTGACTGAGGAAAACATAAACAATATAAAAGTGAACAATAATAACTGTTTACAAAATTTCAAAAATAAAAATTACAAAAACCAAAAGCTCAAAAATAGTCCTGACGGTGATTAGTCCATGCGCTGTTGTCCATTCCTGAGCCAAGTTATTAAATATATAAGTAAGGGCCTGGCCACACATAGTCATGTGGCCCAATTGTCCTCCAACTAGTTATTAAGGTTATTTAAAAGTTCATACAGTAAGTCTCTGTAGGCTCTTATGCTTTGTGGTTGCTATTATATACATTATGAACATATTTACATTTCAGATTTACATATACATAGTAACATAGTAACATAGTAATTAAGGTTGAAGGGAGACTTTGAGTCCATCTAGTTCAACCCATATTCTATCCTAACTTGCCCTAACTTGTTGATCCAGAGGAAGGCAAAAAAACCCCATGTGGCAACAGTAAGCTTCACATTGGGGAAAAAAATTCCTTCACGACTCCACATACGGCAATCAGACTAGCTCCCTGGATCAACGCAATATTAAGGAGACTAGTGTATATACCCTGTAATATTATACTTTTCAAGAAAGGCATCCAGTCCCTTCTTAAATTTTAGTAGTGAATCACTCATTACAACATCATATGGCAGAGAGTTCCATAGTCTCACTGCTCTTACAGTAAAGAATCCGCGTCTGTGAGTATGCTTAAACCTTCTTTCCTCCAGACGTAGAGGATGCCCCCTTGTCCCCGTCACAGGTCTAAGAGTAAAAAGATCATTAGAAAGGTCTTTGTATTGTCCCCACATATATTTATACATTGTAATAAGATCACCCCTAAGCCTTCGATTCTCCAAACTAAATAACCCCAAGTGTAATAACCTGTCTTGGTATTGCAGACCCCCTAGTTCCCTAATAACCTTGGTCACTCTTCTCTGCACCCGCTCCAGTTCAGCTATGTCTTTCTTATACACCGGAGACCAGAACTGTACACAGTATTCTAAGTGTGGTCGCACTAGTGACTTATATAGAGGTAAAATTATGTTCTCCTCATGAGCATCTATGCCTCTTTTAATGCATCCCATTATTTTATTTGCCTTTGCAGCAGCTGCTTGACTCTGGCCACTAAATGTGAGTTTGTCGTCCACCCATACACCCAGGTCTTTTTCACTGACTGTTTTGCCCAGTGTTTTACAATTAAGCACATAATTATACAACTTGTTCGTTCTACCCAAGTGCATGACCTTACATTTATCCCCATTAAAGCTCATTTGCCATTTATCAGCCCAAGCTTCTAGTTTACATAAATCCTCCTGTAATATAAAATTGTCCTCCTCTGTATTAATTACCCTGCAGAGTTTAGTGTCATCTGCAAATATTGAAATTCTACTCTCTATGCCCCCTACAAGGTCATTAATAAATATGTTAAAAAGAAGCGGGCCCAAAACTGACCCCTGTGGTACCCCACTGCTAACCGTGACCCAGTCCGAGTGTGCTCCATTAATAACCACCCTTTGTTTCCTATCCCTGAGCCAGCTCTTAACCCAACTACACATATTTTCCCCTATCCCCATTGTTCTCATTTTATGTATCAACCTTTTGTGTGGCACCGTATCAAAAGCTTTTGAAAAGTCCATGTACACCACGTCCACTGCATTCCCTTGGTCCAGTCCGGAACTTACCTCTTCATAAAAGCTTATCAGATTAGTCTGATATACTGCTTGCATTTTAATCCCTGTACCTTCCTGGGATCTGACCTCTTGTACTACGGTTAGATCTACGCAGCATGGGTATCTCTTACTGGCCTAGTTTGGTCTAGTGTGCCTGTTGCTGATGTTGGTAAACTGGGCAGCTGTCTGTGAACTCTTAAGGTACTGTCACACTTAGCGATGTACCAGCGATCCCGACCAGCGATATGACGCGGTCAGGATCGCTGGTACATCGCTAAGTGGTCGCTAGTGAGCTGCCACACAGGCAGATCTCACTAGCGACATCGCTGGGGACAGGGGTCGCTACTTACCTGTCACACCAGGCGATCCTGTGTCCTCCCGCCCGGCTCCACGCGTCGCTCGTCGTCACAGCAGGAAGCGCCGCAGGAAGCTGACGACGAGAAACAGTACAGCCTGTTCTCGCGCGATCAGCGATAAGCAGCGGGGGAGCGGGTCGTAGGTAAGTATCAGACACAGCGATATCGCTAGCAATATCGCTATAATGTCACAAGTTATAGCGATATTGCTAGCGATATCGCTTAGTGTGACAGGCCCTTTAGACTCACCATGGGTCTGATAGATTCACTGCTAGCAGGGGGCAGATTTTCACACTCCTCGCCTGATGTGGCATCTCTTACTGGAGCCGACGAGTTTTGAGTCTCTGCTGCTTCAGGTGCAGTAGGCTGGGGAAAGATTAGGACAGGAACTACGATGGCTTTGTTCACCTTTGTCCAATTTGAAAGGAACTCACCGAGTGCGGTGCTGATCTTTTCTTCCACGGGCTGAGGAATGTCTTGGTCTTCAATCCTTTCTTTTAGTTGGTCAGGACACGGTTTTAGGTGATCTCTTGACACTGCCATTGAGGTTTCTCCTCCATCTTTACTGATGAGGCACACCTTGGTGTTATCAAAACTTGAAGGTAAAGCGGTGTATGGTTCAGTCTCCCACGAGTCATCAAGTTTATGAACCCGTCTCTTTCTTTTGAGTACCTGTTCTCCTGGTGATTAGGGAACTGCAGGAGCGTGTTGATTATAGTTCCTTTCCTGCTTTTTTCTTGCCTGGGACAGACTCTTCTCTACGCATTCTTGCACTTTGCGGTATTGTTGCTGCCGCTCTGTATCCCAGTCTGCATCTGGTGATGTTGTCTCAGGTGTTAAGACTCCCATGTCCAAAAAAATGGGTAGCTTGCCAGGTCTTGCTCTCATTAAGTAGGCTGGTGTACAGTTGGTAGAGTTCACTGGAATATGATTGTATAGATCCACCAGATCTGGCAATTTCTCTGGCCATAGGCTTCACTTTTCCAGAGGCAAGGTCTTCAATAGGTCAATTACCACCTGTTTCAATTTTTCACACATGTCATTTGTCTGTGGATGGTATGGCGTCGTCCTGATTTTCTTGCAGCCGTAGAGGTTATAGAACTCCTGGAACACTTCTGCCTCAAAGGCTGGACCTTGGTCCGTGAGCATTTGTTCAGGGTAACCGTGTGGTCTACAAAAGTATTCTTGAAACGCCTTGGCTGCCGTCTTCGCTGTTTGGTCCTTGACGGGCATGACTACTAAGAACCTTGAGTGATGATCAACGATTGTTAGAGCGTAGGTGTAACCAGTTCTACTTGGAGTCAACTTTACATCATCCAAAGTTACTATTTCAAGCGGCTGTTTGGTGACTATGGGCTGTAGGGGAGCCTTCTGGCTGTTGTGGTCTTTCCTGCACAGGCTACATGGGCCCCATTCTCGGCACCACTTCTCAATGTCTTTCCCCATGCCAATCCAGTAGAATCTTTCATGAAGTAGGACCTCCAACTTCTTCCACCCGAAATGTCCTGCTCCATCATGGTACGCTTCTAAGACCATTGGCGCATCCAGCTTCGGGACTATCACCTGCCAGACCAGTTCGTGGGTGCGCAAGTTGATGTTTCTCCGACACAACTTACTTCCATAGATGAACAGCTTCCCTCTCTCCTTCAACAACTGCTGTGTTTCCTGTGGGGCAACTGGACCACGGTGTGAGTCAGCTTATGTCAGTAGCTCCTTTACTAGGAGAACGGCTGGGTCACTATCTTGCTTCTCTACCTATTTGTGGTGGGGCAATGGGTTCAACGTGGCTTCCAGTACAATGTAGAACTTGTTCCTCACCCATTGGGAGCGCTGGACCGCAATTGGACGGTGGAAAGCTGGTAACTCGATTTCTTCGAGTTCTTCTGGGTCTTCCCCCCCGTCTGGTAAGTTGGGTATCCTGGACAGTGCATCAGCATTAGCGTTCTTATGTCCCATTTGGTACTTGATGGTAAACTCGTAGTTGGATAGTTGGGCCATCCATCGCTGCTCCAGTGCACCCAGCTTTGCTGTTTCAAGGTGGGTTAGTGGATTTCTGTCCGTGAAGATGGTAAACTTCGCTGAAGCCAGATAGTGCTTGAAGCGCTCCATTACTGCCTAGACGATGGCAAGGAATTCCAGTTTAAAGGAATTGTAGTTTTCAGTGCTCCTTTCAGTGGGACGAAGCTTCCTGCTGGCATGGCCACTCGAACTGAGGATTCTTTTTCTTGTCTTTCTTGGATTGGCCCACTAGCAGCTCTTACAGAAGTGCGCTATTTTGGTGAAGCCCTTGATGAATCTCCGGTAGTAGCCTACCAGCCCAAGAAACCGCTGTACTTGCTGGGTCTTTTCCAGTCTCTAAGTCTAGAGGATGTTTGCTGAAGACCCACTCATACTCTAGCCACTCAGTAAGCCTCATGCTTTTGGTGTGCAGGTGTGAAGTCAGTGCCTACGTGTAGTTGCTGACACCAATCCTCCAGCTGCCCCTCAGAGCCATTGTTCTCCACCTGATCGGATGGAAGCAAGAGTTCTATTGCATTGTTACTGACAGTGAACAGCTTAGCAAGGGTGGCATACCGAGGTAAATGTACCTCTTTCTCCCCACAGTTCAGAATGCGTATCGGTACTTTCCCCTTGCGGACCTCAATTACCTCTCTGGCTGTCAGGATGGTAGGCCTACCCGCAGGCGGTCTGGATGGTGCTTCTTCTGGTTTTCAGGTTGGGGCTTCCTGTTTCCTGTCGTTGGTCACAGAGCGCGGCCCGCGCTTTACTTCACGCCTTTTCTTTTTGGATCCGCCCACAACGACACACCTCTTTCTTCCCACACGCCGTGCGACTCAGCAATGGTGGCGATTCCACAAAGTTTCTGACACACAGAACCCAGCAATGCCGGGCTCACAATCCTGTTCGTGATGCCAAAATGGAACGCCCTGCTAGGGCCGTGGGGATACTCAGTACCGGGCCGGTTCTTAAGGGGATGTGCGCGGCAGCAGTGACCGGTTCAGGGCCCTGGGGGTCCAATAAAAATGATGGAAAGGGGAATTAAATTTTATAAAATATAGTTTTCAGTTCATGATGCCACCTGTGGTATTCGGCAATAAAGGAGTTAGCCTACGCTGCTGAGGAGACCACTGTGGCTGATGGTAATGAAGCAGAGTTGGTACAGCTCCCCACAGGTGGAGCTAGTCCCAGGGCTGTATAGTGTGATATATGGAGATGATGGTGAAATTTGAATCAGTTGGGCGGCAGCGCGCCCTGACAGGGCTGTCAGCTCTGTAACGTTATGGACACAGGCCCAGCTGTTCAGGGCCTGAGGGCCACAGATGACAACACTGCAGAACACAGCAGTGCAGATCACAGCTGCACAGATCACAGCAGTGCAGAACATAGCAGTGCAGATGACTACACTACAGATGGTAGAGAGACAGTTGGCAGCATATGGCAGCACAGATCACTCATTATGAGGCAGCTTGCTAAGTGGGCAGATGCCCTTTTGTCGGAGGGGAAGCAGACAGGGGAACTCCCAAAAGTGGTGAAGCTGGACAGGGAGGATGCTGTGATGCTGAACAGGACAGGACCTCCCGGGAATGTTCTGAAAGATGACAGTGAGAAAATAGGGAAAGAGAAGAAAGCAAAGTGTGTGTTACCTGATGTTCACGCTGTAACTGTTCTGGATGGACTGAGAACACAAATAAGTTAAGTTCCTTGTTCAAAGCTGGAACTGGACTGTGTCTCTGTTTTTGCCAAAAAAGTAGAGAAAGGTGTGCTGCCACCTGGAGAAGGCCCTGAAGGTGAGAAGAATAGAGCTACAGGTATGCTGACAGAAAGCTGTCATATCTCTGTGAGAGGAGGTCAGGACAACTTTGCCCGGAGTCCTCCGCCATGACTACGGTCCTGGCTGACCCTTACAACTTCAAAAAGGGACAATGGTCAGAATTGTAAAAATGGGCCTGGTCATTAACATGCAAACCACCCTTGAGGGTAAAGGGGTTAAATGACCTGCCTCCTCTTTTTGAAATCTCAGTAGTGACTTGTCATTCAAGGACAGGAGGCAGGTTATCTCTGATAGCTGCTGCTGCGAAGGCGTGGGCGTTATTCTTTATTTCTAGCTGAATTAGATCAAGATCATGTATCATTAGGACATTTCACTTGCGATTATGCTGCAGCGCCGGTGTCACGCCTGGCACCTGCCTGCAGAAGTTTTTTTTTACATATACAGATAGTCATTATGTAAACTAGGGGTCTGGTCAGTGTGGGATCAGTGACCTGTCAGCAGTCTGCATTATGAATACCTTATCAGAGCACCACATGAAGACCCCCCCACAGTACGAGCATATCATTAACACAAAACAGAAAATAAAGATTAAACAACAACCACAAGACGGATTTCATCAATCCAGGACCTGACACTATGTGTGGGTTACTGTACACAATCCTACTGTCAGGTTCTTGTTAAGCAGTAGATTGCATTGAGAGTCTATTTATTATGATTTCTGGGTGAAGTCTGAACATTGCAATTGCCATCATATGTGCATTATATGCTATATTAAACTTTAGGTTACTTTTCCTTTAGATTACTTTTTCCTTTTTGTTAACATGAATGATTTTCACATAAAACCTACAATGTCTATAGATCTAATCTCATATAATCTCACCTTTGCATTCTATTAAATTCAGGAGAAAATTCTCAATCATTTTATACTAAAATTAGATTCTTTTCTTTCTTGAAACATCTGAAAGCTCCTTTTTTGCTTCTAAAAGAATGTCCTTAGTCTTTTATCTACCACTTTTTTTGTCACATCATTTTATCCAAACAGATCTTAAGTGTTTAACACCCAGTCTGACCTGGTTCTCTTAAGTTACCCCTATTAAGCTTCCAGCATTGCTTTCAACAGTGGTATGTGCATTTATCTGCCCTAGTTTCTTTCTATGACATTACTGCTACTGTTTCCGTTCTGTATTTTTTGTGTCATGTTAGTCTATTTCTATATACATTTAAATATTTGTCTCCTATAGCTTAAATTTAGCTCTTTAAATGTTTTGTCTCTTCTGCAGCATTTGTTCAAATCGGTTAGATGTTACATGGCTAAAAAAGAGAGATTTTTTTCATAGAAAATGTACAATTTTGCCCACAGGTCCCCAGCCAGATCAAGCCCTTTACAGCCTGCCACACAAAGTACTGGCGATGGTGATCATGGCACAGACGTTGTGTGCTGGGACCTATCCTTGCACAACATCAGCACCTTAGATGGAAAGCTATCTCTTTACCCATGTGCTTACAATTAAGCTTTTTACTGGCTGGGAAACATGTATTGCTATTATTGGAACTAAACTACAACATGACTAATTTTTGTACATAAGGTAGTACAGGAGTTAAGCCTATATTATGACTTTATAGTAATTATTTATACAGTATTGTGGAGCCTATTGTAGTGCTTGAAAGCCTGAGAACCCCTCAAAATTTTCCACATTTCTGCATTAATTTGATCACAAACTTTTTAATAGTAGGCAAAAACAACCAAATAAAACAAATGAGTCAAAAATATTAAACCTTGTCTTTTTTTGAGGAAAATGATCCAATATAATATGTCTGTGAGTGTCAAAAGTATGTGAACCTTTAGGACTAACAGACAATTTGAAAGTGAAATTAGAGTCTGGTGTTTTCAATCAATAGGATTACAGTCAGATATGAATGGGCAACTGGATTTATTTAAAGACCAGAGAGAACAAAATCTGATCTTTATGTAAGGGAGTGTGGATCGCCCTCCCAGGGCAGCGGGGTACTCAGAGCCGGGCCCGTTGATTTCAATGGGAGATGTCACAGTGGCTGTGACCTGGTCCGTGGCCCTGGGCGTCCATTGTAAAAGGGGGAATAGTGTGCGTGTGGATGATGTTTAAAGTTTATAAGTGGATGATTCGTGACGCCACCTGTGGTGTTCGGCAATGAAGGTGTTAAGCCGACGCTGCAGACAGATCCTCTGGGACAGATGGTGTGGTGCAGCAATGACGGTGTAGCCCTCAACAGGCATGGCTGTAGTCCCAGGGCAGTGTAGATGGAGAGCTAGTGAGGAGAGCGTAATGGTGCAGTGTTCAGCACAGAGATGTAGCAGTGCTGAGTGGGTTGGCGCAGGAATAAGCGGAGGACACCAGGGCATGTAGTTTCAAAGCTTTACTCACAGTCTGTTGTGCATACAGGTGCCCGCATCCGTGCTGTGTCCTCCAGGTCAGGGGCTCAGCCAACCTCCAGGCAAGATAAAGTACTCCGTTCCAACACTCCGCCAACATATGTGCCTTTTCTGAACGTCTCCCTTCTAGCGCCTATTTGAAGTACTCACAGTACTGAGTTACACTGGAGTTCCTCCTTTCAGATGTTCCTATGAACTCTACTTGTATGGCAGACAGCTGTAGCCTGCTTCAGGGACTCCTTGCTACTAAGTCCCGGCTCTCTCACGTTGTTGTTGTGCCCCCAAGTCTTGTGTGGGAATAAAGTGGTGACAACTTCTATTCCTCCGGTGTCTGTCACAGGACCATTAGTATCCATACAACCTCAGGGACCGGACCCCGGCCATGCGCTTAGAACTTGAGGAAGGGCTCTGCTCTAACCCTAATCCTTAGTTCTCTTCTTCTCCTCACGTTCCGTACAAATCAATCTTTCTTATGGAGAATTAGGCTTTCTGAATATCTCCTTCCTGTGCCAGCAGACCCAGGTCACTGAGGTCTGCTGCAGCACTTCCTTCAATCCATCCCACTCAGGGGATCTTCTCTCACAGACTGACCTAGTCAGACTCACCTAGTCCTAAAAATCTCCCGCTCTCTTGTGCAGACTAAGCTCCACCCACCTCCCAGCACTCTTCGTGTTCCAAGCAGGGTGCCACCAAAGGTGCTTTGCTACACTACTATGTTGTGTGGGATGCAGGTGTTGGAGTGTGGTCAGGTGTCTCAACCTTACCTGAATGGCGGGGTACCACACCTCAGGAGGAGGTGCAGTACCTCTGTGGCGACTGAACCCTCAGGGGTAGAGTTGAGCGACTTTTGGTTTTTTAGGGTCGCGTTTCGTTTCGTGAAACCCGACTTTTCCAAAAGTCGGGTCGAGCAAGATCGTCCGATTATAGGGAAAAGTCGGGGTCGTCCCGAAACACGAAACCCAATGTAAGTCAATGGGGAATAAAAGTCGGCAGTGAGAGGAGGACAGGAAACACACCTACAGTGCCCATTTGAATGCCAAAAGCATCAATTCTTCTTAATTAAGCTTGTCAACCTTAATTAACTTCATAATACAAGTTACGCACTGAAAAATGGGGGTTATTTGGCTAAAGTTGTGGGGGGGAGGGCTGGCTGCAGGTTTTCATGTGCCCTGGGCGAAAGAGCGCCCCTTTAACATATACCACAACTCATCATGCTCCGATACGGCAGAGAAATAGCGGTATAGTACAATGAAAAATACCTCACTTTTTACATCTCATGACGAGGCCCATCTATTTCTCCATACAGAATCATTGGTCCCATATGTTTGAAACAGTATATGATGAGCTCCACATAATGCTACAGTATATGTTGGTCCCCATGGATGAAGCTCCACTGTCTTATGGGCCCAAATAATGCTCCAAACATAATGGGCCCCATTTCTAATGCTCTAGTGTATAATGGGCCCTGTAAATGCTGCTCCAGTGTCTGATGTCCACCTTTGGAATGTTCCAGTGTATGGTGGGCCCCATCTATCATTCTCCAGAGTATAGTGCTCCCCAAAAATTGCTGTCCCAACATTGAAAACAATCAAATAAGTCTCCTCGCTAGGGAATCCCTGTACTTGTCTGGATTCCTCGTCGTCCCCATCTTCCATCTCACTGCACAGTATTTCAACTTTGCAAGTGCTGTGATCCTGGGCAAGCAGGGGGGGCCCACTCGTTGGCGACGGCACTGGCACAGGGCCCCTGATAGTACGGTGGTGTGTCTGATATCGGGTGGGCCGAACCTGCACTTTCATCTGCAGCTTCCTCTTTGTCACCGTGTAAGATGGAACTGTATATGGGAAGGGTAACCTGAGTTTCATCAGGGTCAGATTCAGGTCGTGTAGCGTGCGAGGGGAATGTAGTGGTCTGGGTCAATGTACCAGCAGATTCATCGAGCAGTGGCTGGGCATCAGTGCACTTGTGTCGCCCCCAGGAGTACGGTCGCCACAGTGGCATTACCTTCTTCCTAGGGAGTGTGATGTCATGCTTGGGAGCAACGAAGGATCTCTCTAGCAGGTTAACTGATTGGGCGGCGTTATTCCCACGAGTCATGACCCTCCAAACAGCGTTCATGAAGGCAAAGTGTTTGTTTTACGTGGGCAGTATGGTTGCAAAGCTGAACCTTAAAGGAATGTCCAGAAGGGCACCACCAGGAGTGGAGCCTACGGTTAAATTCGACTCCACCTGGGAAACCTCAACCATGCCAACTACAGAACAGATGCACACATTGCAAGCTTAATTCCGTTAACGAACGAGACTCCGTCATGCCCCACGGTCCGAGTCCGGCTTACTAGAGGGACACGTGAGGCTCTGGCACATGAGATTGGCCAATAACTGGTGTGTCATGCCCTTACATGTCCGTGGCTGCATGTGCGCTACACTGAAAAGGCCAGTGTTTGTCGCTTACAGGTGCAGATAACCCGCTGAACAACGTTAGTGATGGGGATCACTGATTACAATTATTACCCGCGAACAATGATTTCCCAGTAAGTGCAGGTCAACCGCAGTTCCGGAATTAGGCCTAACCGTCATTCCTGAAAAAATGAAAAACTTACGTGTGCAAACAACAGGTGCTGTAGCTTGCTTAACAGCTCGCCAGCCGTTCTCACGCCCAGTATGGATTACACGTGATTGCACAAAGGTGAGAAAGGGTACCGTATCCCCAGATAACATGTATGGATAGCGTACACATTCAAAATATGTGTCTCAGGAGGCAGGCTCAGACGGTGTTAGGCCCAGTATGGATTGCACGTGATTGCACAAAGGTTAGAAAGGGTACCGTATCCCCGGATAACATGTATGGATAGCGTACACATTCAAAATATATGTCTCAGGAGGCAGGCTCAGACGGTGTTAGGCCCAGTATGGATTGCACGTGATTGCACAAAGGTTAGAAAGGGTACCGTATCCCCAGATAACATGTATGGATAGCGTACACATTCAAAATATATGTCTCAGGAGGCAGGCTCAGACGGTGTTAGGCCCAGCATGGATTGCACGTGATTGCACAAAGGTTAGAAAGGGTACCGTATCCCCGGATAACATGTATGGATAGCGTACACAGCGTCAGACTGGAACACCTTGGGCCCACCAGAGAAAATCATTCTTGGGGCCCACTATGTAGCTGCATAGAGTTAAATACCAGACCACCAATTGTGCGGTAAAACAAGCTAATATCCGGGTATAATATAAGGTTGTACATGTCTTAATTATGTAGCAGGAGTTGGGGTAGCCCCCTCATAGAATATAAAGCAGCCCCCTCACATAGTATAATGCAGCCATCTCATAGAATATAATGCAGCCATCTCATAGAATATAATACTGCCCCCCTCATAGGGTATAATACTGCCCCCCTCATAGGGAATAATGCACCCCCTCATAGGGTATAATGCACCCCCTCATAGGGTATAATACTGCCCCCTCATAGGGTATAATACTGCCCTCCTCATAGGGTATAATACTGCCCCCCTCATAGGGAATAATGCACCCCCTCATAGGGAATAATGCTGCCCTCCTCATAGGGTATAATGCTGCCTCCTCATAGGGTATAATACTGCCCCCCTCATAGGGAATAATGCTGCCCTCCTCATAGGGTATAATGCTGCCTCCTCATAGGGTATAATGCTGCCCCCTCATAGGGTATAATACTGCCCCCCTCATAGGGTATAATACTGCCCCCCTCATAGGGTATAATACTGCCCCCCTCATAAGGAATAATGCACCCCCTCATAGGGTATAATGCTGCCCCCTCATAGGGTATAATACTGCCCCCCTCATAGGGAATAATGCTGCCCTCCTCATAGGGTATAATGCTGCCTCCTCATAGGGTATAATGCTGCCTCCTCATAGGGTATAATGCTGCCCCCTCATAGGGTATAATACTGCCCCCCTCATAGGGAATAATGCACCCCATCATAGGGTATAATGCTATATAGATATAGAGTTAGATAGATATAGATAGAAAGATAGATGTAGAAATAGATAGATATAGAGATAGATAGTAGATAATGGATAGAAAGTAGATAATGGATAGATATAGATAGAAAGATTCATAGAGATAGATAGAGATAGATATAAAGATAGATATAGAAAGAAATATAGATAGATAGATAGATAGATAGATAGATAGATCGATAGGTAGATAGATATAGAGATAGATTGAAAATAGATAATGGATAGATAGATATAGAGATAGATAGCTATAGATAGAAAGATATAGAGATAGATAGATATATAGATAGAGATAGATAATAGATAGAGATATACAGATATAATAATAATAATAATAATAATAATAATAATAATAATAATAATAATAATAATATAGACATATATAGATAGATATAGAGATAAATATATATAGATAGATGGCTATAAATAAAAATAGATATAGATATATATAGAGATAGATAGATATAGAGATAATAGATATAGAGACAGATAGATATAGAAAGATAGATATAGAGATAGATATAGAGATAATAGCTAGATATAGAGATATGTATAGAGATTGATAGATATAGAGTTAGAAAGATAGATAGATATAGAGAGAGATATAGAGATAGATAGAGATAGCTAGATAGATAGATGGATAGATAGATATAGATAATAGAGATAATAGATAGATATAATAGATAGATATAGAGATAGATGGATAGATCAATAGATAGATAGATAAAGAGAGAGAGATAGAGATAGATAGATAATGAGATATAGAGATAGATATAAAGATATAGTGTTAGATAGAAAGATAGATATAGAGATAGATAGATATAGAGATAGATAGATATAGAGATAGATATGGATATAGAGCTAACAGATAAATATAGAGATAGATAGATAGATAGATATAGATAGATAGATATAGAGATAGATAGATAGATAGATATAGAGATAATATATAGATAGATAGATATAGAGATAATATATAGATAGCTATAGAGAGAGATATAGAGAGAGATATAGAGAGAAACAGATATAGATATAGAGATAGATATAGAGATAGATAGGTAGATAGATATAGAGATAATAGATAGATATAGAGATAGATAGATATAGATATAAAGATAGATAGAGATAGAGAGAGCGGTAGATAGAGAGAGATATAGATATAGAGAGAGATAGATACAGAGATTGATAAATAGATAGAGAGATAGATATAGATATAGATAATAGATAGAGATAGATAAAGATAGATAATAAATATAGAGATAACAGATAGATATAGAGATAGAGTAAGATAGAAAGATATAGAGATAGGTAGATATAGATAATAGAGATAGCTAGATAGATAGACATAATAGATAGAGATAGATATAGATAGATATAGAGATAGATAGAAAGATAGATATAGAGATAGATGTAGAGATAGATATAGAGATAGAGCGATAGATAGATAGAGATAGATATAGATAGATAGAGAAAGATAGATAGATATAGAGATAGATATAGAGATAGAAAGATAGATATACAGAGAGATAGATATAGAGATAGAGATAAATAGATAGATAGATATAGAGAGAGATATAGAGAGAAATAGATATAGATATAGAGATAATAGATATATATAGAGATAGATAGATATAGATATAGCGAGAGATAGATACAAAGAAAAGATATAGAGATAAGTAGATAGAGAAAGATAGATAGATAGATAGATATATAGATATAGAGATAGAAAGATAGATATAGAGCTAGAGCGATAGATAGATATACAGAGAGATAGATATAGGGATAGATAGAGATATATAGATAGATAGCTATAGAGAGAGATATATAGAGATAGATATAGAAATAGATATAGAGATAGAGATAGATAGAGATATATAGATATAGATATAAAGATAGATATAGAGATAGATATAGATATAGAGATAGAGCGATAGATAGCGCGAGATATAGATATAGAGATAGATAGATACAGAGAAAAGATATAGAGATAGATAACGGATAGATAAATAGATAGATAGGTATAGAGATAGATAGATATAGATATTAGATAGAGATATATATAGATAAAGATAATAGATATAGAGATAGATAGAGTAAGATAGATAGATATAGAGATAGATAGATAGACATAATAGATAGATATAGAGATATATATAGAAAGATATAGAGATAGATAGATAGATATAGAGATAGATGTAGAAATAGAAAGATAGATATAAAGATAGAGTGATAGATAGAGATAGATATAGAAATAGATAGATATACACTCACTGGCCACTTTATTAGGTACACCTGTCCAACTGTGTGTTAAGACTTAATTTCTAATCAGCCAATCACATGGCGGCAACTCAGTGCATTTAGGCATGTAGACATGGTCAAGACAATCTCCTGCAGTTCAAACCGAGCATCAGTATGGGGAAGAAAGGTGATTTGAGTGCCTTTGAACGTGGCATGATTGTTGGTGCCAGAAGGGCTGGTCTGAGTATTTCAGAAACTGCTGATCTACTGGGATTTTCACGCACAACCATCTCTAGGGTTTACAGAGAATGGTCCGAAAAAGAAAAAAAATCCAGTGAGCGGCAGTTCTGTGGCTGGAAATGCCTTGTTGATGCCAGAGGTCAGAGGAGAATGGGCAGACTGGTTCGAGCTGATAGAAAGGCAACAGTGACTCAAATTGCCACCCGTTACAACCAAGGTAGGCAGAAGAGCATCTCTGAACGCACAGTGCGTCGAACTTTGAGGCAGATGGGCTACAGCAGCAGAAGACCACACTGGGTACCACTCCTCTCAGCTAAGAACAGGAAACTGAGGCTACAATTTGCACAAGCTCATCGAAATTGGACAGTAGAAGATTGGAAAAACGTTGCCTGGTCTGATGAGTCTCGATTTCTGCTGCGACATTCGGATGGTAGGGTCAGAATTTGGCGTAAACAACATGAAAGCATGGATCCATCCAGCCTTGTATCAACGGTTCAGGCTGGTGGTGGTGGTGTCATGGTGTGGGGAATTTTTTCTTGGCACTCTTTGGGCCCCTTGGTACCAATTGAGCATCGTTGCAACGCCACAGCCTACCTGAGTATTGTTGCTGACCATGTCCATCCCTTTATGACCACAATGTACCCAACATCTGATGGCTACTTTCAGCAGGATAATGCGCCATGTCATAAAGCTCGAATCATCTCAGATTGGTTTCTTGAACATGACAATGAGTTCACTGTACTCAAATGGCCTCCTCAGTCACCAGATCTCAATCCAATAGAGCATCTTTGGGATGTGGTGGAACGGGAGATTCGCATCAGGGATGTGCAGCCGACAAATCTGCGCCAACTGTGTGATGCCATCATGTCAATATGGTCCAAAATCTCTGAGGAATGCTTCCAGCACCTTGTTGAATCTCTGCCACGAAGAATTGAGGCAGTTCTGAAGGCAAAAGGGGGTCCAACCCGTTACTAGCATGGTGTACCTTATAAAGTGGCCAGTGAGTGTAGATAATGGATAGAGATAGATATAGAGATAGATAGATATAGATATAGAAATAGATAGATATAGATAATAGATAGAGATAGAAAGATAGATAGATATGAGAGAGATATATAGAGATAGATAGATAGATAGATAGATAGATAGAGACAGATAGAGAGAGCGAGAGAGATATAAAAAAAAAAACAAAACACAATACTCACCTCTCCTCCTCGCTCCCACGCTGATTCCGGCAGCCGGCTTCAGTGTCAGGAGCTGCCCCCTCTGCCAGACACCCAGCGGGTGCGCGATGTAGTGACGTCATCGCGCACTGGCTGTGAGCCAGGAGCAGAGAGGACTGAGGGCGGCGCCGGCCCTGATTTACAGCTGTAGTCTGCAGAGCAGCTTACTGGGCTGGGGGAGGGGCCTCTGGGGGTGTGGAGACCTGAAATGATATTCACTTCGCAGTGAATATTCATTTCTCTTTAGCAGCGGGGACAGGGGCTCCTGCCTGCTGACACCCGCTGCTGCTCCGCTGGCAGGGGCCCCCATAGCAGCTGCATGATGTGCGACACACCACTGGCTGGGGGCCCCTGGAGCAGCGGGGGCCCTAGGCAACTGCTGGCCCTGTATGCCAGCAGGTGCCAGGGCCCACCAGATGCCAGGGCCCACCGGAGAATCCCCCGGTTCTCCGGTGGGCCAGTCCGACGCTGAGCGTACACATTCAAAATATATGTCTCAGTAGGCAGGCTCAGACGGTGTTAGGCCCAGTATGGATTGCACGTGATTGCACAAAGGTTAGAAAGGGTACCGTATCCCCGGATAACATGTATGGATAGTGTACACATTCAAAATATATGTCTCAGGAGGCAGGCTCAGACGGTGTTAGGCCCAGTATGGATTGCACGTGATTGCACAAAGGTTTGAAAGGGTACCGTATCCCCGGATAACATGTACGGATAGCGTACACATTCAAAATATATGTCTCAGGAGGCAGGCTCAGACGGTGTTAGGCCCAGTATGGATTGCATGTGATTGCACAAAGGTTAGAAAGGGTACCGTATCCCCAGATAACATGTATGAATAGCATACACATTCAAAATATATGTCTCAGGAGGCAGGCTCAGACGGTGTTAGGCCCAGTATGGATTGCACGTGATTGCACAAAGGTTAGAAAGGGTACCGTTTCCCTGGATAACGTATGGATAGCGTACACATTCAAAATATATGTCTCAGGAGGCAGGCTCAGACGGTGTTAGGCCCAGTATGGATTGCACGTGATTGCACAAAGGTTAGAAAGGGTACCGTATCCCCGGATAACATGTATGGATAGCGTACACATTCAAAATATATGTCTCAGGAGGCAGGCTCAGACGGTGTTAGGCCCAGTATGGATTGCACGTGATTGCACAAAGGTTAGAAAGGGTACCGTATCCCCGGATAACATGTATGGATAGCGTACACATTCAAAATATATGTCTCAGGAGGCAGGCTCAGACGGTGTTAGGCCCAGTATGGATTGCACGTGATTGCACAAAGGTTAGAAAGGGTACCGTATCCCCGGATAACATGTATGGATAGCGTACACATTCAAAATATATGTCTATACATCAGGAGGCAGGCTCAGACGGTGTCAGGCACAGTATGGATTTGACGGCCCAGACTACACAGCGGAGGAGCAGGGAGAGGTAAAGATTGCAAATGCTGGGGCCCTGCCCAAGCAAGGGGGGCCCACTCGTGGGTGTCGGTACTGGCACTGGGCCCCTCATAGTACGGCGGTGTGTCTGACGGCGGGTGTGCACCACCACCGTCAGAGACACTTGATTGCACTATGAAGGACCCTGTACCAGTGCCCGCGCCCAAGAGTCGGCCTACCCACCTGTCTAGGGCAACGGCACTCGCACGGTGTCGTGCGCTAGGTGGTGACCCCGGCCATGGGGGGGGGAGGCAGCACAGTTAGGGAGTTTTAGAAAGTGGCATATGTTGATGTTGGACATTCAGCTGATGCAAAAGGTGAAATAGGTCAAGTCCCAGGAAGAGGTGGACCAAAGCAAGCCATTTTTCTGTCACCCTATGTGTCATCAGAGGAAGGTGGGACAAAATCCTTGGAAACCCATGCGTGGTTCATTTTAATGAAGGTTAGATGATCCACATTTTGGGTTGACAGACGGGTCCTTTTTTCTGTCAGGATTGATCCAGCTGCACTGAAGACTCTTTCCGATAGCACACTTGCAGCTGGGCAAGCGAGCTCCTGTAAGGCATATTGTGCCAATTCAGGCCAGGTGTCCAGTTTAGCGGCCCAATAGTCAAAGGGGAATGACCTGTGTGGGAGAACATCGATATGGGAGGAAAAGTAGTTTGTAACCATAGTTGACAACTGCTGTCTCCTGTCACTTTCCATCGATGCAGTATTACCAGTTGTGTGAGCGGTACTTGAAAAATCAGTCCACAACATTGTCATGAAACCCCTGTCTCCAACGCCACTTCTGCTGTGTGCACCACGAACACCTCTGCCAAGCTGCCCCCGGCCCGTACGGCTCGTATGAGAACCATCACCGCTGCTGTGTGCTGGGAATGCCTCAAGCAACCGATTTACCAGAGTTGCTTGTTTATTAGCCAATATTAGGTCAAGGTTCTCCTGTGGCATGATGTTTTGTAATTTGCCTTTATAGCGTGGATCCAGGATGCTGGCCAACCAGTAGTCGTCATCGTTCATCATTTTTGCAATGCGTGGGTCCCTTTTTAGGATCTGCAAGGCATAATGTGACATGTGGGCCAATGTTCCCGGTGTCAATGATGCACTGCGAGTGCTGGTTGGAGGAGCACTTTCTGGCAAATCCACATCCCTCCAGTCACGCACAAACCCTGTACCAGACCTTGCCACACCAACATTTTCACTTGCCCCACGAGATGCATCCTCCTCCCCTAAGTAATCATCCCCATCATCCTCCTCCTCCTCCTCTTCTTCCTCCACCTCGTCCAGGAGAGGTCCCTGAGCAGACAATGGCTGAATGTCATCAAGGATTCCCTCCTCCTCTTCCTCCTCATCAACATTGGCTGCAGACGCCTGCTCCTTAAGGTGCGTCAAAGTTTGCATGAGCAGACGCATAAGTGGGATGCTCATGCTTAGGATGGCGTCGTCTGCGCTTACCAGCCGTGTGCATTCCTCAAAACACTGAAGGACTTTACAGAGGTTTTTCAGCTTTGACCACTGCACACCTGTCAACTCCATGTCTGCTCTCAAAGTGCCTGGCCGTGTATCCTCCCACAAATGCATTATGGCCTGCCTCTGCTCGCACAGCCGCTCCACCATGTGCAGGGTGGCGTTGCACCTTGTTGCAATGTCGATAATGAGGCGGTGGTTGGGAAGGTGGAGCAATCGCTGCAGCTTCTGCATACGAACGGAGTGTACAGGCGACCGGCGGATGTGCGAGCACAGTCTTCGCACCTTCTGGAGCAGGGCTGTTAACTCCGGATAATTTTTGAGGAAGCACTGCACCACCAGGTTCAAGGTGTGAGCCAAGCAAGGTATATGGCTGAGTTTTGAAAGGGCTATGGCTGCCACAAAATTACGGCCGTTATCACTAACTACCTTGCCTGCCTCAAGATGTACACTGCCCAGCCATGACTCAGTTTGTCGCTTCAAGTACTCGGCCAGCACCTCGGCGGTGTGTCTGTTGCCCAAACACATCATCTGCAACACAGCCTGCTGACGATTTCCACTAGCTGCTCGATAGGGGGACACATCGTGTGCAACAGTGGCAGCTGCAGATGGAGTGCTCGTACGACTGCGCTCTGTGGACGAGCTTTCGCTTCTGGAGGAGGAGGAGGAGGAGGGTCGAACGCCTACAGCCAACTCTTTCCTATACCGTGGGCTAGGCAGCACTGTCCCACCACCGCTGTCCCCTGTGGACCCTGCATCCACCACATTAACCCAGTGCGCAGTGATGGACACGTAACGGCCCTGGCCATGCTGACTGGACCATGCATCAGTTGTGAGGTGCACCTTTCCGCTCACTGACTGCTTGAGTGCATGGACAATGCGGTCTTTCACATGATGGTGGAGGGCTGGGATGGCTTTGCAAGAGAAGAAGTGGCGACTGGGTAGGTCATAGCGTGGTACTGCATAGGCCAT
Organism: Dendrobates tinctorius; assembly: GCF_039654945.1. NCBI lineage: Eukaryota > Metazoa > Chordata > Amphibia > Anura > Dendrobatidae > Dendrobates > Dendrobates tinctorius. The sequence goes on from NW_027361669.1 coordinate 23,051,515, forward strand.
GAGTTCGCGGAAAGCTCTGCTTTCCACCAACCGAAAGGGCATCATCTCAAATGAGATTAGTTTGGCAATGTGGGCGTTCAAACCCAGTGTACGCGGATGAGAGACTGAGTACTTTCTTGACCTACTCATAGTGTCTGGGAGGGTGAGCTGGACTTGAGAGCTGCATATGGTGGAAGTAGCGGTGGACAGGGCGGACTGAGAGAGGGTTGATGATGGTGATGGAGTTGGTGTTCTTTCTGATGGCCTAGAATCAGTCTTTCGTTGATATAACAATGGGATTCCTTGACTGCTGTGGCCTTGCAACGACACCTCAACATTTGCTGCTGTGCTAACCGGTGGGCTTACAGTGGGGGAAACAATGTAGCGTTGCTGACTACCTTCGTTGTGATCAGTTGCACATGTGGCACTTGAGGTTTGGTGTTGTGTCCACGCTTGCAAGTGCATGCTGGTTAAATGTCTAAGCATGCAACTGGTATTCAAATTTTTCAGATTTTTCCCTCGGCTAAAGGTCTTTGCGCACTTCTTACAGATAACCTTGGCCTGATCATGAGGATATTGTTCAAAAAAGTGCCACACTGCACTCTTCCTACTTTGGCAGACATTTTGCGGCCTAGCACGCTGTGATCTTTTGACCCTCTGGACAAGCTGTCCAGCAACTCTTTTGATGTTTGGAACCTGTCTTTGGAGTGCTCCGGGCCTGCCAGATAACAGCTGTTGCGATGTCGATGCCTGCTGTGGATGCTCCTCATCTGAGCTATTGGAAGCAGTACCCTCTTCCCCCAATGGATGCCAATCTGGGTCAACAACTGGGTCATCCATCACCTCCTCTTCTATGTCATGTGCACCTTCCTCTGTGTCACCGTGTATGGTGGTATAGTGTGCGGGAAGGGGCACCTGAGTCTCATCAGGGTCAGAATCTGGCTCTGTACACTGCGAGGACAATGTAGTGCTCTGAGTGAATGTACCAGCAGAATCATCTATCAGCGGCTGTGCATCAGTGCACTCCATGTCAGATTCATCTTGGCCTGGGTAATTCACCATTTCACTTGATAATCCAGGCATGGTATGTGAAAACAGCTCCATGGAGCAATCAGTAGTATGGCCTGCGTCATCCTTCAATCTTGGTTGGGGTGAAGGACACAAGGATAGGTGTGATTCATGAACATGAGCCTCCAATGACGACTCAGTGCTTTTACTTTTTACAACTGAAGAAGAGGAGGCGATAGAGCTGGAGGCTGAGTCAGCAATGTAAGACAAAACTTTTTCCTGATGCTCTGGCTTTAAAAGCGGTTTGCCAACTCCTAGAAAACTAAGCGTTCGAGGCCTTATGTAGCCAGACGATGACGCAGGCTCAACACCTCCTGCATTCCGTCCTATTTTGCTCTTGCCACTACCATCAGATCCATCACCAACACCATCATTACCAGCTGCCAACCCCCGCCCAATTCCACGGCCTCTTCCACCAGCCTTCCTCATTTTTGGTAGAAATGTAGACAAAATCCAACAAACTATATAGTAATGTAAAACAAGGTACAAGGTGTCTATAGGACAGGGGAGATTTTGAATTTCTGCAGACACTTGTGGACACTGGACACTTTTGGATTGTGTGAGGCCCAATGAATATATGAGCGCTATGTGACAGGCTCGATGGCACAGCTGTGACCAAAGTGACTAGAGGATAAGGGAGATTTTGAATCTCTGAACACACTTTTGGACACTGGACACTTTTGGATTGTGTGAGGCCCAATGAATATCTGAGCGCTATGTGACAGGCTCGATGGCACAGCTGTGACCAAAGTGACTAGAGGATAAGGGAGATTTTGAATCTCTGCACACACTTTTGGACACTGGACACTTTTGGATTGTGTGAGGCCCAATGAATATCTGAGCGCTATGTGACAGGCTCGATGGCACAGCTGTGACCAAAGTGACTAGAGGATAAGGGAGATTTTGAATCTCTGCACACACTTTTGGACACTGGACACTTTTGGATTGTGTGAGGCCCAATGAATATCTGAGCGCTATGTGACAGGCTCGATGGCACAGCTGTGACCAAAGTGACTAGAGGATAAGGGAGATTTTGAATCTCTGCACACACTTTTGGACACTGGACACTTATGGATTGTGTGAGGCCCAATGAATATCTGAGCGCTATGTGACAGGCTCGATGGCACAGCTGTGACCAAAGTGACTAGAGGATAAGGGAGATTTTGAATCTCTGCACACACTTTTGGACACTGGACACTTTTGGATTGTGTGAGGCCCAATGAATATCTGAGCGCTATGTGACAGGCTCGATGGCACAGCTGTGACCAAAGTGACTAGAGGATAAGGGAGATTTTGAATCTCTGCACACACTTTTGGACACTGGACACTTTTGGATTGTGTGAGGCCCAATGAATATCTGAGCGCTATGTGACAGGCTCGATGGCACAGCTGTGACCAAAGTGACTAGAGGATAAGGGAGATTTTGAATCTCTGAACACACTTTTGGACACTGGACACTTTTGGATTGTGTGAGGCCCAATGAATATCTGAGCGCTATGTGACAGGCTCGATGGCACAGCTGTGACCAAAGTGACTAGAGGATAAGGGAGATTTTGAATCTCTGCACACACTTTTGGACACTGGACACTTTTGGATTGTGTGAGGCCCAATGAATATCTGAGCGCTATGTGACAGGCTCGATGGCACAGCTGTGACCAAAGTGACTAGAGGATAAGGGAGATTTTGAATCTCTGCACACAGTTTTGGACACTGGACACTTTTGGATTGTGTGAGGCCCAATGAATATCTGAGCGCTATGTGACAGGCTCGATGGCACAGCTGTGACCAAAGTGACTAGAGGATAAGGGAGATTTTGAATCTCTGAACACACTTTTGGACACTGGACACTTTTGGATTGTGTGAGGCCCAATGAATATCTGAGCGCTATGTGACAGGCTCGATGGCACAGCTGTGACCAAAGTGACTAGAGGATAAGGGAGATTTTGAATCTCTGCACACACTTTTGGACACTGGACACTTTTGGATTGTCTGAGGCCCAATGAATATCTGAGCGCTATGTGACAGGCTCGATGGCACAGCTGTGACCAAAGTGACTAGAGGATAAGGGAGATTTTGAATCTCTGAACACACTTTTGGACACTGGACACTTTTGGATTGTGTGAGGCCCAATGAATATCTGAGCGCTATGTGACAGGCTCGATGGCACAGCTGTGACAAAAGTGACTAGAGGATAAGGGAGATTGGATTGCTTTTAAAAAAGCAGTTTGCGGAGCAGTGGGTAAATAGCAATGCCAGCCTGTCAGGAAGCCTTAAAAGGCAGCCCAAAAACCAACACCACTGATACACCACAATATAGCCTCCCCTTGCACTGCACACACAGTGACTGGTGTGTTGTGCAGGCCAAATTGCTAGCAGCAGAAGCAGTTTTTTTTTCTTCTCAGGACAAAAAAAAAAAATTGGGATTGCTTTTAAAAAAGCAGTTTGCGGAGCAGTGGGTAAACAGCAATGCAGGAATGTCAGGAAGCCTTAGAAGGCAGCCCAACAACCAACACCACTGATACACCACTATATAGCCTCCCCTTTCACTGCACACACAGTGACTGGTGTGTTGTGCAGGCCAAATCGCTAGCAGCAGAAGCAGTTTTTTTGTCTTCTTCCCTGCCTAACGCTCTCCCTACAGAATCAGCAGCAACTTCTCCCTATACTGAGATCGGCAGAAGTAAGATGGCGGTCGGCGTGCACGCCCTTTTATACCCCCTGTGACGCCCACCAAAGCAAGCCAATCACTTGCATGCCCTTCTGAAAGATGGTGGTGACCCCTGCCTATGTCATCACGTTGCCCACAGTGTCCGTGGATCCTGATTGGCTGAAAAAGAGCGCAAAACAAACTTTTGAAACGCGACTTTGGCGCGTAAGTCGCCGACCTCGTGGCCGACCTCATCCTAGGGTCGGGTTTCGTTTCATGAAACCCGACTTTGCCAAAAGTCGGCGACTTTTGAAATTTTTCGACCCGTTTCGCTCAACTCTACTCAGGGGCGCCACAAGTGAGATGTGGTGTCTTTCTTGCTTCCCTTCCTCAGATTTCTCCCTCCTATGTTATTGTGTATATAGTGCAAAGTTATAATGCTTATGATTAATGCCTGCGGTACTGCTACATTTAATGATGTATTATCGCTAGTCTTTAATGTTATTGCCACATGTATTTGTTACCATTTTGTAGAAAGTTCTAACATATGATCTTGTGTATTACATTATTGCATAATGTTATGTGTCTGTTGAGCATGTACAGTTAGGGTAAGCTAGTGCATCCTCTTGGGGACATTAGAGGAGGGAACTTTAGTATATAGTTTACATAGTCATGGGTACATGTAGTTCTGTTGCAGGCCACTAGAGTTGAGCGACTTTTGGTTTTTTAGGGTCGAGTTTCGTTTCGTGAAACCCGACTTTTCCAAAAGTCGGGTCGAGTAAGATTGGCCGATTATAGGGAAAAGTCGGCGTCGTCCCGAAACACGAAACCCAATGTAAGTCAATGGGGAATAAAAGTCGGCAGTGAGAGGAGGACAGGAAACACACCTACAGTGCCCATTTGAATGCCAAAAGCATCAATTCTTCTTACTTAAGCTTGTCAACCTTAATTAACTTCATAATACAAGTTACGCACTGAAAAATGGGGGTTATTTGGCTAAAGTTGTGGGGGGGTAGGGCTGGCTCCAGGTTTTCATGTGCCCTGGGCGAAAGAGCGCCCCTTTAACACATACCACAACTCATCATGCTCCGATACGGCAGAGAAATAGCGGTATAGTACAATGAAAAATACTTCACTTTTTACATCTCATGACGAGGCCCATCTATTTCTCCATACAGAATCATTGGTCCCATATAATGTTTGAAACAGTATATGATGAGCTCCACATAATGCTACAGTATATGTTGGTCCCCATGGATGAAGCTCCAATGTCTTATGGGCCCAAATAATGCTCCAAACATAATGGGCCCCATTTCTAATGCTCTAGTGTATAATGGGCCCTGTAAATGCTGCTCCAGTGTCTGATGTCCACCTTTGGAATGTTCCAGTGTATGGTGGGCCCCATCTATCATTCTCCAGAGTATAGTGCTCCCCAAAAATTGCTGTCCCAACATTGAAAACAATTAAATAAGTCTCCTCGCTAGGGAATCCCTGTACTAGTCTGGACTCCTCGTCGTCCCCATCTTCCATCTCACTGCACAGTATTTCAACCTTGCAAGTGCTGTGATCCTGAGCAAGCAGGGGGGGCCCACTCGTTGGCGACGGCACTGGCACAGGGCCCCTGATAGTACGATGGTGTGTCTGATGGCGGGTGGGCCGAACCTGCACTTTCATCTGCAGCTTCCTCTTTGTCACCGTGTAAGATGGAACTGTATATGGAAAGGGTAACCTGAGTTTCATCAGGGTCAGATTCAGGTCGTGTAGCGTGCGAGGGGAATGTAGTGGTCTGGGTCAATGTACCAGCAGATTCATCGAGCAGTGGCTGGGCATCAGTGCACTTGTGTCGCCCCCAGGAGTACGGTCGCCACAGTGGCATTACCTTCCTCCTAGGGAGTGTGATGTCATGCTTGGGAGCAACGAAGGATCTCTCTAGCAGGTTAACTGATTGGGCGGCGTTATTCCCACGAGTCATGACCCTCCAAACAGCGTTCATGAAGGCAAAGTGTTTGTTTTACGTGGGCAGTATGGTTGCAAAGCTGAATCTTAAAGGAATGTCCAGAAGGGCACCACCAGGAGTGGAGCCTACCGTTAAATTCGACTCCACCTGGGAAACCTCAACCATGCCAGCTACAGAACAGATGCACACATTGCAAGCTTAATTCCGTTTACGAACAAGACTCCGTCATGCCCCGCGGTCCGAGTCCGGCTTACTAGAGGGACACGTGAGGCTCTGGCACATGAGATTGGCCAATAACTGGTGTGTCATGCCCTTACATGTCCGTGGCTGCATGTGCGCTACACTGAAAAGGCCAGCGTTTGTTGCTTACAGGTGCAGATAACCCGCTGAACAACGTTAGTGATGGGGATCACTGATTACAATTATTACCCGCTAACGATGATTTCCCAGTAAGTGCAGGTCAACCGCAGTTCCGGGATTAGGGCTAACTGTCATTCCTGAAAAAATGAAAAACTTACGTGTGCAAACCACAGGTGCTGTAGCTTGCTTAACAGCTCGCCAGCCGTTCTCACGCCCAGTATGGATTACACGTGATTGCACAAAGGTGAGAAAGGGTACCGTATCCCCGGATAACATGTATGGATAGCGTACACATTCAAAATATATGTCTATACATCAGGAGGCAGGCTCAGACGGTGTTAGGCCCAGTATGGCTTGCACGTGATTGCGCAAAGGTGAGAAAGGGTACCGTATCCCAGGATAACATGTATGGATAGCGTATACATTCAAAATATATGTCTATACATCAGGAGGCAGGCTCAGACTGTGTTAGGCCCAGTATGGATTGCACGTGATTGCACAAAGGTGAGAAAGGGTACCGTATCCCCGGATAACATGTATGGATAGCGTACACATTCAAAATATATGTCTATACATAAGGAGGCAGGCTCAGACGGTGTCAGGCACAGTATGGATTTGACGGCCCAGACTACACAGCGGAGGAGCAGGGAGAGGTAAAGATTGCAAATGCTGGGGCCCTGACCAAGCAAGGGGGGCCCACTTGTGGGCGTCGGTACTGGCACTGGGCCCCTCATAGTACGGCGGTGTGTCTGACGGCGGGTGTGCACCACCACCGTCAGAGACACTTGATTGCACTATGAGGGACCCTGTGCCAGTGCCCACGCCCAAGAGTCGGCCTACCCACCTGTCCAGGGAAACGGCACTCGCACGGTGTCGTGCGCTAGGTGGTGACCCCGGCCATGGGGGGGGAGGCAGCACAGTTAGGGAGTTTTAGAAAGTGGCATATGTTGATGTTGGACATTCAGCTGATGCAAAAGGCGAAATAGGTCAAGTCCCAGGAAGAGGTGGACCAAAGCAAGCCATTTTTCTGTCACCCTATGTGTCATCAGGGGAAGGTGGGACGAAATCCTTGGAAACCCATGCATGGCTCATTTTAATGAAGGTTAGATCATCCACATTTTGGGTTGACAGACGGGTCTTTTTCTGTCAGGATTGATCCAGCTGCACTGAAGACTCTTTCCGATAGCACACTTGCAGCTGGGCAAGCGAGCTCCTGTAAGGCATATTGTGCCAATTCAGGCCAGGTGTCCAGTTTAGAGGCCCAATAGTCAAAGGGGAATGACCTGTGTGGGAGAACATCGATATGGGAGGAAAAGTAGTTTGTAACCATAGTTGACAACTGCTGTCTCCTGTCACTTTCCATCGATGCAATATTACCAGTTGTGTGAGCGGTCCGTGAAAAATCAGTCCACAACATTGTCATGAAACCCCTGACTCCAACGCCACTTCTGCTGTGTGCACCATGAACACCTCTGCAAAGCTGCCCCCTGCCCGTACGGATCGTGTGAGAACCATCACCGCTGCTGTGTGCTGGGAATGCCTCAAGCAACCGATTTACCAGAGTTGCTTGTTTATTAGCCAATATTAGGTCAAGGTTCTCCTGTGGCATGATGTTTTGTAATTTGCCTTTATAGCGTGGATCCAGGATGCTGGCCAACCAGTAGTCGTCATCGTTCATCATTTTGGCAATGCGGGGGTCCCTTTTTAGGATCTGCAAGGCATAATCTGACATGTGGGCCAATGTTCCCGGTGTCAATGATGCACTGCGAGTGCTGGGTGGAGGAGCACTTTCTGGCAAATCCACATCCCTCCAGTCACGCACAAACCCTGTACCAGACCTTGCCACGCCAACATTTTCACTTGCCCCACGAGATGCATCCTCCTCCCCTAAGTAATCATCCCCATCATCATCCTCCTCCTCCTCTTCTTCCTCCACCTCATCCAGGAGAGGTCCCTGAGCAGACAATGGCTGAATGTCATCAAGGATTCCCTCCTCCTCTTCCTCCTCATCAACATTGGCTGCAGACGCCTGCTCCTTAAGGTGCGTCAAAGTTTGCATGAGCAGACGCATAAGTGGGATGCTCATGCTTAGGATGGCGTCGTCTGCGCTTACCAGCCGTGTGCATTCCTCAAAACACTGAAGGACTTTACAGAGGTCTTTCAGCTTTGACCACTGCACACCTGTCAACTCCATGTCTGCTCTCAAAGTGCCTGGCCGTGTATCCTCCCACAAATGCATTATGGCCTGCCTCTGCTCGCACAGCCGCTCCACCATGTGCAGGGTGGCGTTCCACCTTGTTGCAATGTCGATAATGAGGCGGTGGTTGGGAAGGTGGAGCAATCGCTGCAGCTTCTGCATACGAACGGAGTGTACAGGCGACCGGCGGATGTGCGCGCACAGTCTTCGCACCTTCTGGAGCAGGGCTGTTAACTCCGGATAATTTTTGAGGAAGCACTGCACCACCAGGTTCAAGGTGTGAGCCAAGCAAGGTATGTGGCTGAGTTTTGAAAGGGCTATGGCTGCCACAAAATTACGGCCGTTATCACTAACTACCTTGCCTGCCTCAAGATGTACACTGCCCAGCCATGACTCAGTTTGTCGCTTCAAGTACTCGGCCAGCACCTCGGCGGTGTGTCTGTCGCCCAAACACATCATCTGCAACACAGCCTGCTGAAGCTTTCCACTAGCTGCTCGATAGGGGGACACCTCGTGTGCAACAGTGGCAGCTGCAGATGGAGTGCTCGTACGACTGCGTTCTGTGGACGAGCTTTCGCTTCTGGAGGAGGAGGAGGAGGGTCGAACGCCTACAGCCAACTGTTTCCTATACCGTGGGCTAGGCAGCACTGTCCCACCACCGCTGTCCCCTGTGGACCCTGCATCCACCACATTAACCCAGTGCACAGTGATGGACACGTAATGGCCCTGGCCATGCCGACTGGACCATGCATCAGTTGTGAGGTGCACCTTTCCACTCACTGACTGCTTGAGTGCATGGACAATGCGGTCTTTTACATGATGGTGGAGGGCTGGGATGGCTTTGCGAGAGAAGTGGCGACTGGGTAGGTCATAGCGTGGTACTGCATAGGCCATGAGTTCGCGGAAAGCTGCGCTTTCCACCAACCGATAGGGCATCATCTCAAACGAGATTAGTTTGGCAATGTGGGCGTTCAAACCCAGTGTACGCGGATGAGAGACTGAGTACTTTCTTGACCTACTCATAGTGTCTGGGAGGGTGAGCTGGACTTGAGAGCTGCATATGATGGAAGTAGCGGTGGACAGGGCGGACTGAGAGAGGGTTGATGATGGTGATGGAGTTGGTGTTCTTTCTGATGGCCTAGATTCAGTATTTCGTTGATATAACAGTGGGATTCCCTGACTGCTGTGGCCTTGCAACGACACCTCAACATTTGCTGCTGTGCTAACCGGTGGGCTTACAGTGGGGGAAACAATGTAGCCTTGTTGACTACCTTCTTTGTGATCAGTTGCACATGTGGCACTTGAGGTTTGGTGTTGTGTCCACGCTTGCAAGTGCATGCTGGTTAAATGTCTAAGCATGCAACTGGTATTCAAATTTTTCAGATTTTTCCCTCGACTAAAGGTCTTTGCGCACTTCTTACAGATAACCTTGGCCTGATCATGAGGATTTTGTTCAAAAAAGTGCCACACTGCACTCTTCCTACTTTGGCAGACGTTTTGCGGCCTAGCACGCTGTGATCTTTTGACCGTCTGGACAAGCTGTCCAGCAACTCTTTTGATTTTTGGAACCTGTCTTTGGAGTGCTCCGGGCCTGCCAGATAACAGCTGTTGCGATGTCGATGTCTGCTGCGGATGCTCCTCCTCATCTGAGCTATTGGAAGCAGAACCCTCTTCCCCCAATGGATGCCAATCTGGGTCAACAACTGGGTCATCCATCACCTCCTCTTCAATGTCATGTGCACCTTCCTCTGTGTCACCGTGTATGGTGGTATAGTGTGCGGGAAGGGGCACCTGAGTCTCATCAGGGTCAGAATCTGGCTCTGTACACTGCGAGGACAATGTAGTGCTCTGAGTAAATGTACCAGCAGAATCATCTATCAGCGGCTGTGCATCAGTGCACTCCATGTCAGATTCATCTTGGCCTGGGTAATTCACCATTTCACTTGATAATCCAGGCATGGTATGTGAAAACAGCTACATGGAGTAATCAGTAGTATGGCCTGCGTCATCCTTCAATCTTGGTTGGGGTGAAGGACACAAGGAAAGGTGTGGTTCATGAACATGAGCCTCCAATGACGACTCAGTGCTTTTATTTTTTACAACTTCAGAAGAGGAGGCGATAGAGCTGGAGGCTGAGTCAGCAATGTAAGACAAAACTTTTTCCTGAAGCTCTGGCTTTAAAAGCGGTTTGCCAACTCCTAGAAAACTAAGCCTTCGAGGCCTTGTGGAGCCAGACGATGACGCAGGCTCAACACCTCCTGCATTCGGTCCTATTTTGCTTTTGCCACTACCATCAGATCCACCACCAACACCATCATTACCACCTGCCAACCCCCGCCCAATTCCACGGCCTCTTCCACCAGCCTTCCTCATTTTTGGTAGAAATGTAGACAAAATCCAACAAACTATATAGTAATGTAAAACAAGGTACAAGGTGTCTACAGGACAGGGGAGATTTTGAATTTCTGCAGCGCAGACACTTGTGGACACTGGACACATTTGGATTGTGTGAGGCCCACTGAATATCAGAGCGCTATGTCACAGGCTCCATGGCACAGGTGTGAAAAAAGTGACTACAGGATAAGGGAGATTTTGAATTTCTGCAGACACTAGTGGACACTGGACACTTTTGGATTGTGTGAGGCCCACTGAATATCAGAGCACTATGTCACAGGCTCGATGGCACAGGTGTGAAAAAAGTGACTACAGGATAAGGGAGATTTTGAATTTCTGCAGACACTAGTGGACACTGGACACTTTTGGATTGTGTGAGGCCCACTGAATATCAGAGCGCTATGTCACAGGCTCGATGGCACAGGTGTGAAAAAAGTGACTACAGGATAAGGGAGATTTTGAATTTCTGCAGACACTAGTGGACACCCTAGACACTTTTGGATTGTGTGAGGCCCACTGAATATCAGAGCGCTATGTCACAGGCTCGATGGCACAGGTGTGAAAAAAGTGACTACAGGATAAGGGAGATTTTGAATTTCTGCAGACACTAGTGGACACTGGACACTTTTGGATTGTGTGAGGCCCACTGAATATCAGAGCGCTATGTCACAGGCTCGATGGCACAGGTGTGAAAAAAGTGACTACAGGATAAGGGAGATTTTGAATTTCTGCAGACACTAGTGGACACTGGACACTTTTGGATTGTGTGAGGCCCACTGAATATCAGAGCGCTATGTCACAGGCTTGATGGCACAGGTGTGAAAAAAGTGACTACAGGATAATGCAGATTTTGAATTTCTCCAGACACTAGTGGACACTGGACACTTTTGGATTGTGTGAGGCCCACTGAATATCAGAGCGCTATGTCACAGGCTCGATGGCACAGGTGTGAAAAAAGTGACTACAGGATAAGGGAGATTTTGAATTTCTGCAGACACTAGTGGACACTGGACACTTTTGGATTGTGTGAGGCCCACTGAATATCAGAGCGCTATGTCACAGGCTCGATGGCACAGGTGTGAAAAAAGTGACTACAGGATAAGGGAGATTTTGAATTTCTGCAGACACTAGTGGACACTGGACACTTTTGGATTGTGTGAGGCCCACTGAATATCAGAGCGCTATGTCACAGGCTCGATGGCACAGGTGTGAAAAAAGTGACTACAGGATAAGGGAGATTTTGAATTTCTGCAGACTCTAGTGGACACTGGACACTTTTGGATTGTGTGAGGCCCACTGAATATCAGAGCGCTATGTCACAGGCTCGATGGCACAGGTGTGAAAAAAGTGACTACAGGATAAGGGAGATTTTGAATTTCTGCAGACACTAGTGGACACTGGACACTTTTGGATTGTGTGAGGCCCACTGACGCTGTATGGTGTGAAAAAAAGGACGCTCAGTACCTCACCAGGACAAAAAAAAAAAATTGGGATTGCTTTTAAAAAAGCAGTTTGCAGAGCAGTGGGGAAACAGCAATGCAGCTGTCAGGAAGCCTTAGAAGGCAGCCTAACAACCAACACCGCTGATCCACCACAATATAGCCTCCCCTTGCACTGCACACACAGTGACTGGTGTGTTGTACAGGCAAAATCGCTAGCAGCAAAAGCAGTTTTTTTTTCTTCTTCCCTGCCTAACGCTCTCCCTACAGAATCAGCAACCTCACCCTATGCTAAGATCGGCAGAAGTAAGATGGCGGTCGGCGTGCATGCCCTTTTATAACCCCTGTGACGCCCACCAAAGCAAGCCAATCACTTGCATGCCCTTCTGAAAGATGGTGGCGACCCCTGCCTATGTCATCACGTTGCCCACAGTGTCCGTGGATCCTGATTGGCTGAAAAAGAGCGCAAAACAAACTTTTGAAACGTGACTTTGGCGCGTAAGTCGCCGACCTCGTGGCCGACCTCATCCTAGGGTCGGGTTTTGTTTCAAGAAACCCGACTTTGCCAAAAGTCGGCGACTTTTGAAATTTTTCGACCCGTTTCGCTCAACTCTACAGTCCACTAGAAGGGGGCATGCTAGTGGGCTCTATAGGTATAGCTGATAGGACTGTTGTGAGTTCATTTTCCCCTTCATTACTGAGGCCCGAGGAACTCCCTCTTCTGGTAAAGAAAGGTAGTGAGCCTGATTATCAAACACCTGAGGGTGATGATGATGACTGGCTGAGTGAAGTTACTGACTGGATATAAGGCTGCCGACGCCCTTCTGCCCTGCGGGTGATTTCTCTGTGGGATCCTTGGAGACCAGTCTGAATTCCTGCTCCTCTAAGGCTAGGTTTGCTGCTCGGCCTTTTGCATTTGTGCTTTGACTTTGTTTTGCTTTGTTTTTCTGGATTTCTGCCATTCCCTGCTGGGGTGTGCTGAATTCCTTTAGCTCTGTCTTCTGAAAATACCTGAGTGCTGATTTAGTTTTTGAAGCCTAGCTGCTTCAGGGCCTTTTTCATACCAGCTTGTTGGCTTATGTCTTTGATGGGGTTTTGGCGGATTGCAGACAGCAGCCTTCCTGTCCTTTCCTATCTAGGTAGTTTTGGGCCCCGTCTTTGCTCAGTCTGTCCTTCTGTCTGTGTTGGTGTTTTCATCTTGCTTCGCCGTCATTGTGTGTTGGGGGCTGCCTATTGCTTTGGGGTCTGCTCTGGGGCAGTTTGGATTTCCCCTTTCTTTCTTTGGGCCTGTTTAGTTCTCCGGCTGTGATCGAGGGGTCTAGGGCATCGTAGGAGCCCCCCACGGCTACTGCTGGTTGTGTTGGTGGGTTCAGGGGTCTGCAATCTGATAGTTGCCAACTTCTCTGGTTTTCTGGACTTGGCTTGTATTTCTTTTTTTGCCTCCTACGGTGACTCATTCATAACATAGGACGTTCTTAGAGGGTTAAGTGTAGGAGGGGTTGTCGGGTAGTAAGCAGGGACCTCATAGGAAGTTAGGTCAGATGGGTCCAGGGTGTCCTAGTGTCCACATGGGCTCTAGGCCTGGACAGCTTGGAAGCCACACAACATTCAAGCGCTGCAGCCCACATTATCCACGGCCACTGCATATGTCACAGCAGTGGGCCAGTACAGAAACGGGAAGATGTGGTGACTTGTCACCTGGGCCAATGTTTTTAGAGCAGGAGTCGGCGGGACAGATGAAGTGAACGAAGCTAGGACTTCGACGAGTTTGTTACAGACAGGCTGGATTCTTCATCAGAGGTAACCAAACTTGGTGACTGATGATTTCGAGTCTGGGGCGAAACAGGCAGAAGGAATTGTCATCATGGCGAGGTTAGGCTGGGAAGGAACTGGGGAGCAGTCAAGGACAGTTCACTCCAGGCATGTACTGCGCAGAAGTAACAGTCAGCAGAGGGAAATATGAGGAAACAAGCAAATGTCACCATGTACCAACTGTGGATGTAAGAAAAAAAACAGCGAGTAGACTAAAATATAACCTTTAATCCATTAGGTTAAAACAGAATGGCACAGGATTGCCGGGCATGTAGAAAAACACCTCAGAAACAGATGACGCGTTACGACATAACAGTCTTCATCAAGATCTGTGTTCTGGTTGCAAAGCATGTGAACATATACTAGGAAGTCAGACATAATTGGTCAGACAATTAACATCATATAAGTAATGAAAAATGAGTGTACCGTGGTAATTAAAACCAAAGAAAACAAAACAAACAAAAAAAATTTTCCCTAAAAACCACTTAAGGAAAACAGTATATACACATGAAAAAGTTATAAGGCAATTTTAATGAATTGTAACATTTTATCAAATCCTGTCTATAATTCAAACCTGACGGTGTCCTTGTGTTCAATGTGAAAATCCAAAAGGATTCTCTATTAAAGCTTGCATTTGTGATTGCCTCCTCTCAAAGGTCTGTGAACTTTTTCTATAGCATTAAATCTAAAAGAGTCAACACAACCTTTGTGATGTATTAAAAAATGCTTTGAAGCTGCAGATGGAGCAATAGTATTCGGATTAACCGCATCATTTAAATGTCTCCTGTTACGAACTTTGAGAGGGCATGTGGTGCAACCTATATATTGTAGCCTGCATGTAATGCACTCTATTTGATAAATGACAAATGAGGTGTTACAATTAGTGCTGAGCATTCTGATACCGCAAATATCGGGTATCGGCCGATATTCACTGTATTGGAATTCCGATACTGAGTTCCGATACTTTTAGCATATCGAATACCGGAATCGGAAGTTCCCATAATGCTATGAGCCAGTTTGATTTGATTCAGCCAATGACAATCCTCAGAAGTGTGGGCACATCCTGTTAGGCATGTAGGCATGTTAACTAATGGCATGGCTGTGATTGGCTGCTGAAATGATGTCATGATGCACTATAAAAGCCGCCGCCACCATTTCGGGTTCACTCTGCTGTGAATTCAGTTAGGGACTAGTGTTGAGCGATACCAACCGATATTGAAAAATATTGGATCGGATTGGATCGGCCGATATGAAAAACGTATCGGGTATCGCCGATTCCGATCCTGGAAGTCCCATTCAAGTCAATGGAACAGAAATATCGGGATTAAAAAAAACCCTTTCTTTCCTTGTAGTTTAATTCTACATGACGAAAAACAACTAAGAATAATGTAGAATGTATTGGGGGAGGTGGAGGAGACATTAAAGGCATAGAGGTTTAGCCAGTCAAATGGAATAGCAGGAATAAATTTTGTTTTTAAAGATGTTCGGAGTTACAAAGATATTGACTATGTTAACCTTTTGTATATTTTGTTAGAAATGTATGTTTCACTACTTCCATGCTCTTCACCTTCTTTTTTACTTCTCCAACACTTTCTCCTTCATCATCCTCAGCAGCAGCAGCATCTTTTTCATCAACTTCTTCTTCACCTTATTCATCTTCTTCTTCTTCACCTTCTTCCTATTATTCTTTCTTTTACATTCTTCATCTTCTTCCTATTATTCTTTTTTTGTACATTCTTCATATTCTTCTTATTCATCTTCTCCCTATTCTTCTTCTTCATCATATTCTTATTTGTAACAGGCATTCCTGTAGTTATTATCTATAAAAGTTTGAAGATTACACCTTCCGTTCTGCCTGTCACAAAAGATTTACAACAGGATTTGTCCCCGTTCAGTTTGGCCTGCAGCAGCAGGCATTTTCCAGGGGCACCACGAGGAGGAACGGACTCACCCCCATACACTGCTTAGTCTTCTTCTGCTTAGAATTTAGATAATATCTTTTGCTCTGATTTTTAGCCTTATGCTTAATGTTCTTCTGCTTTTGGTCCTTCTGCTTTTTGTTCTTCTGCTTCTTGGTCTTCTGTCTCTTGTTGTTCTGCACCTTGGTGGTTGTCTTCATGTTCTTTGTCATCTTGGTCATCTTCTTCAGGGTCATCTTTATGGTCTTCTTCGGTGTGGTCTTCAGAGTCGTCGTCTTCAGGGTCGTCGTCAGGGAGATCCAGAGTGAGAACCAAAAACCATTTCCACAAGCGTGATCTTTGAAAAGTAGCAGAAGGTACAAGAAGGCTGAGGAACTGCCGAGAACCAGCTGATGGTACTGGAACCCGGATGGGCAGCAGAAGGAACAAGAATCAATGGCACAACCGTGGACCAGCTGACGGTACTGGAACATGGTTACTAAGCAGGAGGTACCTGTGCTATAAAGCACTACCAAGGACCAGCAGACGTTGCTGGAACTCAGATACCGAGAAGGAGGCACCTAGGCCAAAGGCACTGCCGAGAACCAGCTGACGATGCTGGAACCCGGATGGGTGGCAGAAGCTGCAAAAGTCAATGGAACTACCGAGTAACAGCTGACGGTGCTGGTACCCAGAGTGGCAGCAGAAGGAAAAAGAGCAAATGGCACAACCGTGGACCAGCTGACAGTGCTGGAACACGGTTACTAAGCAGGAGGTACCTGTGCTACAAAGCACTACCAAGGACCAGCAGATGTTGCTGGAACTCGGATATCGAGAAGGAGGCACCTAGGCCAAAGGCACTGCGGAGAACCAGCTGACGGTGCTGGAACCCGGATGGGTAGCAGAAGCTACAAGAGTCAATGGAACTGCCGAGAATCAGCTGATGGTGCTGGTACCCAGAGTGGCAGCAGAAGGAACAAGAGCCAATGGCACAACCGTGGACGACCTGACAGTGCTCGAACATGGTTACTAAGCAGGAGGTACCTGTGCTACAAAGCACTACCAAGGACCAGCAGACATTGCTGGAACTCGGATATCGAGAAGGAGGCACCTAGGCCAAAGGCACTGCGGAGAACCAGCTGACGGTGCTGGAACCCGGATGGGTAGCAGAAGCTACAAGAGTCAATGGAACTGCCGAGAATCAGCTGATGGTGCTGGTACCCAGAGTGGCAGCAGAAGGAACAAGAGCCAATGGCACAACCGTGGACCAGCTGACAGTGCTGGAACATGGTTACTAAGCAGGAGGTACCTGTGCTGCAAAGCACTACCAAGGGCCAGCAGACGTTGATGGAACTCGGATACCGAGAAGGAGGCACCTAGGCCAAAGGCACTGCCGAGAACCAGCTGATGGTGCTGGAACCTGGATGGGTAGCAGAAGCTGCAAGAGTCAATGTAACTACCGAGAACCAACTGACGGTGCTGGTACCCAGAGTGGCAGCAGAAGGAACTAGAGTCAATGGCACAACCGTGGACCAGCTGACGGTGCTGGAACCCGGTAGCTAAGCAGGAGGTACCTGTGCTACACAGCACTACCAAGGACCAGCAGATGTTGCTGGAACTCGGATATCGAGAAGGAGGCACCTAGGCCAAAGGCACTGCCGAGAACCAGCTGACGGTGCTGGAACCCGGATGGGTAGCAGAAGCTACCCCTGAAAAACAACGTTGCAAGGCCGCGAGCCGGCCGCAGTTACCGAAACCCACAGTCCTACAGGGGGTGCTTGTCCTATTGGCACTACGGAACCAGCCTTTATTAAGAGAACCCGCAGCCCACATAGGAAGCACCTAAACTGCAGGCACCATAGACTCGGCTAACCCGACCGCAACACGACAGGACTACAGTATGTATTGGTGGCAAAGTGACGTTGACACTACCCGGAAACAGCAGGCGTGCTCGAACCAGGCTGGGCAGGAGGGAGTACCTGTGCCAAAGACACTTCTGAGCAGCAACTGGAGATGTTGGAGCCCAGGGTCAATCATGCAGCAGGCTGAGGCCTACTTGGAGCGAGTAGAAAGTAACATGTAGTGTGATTTTGGAGGCAGCAGGAGACTTTGTCGTCCACACAGCAGGGGAGCAGCTGGCATTACTGTACCCCACTGACACAGGAGCCAGTGTTTCTCTCTGTGCGGATGGCACTTCCAAGCAACAACTGGCTGTGTTGAAGCCCAGGATCAATCATGGAGCAGGCTGAGGCCTACTTGAAGCAAGTTTTATATCGGTTGTATACTGCTACTAATTGTAACCGTGCTCCACTTAGGCCTCTGGCTCCACTGTCACTAGTATTTCCCCCCGGTCTCCAACCCCACCAGTTGCTGCTCAGAAGTGGCGTCTGCACAATCCACACTTGTTCCTGGGTTACAGGGGATCAGTCACGTCAGTTGATCCCCTGATGTGTGTCCGGCAAGATCTCAAGCTCTGTCCACATTCCCACTACTAGTAATGGGAATGTGGACAGAGCAGGAGACATTGCCGGACACACATCAGGGGATCAACTGACGTGACTGAGCCCTAAAAATCAGTAGTAGTGTGGCTGTGTAGGCAGCAGGAGACTTTGCCATCTGCATAGCAGGGGAGCAGCTGTCGTTACTGAACCCCACTGACACAGGAGCTAATGTTTCTCTCTGTGCGGACGGCACTTCCAAGCAACAGCTGGCTGTGTTGAAGCCCAGGATCAATCATGGAGCAGGCTGAGGCCTACTTGGAGCGAGTAGAAAGTAAGATGTAGTGTGATTTTGGAGGCAGCAGGAGACTTTGTCGTCCACACAGCAGGGGAGCAGCTGGCGTTACTGAACACCACTGACACAGGAGGTAGTGTGTTTTTCTCTGTGAAGACGGCACTTCTGAACACCAACTGGCGTTGTTGGAGCCCAGGATCAAGCATGGAGCAGGCTGAGGCCTGATGGTTTTTGAATGTGGAGGCAGTGGGAGATTTTGTCGTCCACACAGCAGGGGAACAGCTGACGTTACTGAACCCCACTAACACAGAAGCTAGTGTGTTTTTCTCTGTGAAGATGGCACTTCTGAACACCAACTGGTGTTGTTGGAGCCCAGGATCAAGCATGGAGCAGGCGGAGGCCTGGTGGTTTTTGAATGTGGAGGCAGCAGGAGACTTTGTCGTCCACACAGCAGGGGAACAGCTGACGTTACTGAACGCCACTAACACAGAAGCTAGTGTGTTTTTCTCTGTGAAGACGGCACTTCTGAACACCAACTGGCATTGTTGGAGCCCAGGATCAAGCATGGAGCAGGCTGAGGCCTGATGGTTTTTGAATGTGGAGGCAGCAGGAGACTTTGTCGTCCACACAGCAGGGGAACAGCTGACGTTACTGAACCCCACTGACACAGAACTAGTGTGTTTTTCTCTGTGAAGATGGCACTTCTGAACACCAACTGACGTAGTTGGAGCCCAGGATCAAGCATGGAGCAGGCTGAGGCCTGATGGTTTGTGAATGTGGAGGCAGCAGGAGACTTTGTTGTCCACACAGCAGGGGAACAGCTGACGTTACTGAACCCCACTAACACAAGAGCTAGTGTGTTTTTCTCTGTGAAGACGGCACTTCTGAACACAAGCTGGCGTTGTTGGAGCCCAGGATCAAGCATGGAGCAGGCTGAGGCCTGATGGTTAGTGAATGTGAAAGCAGCAGGAGACTTTGTCACCCACACAGCAGGGGAACAGCTGACGTTACTGAACCCCACTAACACAGAAGCTAGTGTGTTTTTCTCTGTGAAGACAGCTCTTCTGAACACCAACTGGCGTTGTTGGAGCCCAGGATCAAGCATGGAGCAGGCTGAGGCCTGATGGTTTTTGAATGTGGAGGCAGCAGGAGGACTTTGTCACCCACACAGCAGGGGAACAGCTGACGTTACTGAACCCCACTAACACAGAAGTTAGTGTGTTTTTCTCTGTGAAGATGGCACTTCTGAACACCAACTGGCGTTGTTGGAGCCCAGGATCAAGCATGGAGCAGGCTGAGGCCTGATGGTTTTTGAATGTGGAGGCAGCAGGAGACTTTGTCGTCCACACAGCAGGGGAACAGCTGACGTTACTGAACCCCACTAACACAGGAGCTAGTGTGTTTTTCTCTGTGAAGACGGCACTTCTGAACACCAACTGGCATTGTTGGAGCCCAGGACCAAGCATGGAGCAGGCTGAGGCCAGATGGTTTGTGAATGTGGAGGCAGCAGGAGACTTTGTCGTCCACACAGCAGGGGAACAGCTGAAGTTACTGAACCCCACTAACACAGAACTAGTGTGTTTTTCTCTGTGAAGACGGCACTTCTGAACACCAACTGGTGTTGTTGGAGCACAGGATCAAGCATGGAGCAGGCTGAGGCCTGATGGTTAGTGAATGTGAAAGCAGCAGGAGACTTTGTCACCCACACAGCAGGGGAACAGCTGACGTTACTGAACCCCACTAACACAGAAGCTAGTGTGTTTTTCTCTGTGAAGACAGCTCTTCTGAACACCAACTGGCGTTGTTGGAGCCCAGGATCAAGCATGGAGCAGGCTGAGGCCTGATGGTTTTTGAATGTGGAGGCAGCAGGAGGACTTTGTCACCCACACAGCAGGGGAACAGCTGACGTTACTGAACCCCACTAACACAGAAGTTAGTGTGTTTTTCTCTGTGAAGATGGCACTTCTGAACACCAACTGGCGTTGTTGGAGCCCAGGATCAAGCATGGAGCAGGCTGAGGCCTGATGGTTTTTGAATGTGGAGGCAGCAGGAGACTTTGTCGTCCACACAGCAGGGGAACAGCTGACGTTACTGAACCCCACTAACACAGGAGCTAGTGTGTTTTTCTCTGTGAAGACGGCACTTCTGAACACCAACTGGCATTGTTGGAGCCCAGGACCAAGCATGGAGCAGGCTGAGGCCAGATGGTTTGTGAATGTGGAGGCAGCAGGAGACTTTGTCGTCCACACAGCAGGGGAACAGCTGAAGTTACTGAACCCCACTAACACAGAGCTAGTGTGTTTTTCTCTGTGAAGACGGCACTTCTGAACACCAACTGGTGTTATTGGAGCACAGGATCAAGCATGGAGCAGGCTGAGGCCTGATGGTTTTTGAATGTGGAGGCAACAGGAGACTTTGTCGTCCACACAGCAGGGGAACAGCTGACGTTACTGAACGCCACTAACACAGGAGCTAGTGTGTTTTTCTCTGAGAAGACGGCACTTCTGAACACCAACTGGCATTGTTGGAGCCCAGGACCAAGCATGGAGCAGGCTGAGGCCTGATGGTTTGTGAATGTGGAGGCAGCAGGAGACTTTGTCGTCCACACAGCAGGGGAACAGCTGACGACACTGAACCCCACTAACACAGAACTAGTGTGTTTTTCTCTGTGAAGACGGCACTTCTGAACACCAACTGGCGTTGTTGGAGCCCAGGATCAAGCATGGAGCAGGCTGATGCCTGATAGTTTTTGAATGTGGAGGCAGCAGGAGACTTTGTCGTCCACACAGCAGGGGAACAGCTGACGATACTGAACCCCACTAACACAGAAGCTAGTGTGTTTTTCTCTGGGAAGACGGCACTTCTGAACACCAACTGGCGTTGTTGGAGCCCAGGATCAAGCATGGAGCAGGCTGAGGCCTGATGGTTTTTGAATGTGGAGGCAGCAGGAGATTTTGTCGTCCACACAGCAGGGGAACAGCTGACGTTACTGAACCCCACTAACACAAGAGCTAGTGTGTTTTTCTCTGTGAAGATGGCACTTCAGAACACCAACTGGCGTTGTTGGAGCCCAGGATCAAGCATGGAGCAGGCTGAGCCCTGATGGTTTGTTAATGTGGAGGCAGCGGGAGACATTGTCATCCACACAGCAGGGGAATAGCTGACGTTACTGAACCCCACTAACACAGGAGTTAGTGTTTTTCTCTGTGCGGACAGCACTTCTGAGCGACAACTGGCTGTGTTGAAGCCCAGGATCAATAATGCAGCAGGCGGAGGCCAACTTGCAGCAAGTTTTATATAGGTTGTAGACTACTACTGATTGCAACCATGCTCCACTATGGCCTCTGGATCCACTGTCTCTAGTATTTCCCCTGGCCTCCAACCCCGCCAGTTACTGCTCTGAAGTGGCGTCTGCACAATCCACACTTGTTCCTGAGTTGCTGGGGCTCAGTCACATCAGTTGATCCCCTGATGTGTGTCCGGCAAGGTCTCCAGCTCTGTCCACATTCCCACTACTAGTAATGGGAATGTGGACAGAGCAGGAGACATTGCCGGACACACATCAGGGGATCAACTGATGTGACTGAGCCCCAGGAACACAGGAATAAGTGTGGATTGTGCAGACGCCACTTCAGAGCAGCAACTGGCTTGGATGGGGGCCAGGGGAAATACTAGAGACAGTGGAGCCAGAGGCCATAGTGGAGCACTGTTAAAAATCAGTAGTAGTTCGATTGTGGAGGGAGCAGGAGACTTTGCCATCCACACAGCAAGGGAGCAGATGGCGTTACTGAACCCCACTAACACAAGAGCTAGTGTTTTTCTCTGTCCAGACGGCACTTCTGAGCGACAACTGGCTGTGTTGAAGCCCAGGGATTACAGTTCAGGTGGTAGAAACATGAACACAACAGGAGACCTGGATACTGTTGCCAACCAATTATTTATTCTTGTAGAGGACTGGCAAATTCTGGCGAGATCCAGGCGTTGTTCATTTTCAGAAAAGCAAGCCGGTCAACGTTATCGGAGGATAGTCGCTTGCGACGGTCTGTTAGCACACCACGTGCGGCACTAAAGACGCGTTCCGATAATACACTTGCAGCAGGGCAAGCCAGCACCTCCAATGCATACTGGCTAAGCTCTGGCCATTTATCCAGCTTAGAGACCCAAAACTTGAAGGGGGAAGAGCCCTCTGGGAGTACACTGACAGGACAAGACATGTAGTCTGTCACCATCTGACGGAAACGTTGCCTCCTGCTGACTGGAGCCGTCTGTGATGGTGTAGACATTTGTGGCGGACACACAAAACTTTGCCACATTTGGGCCATAGTGGTCTTGCCTTGAGCTGAGGCGCTGCCTCTGCTCCCTCTTTGTGCCGAGCTTCCTCCACTGCCTTGACGCACAGAGCTGCTTTGTAAAGCACTAGCAGCACTGCTGTCGGTTGGAATGGAGAACATGATGGACTGCACTAGTGTGTCTTGGTACTCCTGCAGTTTACGCTCCCGGTTCAACGGTGGTATGAGGCTTTGTAAGTTGTCCCGGTAGCGAGGATCTAGGAGGGTGTACACCCAATAATGTCGTGCTGAGAATGTGGTTGATGCGGCGGTCGTTTCTCAGGCACTGCAGCATGAAATCAACCATGTGCTGCAGACTTCCAACTGCCAAAGAAACGCTGTCCCCTGCTTGAGTCGTCATCTCTGCCTGCTCTGCATCACCCCACCCTCGCTGTACATACTGACTAGAGCATTGTGTACCTCCCTCCTCTGCAGAGATGTCTTCCTCCTCCATTGACTCCTCCTCATCCTCCTCACCAAGTGTCCCCTGCCTAGGCCTTAGTGAGGAACCACGTAGCGCAGACTGTCAAGAAGCAGATGGCATTTGTGACTCCTCATCCTCCACCTCTTCCAAAACCTCCTCCCTTAGTGCTTGCAGTGTTTTTTGAAGCAAGCAGATAAGGCGGAACAGTCATGCTGACTAGTGTATCATCTGCACTCACCATCTGCGTGGAATCATCAAAGGCACGCAAAACAAGGCAGATGTCCTTCATAGAGGCCCACTCAGTGGTGCTGAAGTGTGAACGGCGCACAGTGCGACTTGTTTGCGCCTGATGCAGCTGGTACTCCATGACTGCTGCCTGATGCTCACACAACCGCTCTATCATATGTAACGTTGAATTCCACCTGGTGGGTAGGTCACATATGATGCAATGTTCCGGAAGGCGTAATCGGCGATGCAGAGCAGCAAGGCGCGATCTTGCCGTGCTGGAACGCCGCAAGTGAGCGCACCCTATGCGGACCTTGTGCAGGAGTGCATCAAGATCCGGATAGTCCCTCAGAAAACTCTGCACGACCAAGTTCAGCACATGTGCCAGACATCACCCCATGATGCAGCAGGCAGCAGTCATGGAGTACCAGCTGCATCAGGCGCAAACAAGTCACACTTCAGCACCACTGAGTGGGCCTCTATGAAGGACATCTGCCTCGTTTTGCGTGCTTTCGATGATTCCACGCGGATGGCGTGCGCAGATGATGCACTAGTCAGCATGACTGTCCCCCTAATCTACCTGCTTCAAAAAACACTGCAAGCACTAAGCACGTAGCGCAGCGTCCATTACTAGTAGTGGGAATGTGGACAGAGCAGGAGACCTTGCCGGACACACATCAGGGGATCAACTGACGTGACTGAGCCCCAGTAACACAGGAACAAGTGTGGATTGTGCAGACGCCACTTCAGAACAGCAACTGGCGGGGTTGGAAGAGAGGGGAAATACTAGAGACAGTGGAGCCAGAGGCCATAGTGGAGCACGGTTACATTCAGTAGTAGTCTACAACCTATATCAAACTTGCTGCAAGTTGGCCTCCGCCTGCTGCATTATTGATCCTGGGCTTCAACACAGCCAGTTGTCGCTCGGAAGTGCTGTCCACACAGAGAAAAACACTAGCTCCTGTGTTAGTGGGGTTCAGTAACGTCTGCTGTTCCCCTGCTGTGTGGACGGCAATATCTCCTGCTGCCGACATATTCAAAACACATCAGGCCTCAGCCTGCTCCCTGCTTGATCCTGGGCTCCAACAACACCAGTTGGTGTCCAGAAGTGCCTTCTTCACAGAGGAAAACACACTAGCTCCTGTGTTACTGGGGTTCAGTAACGCCAGCTGCTCCCCTGCTGTGTGGATGAAAAAGTCTCCTGCTGCCTCCAAAATCACACTACATCTTATTATCTACTTGCTCCAAGTAGGCCTCAGCATGCTCCATGATTGAGCCTGGGCTTCAACACAGCCAGTTGTTGCTTGGAAGTGCCGTCCGCACAGAGAGAAACACTAGATCCTGTGCAAGTGGGGTTCAGTAACGCCAGCTGCTCCCATGCTGTGTGGATGGCAAAGTCTCCTGCTGCCTACACAGTCACACTACTACTGATTTTTAACTGTGCTCCACTTAGGCCTCTGGCTCCACTGTCTCTAGTATTTCACCTGGCTTCCAACCCGCCAGTTGCTGCTCTGAAGTGGCGTCTGCACAATCCACACTTGTTCCGGTGTTACTGGGGCTCAGTCACGTCAGTTAATCCCCAGATGTGTGTCCAGCAATGTCTCCTGCTCTGTCCACATTCCCATTACTAGTAGTGGGAATGTGGACAGAGCAGGAGACCTTGCCGGATACACATCAGGGGATCAACTGACGTGACTGAGCCCCTGTAACCCAGGAACAAGTGTGGATTGTGCAGATGCCATTTCAGAGCAGCAACTGGCGGGGTTGGAGGCCAAGGGAAAAACTAGAGACAGTAGAGCCAGAGGCCTAAGTGGAGCACGGTTACAATCAGTAGTAGTGTACAACCGATATAAAACTTGCTTCAAGTAGGCCTCAGCCTTCTCCATGATTGATCCTGGGCTTCAACACAGGCAGTTGTTGCTCGGAAGTGCCGTCTGCACAGAGAAAAACACAAGCTCCAGTGTGGGGTTCAGTAACGCCAGCTGCTCCCCTGCTGTGTGGATGACAAAGTCTCCTGCTGCCTCCAAAATTACACTACATCTTATTTACTACTCGCTCCAAATAGGCCTCAGCCTGCTGCATGATTGACCCTCATCGCCAGTTGCTGCTCAGAAGTGTCTTTGGCATGGGTACTCCCTCCTGCCCAGCCTGGTTCCAGCACGCCTGCTGTTTCCGGGGATTGTCAACGTCACTTTGCCACCAAAACTTTGTCCAGTCGTGTTGCGGTCGGGTTAGCCGAGTCTATGGTGCCTGCAGTTTAGGTGCTTCCTATGTGGGCTGCGGGTTCTGGTAATAAAGGCTGGTTCTGTAGTGCCAATAGGACAAGCACCCCTGTAGGACTGTGGGTTTCGGTAACTGCGGCCGGCTCGCGGGCTTGCAACGTTGTTTTTCAGGGGTAGCTTCTGCTACCCATCCAGGTTTCAGGACCGTCAGCTGGTTCTCGGCAGTGCCTTTGGCCTAGGTGCCTCCTTCTCGGTATCCGATTTCCAGCAACGTCTGCTGGTCCTTGGTAGTGCTTTGTAGCACAGGTACCTCCTGCTTAGTGACCGTGCTCCAGCACCGTCAGCTGGTCCACGGTTGTGCCATTGGCTCTTTTTTCTTCTGCTGCCCCTCCGGGTTTCAGCACCGTCAGCTGGTCCTCGCTAGTTCCATTTGCTCTTGTTCCTTCTGCTACCCTTCCGGGTTCCAGTACCGTCAGCTGGTTCTCGGCAGTGCCTTTGGCCTTGGTGCCTCCTTCTCGGTATCCGAGTTCCAGCAACGTCTGCTGGTCCTTGGTGGTGCTTTGTAGCACAGGTACCTCCTGCTTAGTAACCGTGTTCCAGCAGCGTCATCTGGTCCATGGTTGTGCCATTGGCTCTTGTTCCTTCTGCTGCCCCTCCAGGTTCCAGCACCGTCAGCTGGTCCTCGCTAGTTCCATTTGCTCTTGTTCCTTCTGCTACCCATCCGGGTTCCAGTACCGTCAGCTGGTTCTCGCCAGTGCCTTTGGCCTAGGTGCCTCCTTCTCGGTGTCCGAGTTCCAGCAATGTCTGCTGGTCCTTGGTAGTGCTTTGTAGCACAGGTACCTCCTGCTTAGTAACCGTGTTCCAGCACCGTCAGCTGGTCGACGGTTGTGCCATTGGCTCTTGTTCCTTCTGCTGCCACTCTGGGTACCAGCACCATCAGCTGGTTCTCGGTAGTTCCATTGACTCTTGTAGCTCCTGCTACCCATCCAGGTTCCAGCACCGTCAACTGGTTCTTGGCAGTGCCTTTGGCCTAGGTGCCTCCTTCTCGGTACCTGAGTTCCAGCAACGTCTGCTGGTCCTTAGTAGTGCTTTGTAGCACAGGTACCTCCTGCTTAGCTACCGGGTTCCAGCACCGTCAGCTGGTCCACGGTTGTGCCATTGGCTCTTGTTCCTTCTGCTGCGACTCTGGGTACCAGCACCGTCAGCTGGTTCTCGGTAGTTCCATTGTCTCTTGTAGTTTCTGATAGCCATCCGGGTTCCAGCACCGTCAGCTGGTTCTCGGCAGTGTCTTTGGCACTGGTACTCCCTCCTGCCCAACCTGTTTCCAACACGCCTGCTCTTTCCGGGTAGTGTCAACGTCATTTTGCCAACAAAACCTTGTCCAGTCGTGTTGCGGTCGGGTTAGCCAACTCTATGGTGCCTGCAGTTTAGGTGCTTCCTATGCGGGCTGCGAGTTCTGGTAATAAAGACTGGTTCCGTAGTGCCAATAGGACAAGCACCCCCTGTAGGACTGTAGGTTTCGGTAACTGCGGCCGGCTTGCGTCCTTGCAACTTTGTGTTTCAGGGGTAGCTTCTGCTAGCCATCCAGGTTCCAGTACCGTCAGATGGTTCTCGGCAGTGCCTTTGGCCTAGGTGCCTCCTTCTCGGTATCCGAGTTCCAGCAACGTCTGCTGGTCCTTTTTTAGTGCTGTGTAGCACAGGTACCTCCTGCTTAGGAACCGGGTTCCAGCACCGTCAGCTGGTCCACGGTTGTGCCATTGGCTCTTGTTCCTTCTGCTGCCACTCTGGGTACCAGCACCGTCAGCTGGTTCTCGGTAGTTCCATTGTCTCTTGTAGTTTCTGCTACCCATCCGGGTTCCAGCACCATCAGCTGGTCCTCGGCAGTGACTTTGGCATGGGTACTCCCTCCTGCCCAACCTGGTTCCAGCACACCTGCTCTTTCCGGGTAGTGTCAACGTCATTTTGCCACCAAAACGTTGTCCAGTCGTGTTGCGGTCGGGTTAGCCGACTCTATGGTGCCTGCAGTTTAGGTGCTTTCTATGTGGGCTGCGGGTTCTGGTAATAAAGGCTGGTTCCGTAGTGCCAATAGGTCAATCACCCCCTGTAGGACTGTGGGTTTCGGTAACTGCGGCCAGCTCGCGGCCTAGCAACGTTGTTTTTCAGGGGTAGCTTCTGAAAGCCATCCGGGTTCCAGTACCGTCAGCTTATTCTCGGCAGTGCCTTTGGGCTAGGTGCCTCCTTCTCGGTATCCGAGTTCCAGAAACGTCTGCTGGTCCTTGGTAGTGCTTTATAGCACACGTACCTCCTCCTTAGTAACCGTGATCCAGCACTGTCAGCTGGTCCACGGTTGTGCCATTGGCTCTTGTTCCTTCTGCTGCCCCTCCGCGTTCCAGCACCGTCAGCTGGTCCTCGCTAGTTCCATTTGCTCTTGTTCCTTCTGCTACCCATCAGGATTCCAGTACCGTCAGCTGGTTCTCGGCAGTGCCTTTGGCCTAGGTGCCTCCTTCTCAGTATCTGAGTTCCAGCATTGTCTGCTGGTCCTTGGTAGTGCTTTATAGCACAGGTACCTCTTGCTTAGCAACCGTGTTCCAGCACCGTCAGCTGGTCCATGGTTGTGCCATTGGCTCTTGTTCCTTCTGCTGCCCATCCGGGTTCCAGTACCATCAGCTGGTTCTCGGCAGTTCTTCAGCCTTCTTGTACCTTCTGCTACTTTTCAAAGTTCACGCTTTTGGAAATGGTTTTTGGTTCTCACTCTGGATCTCCCTGATGACGACCCTGAAGACGACGACCCTGAAGACCACACCGAAGAAGACCAAAAACATGAACCTGAAGAAGATGACAAAGAGGACAAAGAACATGAAGACAACCACCAAGATGCAGAACAACAAGAGACAGAAGACCAAGAAGCAGAAGAACAAAAAGCAGAAGGACCAAAAGCAGAAGAACATTAAGCATAAGACTAAAAATCAGAGCAAAAGATATCATCTAAATTATAAGCAGAAGAAGACTAAGCAGTGTATGGGGGTGAGTCCATTCCTCCTCGTGGTGCCCCTGGAAAATGCCTGCTGCTGCAGGCCAAACTGAACGCGGACAAATCCTGTTGTAAATCTTTTGTGACAGGCAGAACGGAAGGTGTAATCTTCAAACTTTTATAGATAACAACTGCAGGAATGCCTGCCACAAATAAGAATATGATGAAGAAGAAGAATAGGAAGAAGATGAATAAGAAGAATATGAAGAATGTACAAAAAAAGAATAATAGGAAGAAGATGAAGAATGTAAAAAAAAAGAATAATAGGAAGAAGGTGAAGAAGAAGAAGATGAATAAGGTGAAAAAGAAGTTGATGAAAAAGATGCTGCTGCTGAGGATGATGAAGGAGAAAGTGTTGGAGAAGTAAAAAAGAAGGTGAAGAGCATGGAAGTAGTGAAACATACATATCTAACAAAATATACAAAAGGTTAACATAGTCAATATCTTTGTAACTCTGAACATCTTTAAAAACAAAATGTATTCCTGCTTTTCCATTTGATTGGGCTAAACCTCTATGCCTTTAATGTCTCCTCCACCTCCCCCAATACATTCTAGATTATTCTTAGTTGTTTTTCTTCATGTTAAATTAATCTACAAGGAAAGAAAGGGTTTTTTTTAATTCCGATATTTCTGTTCCATTTACTTGAATGGGACTTCCGGGACCGGAATCGGCGATACCCGATACTTTTTTGATATTGGCCGATCCAATCCGATCTGATATTTTTCAATATCGGGTGGTATCGCTCAACACTACTCAACACTACTCAGTAAGCATAGATCAAAGGGGTGGCAAGGAGAATGATCATAAGAGATGGAATGACATTGCAAACAGGTAAGCAGGACAACATGCTTAGTCAGAGTGCTTACTTGTACAGCAAGCAGAGAACAATCTATGCCCTGTGATCTGCGATTTCATGTCATAAGGCATTATGAGGATTTGGTTTGCATCAGAAGCCAGTGGATAACCATGCCCCTTGATCTTTGCTGTAGTGTCCCAGAAGGGAGGGGGAGCACTCTAGTCAGTAAGTAGTTCTGAATAGAGTTGAGCGAATTTTTCAAAATTCGGTCCCGATTATGATCGGCGGCGAATATTGTATTTGCAATATTCACCGAACACAGCCGAAGATATTTGGTGTCAATGGGAGTAGAAATGATCAAATATGTTTGGAATTGATCGTCAAACAAAAATTTGGCATGAATAGGGTACCAATATGGCACAAATATGGCAAATTCAGATTCGGTGACCGATTCTGAACATTTTTGCTCAACTCTAGTTCTTAATACACGGTGGCTCAGGGGTCCTGGGTTCAAATCCCACCAAGGACAACATCTGCAAGGAGTTTGTATGTTCTCCCCGTGTTTGCGTGGGTTTCCTCCGGGTACTCCGGTTTCCTCCCACATTCCAAAGACATACTGATGGGGAATTTAGATTGTGAGCCCCATTGGGGACAGTGATGGTAATGTGTGAAAACTGTAAAACGCTGCGGAATTTGTTAGCGCTATATAAAAATAAAGATTATTATTTATTATTATTAATAGTACATACTGTGTAAAACTACTATGTTTTTGAATCTTTATAGATTTTGAAGTTATATCAGTGTGAATACTTTATTTTTAAGTACCCCTTTAACTCCTTTCTGCCATCTGACGTACTATCCCATCCACGGTACCTGGGCCCATATGACCGGGGACTGGATAGTACGTAACAGCGATCAGCTGTGCCCCCAGGGGAGCGCCGCTGATCGCGACTGGCTGTCAGCTGATTATCACAGCTGACACCCGGCACTATGTGTCAGGGGTGGTCACGGACTGCCCCGGCACATTAACCCCTGGCACACTGCGATCAAACATGATCGCAGTGTACCGGGGGATTAGGGAAGAATCCCTGAGATTCTCAGAGCAACACGATGTGCTGTACTGCTCCAAGGGTCTCCTCCCTGCATGCCCCTGGATCCAATATGGCTGCGGGGGCCTGCAGGGAGGCAGCTTCTTCAGTGCCTGCTGAGAGCAGGCACTGAGAAAGCCTGTACAGCGCCTGTCAGATCGCTGATCTGACAGAGTGCTGTACAAACTGTCAGATCAGCAATCTGACACTTTATTGTAATGTCTCACATTGGGACAATATAATAAAGGGAAAAAAAAACAAGTGTAAAAATAATTAATAAAAAATCCAAAAATAAATAAAAAAAAAATCCTTAATAAATTCTTTTTTTTTGTAAATAAAAAAGCAATAAAAATACACATATTTAGTATTGCCCTTAGTTAGGGAAAAATAATAAAATTAAAAAAAATGTACTTATTTCCATTTTCCCATTAGGGTTAGGGTTAGGGCTAGGGTTAGGGCTAGGGCTAGGGTTATTTTCTATCATATAGAACCCACAAAGTGACTTCAAATGTGATATGGTCCCTAAAAAAAATGGTGTTGTAAAAGTGAGAAATCGCTGGTCAACTTTTAACCGTTGTAACTTCCTAACAAAAAAAATTTTGGTTCCAAAATTGTGCTGGTGTAAAGTAGACATGTGGGAAAAGTTACTTATTAAGTTTTTTGTGTACCATGTCTCTGTGATTTAAGGGTAAAAAAAATTCAGAGTTGGAAAATTGCAAAATTTTCAAAATTTTCGTCAAATTTCCATTTTTTTCACAAATAAACGCAAGTTATATGAATTAAATTTTACCACTAACATGAAGTACAATATGTTACCAGAAAAACAATGTCAGAATCACCAGGATCCTTGGAAGCGTTCCAGAGTTATTACCTCATAAAGTGACAGTGGTCAGAATTGTAAAAATTGGCCCGTCGTGAACGTGCAAACC
The DNA here is from genome assembly GCF_039654945.1 of Dendrobates tinctorius. NCBI lineage: Eukaryota > Metazoa > Chordata > Amphibia > Anura > Dendrobatidae > Dendrobates > Dendrobates tinctorius. Next base: position 23,083,043 of record NW_027361669.1, read on the forward strand.
ACCTTGGGGGTGAAGGGGTTACGGTTACCTTAAAATATAATAAAAATCTGTCCAGGACTTTCAGTAGCATCAGGTACATGCACATTGAACAGAAGAAGTCAAGGACAGTACACCTCTCTTAACTGCACATGGTACAATGGTGTAGCAGGTTTCTTTAAGCCTTATCATTACAAAAGCAAATGGTAAAAAGCATAAAAAGACACTTTACTTCTTGCTCCTGTAAGCAAACTTGGGATAGATGTATGTGTTTAAGAATAACATAACGTGAAAACAATATTGAAAACAATATTATCTGCCACAAAACAGTAAGTGCTTTTGTAATTTGAGTGAAATAAAGTCCGTTCCCTACAGATTGCTGAGAAAATATTTTTTTTCTTATAAAAAGCAAGGTGTGGTGGTGACAGGAGGAAGCTATGGCGGCAAAGAGATGATAAGACTTGGGTAAATCCCCTGTGTCAGCTACACTAGAAAATGCAGACAAAGCAGCTGGCAAAGAGCAGGAACAGAGAACCAGCAGAAAGGAAGTTGGTAACAAAAGAATCTTTTTTTTTTTTGCTTGCTGTTTGGCTCGTCAAACAATAGGCAATCTGAGCAGTTTTTAAGCCTCAGCAAATGAAATCTGTCTGAACACCAAACTAAATCACCTAACTGCCCCCGGGTTAACAAACAGCTGTATACCCAACAGTTCTGCCATTCTGTGCTGGAAATATATTAAAGAAATAAGTACAAGTTCTTGCAAGTATTGGCTAAATATTGATCTTGTCATAGTTTTCTTAGGTTGCAACTGATTAAATACATATACATATCCCACTCCTTGTAAAGAATCTTGATTGACGAAACATGAACATGTAACCATGTGTATAGCATCTTACTAAGACATACTTCCAAACATTCAGGGAAAAAAAAAGACAGACTATCTGACGCAGAATTATGGGCCACACCCTTAACCACCTAGCCACACCTATTTACCATTGCACTCTTCCATGGCCACAAAAAAACATTAGACAGCAATACCTGAATGTTGTAAAAGTAACCCCACCAAAAAAACCATATAGCGGGTTTGCAGTTTCTTCACTATTTCATACCACTTTTCTTTCATTTTTTTATTGTACATTTTACAAAAAATTAAATGATATTGTTGAAAACTGCAACTTGCTCCGTAATAAAAAATCATGCATGTGGCTTTGTCAACATAAAATAAAAGGAGGAAAGATGGTAAGTGAAAAATGAAACTGGAAAAATGAGGCAAGTGGTTAAAGGGGTTGTGCAAGCTTGGGATAAAATTGTGCAGTCTCATGAACAGGATGAACTGAACAGGATGAATTGTGCAGTCTCATGAACAAGACTGCACGTTTGCGATTTTGCATACTTGCGGTCAAACGTGATTAGTAGAGTTGAGCGAAACGGGTCGAAAAAATTCAAAAGTCTCCGACTTTCGCCAAAGTCAGGTTTCATGAAACGAAACCCGACCTTAGCTTGAGGTCGGCCACGAGGTCGGCGACCATCATGCCAAAATCGCTTTTCAAAAGATCCTTTAGCGCCCTTTTTCAGCCAATCAGGAAGAACGGGCACTGTGGGCAGCGTGATGACATAGGCAGCAGTCACCACCATCTTTGAGAAGGGCATGCAAGTGATTGGCTTGCTTTGTGTGCATCACAGGGGCTATAAAAGGGCATGCACGCCGACCGCCATGTTACTTATGCTGATCTCACAATAGGGAGAGCTGCTGATGATGATGATTCTGTAGGGAGAGCGTTAGGAAAGCCAAAAGAAAAAAAAATGCTTCTGCTGATAGCGCTTTTCACTGTAGTTAGTGTGCAGTGAAAGGTGAAGATTTTTGCTTTTGTGCAGCAGCGCTGGTGGTGATTTGGCTGCCTTTTAAGGCTACCTGCATTGCTGTGTGCACACTGGTACGCAAACTGCTTTTTTAAAAGCAATCCAAATTTTATTGTTTTGTCCTGGTGAGGTACTGAGCGTTCATTTTTTCACACACCGTACAGCGGTGTGCGCTCCTCACACAGTACCGTGTACTGGCTGTTATCATGGCCAAATTGAAGCTATCTGTGTGTGACTCTGTAAGGAAAAGCCGAGGAGTTTGTCCGTTCTTACAGACCTACACCTTAGAGTTTTGTCCGTTTTTCAAACTGTTTCGTATATCTGCTGTTTGATTACATTCAAAACTAGAGAGAGACAGCGTGTGTCAGTCCATATACAAAAACACGGAGCTTGACAATCTGTGTGTAACTCTGTAAGGAAAAGCCGAGGAGTTTGTCCGTTCTTACAGACCTACACCATAGAGTTTTGTCCGTTTTTCAAACAGTTTCATATATCAGCTGTTTGATTACATTTAAAACTAGAGAGAGACAGTGTGTGTCTGTCCGTATACAAAAACACGGTGCTTGACAATCTGTGTGTAACTCTGTAAGGAAAAGCCGAGGAGTTTGTCCGTTCTTACAGACCTACACCTTAGAGTTTTGTCTGTTTTTCAAACAGTTTTGTATATCTGCTGTTTGATTACATTCAAAACTAGAGAGAGACAGTGTGTGTCAGTCCGTATACAAAAACACGGAGCTTGAGAATTTTACATACACACACCGTACAGCGGTGTACGTGTACGCTAGAGTTGAGCGAAACGGGTCGAAAAAATTCAAAAGTTGCCGACTTTTGCCAAAGTCGGGTTTCATGAAATGAAACCCGACCTTAGTTTGAGGTCGGCCACGAGGTCGGCGACTTTAGCGCCAAAGTCGCGTTTCAAAAGATGCTTTAGCACCCTTTTTCAGCCAATCAGGAAGAACAGACACTGTGGGCAACGTGATGACATAGGCAGCCATCACCACCATCTTGGAGAAGGGCATGCAAGTGATTGGCTTGCTTTGTGTGGCGTCACAGGGGTATAAAAGGGCGGGGACGCCGACCGCAATGTTACTCATGCTGATCTCAGAATAGGAAGACCTGCTGCAGCTGCTGATTCTGTAGAGAGAGCGTTAGGAAGGCAAAAAGAAAAAAAACTGCTTCTGCTGCTAGCACTTTTCACTGTAGTTAGTGTGCAGTGAAAGGTGAAGATTTTTGCTTTTGTGCAGCAGCGCTGGTAGTGATTAGCCTGCCTTTTAAGGCTAGCTGCATTGCTGTGTGCACACTGGTGTTCAAACTGCTTTTTAAAAGCAATCCAAATTGTATTGTTTTGTCCTGGTGAGGTAGTGAGCGTTCATTTTTTCACACACCGCACAGCGGTGTACGCTCCTCACACAGTACCGTGTAACGGCTGTTATCACGGCCAAATTGAAGCTATCTACGTGTGTGACTCTGTAAGGAAAAGTCGAGGAGTTTGTCCGTTCTTACAGACTTACACCTTATAGTTTTGTCCGTTTTTCAAACAGTTAAGTATATTTGCTGTTTGATTACATTCAAAACTAGAGAGAGACAGCGTGTCTCAGTCCATATACAAAAACACGGAGCTTGACAATTTTACATTTACCGTACAGCGGTGTACATGCACGCTCCTCTCTCAGTACCGTGTAACGGCTGTTATCACGGCCAAATTGAAGCTATCTACGTGTGTGACTCTGTAAGGAAAAGTCGAGGAGTTTGTCCATTCTTACAGACCTACACCTTATAGTTTTGTCCGTTTTTCAAACAGTTTAGTATATTTGCTGTTTGATTACATTCAAAACTAGAGAGAGGCAGCGTGTGTCAGTCCATATACAAAAACACGGAGCTTGACAATTTTACATTCACCGTACAGCGGTGTACACGCACGCTCCTCTCTCAGTACCGTGTAACGGCTGTTATCACGGCCAAATTGAAGCTATCTACATGTGTGACTCTGTAAGGAAAAGTCGAGGAGTTTGTCCGTTCTTACAGACCTACACCTTATAGTTTTGTCCGTTTTTCAAACAGTTTAGTATATTTGCTGTTTGATTACATTCAAAACTAGAGAGAGACAGCGTGTGTCAGTCAGTATACAAAAACACGGAGCTTGACAATTTTACATACACCGTACAGCGGAGTGCATGCAAGCTCCTCTCTCAGTACCGTGTAACAGCTGTTATCACGGCCAAATTGAAGCTCTCTAAGTGTGTGACTCTGTAAGGAAAAGCCGAGGAGTTTGTCTGTTCTTACAGACCTACACTCTAGGGAGATTCCAATTCTGCCCAATTCTATATACACCTTGTAGTTTGTCATACACTAGGTAATTTCTGCCTGTCACATTGCGGTGTAATATAAACAGGGCCTGACAGAATCCAACTGTGTCCTGAAGTCTAGAGAGATTCTAATTCTCCACAGTCCTCTATACACCTTTTTTACACCATACAGAATCTGCCTGTTACATTGCGGTGTAATATAAACAGGGCCTGACAGAATTAAACTGTGTCCTGAAGTCTAGAGAGATTCCATTTCTCCCCAGTCCTCTATACACCTTTCTTACACCATCCAGAATCTGCCTGTCACATTGCGGTGTAATATAAACAGGGCCTGACAGAATCCAACTGTGTCCTGAAGTCTAAAGAGATTCCAATTCTCCACAGTCCTCTATACACCTTTCTCACACCATCCAGAATCTGCCTGTCACATTGCGGTGTAATATAAACAGGGCCTGACAGAATCCAACTGTGTCCTGAAGTCTAGAGAGATTCAAATTCTCCACAGTCCTCTATACACCTTTCCTACACCATCCAGAATCTGCCTGTCACATTGCGGTGTAATATAAACAGGGCCTGACAGAATCCAACTGTGTCCTGAAGTCTAGAGAGATTCAAATTCTCCACAGTCCTCTATACACCTTTCTTACACCATCCAGAATCTGCCTGTCACATTGCGGTGTAATATAAACAGGGCCTGACAGAATCCAACTGTGTCCTGAAGTCTAGAGAGATTCAACTTCTCCAAACTCCTATATACACCTTCTACCTTGTTTTACAGTACCATATAGTTGGTGGTTTTTTGGGTACATTTTCCCCAAAAATGAGGAAGTGTGGTGGAAGAGTCCGTGGAAGTGGGCGGGGGTTGGCAGCTGGTAATGATGGTGTTGGTGGTGGATCTGCTGGTAGTTGCAAAAGCAAAATAGTACCTAATGCAGGAGGTGTTGAGCCTGCATCATCGTCTGGCTCCACAAGGCTTCGAAGGCTCCCTTTTCTGGGAGTAGGTAAACCGCTTTTAAAGCCGGAGCTTCAATAGCAAGTTTTGGCTTATATTGCTGACTCAACCTCCAGCTCTATCGCCTCCTCTTCTGAAGTTTTAAAAAATAAAAGCACTGAGTCATCATTGGAGGCTCATGGTCATGAACCACACCTTTTCTTGTGTCCTTCACCCCAACCAAAATTGAAGGATGCGGCAGGCCACACTACAGATTACTCCATGGAGCTCTTTTCACATACCATGCCTGGGTTATGAAGTCAAATCGTGAATTACCCAGGCCAAGATGAATCTGACATGGAGTGAACTGATGCACAGCCACTGATAGATGATTCTGCTGGTACATTCACTCAGAGCACTACATTGTCCTCGCAGTGTACTGAGGCAGAATCTGACCCTGATGAAACTCAGGTGCCCCTTTCCGCTTTCTATACCACCATACACGGTGACACAGAGGAAGGTGCACATGACATTGAAGAGGAGGTGATGGATGACCCAGTTGTTGACCCAGATTGGCATCCATTGGGGGAAGAGGGTGCTGCTGCCAATAGCTCAGAAGAGGAGGAGGAGCATCCGTAGCGGGCATCGACATCACAATAGCTGCTATCTGGCAGGCCTGGAGCAGTCCAAAAACGGGTTACAAAAACCAAAAGAGTTGCAGGACAGCTTGGCAAGACGGTCAAAATAGCACAGCGTGCAAGGCCTCAAAATGTATTCCATAGTAGGAAGAGTGCAGTGTGGCACTTTTTTGAACAAAATCCTAATGATCAGGCCAAGGTTATATGTAAGAATTGCGCAAAGACCTTTAGCCGAGGGAAAAATCTGAGAAATTTGAATACCAGTTGCATGCTAAGACATTTAACCACCATGCACATGCAAGCGTGGATGGACTACCAAAACTCACGTACCACATGTGAAACTGCTCCCAAAGAAGGTAGTCAGCAACACTACATTGTTTCCCCCACTGTAAGCCCACCGGTTAGCACACGACCAGCAGCAAATGTTGAGTTGTCATCGCAAGGCCAAATCAGTCAGGGAATCACACTGTTATTGCAATGAAAGATTGAATCTAGGCCATCAGAAAGAGCACCAACTCCACATCACCATCATCAACCCTCTCTCAGTCCGCCATGTCCAACGCTAGTTCGACCATATGCAGCTCTCAAGTCCAGCTCACCCTACCAGAGACTATGAGTAGGACAAAAAAGTACTCATCCTCTCATCCGCGTACACTGGGTTTGAACGCCCACATTGCCAAACTAATCTCGTTAGAGATGATGCCCTACCGGTTGGTTGAAAGCGAAGCTTTCCGTGAACTCATGGCCTACGCAGTACCGCGCTATGACCTACCCAGTCACCACTTCTTTTCTCAAAAAGCCATCCCAGCCCTCCACCTTCATGTGAAAGACCGCATTGTACATGCACTCAAGCAATCAGTGACTGGAAAGGTGCACCTCACATCTGATGCATGGTCCTGTAGGCATGGCCAGGGCCAATACGTGTCCATCACTGCGCACTGGGTTAATGTGGTGGATGCAGGGTCCACAGGGGACAGCGGTGTTGGGACAGTGCTGCCTAGCCCACGGTATAGGAAACAGTTGGCTGTAGGCGTTCGACCCTCCTCCTCCTCCTCCTACTCCTCCAGATGCAAAAGCTCGTCCACAGAACACAGTCGCACGAGCACTACATCCGCAGCTGCCAGTGTTGCACACAATGTGTCCCCCTATCAATCAGCTAGTGGAAAGCGTCAGCAGGCTGTGTTGAAGATGTGTTTGGGCGACAGACACACCGCGGAGGTACTGGCTGACTACGTTCAGCGCCAAACTGAGTCATTGCTGGGCAGTCTACATCTTGAGGCAGGCAAGGTAGTTAGTGATAATGGCAGGAATTTTGTGGCAGCCATAGCCCTTTCAAAACTCAGACACATACCTTGCTGGGCTCACACCTTGAACCTGGTGGTGCAGTGCTTCCTCAATAATTATCTGGAGTTAACAGGCCTTCTCCAGAAGGTCCAAAGACTGTGCTCACACATCCGCCGGTCGCCGGTACACTCCAGTCGTATGCAGAAGCTGCAGCGATTGCTCCACCTTCCCAAGAACCGCCTAATTATCGACGTAGCAACAAGGTGGAAGTCCACCCTGCACATGGTTGAGCGGCTGTGCTAACAGAGGCAGGCCGTAATGCATTTGTGGGAGGATACACGGGCAGGAACTTTGAGGGCAGACATGGAGTTGACAGGTGTGCAGTGGTCGAAGCTGAAAGACCTCTGTAAAGTCCTTCAGTGTTTTGAGGAATGCACACGGCTGGTAAGCGCAGGCGACGCCATCATAAGCATGAGCATCCCACTTATGCGTCTGCTCATGCAAACTTTGACGCACATTAAGGAGCAGGCGTCTGCAGCCGAGGATGATGAGGAAGAGGAGGAGGGAAGCCTTGATGACAGTCAGCCATTGTCTGCTCCGGGAACTCTCCTGGACAAGGTGGAGGAAGAAGAGGAGAAGGAGGAGGATGATGATGGGGATGATTATTTAGGGGAGGAGGATGCTTCTCTTGGGGCAAGAGAAAATGTTTGTGTGCCAAGGTCTGGTACAGGTTTTGTGCGTGACTGGAGGGATGTGGATTTGCCAGAAAGTGCTCCTCCACCCAGCACTCGCAGTGCATCATTAACACCGGGAACATTGGCCCACATGTCAGATTATGCCTTGCAGATCCTAAAAAGGGACCCCCGCATTGCCAAAATGATGAACGATGATGACTACTGGTTGGCCAGCATCCTGGATCCACGCTATAAAGGCAAATTCCAAAACATCATGCCACAGGAGAACCTTGACCTAATATTGGCTAACAAACAAGCAACTCTGGTAAACCGGTTGGTTGAGGCATTCCCAGCACACAGCAGCAGTGATGGTTCTCACACAAGCCGTAGGGGCCGGGCCTGAATTGGCACAATATGCCTTACAGGAGCTCGCTTGCCCAGCTGCAAGTGTGCTATCGGAAACAGTCTTCAGTGCTGCTGGATCAATCCTGACAGAAAAAAGGACCCGTCTCTCGACCCAAAATGTGGATGATCTAACCTTTATTAAAATGAACCATGCATGGGTTTCCAAGGATTTTGTCACACCTTACCCTGATGACACATAGGTTGCCAGAAAAATGGCTTTCTTTGGTCCTCCTCTTCCTGGGACTTGACCAATTTCGCCTTTAACAGCAGGTGAATGTCCCACATCAACATATGCCATTTTGTAAGCCTCCCAAACTGGGCTGCTTCCTTCCCCCATGGCCAGGGTCACCACCTAGCGCACGCAACCATGCGAGTGCCATTGCCCTGGACAGGTCGGTGGGCCCACTCTTGGGCGCGGGCACTGGCACAGGGTCCCTCATAGTGCAATCAAGTGTCTCTGATGGTGGGGGTGCACACCCGCCGTCAGACAAACCGCCGTACTATGAGGGGCCCTGTGCCAGTGCCGTCGCCAATGAGTGGGCCCCCCCGCTTGCTCAGGATCACAGCACTTGCAAAGTTGAAATACTTGCCTCTCCCTGCTCCACTGCCATGACGTCTCCCGCGTTTCCTGACAGTGATATTCTGATCTGAGAGAGCAATGACATCACGTCTGTATGCCCAGACTAGTACAGGGATTCCCTAGCGAGGAGACTTATTTGAGGAGACTTATTTAATTGTTTTCAATGTTGGGACAGCAATTTTTGGGAAGCACTATACACTGGAGAATGATATATGGGGCCCACCATACACTGGAGCATTCCAAAGGTGGACATCAGACATTGGAGCAGCATTTACAGGGCCCATTATACACTAGAGCATTAGAAATGGGGTCCATTATATATGGAGCATTATTTGGGCCCATAAGATAGTGCAGCTTCATCCATGGGGACCAACATATACTGTAGCATTATGTGGAGCTCATCATATACTGTTTCAAACATTATACGGGACCAATGATTCTGTATGGAGAAATATATGAGCCTCATTACTCTGTATAGCGCACTATGTGGTGGCCATAATACTGTATGGAGTAATATACTGTCCGTTTTTGGAGCTATTGGAGAACTTAAAATGGATTTCAGTCATGAGATGTAAAAAGTGAAATATTTTTCATTGTACTATGCCGCTATTTCTCTGCGGTATCGGAGCATAATGAGTTGTGGTATGTGTTAAAGGGGCGCTCTTTGGCCCAGAGCACATGAAAATCTGGAGCCAGCCCTACGCCCCCCACAAATTTAGCCAAATAACCCCCATTTTTCAGTGCGTAACTAGTATTATGAAGTAAATTAAGGTTGAAAAACTTCAGTAATCAGAATTGATGTTTTTTAGCATTCAAAAGGGAACTGTAGGTGTGTTTCCTGTCCTCCACTCCCTGCCGACTTTGCTTCCCCATTGACTTGCATTGGGTTTCGTGTTTCAGTCGGCCTTTGACTTTTCACGATAATCGGCCAATTTCGTTCGACCCGACTTTTGCGAAAAAAGGCAAAGTCGCACATCTCTAGTGTACGCTCCTCACACAGTACCGTGTACCGGCTGGAATCACGGCCAAATTGAAGTTATCTGGGTGTGACTCTGTAAGAAAAAGCTGAGGAGTTTGTCCATTCTTACAGACCTACACTCTAGGGAGATGCCAATTCTGCCCAATTCTATATACACCTTGTAGTTTGTCATACACTAGGTAATTTCTGCCTGTTACATTGCGGTGTAATATACACAGGGCCTGACAGAATCCAACTGTGTCCTGAAGTCTGTAGAGAGATTTCATTTCTCCCCAGTCCTCTATATTCCTCTTTTACACCATACAGAATCAGCCTGTTACTTTGAGGAGTAATATACACAGGGCCTGACAGAATACAACTGTGTCCTGAAGTCTGTAGAGAGATTACATTTCTCCCCAGTCCTATATACACCTCTTTTACACCATCCAGAATCAGCCTGTTAATTTGAGGTGTAATATACCCAGGGCCTGGCAGAATACAACTGTGTCCTGAAGTCTGTAGAGAGATTCCATTTCTCCCCAGTCCTCTATACACCTTTTTACACCATCCAGAATCAGCCTGTTACTTTGAGGTGTAAAATACACAGGGCCTGACAGAATACAACTGTGTCCTGAAGTCTGTAGAGAGATTCCATTTCTCCCTGGTCCTCTAAACACCACTTTTACACCATCCAGAATCAGCCTGTTAATTTTAGGTGTAATATACCCAGGGCCTGACAGAATCCAACTGTGTCCTGAAGTCTGTAGAGAGATTCCATTTCTCCCCAGTCCTCTATACACCTTTTTTACACCATCCAGAATCAGCCTGTTACTTTGAGGTGTAAAATACACAGGGCCTGACAGAATACAACTGTGTCCTGAAGTCTGTAGAGAGATTCCAATTCTCCCCAGTCCTCTATAGACATTTTTTTCACCATCCAAAATCAGCCTTTTACATTGAGGTGTAACATACACTGGGCCTGAGAGAATACTTCGGTATCCAGAAGTGTGTAAGGATTCAAATTCTCCCCAGTCCTCTAGACACATTTTTTACAGCATCCAAAATCAGCCTGTTACATTGTGGTGTAATATACACTGGGCCTGAGAGAATCCTTCAGTGTCCTTAAGTTTGTACAGAGATTCCAATTCTCCCCAGTTCTCTATACACCTTTTTACACCATCCAGAATCAGCCTGTTACTTTGAGGTGTAATATACCCAGGGCCTGACAGAATCCAACTGTGTCCTGAAGTCTGTAGAGAGATTCCATTTCTCCCCAGTCCTCTATACACCTTTTACACCATCCAGAATCAGCCTGTTATTTTGAGGTGTAATATACCCAGGGCCTGACAGAATCCAACTGTGTCCTGAAGTCTGTAGAGAGATTCCATTTCTCCCCAGTCCTCTATACACCTTTTACACCATCCAGAATCAGCCTGTTACTTTGAGGTGTAATATACACAGAGCCTGACAGATTACAACTGTGTCCTGAAGTCTGTAGAGAGATTCAATTTCTCCCCAGTCCTCTACACACCTTTTTTACACCGTCAAGATTCAGCCTGTTACTTTGAGGTGTAATATACACAGGGCCTGACAGAATACAACTGTGTCCTGAAGTCTGTAGAGAGATTTCATTTTTCCCCAGTCCTCTATACACCTCTTTTACACCATCCAGAATCAGCCTGTTAATTTGAGGTGTAATATACCCAGGGCCTGACAGAATCCAACTGTGTCCTGAAGTCTGTAGAGAGATTCCATTTCTCCCCAATCCTATATACACCTTTTTTACACCATCCAGAATCAGCCTGTTACTTACTTTGAGGTGTAATATACACAGGGCCTGACAGAATACAACTGTGTCCTGAAGTCTGTAGAGAGATTCCATTTCTCCCCAGTCCTCTGTACACCTTTTTTACACCATCCAGAATCAGCCTGTTAATTTGAGGTGTAATATACCCAGGGCCTGGCACAATACAACTGTGTCCTGAAGTCTGTAGAGAGATTCCATTTCTCCCCAGTCTTCTATACACCTTTTTTACACCATCCAGAATCAGCCTGTTACTTTGAGGTGTAAAATACTCAGGGCCTGACAGAATACAACTGTGTCCTGATGTCTGTAGAGAGATTCCATTTCTCCCCAGTCCTCTGTACACATTTTTTACAGCATCCAAAATCAGCCTGTTTAATAGAGGTGTAACATACACAGGACCTGAGAGAATCCTTCAGTATCCAGAAGTGTGTAAGTAGATTCAAATTCTCCCCAGTTCTCTATACACATTTTTTACACCATCCAAAATCAGCCTGTTACTTTGAGGTGTAAAATACACAGGGTCTGACAGAATACAACTGTGTCCTGAAGTCTGTAGAGAGATTCCATTTCTCCCCAGTCCTCTATACACCTTTTTTTACACCATCCAGAATCAGCCTGTTACTTACTTTGAGGTGTAAAATACACAGAGCCTGACAGAATACAACTGTGTCCTGAAGTCTGTAGAGAGATTCCATTTCTCCCCAGTCCTCTATAGACATTTTTTACACCATCCAAAATCAGCCTGTTACATTGAGGTGTAACATACACTGGGCCTGAGAGAATACTTCAGTATCCAGAAGTGTGTAAGGAGATTCAAATTCTCCCCAGTCCTCTATACACATTTTTTACAGCATCCAAAATCAGCCTGTTACATTGCTTTGTGATATACACTGGGTCTGAGAGAATCCTTCAGTGTCCGCAAGTCTGTAGAGACATTTCAATTCTCCCCAGTACTTTATACACATTTTTTACACCATCCAAAATCAGCCTGTTACATTGTGGTGTAATATACACAGGGCCTGAGAGAATACAACAGTGTCCTCATGTCTGTAGAGAGATTCCAAATCTCCCCAGTCCTCTGTACACATTTTTTACACCATCCAAAATCAGCCTGTTTAATAGAGGTGTAACATACACAGGACCTGAGAGAATCCTTCAGTATCCAGAAGTGTGTAAGTAGATTCAAATTCTCCCCAGTTCTCTATACACATTTTTTACACCATCCAAAATCAGCCTGTTACTTTGAGGTGTAAAATACACAGGGTCTGACAGAATACAACTGTGTCCTGAAGTCTGTAGAGAGATTCCAATTCTCCCCAGTCCTCTATAGACATTTTTTTCACCATCCAAAATCAGCCTGTTACATTGAGGTGTAACATACACTGGGCCTGAGAGAATACTGCAGTATCAAGAAGTGTGTAAGAAGCGGCACGGTGTATCAAGTGTGTATCAAGGTGTGTATCAAGAAGCGCCACGGTGGCTCAGTGGTTAGCGCTGCAGCCTTGCAGCGCTGGGGTCCTGGGTTTGAATCCCACCAAGGACAACATCTACAAGGAGTTTGTATGTTCTCCCCGTGTTTGCGTGGGTTTCCTCCGGGTACTCCGGTTTCCTCCCACATTCCAAAGACATACTGAAAGGGAATTTAGATTGTGAGCCCCATCGGGGACAGTGATGATGATGTGTGCAAACTGTAAAGCGCTGCGGAATATGTTAGCGCTATATAAAAATAAAGATTTATTTATTTTATTTATTAAAATTCTCCCCAGTCCTCTATACACATTTTTTACAGCATCAAAGTCAGCCTGTTACATTGCGGTGTAATATACACTGTTCCTGGGAGAATCCTTCAGTGTCCTCAAGTTTGAAGAGAGATTCCAATTCTCCCCACTACTATATACACCTTGTACCTTGTTTTACAGTACCATATAGTTGTTGGAATTTTGGGTACATTTTCACCCAAAATGAGGAAGTGTGGTGGAAGAGTCCATGGAAGTGGGAGGGGGTTGCCAGCTGGTAATGATGGTGTTGGTGGTGGATCTGCTGGTAGTGGGAAAAGCAAAATAGCACCAAATACAGGAGGTGTCATCGTCTGGCTCCACAAGGCCTCAAAGGCTCCCTTTTCGGGAAGTAGGTAAACCGCTTTTAAAGCCAGATCTTCAGGAACAAGTTTTGGCTTACATTGCAGACTCAGCCTCCAGCTCTATCACCTCCTCTTCTGAAGTTTTAAAAAATAAAAGCACTGAGTTGTCATTGTAGGCTCATGGTCATGAACCACACCTTTCCTTGTGTCCTTCACCACAACCAAAATTGTAGGATGCGGCAGACCACACTACAGATTACTCCATGGAGCTGTTTTCACATACCATGCCTAGGTTATCAAGTTAAATCGTGAATTACCCAGGCCAAGATGAATCTGACATGAAGTGCGCTGATGCACAGACACTGCTAGATTTATCTGCTGGTATATTCACTCAGAGCACTACATTGTCCTCACAGTGTACTGAGCCAGAATCTGGCCCTGATGAAACTCATGTGCCCCTTCCCGCATACTATACCACCTTACATGGTGACACAGAGGAAGGTGCACATGACATTGAAGAGGAGGTGATGGATGACCCAGTTGTTGACCCAGATTGGCATCCATTGGGGGAAGAGGGTGCCGCTGCCAATAGCTCAGAAGAGGAGGAGCATCCGCAGCAGGCATCGACATCGCAACAGCTGTTATCTGGCAGGCCTGGAGCAGTCCAAAAACGGGTTGCAAAAACCAAAAGAGTTGCAGGACAGCTTGGTCAGACGGTCAAAATAGCACAGCGTGCAAGGCCTCAAAATGTCTTCCATAGTAGGAAGAGTGCAGTGTGGCACTGTTTTGAACAAAATCCTAATAATTAGGCAAAGGTTATCTGTAAGAAGTGCGCAAAGACCTTTAGCCGAGGGAAAAATCTGAGAAATTTGAAAACCAGTTGCATGCGTACACATTTAACCACCATGCACTTGCAAGCGTGGTCGGACTACCAAATCTCAAATACCACATGTGCAACTGCTCCCAAAGAAGGTAGTCAGGAACGCTACATTTTTTCCCCCACTGTAAGCCCACCGGTTAGCACACCACCAGCAGCAAATGTTGAGGTGTCGCCGCAAGGCCAAAGCAGTCAGGGAATCACAATGTTATATCAACGAAAGACTGAATCTAGGCCATCAGAAAGAACACCAACTCCATCACCATCATCAACGTTCTCTCAGTCCGCCATGTCCACCGCTAGTTCCACCATATGCAGCTCTCAAGCCCAGCTCACCCTACCAGAGACTATGAGTAGGACAAGAAAGTACTCATCCTCTCATCCGGGTACACTGGGTTTGAACGCCCACATTGCCAAACTAATCTCGTTAGAGATGATGCCCTATCGCTTGGTTGAAAGTGCAGCTTTCCTCGAACTCATGGCCTACGCGGTACCATGCTATGACCTACCCAGTCGCCACTTCTTTTCTCGGAAAGCCATCCCAGCCCTCCACCTCCATGTGAAAGACCGCATTGTCCATGCACTCAAGCTGTCAGTGAGTGGAAAGGTGAACATCACAACTGATGCATGGTCCAGTAGGCATGGCTAGGGCCGTTACGTGTCCATCACTGAGCACTGGGTTAATGTGGTGGATGCAGGGTCCACAGGGGACAGCGGTGGTGGGACAGTGCTGCCTAGCCCACGGTATAGGAAACAGTCGGATGTAGGCGTTCGACCCTCCTCCTCCTCCTCAGAAGCGAAAGCTCATCCACAGAGTGCAGTCGCAAGAGCACTCCATCCGCAGCTGCCAGTGTTGCACACAAGGTGTCCCCCTATCGATCAGCTAGTGGAAAGCGTCAGCAGGATGTGTTGAAGATGATGTGTTTGGGCGACAGACACACCGCGGAGGTACTGGCCGACTACTTTCAGTGACAAACTGAGTCATGGCTGGGCAGTCTACATCTTGAGGCAGGCAAGGTAGTTAGTGATGACGGCCGGAATTTTGTGGCAGCCATATCCCTTTCAAAACTCAGACACAAACCTTGCTTGGCTCACACCTTGAACCTGGTGGTGCAGTGCTTCCTCAATAATTATCCGGACTTAACAGGCCTGCTCCATAAGGTTCGAAGACTGTGCTCGCACATCCGCCGGTCGCCGTTACACTCCAGTCGTATGCAGAAGCTGCAGCGATTGCTCCACCTTCCCAAGCACCGCCTAATTATCGACGTTGCAACAAGGTGGAACTCCACCCTGCACATGGTTGAGCGGCTGTGCGAACAGAGGCAGGCCATAATACATTTGTGGGAGGATACACGGCCAGGCACTTTGAGGGCAGACATGGAGTTGACAGGTGTGCAGTGGTTGAAGCTAAAATACCTCTGTAAAGTCCTTCAGTGTTTTGAGGAATGCACTCGGCTGGTAAGCGCAGACGATGCCATCATAAGCATGAGCATCCCACTTATGCGTCTGCTCATGCAAACTTTGAAGCACATTAAGGAGCAGGCATCTGCAGCCGAGGTTGATGAGGAGGAGGAGGGAAGCCTTGATGACAGTCAGCCATTGTCTGATCCGGGACCTCTCCTGGACGAGGTGGAGGAAGAGGAGGATGATGATGGGGATGATTATTTAAGGGAGGAGGATGCATCTCGTGGGGCAAGTGAAAATGTTGGCGTGGCAAGGTCTGGTACAGGGTTTGTGCGTGACTGGAGGGATGTGGATTTGCCAGAAAGTGCTCCTCCACCCAGCACTCGCAGTGCATCATTGACACCGGGAACATTGGCCCACATGTCAGATTATGCCTTGCGGATCCTAAAAAGGGACCCCCGCATTGCCAAAATGATGAACGATGACGACTACTGGTTGGCCAGCATCTTGTATCCACGCTATAAAGGCAAATTCAAAAACATAATGCCACAGGAGAACCTTGACCTAATATTGGCTAACAAACAAGTAACTCTGGTAAACCGATTGGTTGAGGCATTCCCAGCACACAGCAGTGGTGATGGTTCTCACATGAGCCGTAGGGGCCGGGGGCAGTTTGGAAGAGGTGTTCGTGGTGCACACATCAGAAGTGGCGTTGGAGACAGGGGTTTCACGACCATGTTGTGGACTGATTTTTCAAGTCCCGCTCACACGACTGGTAATACTGCATCGATTGAAAGTGACAGGAGACAGCAGTTGTCAACTATGGTTACAAACTACTTCTCGTCCCATATCGATGTTCTCCCTCACAGGTCATTCCCATTTGACTATTGGGCCGCTAAACTGGACACCTGGCCTGAATTGGCACAATATGCCTTACAGGAGCTCGCTTGCCCAGCTGCAAGTGTGCTATCGGAAAGAGTCTTCAGTGCAGCTGGATCAATCCTGAAAGAAAAAAGGAGCCGTCTGTCGACCCAAAATGTGGATGATCTAATCTTCATTAAAATGAACCATGCATGGGTTTCCAAGGATTTTGTCCCACCTTACCATGATGACACATAGGTTGCCACAAAAATGGCTTGCTTTGGTCCTCCTCTTCCTCGGACTTGACCATTTTTGCCTTTAGCAGCAGCTGAATGTCCCACATCAACATATGCCATTTTGTAAACCTCCCTAACTGGGCTGCCCCCCCCATGGCCGGGGTCACCACCTAGCGCACGCAACCATGCGAGTGCCGTTGCCCTGGACAGGTGGGTAAGCCGACTCTTGGACGCGGGCACTGGCACATGGTCCCTCATAGTGCAATCAAGTGTCTCTGACGGTGGGGGTGCACACCCGCCGTCAGACACACCGCCATACTATGAGGGTCCCAGAGTCAGTACCAACGCCCTCGAGTGTGCCCCCCTTGCTTGGGCAGTGCCACAGCATTTGCAATGTTTACCTCTCCCTGCTCCTCCGCTGTGTAGTCTGGGCTGTCAAATCCTTCCCTGGGACTGCCACTACAAATTTGTTGAACTGATAGATGATAGTTAAGACGTAGCTATGCCCTGTCCCACTGGCCGGGCTCTAGCTTCAGATGATCAATGGCTTCCATTTCTTATGGATGTCGACTCACAATGACATGCCGTGGTGGTTTATCATCAGCTTTCATAGTTTTCCTACTTACAGACGTGTGACATTCCAGCGCACATTTTTAAATGTGCCCTCTCTTGCCAATCCCATAGAATCGCCTACGGCCTGTGGCTTCTGTCTTTTGCACTCCAAAGTTACGTGACAGATCATGATAGGCAGTGAGCACCATGTTTACATCTCTCCCTGTGATCAAAATTTGATGGAGATGAGTAACGGTGATGGGATCAACGGTACTGTGATACAGCAACACTTTCTTCACAAAGAAATGTTTTTGCTGTCTGCACACACAAATTAATTGAGGGTCAGCATCGCCTCTGAGAATTGTGACGAAAGTTTTTCCCGTGACTAGTAATTCCTAGATTTCTGCAATCACTAGACTTTATGTCAGTAATTGTATGCATCTCATTTCTTATTTCGGAGAGGCTGAACTGTCTTACTGAGACAGAAATATATATGAAGATTTAAAAATACCACCAAAAGTGATACTGGTGTACGGTTCAAATACATTTCCTTTTTTCTACTTTTTAGATTGTTGTCTAATCAATACTGAGAACACGGAGATTTTAAATGTTTAAACTATGCTATACATACCTGCTATCCAGTGATAATGTACCCTTTCTCAACTTTGTACAATCTGGTCAAATCCATACTGGTCCTGAGAACGTCTGAGTCTGCCTCCTGATCTATAGACATATATTTTTAATGTGTAATCTATGCTATACGTACCTGTAATTCGGTGATACGTTACCCTTTCTCACCTTTGTCCAATCACGTCTAATCCATACTGGGCCTGAGAACGTCTGAGCCTGCCTCCAGATATATAGACATAGGTTTTTAATGTGTAAACCTTGCTACATATATACGTGTTATCCGGTGAAACTGTACCCTTTATCAACTTTCTACAATGTTGTCGAATCCATACTGGGCCTGAGAACAGCTGCCGAGTTGTTAAGCAAGCTACAGCACCTGTGGTTTGGACACGTAATTTTTTCATTTTTTCAGGAATGCCGGTTAGGCCTAATTCCGGAATTGCGGTTGACCTGCACTTACTGGGAAATCATCGTTTGCGGGGAATAATTGGAATCCCATCACTAACGGTGTTCAGCGGGTTATCTGCACCTGTAAGCGACAAAAGCTGGTCCATTCAGTGTAGCGCGCATGCAGCCCTGGACATGTAAGGGCATTATAGACCTGTTATTGCTCGTTCTCGCATGCCAGATCCTCGCGTATCCCTCTAGTAAGCTTGACGCATACCATGGGGGCATGCCGGAGTCTCGGTCATTAACGGAATAAAGCTGAGAAATCGCTAGCACAACTACAAACGGACATACCACACCACACACAGAATCGACAAAGCTTTCAATGTGTGCATCTTCTCTTTAGGTGGCATGGTTGTGGTTTCCCGGGTGGAGTCCAATGAAGCCACAGGTTCCACTCCTGGTGGTGCCCTTTTGGACATTCCTTTAAGGTTCAGCTTTGCAATCATACTGCCCCTGGAAACCAAACACTTTGCCTTCATGGACGCTGTTTGGAGGTTCGTGGGAATAACGCCGCCCGATCGGCAGTTGGCATAATTTATTGGTGGGAAGTCCGACGGTATATGATCGTGTTCGATTTCAGAATTTTTTTTTTTCTGTTTGTATTTTACATTTTTATTCCAGCCTTTCTTGACTTCATAAGGGCATGACAAGCCTATATCTGTGTCTCCTCCACCTCCTCCTTTTACTCCTCCACCTCTTTTCTAAATGTAGTTGCCGTTTTCCATATGATATTTTTGTCTTCTGAGCATTTTGTCTACTTTGGGACACCCTTTAAGGTGTTTTGTAATTGTTTTCTATGTGTTTGCATGTGTTTGTGTTTGCCTGCCATTGTTTTCAATGGGGTTCGATGGTGTTCGTCGAACGTTCGACGAACATTCGACGAACTTGCCTCCTGTGCGACGAACAAAAACACTAGCGGGGTGGCTCAACACTACTCCTGATATATAGACGTACATTGTTAATGTTTAAACTATGCTATATATACCTGGTATCTAGTGATACTGTACCCTTTCGGCCAGGAAGTCCTCCTCCAACCAACACTCTAAGTGTATCATTGACCCCGGTAACATTGTCCCACATGTGTGATTATTTCTTGCGGATCTTCTTGTTATATTGTGGTGTGATCCATCCTGAGCGTGTGAGTGTCTATGGGTTACTCCTGGAATTTAGATGTACATTTAAAAATTACCCCAACACTGTATACAGCTCTACGCTTGGGATACATTACCCATTTACTGCTTGTTATATTCTGGTCTAATCCAAATTGACCAAGAGAGTTATTTTCTGACTGTGGAAATAAATACTGAGATTGTCAACAATGACACCTACACTGTGTACAGCTGTACTGTTGAGATCCATTACCGTTTTACGGCTTTTTGAGCCTGAGAGTGTCTGTGTGTGCCTCCTCAAATATCTACGGAGATTTAGAATGTTTAAACTATACTATATATACCTGCTATCTGATGATACTGTACACTTTGTCTAATTTTTTATATTCTTGTCTAATCCATACTGAGCCTGTGAGCGTCTCTGTGTGACTGATGGAATATATAGGGAGATTGACAATTATCCTTTGACTGAATAGAGCTTTACGCTTCTGATACAGTGCCATATATCTGATGTTATTTTGGGTCTATTTTCTGCAAAATTTTGAAGTTTGGTGGAAGAGGCCGCGAACGTGGGCGTGGGGGGGCCAGCTGGTGCTGATGGTGGTGGTGCATCTGCTGGTAGTGGCAAAAGCAGAATAGCAGCTAAGGCAGGAGGTGTTGAGCCTGCATCATGGTCTGGCTCCGGAACGCCTGGAAGGCTACCTTTTCTGGGAGTAGGTTAACCGCTTTTAAAGGCGGAGCATGAGGAACTGGTTTTGGCTTACATTGCCGAAACAGACTCCAGCAAATATGCCCTCCTCTTCTGAAGTTTAAAAAAATGCAAGCACTGAGTCGTCAAGTGCTGGCTCCTGGTCAGAAAGAACCCCTTTCCTTGTGTCCTTCACCCCCATCAAAAGTGAATGATGCAGCAGGCCACACTTCACATTAGTCCATGTAGCTCTTTCTATCATACCATGCCTGGGTTATCAAGTCAAATCGTGAATTCCCAAGTCCAAGATGAATCTGACATATGAGTGTGGGTGGCCAGCCAGGGCAGTGGGGTTAATCGGTACCCGGCTGGTGTCTCACAGGGATGTGACACGGTGGTGGTGACCCGTTCCGTGGCCCTGGGCGTCCATGCAAAGGGGTGAATTACGTTTATAGGTGAATGATACGTGATGCCACCTGTGGTTTCTGATTAGATTGACCAGCGCTGCAGTGTCGCTACTCTTGGACAGATGTTGTGGTGCAGCTAAGATGTAGAAGCCCTGCACAGGTAGGGCCATAGTCACAGGGCAGATGAAAGAGTTGGTAGATGGTGTGCAGTGCAGGATGTAGCAGAGCCGTGCACAAGGCGCAGAAGAAAGATGACAGACACAGTCGTGCAGTTCCTTTACCTGTACTTGGTAAGTGCCGTCCAGGACCCAGAGTACAGATGGAGAAGGAGTTGGTCAGCCTGGAAGCCAATTTCGAATTCTCTCTCTGCAGATAGCTGGTGTGGCCTCCGTTCAAGCACTTATCTGAGGTACTCGCAGTGCTGAGTTCAATGAAGTTCCCCCTGTTGACTCTCTTTTGGAACTTTCTTGCTTGGCAGGCAGCCGTTGCCTTTTCCTTCTGGCTCCCACACGTCGATGCTGGGGCCTCCGAGCCTTAGTTGGGTACAGAGCATTTACAGCTGCTACTTCCTCCGGTTTCTGCTGCAGGAACGTCAGTGTCCCTACAAACTCGGAGACCGGAATCCAGACCATGCGCTACAGCTAGGAGTGAGCCTTAACTCTGCTCATCCTCCAGCTCCCCTTCTCACGTCCACACACTTCCCCTTCCCTGCACAGAGTGCCCTAACTTACCTCCTCCCGACCACAGAGAGCAGATCCTCAGCAGTCAGGTTCAGAGGTCTCCCTGCTGGCCTGGAGTGGGAAATGTGTTGTGTGTTGGTTTAACTGCTAGAGAGATCCTTCGTTGCTCCCAAGCATGACATCACACTCCCTAGGAGGAAGGTAATGCCACTGTGGCGACCGTACTCCTGGGAACGCCACAAGTGCACTGATGCCCAGCCACTGCTAGATGATTCTGCTGGTACATTGACCCAGACCACTACATTTCCCTCACACTCTACACAGCCAGAATCTGACCCTGAGGAAACTCAGGTTCCCCTTCCCGCATACTATACCACCTTACACAGTGACAAAGAGGAAGGTGCAGATGAATGTGCAGGTTCCTTGAGCAGGTGGGGGGGCATATTCATGGGCGACGGCACTGGCATAGGGCCCCTCATAGTACGCAAAAGTGTCTCTGCCCACCCACCGTCAGACACACCGCCACACACCACCGTACTTTGAGGGGCCCTGTGCCAGTGCCGTCGCCAACGAGTGGGCCCCCCCTGCTTGCTCCGGATCACAGCACTTGCAAAGTTGAAATACTTACCTCTCCCTGCTCCACCGCCATGACGTCTTCCGTGTGTCCTGACAGTGATATTCTGATCAGAGAGCGCAAAGACATCACGTCTGTATGCCCTCTGCCTAAACAGCCAAGTGCAGTGAGATGGAAGATGGGGATGAGGAGGAGTCCAGACTAGTACAGGGATTCCCTAGCGAGACTTATTTAATTGTTTTCAATGTTGGGACACCAATTTTTGGGGAGCACTATACTCTGGAGAATGAAATATGGGGCTCACCATACACTGGAGCATTCCAAAGGTGGAAATCAGACACTGGAGCAGCATTTACAGGGCCCATTATACACTGGAGCATTAGAAATGGGGCCAATTATATATGGAGCATTATTTGGGCCCATAAGACAGAGGAGCTTCATCCATGGGGACCAACATATACTATAGCATTATGTGGAGCTCATCATATACTGTATGGAACATTATATGGCACCAATGATTCTGTATGGAGAAATATATGGGCCTCATTATGCTGTATCGCGCACTATGCGGTGCCCATAATACTGTATGGAGTAGTATACTGTCCGTTTTTGAAGCTATTGGAGAATTTAAAATCGATATCAGTCATGAGATGTAAAAAGTGAAGTATTTTTCATTGTACTATACCGCTATTTCTCTGCCATATCGGAGCATCATGAGTTGTGGTATGTGTTAAAGGGGCGCTCTTTGGCCCAGGGCACATGAAAACCTGGAGCCAGCCCTACCCCCCCACAACTTTAGCCAAATAACCCCCATTTTTCAGTGCGTAACTATTATTATGAAGTAAATTAAGGTTGACAAGCTTCAGTAATAAAAATTGATGTTTTTGGCATTCAAATGGCCACTGTAGGTGTGTTTACTGTCCTCCACTCCCTGCCGACTTTGCTTCCCCATTGACTTGCATTGGGTTTCGTGTTTCAGTCGGCCTTCGACTTTTCACGATAATTGGCCTATTTCGTTTGACCCGACTTTTGCGAAAGTCGGGTTTCGCGAAACCCGATTCGACCCGAAAAAAGGCAAAGTTGCTCATCTCTAATGATTAGTCTCATCAGTAGAGATGAGTGAACTTTTCAAAGTTCGGTTCGGTTCCTAATGTTCGTCGAACATGTTCACTGAACGGTTCGTCGAACATACACAAACCCCACTGAATTCAATGGGAGGCAAAATCAAACGTATAGACAACACCTTTAGGGGGTGCAAAAAGCTTCCCAAACAGCTCAAATTAGGGGCAGACACCAGGAAAAGTTACATCAATTGACTCAGAGTACAAATAGTATAATTGCACAGCATGGATGCATGGGACAGGGCTTGGACCAGTATTTCTAGCTGAAACATTGATCGGTAACAGGTGGATGAGTGACAGGTGTAGGCCTGGTGCTCTGAGAGGTCTGCCAAATTTAGGCAACACACAAGAAGGAGACCTAACTTGGAGTCCAAATATTTCCAAAAATTAGGGGCAGACCACAGAAAAATTGATGATCTGCAGTAGAAAGTTGATAATGGAACAGCAGCAGTCATCCATGGGCCATGCATGAGGTATCAGGGTCTGGGACAGCATTTATAACTTTGAATTGAAGTTTTAATTAAAACGAGATGGGTGAGGGAGCGGTGTAAGCCTTCTTTGCTGAGAGCCCTGATACCTCATGCAACAGTTCAGACTGGGTTTTTTTCCAGCCATACTCACATGGCACAAATATCAGCATGGTAGAGCACAAATGTTAGAAGAAGTTAAGGATAGTAACACAGGTAGTTGACTGAAATTAAGTCCAGGCCTACTGGTCTGGTATCCCTACTGCCACAGGTATCAGATATGAAGAAGACACAACTTGGAGTGCAAACATTTCAAAAAATATTGCCCCATACCACTAAAATGGCATCAATTTCCATAGATTGCAAACAGTATAATGGGCCTTTGACATCCCTTCCACAACAGGCATCCCACCAGATGGAGACCCAACTTGGAGTCTCTTCTTTTCAAAAAACAATTATCACACACCATTAAAGTGGCATAAATTTTCCAAAAGTAGAAATAGTGTAATGGGACACTCCTTTGACCACAGGCAACCCACCAGATGAAGGCCCAACTTGGAGTCTCCATATTTCAAGAAATCATTGTCTTACACCTCTAAAGTGGCATCAGTTTTCCCAGAGTAAAAACAGTATAATAGGACTCTGACCCACAGAGTAGAAACAGTATAATTGGCCAATGAAGCCCCTTCAACAGGCAACCCACTGGATAGAGACCCAAATTGAAGTCTCCACATTTCAAAAAAATTATTGCTACACACCATTAAAGTGGCATCAATTTCCCTACAGCAGAAATAGTATAATGGGGCTCTGACTCACCTTCCACTACAGGCAACCCACCAGACGGAGACCCAACTTGGAGTCTCCACAATTAAAAAAATGATTGTCATAAACCACTAAAGTGGCATCAATTTCCACAGGGTAGAAACATTATAATTGGCCTATAACACATGTTCAACAACAGGCAACCCACTAGTTAGAGACCCAAACTGGAGTCACATTTTCAAAAAATTATGTCACACACCACTAAAGTGACATCAATTTCCCTACAGTGGAAAGAGTACAATGGGGCTCTGACACCCCTTCCACTAAAGGCAATCCACCAGATGGAGGCCCAACTTGGAGTCTCCACATTTCAAAAAATCATTGTCTTACACCACTAAAGTGGCATCAATTTCCACAGAGCAGAAACATTATAATGGACCTCTGACACCCATTCCACAACAAGCAACTCAAGAGAAAGAGACCCAACTTAGAGTCTCCACATTTCAAAAATTGTTTGCAACATCAGCAGCAGCAGCAACAATAGGGACAGAAGCCACGATAAAGGTGTCAGAGACAGCAATAATACAAGATCAATGTATGATACTAAAAATTACACCATCATCTAGTCAACCCAGTCTGCAACTGGGTTGCAAAAGTCATTGGAGATGCATGACTTGTTCTTTTTGATTTTGACACTACCAGTAGTGCTGAAGACGTCCTGAGAGAACACGGGGTGCCGAGCATGAAGAAACCTCCAAGGCGTTACCGGCAGTTTTCAGTTTGTCTGATTTTTCTCTTTATAGGTATATTTTTGCTTAAAATGTAAATTGCTCTTTTAGGCTACTTTCACACATCAGGTTTTCGGCGTCAGGCGCGATCCGGCGTCGTGCCGGAGCGCCAGATTCGGCAAATATTTCGTAAAACCGGATGTGACGGATCCGTTTTTCTGCCGGATCCGTCTTGTTCTTGACAGACAAAACCGGATCCGTCTCATCCTGTTAATCCGGTTTTTGTTCCGTTTTTTGACAGATTACGCCGGATCCGGTTTTTAAAATTGACCCTTGTGGCCTTCCGAACGGGATTGGCTACTGAAAAACTATATATAGCGTGTTCCTACAGCCCTTCTTTGACAGGTTGTAGAGGAGAAAGTGCAGGTTGTTGAGAAGAGCAAGTTACTGGCGAAGATGGATGTTGTGATTGGAAATATTTTGAAGAATTTGGCGGATTTTACAGTGGAGGCGAATCGTTTGAGGGTGATTGTTCTGGAGAAGGAGAGAGCGAGACAGCAGCGCATCAGGCATCGTAGACGACGTTTGTGGATCCACCCCATCACAGCCAAGAGAATGACGCGTGGGGTCTATTCTACACTCTGCATGGACCTTAGACGAAACCCGGATAAATTTTTTGGATATGTTCAGATGAAAATGGAGAATTTGATTACTTGGTGGAGCGCATTGCACACCTCATAAGAAAAGCGGACACCTATTGCCGCTTCTCTGTTTCACCCGCAGAGCGTCTGATGGTGACTTTAAGGTAAGCCACATATATTGGATGTGCTCGCATCAGAGCACACTTTCACTGCAATCTTGTTGGTGGTAGTTGGTATCTCCAAGTGTTATAGCTGAGTTTTGGTATGTAATGCTGTGATTTAAAACTAATTGATTGTTTTTTAATTCCCCACATATTTCTTGCAACTGGAGAATCCCTTTCGTCACTGCATTTCCAGTACAGACTCGGGATTTCCACCATATCTGGAATAGTGAAGTACACATGCCGTGCACTGTGGGACTCCTTAGCTGAAGAGTTTTTACCAGAGCCAACAACAGAGAGGTGGATTGAAATTTCAGAAAAGTTTCTACAGATATGTCAGTTTCCGAACTGCTTGGGCGCTGTGGACGGGAAACATATCCGCATTGTAAAGCCAGCGTGATCGGGATCGGAATATTTCAATTACAAGAAATATTTTTCAATTGTCCTCATGGCCATCGCTGACGCGGAATACAAATTTATTGCTATTGATATTGGGGCCTATGGCCGCTCCAATGACTCTCAAGTTTTCAAACTGTCTGCCATGGGGCGTAAACTGTATGGAAACACCTTCCAGTTCCCACCCCCTAGACCGCTGCCGCAAACATCTGGTCCACCGTACTCTAGCAGAGGATTGACAAGAACAAAACGCATTTTTAATTACCGCCTCACAAGAGCAAGAAGAATGGTTGAATGTACCTTTGGTATTCTGACAGCCAAATGGCGGGTCCTATTGACTGCGATCAACCTCAAGACAGAAACTGTGGACGAGGTGATCAAAGCTTGCGTGGTACTCCACAATTTTGTTAGCTGCAAGGAACCCATTTCCATTGAGGACACCTCTGAAGAAACCACCTTGCATGATTACCATGACATTACCACTAGAAGTTCTGTGACGGTTTCAGTAATGAGGGACAATTTTGCTCTATACTTTATGTCACCTCAAGGCAGAGTACACTGGCAGGATGACAGAGTGTGAAAGATTTGTGCCCTTAACCAAACTTGTGTACCTTCTGTACCAACAGTATATACCTTTGCCAACCAAAGTTGGCTATCTTGTCATGGTCTTACTATTTTTACCTTTAGGCCACAGGTGTGTACCTGGTTGTGTTTTATGCAAAGTATTTCACCTTGTAACAAAAGTTGTGTACATTGTTAGGAAATCACCAACAATAAACACAACTTTTTAGGTGAAATACTTTGCTTCAAACACAACCAGGAACACAACTGTGGCAAAAAGGGAAAAAATTTACCCACAGTTATATACCTGGTTTTGAATACCTTTTTACCTTTGAAATACCCTGTATTTAACCTTTTTTTTAAACATAGTTCGCCGCAGAAAGAAATGACAGACAACCATTGTAAAACGATAATTTAACTTTTATTTAAAATATTTTTTTTTTTGTAAAATGTTTTTAAAGTTTAAAAAACTTTTTTAATAAATGTTTGAAACCAACCAAATGGGCATTTTTATTACAACAAAAAACATTATAACTCGGTGTAGTGTGGGGTGGAAATACTGCTGGAGGGGCTGCGGGACACTTCGACACTGGGAGTGTGGAGAGAGGACTGGGATCGTGGTGGGGAAGGAACAGTTAGAGGTGAAGGTGTGGAAAAAGCTACAGAATGGGTGGACATGTGGGAGGCAGAAGAGGTGGTGGGCGGTGGAGTGGAGGGTTGGGCAGGGACTGTAGGAGCAGATGATGTTGATGGCAAGTTGTATGGGGAAGTAGTTTGGTACGGGGAAGGAGTTTGGTACGGGGCAGGTTGCTGGAAGTGGGGAGATGTCTGGTACTGGGGAGGTTGCTGGTACTGGGGAGGTTGCTGGTACTGGGGAGGTTGCTGGTACTGGGGAGGTGGCTGGTGCTGGGGAGGTGGATGGTATGTAATAGGAGGGGGAGGATGGAAAGTGGCTGGAGGGGGTGCAGGTGGAGGAACTACTGTGGTGGGAGGAGGAGGTTGGGAGGTAACGTGCTGGAGAGCACCGTGGCATGAATGCATTACATGCATCTGCTGGGTAGGAGAGAGCGTTTCCATGCGCTCCACAACAGACCTGAAAAAGGTGTGGTTTGGCGAAGATCTTGCTTCTGAATGCATGGTTTGCAGAAGTGTCTTCACCTCCAGAATGCTGGAGTTGATCTGCTGAAAGCCTGCGGAGATTTGCTCTGACAAGACTTTTAGACAGTTCTGGAAAGATGCATTCAGATGCAAGAACTCTGGCGCATAAGTCTTTTCCTGACCCCTCTGCCGCTGCCGCCCAGTACCCGCAGGTGTACTAGAGGTGGCAGGGGCAGAAGGGTGGGGTAAAGGGAAATCGATCTCCTCACCAGCAGCTTCATGTAATGTAGGCGTCCACGATGCTCCTGTGCTGGTGGATGGGACAGATGGGTCGAATGTGTGGGAAGGCTGGGAAGGTGCAGATGTACCGGGGCGGTCGAAGTGTCCCTCGGTGCCGGTCTCCTCAGGGATCGCCTCAGAAGGGTCCAATCGTGCAGGCTCCCGAGTGCTGCTCACTGTGCTGTGGAATAAAGAGAAAAAAACAATTAAAATAGTGACATGGTATGGCCCTGGCTGAAAAAAAAAAGTTACATCTAAACATTTTTTTTCACATGTGGTGTGTAATATTTACCTTCTGGTGACCATTGTTTCCCGGAGGAACGACAGGGCTTGTGCGTACTTGTACTTGCTCCTGCGTCCTCCAGATCCACTCAGGGCCCGCATCTCTTTATTGAACTCCTTCTTGAAACGATCCCTCACAGACCGCCACCGCTTCACAATTCTGTCCCCTGAAACGAGAAAGGAGTGGTTAGTATACAACATCAGTGTTTCCCAAACTCCAGTCCTTATGGTCCCCAGGGGTCATGTTTTCAGGATTTCCATAATAAATGGAAATCCTGAACACATGATCCGTGGGGACCACGAGGACTGGAGTTCGGGAAACACTGGTTTACATCAAGCAACCGGTACTGTATATACTTACGATCTTTAATCTGGGCCCGAGTATCGAGGTCCTCCCAGCGGTCCAAAAGGAGCGAACAGATTTCCTCCCAGAGTCGTCGGCTAACGATCAGGTCAGCATGGCGGCGGTCAGCCATATTCCATAGCGGCTCCCTTTCTCTGACGAGATCGATGAGGTGGTCCACATCAATCCCTCCATCCTCACCGTCAGAGTCGGGAGCACGCTGTGAAGGCTGTTAAAGAAACAGACAAAAATAACATAATTAGCCTCCACAAAAGAAATGAAATAAAAAGTGCAAAAAAACAAAGCAAAAATATTAATACTTGCACGCTGGTGACCGCCGCGTTGCTGTCGCCGACGACCCTGGGAGGCACTGCGAGGACCTCTTGGCCGAGCACCAGATTGGGAAGACTAGAGAAGAAAACAAAAAATGTTATGTCTTTGGATGTAGGCATTTGTTTGCAGTGTGTGGTCTTCAGAACATTGTTTTCTATGTGTTGTGTGTAGTGTGATGTTGTGTTTCTGCGTTTGATGCAAAAAACTTACCAATTGTGAGCCCACTCCAGGTGTCTGTCCACCCCTTCCTTCTTCTTCTGGGAGCTCCTCTTCATCTTGTGATTCCTGTTTTGAAATAAAAGGCAATGAATAGACATATATTACAGAGATGATGGATTTTGGAAATAAAAACTTACCGTCAAACGCTGACGATGCGAGGGAGGGCTCCCAGAAGAAGTTGTGCTGTCTTCCTGCTGGCCAGACTCCATGCCTGTGGGTGGTGTTACTGCTGCTGCCAGTGCTTCCAGTGCTGCCACTGTTGCTGCTGTGGCATCTCTTGGGCGGCTGTTGAATAAAGAGAAACAAAGGGGCAATGAATATCTTGATATTCCATGGCCCTAGTTTGGAGGAATGGGGGATTTGATAATTACCGTCTCTCATCTGCTGCTGGACTCCCCTCCCGTTGTTCAGCATGCTGCTCCATTTGGGGTGGTGGTGGTGCTGATGGTGCTGCTGCAGTGGTCTCCTGCCTTCTCCTGCGCCTGGTTGCTGTCTTGGGTGGCATGTTGGATGTGGCTGAGGGTCCCACTGTCATGCTTTTATATATGTGTCTTGTGCGCAGAGCTACTGAGCATGCTCAGACCAAAAAAACCAGATCCGGCGCATTGCGGCACTCATAGGCTTTCATTGTTTGAAAAAGCCGGACACGCCGGATCAGGCGTGTCCGGCTTTTTCGCCGGAGACAAAAAACGTTACAGTAGCCGTTTTTTCCAGACGCCAGATCGCGACACATTGCCGGATCCGGCGAAAACGCATGGCCATCCGGCGCGATCCGGCGCAAATGCAAGTCAATGGGGGGGAACCGGATCCGGCATTGCATTTCGCCGGATCCGGTTTTTGTCAAAAGTGCCGGATCGCGCCTGATGGCGAAAACCTGATGTGTGAAAGAGGCCTTATTCTATAAACTACTGACAACATGTCTTCGAATTTACAAGCACTAAATTTTGCATTTAAAATCAGAACATGAGAAATGGTCAAAATAACAAAAAATGCAGTGCTTGCAGACCTCAAATAATGCTAAGAAAACAAGGAACAACAATACTAATGTTTTAACTCAGGAAGAGTTCAGAAATCAATATTTTGTGGAATAACCATGATTTTTAATCACAGCTTTCATGCGCTTTGACATGCTTTCCACCAGTCTTTCACGCTGCTTTTGGGTGACCTTATGCCACTCCTAGTACAAAAATTTAAACAGTTCTTCTTTGTTTGATGGCTTGTGACTATCCATCTTCTTCTTGACTACATTCCAGAGGTTTTCAATGGGGTTCAGGTCTAGAGATTGGGCTGGCCTTGACAGGGATTTGATGTGGTGGTCCATCATCCACACATTGATTGACCTATCTGTGTGACATGGCACATTGTCCTGCTTCAAAAACCAGTCCTCAGAGTTGGGGAACATTGCTTGAGCAGAAGGAATCAACTGTTTTTACAGGATAACCTTGTATGCAGCTTGATTCATATGTCTTTCGCAAAGTAATTAACCTGCACAATTCCAGCCTTGCTGAAGCATACCCAGAACATCACCAATCCTCAACCAAATTTCACAGTGGGTACAAAACACTGTGGCTTGTACGCCTCTCCAGGTCTCTGTCTAACCATTAGACGACCAGGTGTTGGGCAAAGCTGAAAATTAGACTCATCAGAGAAGATTACCTTACACCAGTCCTCTATGGTCCAATCCTTAAGGTCTTTGGCAAACTTCAGCTTGGCTCTCCTTTGCTTATTATTGATGAAAGACTTTTTTCTACCTTTACATGACTTGAGCCCTGCCTCTAGGAGCCTGTTGCAAACTGTTCTTGCCATGCACTTCACTCCAGCTGCCGTTTGCCATTCCTTTCGTAGTTCACTTGATGTCATCCTGCGGTTGCTGAGTGACATTTGAATAAGAAGATGGTCAACTTGGTCAGTGGAGAGCCGTTTTTGAAGGATCCACATAAAGGATCAGTTCCATCCAACTACCGCCGAATAATCTGCCTTAGAACAACATGGAAACTCCTGTAAGGCATCATAGCCACCAAGCTACAGAATCATATGAACCAGTACATGAATCCAGCCCAGAAAGGCATCGGGACCGATATCAGAGGCTCTAAGCACCAGCTCCTAGTAGATAGAGCATTCGCTCAAGACTCAAGATCCAGAAAGACCAATCTTAGCACAGGCTGGATTTACTACAGGAAAGCCTATGACTCAATGCCACACACATGGATCTGTGAATGCTTGGCTCTCTACAGTGTCAACAGAAAATTAAGAACCTTCCTCAGAAACTCAATGGGGCTATGGAGATCAATGGAAGTTAACTCAAGACAACTAGCACAAGTGACTAGTGATGAGTGAGCACTAAACTGCTCTAGTGCTCGTTGCTCGGGTCTATGGGAGACCGGAGCGATCCCCCGGGGGTACTTTCAAGGTCTGAAAACGCCAGAAAATGATGGAAACACTGCTCAAATGACAGTGGAACATCATGGCAACTGCCCCAGGAAGCATTTAT
Source organism: Dendrobates tinctorius (assembly GCF_039654945.1). Classification (NCBI taxonomy): domain Eukaryota; kingdom Metazoa; phylum Chordata; class Amphibia; order Anura; family Dendrobatidae; genus Dendrobates; species Dendrobates tinctorius. The sequence continues at coordinate 23,114,892 of NW_027361669.1, forward strand.
CACTCATAGGTCACAGCTTTAAACAATGTTGTCAGCGTTTCACGCCCTTTTTACAGGTGCACCAATATTAAAAAATATGCCCGATTTAAAGGAGCGGGTCTCCTAGACTTGTAATGCCCATACACTAAGTGCATGGGCTGGTGGGTCGCCCTCCCAGGGCTGTGGGGTACTCGGTACCGGGCCGGTGTCTGGGGGATGTGTCACAGCAGCAGTGACCCGGTCCGTGGCCCTGGGCGCCCAAGTAATGGGGGGATGTAGTTAATGGAATGGAATAGTTCGTGATGCCACCTGTGGTGTTCGGCAAGGGAGATGTTAAGCCGACTCTGCAGACAGCTCCGCTGGGACAGATGGTGGGGTGCAGCAGTGATGGTATAGCCCTCCACAGGCAGGGCTAATGTCCCAGGGCAGTGTAGCGGTGGTTGGCACACTGATGTAGCAGTGCCGTAAGGGTAGGAAGCAGACAAAACACAGCGGGGTGCAATTTCTGTACCTTTACTTGATAACTGCAGTCCAGGGTCCTGATTACAGATGGTATTGTAGCAGGCTAGCCTGGAAGCAACTCAGGGATTCTCTCTCACAGATGGGCTGTGCAGTCTCCTTCCTAGCGCTTTGTGGTGTGAAGCACTCCAGTACTTAGTTAGTCTGAAGTTCCTCCTGTCAGATGTTCCCAAGAACCTCACTTGCACGGCAGACAGCTGTAGCCTCTCTTGGGGACTCCTCTCTAGTCCTGGGTCTCTATCCAAGCTGTTGTTGTGCCTCAAGTCTTAGATGGGAGTAGGGCATTTACAGCCTCCTACTCCTCTGGTATCTGCTGTAGGACCTTTAGTATCCGTACAGCCGTGGAGACCAGGCTCCAGTTTGTGCGCTCTCAGATGAGGGAGCTCTCCTTCCTAGCTCAACCTCCAGCTTCTTTCTACGCGTCTGCACACTTCACCCTCCGCAGACTATCTGACCACTCCTTCATCTTGGCCCTCAGAGGGCACCCCTCCCCTCCATCCTGGTTCAGAGTTCCCCCTGGTGGCCTGGAGTGGAACTGTGTTGCATGTATGGACTGACTGCGAGAGAGACCCAATGGAGGCAATGGCCTCCAAGCCTGGCATTAACCTCCCCTGGAGGAAGGCAAAGCCACTGTGGCGACCATACTCCTGGGGGTGCCACACTGGCAAACATTTTCCCCTGTGGGGTACACCTCAACCTTTTTCATAACAAGTATTTCACGCACAGAATAACCACCCACCCTTGTTAAGAAATCGACACTGGCTGTAGCAGCACGGAACACGTTAACCCTGGTGATCTATTGGTGGTGGATGATGAGATGTGGAGGAAGGCCTCATTAAAAAAGGCACAATTGAAAGAAGCAGCTCTCCTAGACTTATAATGCCCAATAAGTGTATGGGCTGTCAAATATTTCCCCTTGGGGGGGTACATATTTTTTTAAATTTCCTGACGGGCATCATTTCACACTTGCCAAAAACTAGAGTGGCTGGAGCATGACAGAATACGGAATATGTTCACCCTGGTGTTCTATTGGTGGCGGATGGTGAGGATGAGGAGGAGGAGGAGGACACCAAATAGCCAAAATCAGGAAGGCGTATACCCATGCGTGGGTGTGAAGAGGTGCATGGGAATACACCTCCCAAAAAGACTCAAGATTGGAGGTTATGTTTCGCTGTCATCATTTGGTGGTGTCGAGAAGTCTGGCATAATCCAGCCCTTGTTCATTTTTATAAGAGTCAGCCTATCTGCATTTTCAGTTGACAGGCTGATGCACTTATCAGTTATAGTTCCACCAGCGGCACTAAAAACATGCTCTGAGAAAACGCTAGCAGCAGGGCAGGCAAGGACCTCCAAGGCATAGAGAGCCAGTTCATGCCACGTGTTCAGCTTGGATACCCAATAATTAAAAGGCACAGAGGAATCATGGAGGACATTGGTATGGTCAGCATCTTTGAAAACATTTCATTCCTTGTGACATTACTCTGCGCCTCAGGGCCAGGGCGATGGAAGTGTCTGAGAAAACTGTCCCAGAACTTTGCCAGTGTTCCCCTGCCTCTGCTGGATTGGAGTTGTGTCTCACTTACTTGTACTCCTTGGTTGTCCAAAGAACTGTTATGTCTGCCGCCAGCATTTTGAGATGGGAATTTTTTTAATAATTCTGCAACAATGGCCCTCTGGTACTGCACCATTTTAGTACACCTGTCTGCCTCTGGAACAAGAGATTGAAAGTTCTCCTTGTAGCGTGGGTCTAAAAGTGTCACTACCCAGTGATGACTGTGGCCCAATATTATTACAATACGAGGGTCACAGGAAAGGCAGCACAACATAAAGTCAGCCATGCGTGCCAGACTGGTAACAGGCAAGCCTTCCGTGTCCTCACCAACAGGACGACTGACCAATGTATCCTCTTCCTTCTCTTCCTCCCTGTCCTCAGACCATCCACGCTGAACAGACGGTATGAAAGTTGTGCTTGTAGTACCATCTATAGAGTATGAAAGTAGCTCCTGTTCTTCCTCCTCCTCTTCCTCATTGTCAACCAATCCACATTGGGATGACATGAGGCTGGGCAGTGTGGAATCACCCTGTATGGTTCCTTGCTCCATGTCCTCGTGCTCCGCCTGCAATGCATCCTCTTTCATTTTCAGAATGCAGAGAAGTGTGATGGTAACGCTAATTATGGCATCATCACTGATCACCGTCTTGGTGGACTCCTCAAAGTTTTGGAGGATGTTACATACATATGACATCCATGTCCACTCCTGAGGTCTTATGTGTGGAGTAAAACCTGAACAACGACGACCTTGTTGATGCTGGTATTCAACAACTGCCCTCTTCTGCTTACAAATACCTTCCAACATATGCAGTGTAGAGTTCCAATGCGTGGGGACATGACACACCAGTCAGTGAGCCAGATTCTGCAATCGCTGTTGAAGCACGGCAAGGGCAGCTGAAGCTGTAGCTGACTTTCTAAAACAGGTACACAGGTGGCGTACTTTCACAAGCAGATCCAGCAGCTCCGGGTAGCTTTTTAGAAAATGTTGAACAATGAGGTTAAGCACTTGGGCCAGGCATGGTATGTGTGTCAGTCCGCCTCGCCTCAGAGCCACCACCATGTTCCTGCCATTGTCTCACACACAACCTTATGTGCCTGGAGGTTCAGCAGTGTCAGCCACACATCTGCCTGCTCTTTCAGAGCTGTCAACAACTCTTCAGCATTTTTGAGGTTTGTCACCTAAGAAAATTAGCTTCAGCACAGCCTGTTTCTGCTTGGCTTTGGCAGTGCTGCAGTGTTTCCAGCTTGTGACTGATGTGCTTATTTCGGAGATGGATGCTGAACATGAGGAGGTGCAGGAGCTGTACACTGTGAAGGCACCTCTGATTGACGTAGGGCCCGCAGTCCTTGGTGTCCGGAGGACGTGTTCCATCCCAAGGTCTGACTGGGTCCAGGCTTCCACTATGTTAACCCAGTGTGCCATCAGCAAGATGTGCCAACCCTGGCCACAAGCACTTGTCCACGTGTCCGTGGTTAGGTGTACTTTCCCAGTAACTGCATTATTGAGGGCACGGGTAATGTTGTGGGACATGTGCTTGTGTAATGCTGGGATGGCACAGCGGGAGATATAGTGGAGGCTGGGGACCGAGTACCTTGGGAGTGCCGCAGTTATCAGGTTGTGGAAAGCTACCGTCTCCATGAGCCTAAAAGGCAACATTTTGAGCGCAAGCAGACAAGAAATGTGTTAATTTATTACTGTGGCCTGTGGGGCGTTGGCTGCGTATTTGCACTTACGTTCCAATGACTGGGGTATGGACAACTGAACGCTGCACTGGGATGTGGACATGCTTGATGATGGTGCTATTTCACTGTGGGCAATGGCAGGTGCAGGGCAGGAGGCATTTTTGCATGCACTGTGGACAGGGGATTGGCTTGCAGACACAACAGTGGAAGAAGCATTGGTGTCACCTGCAGACACTTTTCCTGGAACATGGGGTTGGGCCCACAAAGTCGGGTGATTTGCTGCCATGTGCCTGATCATGCTGGTGGTGGTAAGGCTGGTAGTTTTGCTACCCCTGCTGCTGATGGCATGACAGGTGTTGCAAATGGCCTGTTTGGGGTTATCCTCAGAGTGTTTAAAAAATAACCAGACTCGGGAAGACCTAACAGTTGGACTGGGAAATGCCATCATGTTGGTGTTACGGGGAATGGTTGCCGGCCTTCTGTCTGCAGCTCCCACACTGCTTCTTCGTGCCTGAAGGTGTTTTGAGACATAATTATTGCCTTGTAATCATCCTTTTGTATATTCCTATGTAGTAATTGATGATAGATGTTAGTAATCCATGCACACACATGGTTGCAGATATTGATTAGGTGATATACCATGTGTGTCTGTCTCACTCATTGGTATTTACATTACATTACTCATGTAGTTTATTATGCTCAATGTACGTGTTCCCTGATGTATGTGTAGGTACGTGAGCTGACTGGGGGGTGGTCCCTTTTTCGCCGCAAACAGACTGGAGACAGAAAACGCTGAACGTTCAACTGGTCCTCTTTATTGGCTGTCCTCCCGATGACCCCAGCAGCACGACAGCTTCCGTACACACAGGCCCGGGTACCTTGCACCTTCTTCCCTCCTAAATTAATGTCCCTTGCTGTTCTATCACTGTGGCTGCACTAGGCCTACCACCACAGGGCATCGCCTGTCCGAGTCCATCTGTCTGGTACCCCCGGGATTCCTCTGTCCTGCGGCTCTCCTGTCAGGGCCACCCCCCTGACTGTCTCTCCTTCCAGTCCCTTTCAGAGCTCCTCCTCTTTCAGTCTCTTCCTCCTTCGGTCTTCCCCTCTGCTGAACTCCTCCTCCTGTACTGGCTTCCTTCTGGAACTCTCGCTCCCTTTTAATTCCTCTGCCTGGGAATTCCCCTCTCGAGTCCCTGTAACTCTGCCCATCATTACTTTGCGGTTTCTATAGCATTAGCTGCTGTTAAGTCCTTTCCCTGCTTTCTTCTGTCTCCCTCTAGTGGCCAAACCTTAGTACTGCACCATCTCCTTCTCCTGCTGTTCTTTGTCTCCCCCTAGTGGCCAAAACCCAGTACTTCACCATCTTTCACTATTGCTAGCTGTCTCCCCACATGTATACACCAGTTCACGTCAAGTATATTTACTGCACATCTTACATTCATTTTCCTGCTTTAGACAGGTCCATAGGTCAGTCCACATCCCTACATATTCCCTTCCTTTTACCATTGTCGTCCCCGACAATCTCATCCCCTTCATTTTCCCTTTTTGAGCTTCCCCACTTTCTTTTGTCCGTGTGACCGGCTGTTGAGCAGAGCCCGGAGCCTCCTAGCTCTACGCGGGATGTTGAACAGAGACAGGAGTTATCATGCTCCGAGTAGCTTACTGCTACTCACCGGTGCGTACGCCTCTATGACAATTCCCTTTCGTTGGGATAGGACCACCCGGACTTCTCAACGGTTGCTCTCCCCCACTTTTCTCACTTTCAGAACCGTTTTCAGATCTGGGGCAGAATGACTGAGGCTCTGGCCTACCAGGTCACCGTGTGCTCCCCTCTTTCATTTTTGGGTATTTGTGCTACTTAGGACCTGGTCTATGGACCACTGTCTGTTCCAATTCTACAAACCATCTTGTACCTTCAGTTATGATCAGTCATGGCAAGCATTTTTCTCCAATTTAGTACCGGGGATCTGTTGAACATCTTCATTTTTAATACAGATAACATTTCAAACTAGTTGGTATCCCCCTTTCTTCATGGACACTATTCCTACAACCTTTTTAAATTGTACATCATTAAACTCCTTCATGACGTGTCATTGCAAACATTCCTAATAACATCCTAAAGAGTGGTGCGCCCCCTTCCTTTGTGGGAAGCACCCCCACACATCCCCGTCATATCAGGAGATGGGGTCTCTTACCCCAAGGGGACGTGGAACAGTCCCCATGCTTTGCAACAGCACACAGCAGTCCCGGTAGTCCGTTTTCAGTGGTGCTTTGGGCCATCTCCTGATGGCCGATGTTCCGCTAGCAGCAAGGAACTCCACAGCCATGGAGTCTCCAGGATGTCTGGTGGTCCCTGGGCCACGAGTGTCCTTTGTGCCCAAGGCCCAGGAGTCCTCCTCCCCTTTACGGGGGGGTCATGTCCTTCGGGGTAAGCAATAACTGCCATTGCATAGTAGCCACGGGGACAGTATTCTTTATAAAAGGATACCTGGTCTCCCATCCGCAGGGCCCGCCCATGCTTAACGGAGGCCTCGTTCAGGTACACCTTGTAGCCAGTCTCCGTCTCTCTGATAAAACCGTAGCCCTTTTTGACATTTGTGTACACAAGCTGCCCTGTACACTGAGGGACAGACATGGCCACCTCCCCTTTTTCATGCAGCAGTGCCCAGATCTCCCGCTCTTTGGCCTTCTTCTGCGAGATGACATCAGCGATCCAGACAGAAGGCCCGGTATAGGCTGCAGAGCCTGGTGAGTAGGCCATGGCCAAAACCGAGAGCGGGGCAGAAGTGGCTAGGGTAACCGGTCGGTAGGCTGCAACCAGGGCCGAGAGTGGGACAGAGGCGGCCGCGGGTATCGGTGAGTGGGCCACAGCCGGGACCGAGAGTGGAGCAGAGGCGGCCGCGGGCATCGGTGAGTAAGTTGCAGCTGAAAGCGGAGCAGAGGTAGCCGCGGCTACCTGTGAGTAGGCCGCGGCGCCTGGCGGCCCAGCCGCAGTAGCAGTCTGGAGCGGAGCCGAAGTGGCGGCAGGCCTTGATGGATAGGCCGCCACCGGGAAGTGGAGTGCGGCAGGGGTGACCACGGGCCTTGGTGGGCAGGCCGCGGGTCCACTCTGCTTTGGAGACGCAGGACGGGGTGCCGCTGGGTGGGGCTGCTTTGGGCTGATGATGCGGACATTGGTCAGCCCTGCATGGGCCGCAGATCCATTAGGAGCCGGGGACGCTGGACGAGGGGAGGCTGAGTGGGGAAGCTGAGGGCTGGTGTCGGGGCCCTGGGGCCTGTCTCATACACGAGGTGTGGGGGTGGGAACTGCTTGCAGTGCCACTGGCTGGGCCAGGGGAATGCTCACCTTCCCCAGTGCCGCGGCTCCTCACAGGCCATCCTGCGGCTCCTCCAGGAGCAGGTGCAACCGTGTGATCGAAGGGCCCGAGGTGTCGCTGGTCTCTGTTGCTCCTCCTTTGCTCCCGTTCCCGACATCTGGAGCACACCGCTGCTCTTCATCCCGCCATCCAGCAGGACCAGCCTCCAGGCCCGATGGTTCCGTTGGGAGAGTCGGCAGCTGCAGTGGAGTCCCAGGGCGGTCTTCCTCCAGGGTGAGTGTCCGATACATCAGTAGTGACTCCCAGGCGCAGCTGACACGGTGGGCCTCGACCTCCTGACGCCATCTCCACTCCTTGCGTCCGAGGCCACGGCAGCTGCAGCGTTGCATCGTGTCCGATGTCCAGAAGCTTAATGGCGCCAAGCAGCCGCACCCAACCTTTTCACCAGGGTCCCTCTCGTTCTTGGGTGGGGCATGGGCTGCCCCCTCCACCCATTTGCCAGTGTTCAGGGGGAATTAGCGGCTGTCACTGGATGTACACCGCTCCCCCAGGGGCGGGCTCGGCATAGCTCACCCCGGCAGTCTCTTTTGGCGCTGTAGTCCTCCACGTTGACAGCCGTCATTGCGTTGCTTTGCCAAAGTCACTTTCAGGGTTCCTTTTTCGTCCGATCCGGCAATTTCCAAGCACAGTCCCAATTTGCAATCCACTTCAGGTACATTTTTCAACCTGTACAGCTCAGGTCCCTTTGATCTTCGGTGCGGTCTCACAGCTGGCGTTGGTGGATTAGGCAGTGATGATCCTGCTGATTACGCCAATTGTAGGTTTCTGAGCTGACTGGGGGGTGGTCCCTTTTTCGCCGTGAACCGACTGGAGACAAAAACCGGTGTACGTTCAACTGGACCTCTTTATTGACCATCCTCCTGACGACCTCAGCAGCATGACAGCTTCCATACACACAGGCCCGGGTACCTTGCACCTTCTTCTCTCTCCTATATTGACGTCCCTCGCGGTTCTATTGCTGTGGCTGCCCTAGGCCTACCACCACAGCACTTCGCCTATCCGAATTCGACCGTCTGGTTCCCTCGGGCTTCCTCTGTCCTGTGGCTCTCCTGTCAGGGCCACCCCCCTGACTGTCTCTCCTTCCAGTCCCTTTTGGAGCTCCTCCTTCTTCAGTCTATTCCTCCTTAAGTCTTCTCCTCTGCTGAACTTGTCCTCCTGGACTGGCTTCCTTCTGGAACTCTCTCTCCCTTTTTATTCACCTGCCTGGGAATTCCCCTCTCGAGTCCCTGTAACTCCGCCCACCATGACTTTGCGGTTTCTTTAGCGTTAGCTGCTGTTAAGTCCTTTCCCTGCTTTCTTCTGTCTCCCTCTAGTTGGCAAACCTTAGTACTGCACCGTCTCCTTCTCCTGCTGTTCTTTGTCTCCCCCTAGTGGCCAAAACCCAGTACTTCACCATTTTTCACTATTGCTAGCTGTCTCCCCACATGTATACACCAGTTCACGTCAAGTATATTTACTGCACATCTTACATTCACTTTCCTGCTTCAGACAGGTCCATAGGTCAGTCCAATTCCCAACATATTTAGATCTGACTTAGCAGGAACTTCGGATTAGAGTCCGTGAATACATCAGAGACATCATGGCAGCAAAGGATGTAGATGATGTCAACTCCCTCAAGACACTCCCTAGACACTTTAGGGATAAGCATAATTGTAATCCCAAGGAACTCAAAATATTTGGTATTGATAGGATTCAGCTGGGAATCAGAGGGGGTGACTCGAAACGCATTCTGTCTCAGAGAGAATTAAAATGGATTGCAACCCTTGGAACAATGCTTCCTAATGGACTAAATGAGCAATTGAGTTTTGCTTCATTCCTTTAAAATTGGATTTGGTTTAATTTGTGTGTTTTATGTTTTTACTTATAGTTTTATTTTCTTTTTATAGTTACCATATTCTTGTGGTTAAAATATTCCCTTTCTTGAGTTTGGACCCCCTATCCATTCAAAATATATGAATTAATCTTTTGTGCCATGGACTACATGTATGACACAGCTGCACTATTAACATCATTTTTGGATGAAAATTTTGATCTACTTCTTTAATCTCATTTAATATTTACGGATGTATTTTGTTTGTTTCTTATACAATTTGTCACATTTATGATTCCCTTTTGTGAATGTTATCTTGTCTGTCACTAATTTTGTAGTTTATATAATTTTTGTATCTATTGATATACAGTATATATGTATATATATATAGAGAGAGAGAGAGAGAAAGAATACAGCAGCACATGTACATGAATCTAGGCCATGTGAAAACACAGAACATTAAAACCATTCAATTTAGATAATAATCCTCAAAAATATTTTTGTTCAAAAAATTTTTTAAACTTACAGTAAGATGAAAATGAAGGTTCTTAGTGCACAAATTGGCCAATTCATGTAAGCCCATCAACCACGGCAAGGTGACCTCCCACTGATAGGTCCCTGCTCTACCGTACATAAGCCACTTCTGTCCACCAGCCTACAATTTTGGACAAACATGTCACTACCGGGCTAAGCCTACAATTTATGGTCAGGTAGAGCTGATTGCGGCCACCTGCAAGACCAATGGGAGGGGTGCAAGATCAGACTGGAGACAGCTAGCATACAGCAACTAAATAGACAGAAAAAAAATGACCAGCACTTCCCAGTGTTAACACATGCAAGCTGCAAAAACTGCACAATATAGAGAAAAAGAATACAGCAGCACATGTACATGAATCTAGGCCATGTGAAAACACAGAAAAACATTAAAATCATTCAATTTGGGTAATAATCCTCAAAAATAAAAAGTGTATATATATATATATATATATATATATTAGCACCATTCACTTTATTTAGTGTTGTATACATGTTTTATAATACTGTTTTTTGTGCACTCATCACTTTATAAAATTATAGTATTGACTTGTACTTACATCATGGTAACTATTATTGGTAATTTTATTTACTGTATATAAGATCATGACATTTTTGTCTTTTTCTTTTTGTATAGAGGTAGGTATATCTTCATCTCTTTCATTTTGGTTATTTTTCTTTCTCGTTTTGATTTGTGTGATGGGGATGTTTTTTCACATATATTTTAATTGCGTCATTTGTGCTGTAGCCTGATTTGTGTGAGGACTGTCTCCGCCTGCCATTATGACGTTTGTGGATTCAGGTCCCTATGGTTATCTGTTTCTCCCCATCTTGACGTGTGGGGATGCTTCACTTCCTGTATTCACGTCAAAGGTGTCTGGTGATTGCCATGGCACCATGGAGATGTTTATGGACATGTGTGCATGTCCGCACCTCGCGGCTTCCGGGGCATCGTGTCTGGCGTCCTGTGTGTGTGACGCGCGTTGCTGGGTTGCCATGGAGGTGGCTTTTTCCTTCGCGCTTTGCACAGGAGGCTGGATGTGATGTTTTACTCGGTGCACCTGATGTTTGAACATGCGCCGCTCATTATGTCCATGGCGGGGATCAGCTGTGGGGGATATATATATATAAGGGAATAAACACACAAATGGGAGCACAGCTCCCTGAGGAAGCCCACCCGAAACGTGCGTTGGAGCTGCGTGGTCTGATGGCACAAGTATTTTTTCTGATGCCTCTATTTTACTTGTTAGCAAACAATAAATATATGGCTGGATGAAGGTATTGATGTGCACTGGCTGCTACAAGTTTTATATATCTATATATCTCATGCTAGTTGTTCACAATTTTTAATGACATTTTTGGTCTTAATCTCGCAGCCTATATTTTTTGGATCCCTCAGATTTTTCACTGTTTGTGTCCTTTTATCTTTGTCCATATGATTTATTTTATATTACAATCTTATATATATATATTTTATGATTGAATTCATAAAATACTGTTTTGATTCATTTTAAATGGGTTCCTTGCTCCTTTTCTTTTTGTTTGCATATTTGCTACTAGAGTATACCTGTGGCCTCTGATTTTAGCTGTTGTGGCATTGGTGTTTTTATATTGTTTTTTTCTTGAATTCACTGTATTTCTATGCTACAGCATCATGGCCGACAGCCAGAGGAGTCTGCCTCCTGGCCTGGTATGGCGGCAAAGGAAAAAGGCACCGCCCCCAGCCAGGGGTCGGGAAAGACCTAGCGGCGGGAAACAGAGTGGAAGAGAAGGCATAGCACCAAGAGGACATCATAGCGAACGGAGGATGGAGGCCTGTGGGGCATGGGGTGGAAGCAGAAGATCAAGGCTTCAGCCGTCCATCTGGCACTGACCTGACGCTCCTGGAAGGAGAAGTGGAGGAGCTGACGCACTGGTTCCTGCACACCTAATTGACTGCCATCACCTGATGGAAGCAGACTGTCTTGAAGAAAGCCGCCGGGTCCCAGGTACCCACGCCATTGGTAGCCCCTGCACCGGAACTTGCAGCGGAAGACAATGGCACTGGAGGAGCAGGTGAGGGGTGCTGCCCCTGGGAATTGGGATGCCCTTCTGGGGCCCATAGGACCACCGCCAACCCCCAAATCCTGCCAGGGGGTTGTAGATATTGCCTGGGATCGGATGGTAGAACTCAGGGGTGGGCTGCTAGAACATGTGAAGCAAGAACACCTGCTTCCAATAGTGTGCCACAGACCGGAGGTGATCCCATGGGATGTGGTTCCCCATGATAGAGAAGGAGTTCTGCCGCCGAAAGGTCCTGAAGCAAGAGGAGGAGGAGAGGGAGCGTCAGGCCCAGTGGGAGGCCTTGTAGGAGAGAAACCTGCAGGCCAAAGCCCAGGTCTGCAAGGTCCGTATGGAAGGCCGGAACCCGATGAGTTGGGGCACTGTGGTGAGCTTTGACCTAGACAGAGGTTGGGGTTTCATCCAGGATTCAAACAAAGCACCCATTTTCTTTGTTAACCCTTGGGATGTGGAGTCTCATCTCATCAGGGGACACCCAGACCGTGATCTGTTCTCAGGGGAGCATCTCTCTTTCACCAGGTATTATGGTGAAAGGGGTTGAAATGCTCTTCATGTGCTCTGGATCCCAGCGGAGGTGAAGACCCACAAAGAAGACCAGGGGGTAGTAATGGCTGTAGTGCTTCCATCCACTACAGCAACAACAACAACCACAACCAAATCACCAGTTGTGACCGCAGCACAAGATGTTGCTTCCCAACCAGGAAGCCTCACCATCCAGCCAAAGTAAAAGAAATCAAAGAAACCATGATATTGAAAATAATTTAAAGTTAAAAGTTAACCCAGTAGGGTTTTTCCATTTTGCATAGGTTTTTTTAGGTAAAAAGACTCAGTGATCATGAATGCTGAATGATCCAGAAACTTTCCTTGTACATAGTTTAGCACCTCTTTAGGTGCTTCCTCTTGTTTTTTTGTATATATTCTTTATTTAGAAAATGTCAATAATATAACAGGAAAGGAAAATTCCATTTTCCAGAAATAGTTAAAGAAAGAATGAGATTAAAAAACAAACAATCGTAATAAGCCACAACGATAACACTATAAGGATGCGAATTTGCGAACCAAGAGGGTTGTAAGAAAAATTTAAAAAACAAGGGGCAGTGGTGGGGAGAGACACATGAAGGAAAGGGGGAGGGTAGGGAGTCAGAAAATCCTGCTTAAATTATAGAGGTTAACTAAGCGATTTGGGAGATCAAGGTCAAATCAAGGCATGAACATTACAGAACAAGCTATATGTAAAGAAAAAAATTAATAACAAAAGAAATTTGTAGAGGGACAGAAATTAAGGATTACCGGTTCTGCTTATTTGGTGATCCTCTGAGGCATTCAACCAGGCTATCCATGCGTTTAGAATCTTTAAGTTTTTAGATCCTGAAAGTCTAATTTTCTCGTATATACCAATTTGGTTGGATTCTTTTATCCATTCTTTGCAGGTAGGGGTCTCTACATCTTTCCAGTGTCTTGTGATAGTTATTTTAGCTGCGCTGAGCAGGTGAGGTATCAGTGAGCCTTTTTAAAGTGTAAATTTGAAGCATCCAGATTGAATAGAATGAAATTTGACTTTAATGCGATGTCTACGTTTAAGGTTTTCTTTATATGCTCTCTAACTCTCTCCCAGAAACTTAATTTTTATGCATTCCAGCCAAATGTGAGATGGAGAACCCTTCTCTCTGGTGCATCTCCAACAAAGAGGGGAGATTGAGCTGTCTATTTTATTCAAAATGTCAGGTGTTTTATACCATCTTGATATCATTTTATAATTAAGTTCTTGGAATCTCACTGAAGATGTTAGGCAGTGGATGTTTTTGAAGATTGTATGAATTTCTTCTGGGAGAAATTTTGTGTTTAGTTCTCATTCCCATTTTTTAATGAAATCTGGGATCTCCTGTGTTTGGGTTAGGTTCTTATTTATTTTGGCTATCATTTTTCCCTTTTCTTTTGTGTTCATAATTAATTTAAGAATTGGCGGATCAGGTGCTGAGGTAGAAATGTCTGGGAGATAAAGATTTGTAACTTCCTGTAGAGTTTGAATTTCCTCATCTTTCAAGTGAAGGTTTTTAGTGAGTGAGCTGATCTTCTTCTTGCTCATACATCTGTTTTTGTGCACCAATGAGTAAATCAGCATGTTTCTGAAGGGAATCGAGAGCCTGATTTTCCTCTTGAGAGATCTATATTTATTAGGGATCAAATGCAAGATAGCAGTGGCTTTGCATATATTTGGAATAAGATTCATTTTTTTATTTGTTTTGTGCCATAATCTGAGGGTAGTCATAGTGTACAGGTTCGTGACATTATTGTATTTAAATCTATTAAATGGAGTGGGCCATAGGTAGTGTGCAAAACCATCATGAAGATCATTCAACTCAAGTGGGACCCAAAGTTTTGTGGGACAAGGGGATTGCAGCTCAATCACTCTTGATATGTGGGTTGATAATCTGTATCTTTCAAAATTAGGGCGACCTAAAACTCCTCTGCGTCTTGATTTTACCAAGGTTTTAAAGTTTATCCTATGGTTTTTATCTGCCCATATAAATTCTGAAATTATATTTTTGAAAAAATTGTTGAGGAATGTCTATTGGGAGAGTTCGGAGAAGGTATAGAACTTTGGGGAGAATTATCATTTTTATAAGGTTGACCTTACAGAACCATGAAACCGGGACATCTCTCCAATTTGATAAGGTAGACTCAACCAAATGGAACAATGGTTTGAAGTTTAATTCGAAAAGGCGTGAAGGAGAGCAGCTAAGTTTGGTTCCCAAATATGCAAATATGCATTCTTTAAATGGGGAGAGTGATGCTAAATTACTTCTGTTTTCAGGAGATAAAGAAATATGCTTGATATTGGACTTGGTGAACTTTATTTTGAAGCTGGGTAAAATCCAATTAGAGTTGTCAGGATCCACCAAAAAGAAAAGTTTGTCATCTGCGTATGCTGCACATTTGTGTTCAACTGTGCCGATTTTCAATCCTTTGATCTTAGGGGATTGTCGTATTTTCTTCAAGAATGTCTCTAATAAGAGAATAAACAAAAGGGGCGATAGGGGGCAACCTTGCCTTGTGCCGTTTTTTATGTCAAAGCTGGCGGATAGTGTGTTATCAATTTTAATTTTTGCAGAGGGTGCTGTGTATAGGGCAGGTATTTTATGTATAAAATTTAGAGGGAAGCCAAATTTTGCAAGCGCATGTTCCATGAAATACCAATCAACCCGATCGAAAGCTTTCTCTGCGTCTGTGGAGAGAATCTACATTTGTATATTATGTTGTTTTGCTAGATGAATCGCGTTGTTTGCCCTCATGACATTATCCTTGGCTTCTCTTCCTTTGACAAAGCCAACTTGTTCTGAGTTTATCAGATCTGGAAAAAGTTTTTGTATTCTGTTTGCTAATATTTTGGCGTGTAATTTCACATCATTATTAATGAGTGAAATTTGCCTGTAACTACTGCAAGAGGTGGGGTCTTTTCCCTCTTTTGGAGTGAATCTGATGTGGGCTACATGAGACTCTTTTTTGAAATTGTTGATTTACTAATATGATTAAAATAATCTGTCAAATGTTGGGATAATTCAGGTTTAAAATATTTGTAGTATTCAATCGAAAAACCGTCTGGACCTTGACTTTTTTCACCTGGAGATCGGTTTATCGCCTCTTCTACTTCTTCTTTAGTTATGGGACTATCTAAAAAATTAGATTGAAGGTCCATGATTTGGGAAAGGGATAGGTCTTTTAAGAAATTTTGTGTTTTAATAGTATTATCTATGGCAGAGTTATAATTGGGTGTGATTAAAATAATGCGCTAGTAATACCTTTATAAATAAATAAAATTACTCACTGCAAAAAAAAGTAAGCAACCGTCTATAAGGTATAACAACTCTCTCTCCTTGAGGTATATGGAAAAAATTATATACACATAGATATACAGTATCTCTCACTAAAAGGAGAGAGTCATACTAACCGTCCAAGTAACTGTTCATACCATACGCGGTATTACCAGTCTTGAATTCAGCACATGGAGACACTTCTTCAGGGATCCCTGAAGAAGGAAGCAGTAAGCCTCCGAAACGCGTAGGAAGCGCATAGGATTGGTTGTTGGTCCTGTCAGTTTTTTCTAAGCCGATCACGTGACTCAACACGTGACTGTGACGTCACGTAAGGTCCTGTACCTTGCCGGCTCCAACCGCGTCTCCCGTCGCATGTCCCTCTACTAACGGGCGGCATATCATCGGGTGAACAGGGCGATTGCTACCGGCCGGAGCATCGCCCGCCATTATTTGGACTACATCAGAGGTGATTATCCTGGAATTTACCCAATTTTTGCCTGTGACTTTTATCATCCACGCTACCTTTGGCACTGAGAAACACACCATCACTGGAATATATTAAAGCAAATCAGGAGAAGAGTCTCCATGTGCTGAATTCAAGACCGGTAATACCACGTATGGTATGAACAGTTACTTGGACGGTTAGTATGACTCTCTCTTTTTAGTGAGAGATATATCTATGTGTATATAATTTTTTCCATATACCTTAAGGAGAGAGAGTTGTTATACCTTATAGACGGTTACTTACTTTTTTTGCAGTGAGTAATTTTATTTATTTATTTATATAGGTATTACTAGCGCATTATTTTAATCACACCCTTTTAGATAATAAGGGGGGTCAGTACCATTGTCTCATTATGGATATAGATTTAATTGTTTGGTAATCACTTTGCAATCCTTAGGGAGAGTGACCATTTATATTTGTCAGATGATCACCAACTGGTTTTAAGAGTGAGAATAATTATTCATGTTGGTATTACTAGCGCAATTACCTCTATATTTTTAATTATTTTATTATTCAGACAAAAAGGTGGTGTTGTCTGTCAATTTGCAGCTGTTATACCCCTACGCAGCGCCACTGGTTGTTATAAACTTTTTCATTAGAGTTATAATTGGGTTTTAAATTGTATAGATTTGAGTAAAATTCTGAGAAGGCCTTGGCAATAGCTTCTGTTTTATAAAGTAACTGATCTTTATTATTCTTCATTTTAAGTATGTGCGTGGAGTTGATTTGTTTCTTAATTGTATTTGCTAGATATTTGCCACATTTATTTGCAGATGAATATGCTCTGAACCGAGAATATGATAAGAATTTTTCAAATTTTTGATTTAGGAGGGCCTTTAGTTCAACTCTTAAGTTATAGAGGTCTTTCTCTAGAGAGGGAAGCTGTGTTAGTTTGTGTGAAGCCTCTAGTTTTTTTAACTAAGATAGTTTCAGTGGTATTTCCTTTTCTTTTTCTTTTTTTGTTCTGGAACCCAATTCAATAAGGATTCCCTTAAGAACGGCTTTATGAGCCTCCCAGGTGTTGGAGTCGCATTTGTCATGAGGGCGGTTTTCTTTGAAGAAAATCTTTATGTCTGTGGCTATATATTCTTGTGTGATGTTGTTCTTAAGTAGATTATTATTAAACTTCCAGTTTAAAGGCCCTCATTTATGTGGATCTATGGCTGTTTTGAGAAATAATGGGGCATGATCTGAAAAAAAGAATTGTGTCATAAGAATTTTTTTGTACGGTATTCAATAGATGATGGGGAGGAACAGGTAATCAATTCTTGAATATTTGTTATGAACTGAGGAGAAAAAAGAATATTCTTTTGTGGAGGGATGTATTGTTCGCCAAGCATCTATCAAGAGTCTGTTATTTAATAGTTTTTTTTATGTATCTGACCATTTGAGGTGTCTAGAGAGGGGTGTAGAGGTACATTAAAATCACCTCCTAAAATTATTTGACCTTCTGCAAAATTATCTAAAATATCAACAATCTTCTTAAAAATTGGGCAATGATTGCTATTGGGGGCATATATGTTGACCAAGGTAAACAATTAATTGTGAATTGTGCACTTTAATACTATATATCTTCCGTCTGTGTCATATACAGTGGGGAAAAAAAGTATTTAGTCAGTCAGCAATAGTGCAAGTTCCACCACTTAAAAAGATGAGAGGCGTCTGTAATTTACATCATAGGTAGACCTCAACTATGGGAGACAAACTGAGAAAAAAAAATCCAGAAAATCACATTGTCTGTTTTTTTTTTTCATTTTATTTGCATATTATGGTGGAAAATAAGTATTTGGTCAGAAACAAAATTTCATCTCAATACTTTGTGATATATCCATTGTTGGCAATGACAGAGGTCAAACGTTTTCTGTAAGTCTTCACAAGGTTGCCACACACTGTTGTTGGTATGTTGGCCCATTCCTCCATGCAGATCTCCTCTAGAGCAGTGATGTTTTTGGCTTTTCGCTTGGCAACACGGACTTTCAACTCCCTCCAAAGGTTTTCTATAGGGTTGAGATCTGGAGACTGGCTAGGCCACTCCAGGACCTTGAAATGCTTCTTACGAAGCCACTCCTTCGTTGCCCTGGCGGTGTGCTTTGGATCATTGTCATGTTGAAAGACCCAGCCACGTTTCATCTTCAATGCCCTTGCTGATGGAAGGAGGTTTGCACTCAAAATCTCACGATACATGGCCCCATTCATTCTTTCATGTACCCGGATCAGTCGTCCTGGCCCCTTTGCAGAGAAACAGCCCCAAAGCATGATGTTTCCACCACCATGCTTTACAGTAGGTATGGTGTTTGATGGATGCAACTCAGTATTCTTTTTCCTCCAAACACGACAAGTTGTGTTTCTACCAAACAGTTTCAGTTTGGTTTCATCAGACCATAGGACATTCTCCCAAAACTCCTCTGGATCATCCAAATGCTCTCTAGCAAACTTCAGACGGGCCCGGACATGTACAGGCTTAAGCAGTGGGACACGTCTGGCACTGCAGGATCTGAGTCCATGGTGGCGTAGTGTGTTACTTATGGTAGGCCTTGTTACATTGGTCCCAGCTCTCTGCAGTTCATTCACTAGGTCCCCCCGCGTGGTTCTGGGATTTTTGCTCACCGTTCTTGTGATCATTCTGACCCCACGGGGTGGGATTTTGCGTGGAGCACCAGATCGAGGGAGATTATCAGTGGTCTTGTATGTCTTCCATTTTCTAATTATTGCTCCCACAGTTGATTTCTTCACTCCAAGCTGGTTGGCTATTGCAGATTCAGTCTTCCCAGCCTGGTGCAGGGCTACAATTTTGTTTCTGGTGTCCTTTGACAGCTCTTTGGTCTTCACCATAGTGGAGTTTGGAGTCAGACTGTTTGAGGGTGTGCACAGGTGTCTTTTTATACTGATAACAAGTTTAAACAGGTGCCATTACTACAGGTAATGAGTGGAGGAAAGAGGAGACTCTTAAAGAAGAAGTTACAGGTCTGTGAGAGCCAGAAATCTTGATTGCTTGTTTCTGACCAAATACTTATTTTCCACCATAATATGCAAATAAAATGAAAAAAAACAGACAATGTGATTTTCTGGATTTTTTTTTCTCAGTTTGTCTCCCATAGTTGAGGTCTACCTATGATGTAAATTACAGACGCCTCTCATCTTTTTAAGTGGTGGAACTTGCACTATTGCTGACTGACTAAATACTTTTTTTCCCCACTGTATAGCATTCTTAAGTGTGAAGGGAATTCTCTTGTTTATAATTATGGATACTCCTTTTTTTTTTTTTATCGGAGAACTGACATTGAACCATTTGGTAAAAATGTTATTCTTAGTGATAGGTGTATAGGTTTGTTTAAAATTAGTTTCCTGAAGAAAAACGACATCCAGTTTATTTTTTCCTAGATAGTTCAGAATTTGTGACCTTTTTTGGGATGTTCATACCTCTTATGTTGAAGGTAGCAATATTTAAATCAACCAATAAAGTTTAATGGGGGCGTACTGCAAAGTAGTTTCTTTTTTTAGCAGGACTTGGGGATGGGGCAGGGTTATATGGGGTTAAAATAAACAATGGAGGTTGGTTACAGAACCTGAGCAACATGCTCGTGAATCTCAGAATGAACCAGAGAAGGTTTTGCAGCTGGTTAGGATGTAGGCAGCGATGGGAGCCCAACCAGGTATAGATGCAAAAGGGTGGTGTCTAGGCCTGTGGGGACGTGGACCTAGATATGACAAAACCCTCAGTTGATTTCAAAGTGTATGAGAATAAGTATAATTGCAGGTGAACAGACTCCCGGTGAGTCTTACTTGAACAGGTAATACCGTAAACACAATGCAGCATTTTAAAATCTAAGGATGTAACTAAAACTAGTCGATTTAGACTATAATGCTAAATGCATACAAAATGACCAGACTTCTCTTGTACCACCTCACCTCTGTGCGGGAAAGGGAAGAGGAAAAGGGAGAGAGGGAAGAAATGCCATGAATATACTAGAAATATATCAAACAGCAAATAATAACATCAATAGTAATTAGTGTCAGATTTGTAAAAAGAGAAAAACAGATGAGAAAGAGAAAAAATTGGCGAACATGTCAGCTGGTAAATGTCTCAGCAGAAGTGTAGAGCCATACACCAGTTTAAATTGACATCAGCCGACCTCTTCTTCCTCTTCCATATCCTTGTTGGGGGTTTTCTTGAGATCCTCATTCAATCTTTTCTTTTTCTTTGACTTGGAAGGGGTTGCTGTGGACCATTTTTCAATTCTTGGAAGAGGTGGTAGATTAAGAAAAACTTCTGCTGTGGCCCAATCTGGGACAGGACGATTCGTCAGGTCTAGTTTTTTGAGGACAAATGGCAGGTCATCTGGGGTTCTGACAATCAAAGATTTGTTGTTAAGGGGAATTGCCAAGCCAAATGGGAAAAGCCATCTATAAGCAATGCCTTTGTCTCTCACCACCCTTGTCAAGGGCTGAATCTGTCTTCTCAAATTCATGGTTAGCTTTGTTAGGTCTTGAAATATTTGAATCTCACTGTCTTCAAATTCTATTTTTTCCACATCTCTTGCTTTTTGGTATATCTCCTCTTTTGAAGCTTTGAAAACAACATAAGATGTCTCTTGGTCTGTCCGGTCCAGATGGCTTTGGTCTATAGACTCTATGGGCTCTTTCTATTCCTAGGTCATTGTCGTTATTTTTTCCAATGGTGTTGTTGAAAAATGTAGATATCGTAGTGAATATTTCTTTGTCTAGGATATTCTCCGGAAGCCCTCTAACTCTCAAATTATTCCACCTCGACCTGTTTTCCATGTCATCAAGGTGAATTCTCTACAGAAATTGATCTTTTTGATTCTCTATTAAGATTTCTGTGACTCTTGTTGCATGCGTTATAATCTAATCAGAGCTGGTCTCTAAATTCTCTACTCTGTCGTGAATTGGGTGAAATCTTTAAATAGGTTTTTCATGTGTTCAGCCGTGGGAAGGGCTTTAATATATTCCTTTATATCTGGATCATTTTGTATGGAATCCACATCTTCATCGCTATCTGACCAATGATAACGATTGGTTAGAAGTGGGCCAAACTTCAATTTGTGTGAGGCTCTCTGAGATTTACTGCCCATAGGAGTTTCATTGGGCAGACGTTTTGGAGCCTTGTCTTCATCTTGGATTTTTTTAGTTGTCTTATGAGGATTGCTTGGCTCATCAGTGTGAGTTTTAGTGGATCTTCCCATTTTGTGGTCTGATTTAATATAACTACACCGGGGAGAAGTGCTAAGTGATTAAATCAAGTGAGTGAACTGGTAGTCTGTATTAGAATTGCACAAAAAAAAAACCACGGTGGTCAAATGTGCTAATAGGTCTTGCAATTGCACCTGAGGTACAGTAGATAGCACTATGTTTAGATGAGACTTTATGAGAATGTTCATCTGTATGACTTCACAAGTTATTTTACTTTTCTTTTTCTTTCCCTTTCTTCTTTCGCTCAAAGATATATAGTTAGGCTTGTGAGAATTTGCATCTCAAAGTATGTAACAGCAGCTAGGAGTGCTTCTTAAGGTGCAGGGGATTTTAGTTGATGTGAAAAGAGTCTCTCTTCTACCCCTCCCTTTGTGTTTGCTTTATTAGAAAGGTGCCTGCCTTGTGCTGTTGTTGTGAGGAGGGAAGGGGTCCACCTAGGGATCAGTTTCCAAGTATATTCAACTATTTTCCTCTCTTGTGAATCCTGTCAAAAGTCTGTAGCAGAAAGTCTGTGATGTACAGTGATCTGCTGATCTGTTTCACACACTTCTAGAAGGGGGCGGGGGAGGGCACAGCCTAGAGGAAGCCCCCCCATGACTGCAATTGGCGGGCATGTTTTGAATTGTTGGCAGTTTTAAAATGATTGGCTGGAAGGGGGCAGGGGAGGGGTTCGGGGTGGGGGGGGCAGTCTGGTGTGGAAAAAGTGCGGGAAGAAGGTCACTTCATCATCAGCAGAGGAGAAGAAGACCCATCTGTCAAGTTGTCAAGAAGATGGAGACCGTGGAGCAGCTTTTTTCTAAGCTTCAGGATGCTGCTCGTTCCAGAAGGGGAGGTTGGCTCCGGACACAGCTGTCCTCCCTCCTCAGGGCGGCGGATCCCCCATGCACCAGCAGGCGAGGAAGATGGACCCGGCCCACTGAAAGGCTGTCACCGGAGGTGACAGCGCGCTCCAGGCGACGGCTGCGGAGCCCCTCCAGGGACCCTGCGGGCGGCACTACCGCTCCCCACCTCAGTGCTCGTCCCGGCAGGAATCCGCCAAGCCGGCCTTCCAGCGCTCGCAGCAGAGAGCCGGGAGCCGCACAGGACCAGGAGGCGAGGGAGGATGTGACGTCGCGGGCGGGAGCCGAAGTATCGCGAGCTGCAGCAGCGTCTGGCCGGCTCCAGGAAGAAGAAGCAGGCCGAGGCATGCTCCTGTCACATCGGGAAGGACGACAGCGGGCGGCGCCAGGAAGCTCAGCGACGGGTGACGCGGCAGGTGCCCCAGGTGAAGAGGATTGTCGTGGGGTGCCTGGCAGTCGGAGAGCCAGATGGGGGAGTGCGACGGGCAGGGGGGGCATAGTGAGGATGCCCTGCCTGGCCCCAGTTCATCATCCTTTGAAGAGGAATCAGCGGGCGGGAGGGAGCAGCGAGAGTACTCCTTGCCTGGCCCTTATGCAGTGCAGAGGTCAGAAAGAGCGGTGGGCAGGGGGAGTTCCTGTGAGGATGCCCTGCCTGGTCCCAGCACATCGTGGGGTACAGAGGTTGCGGTGGGTAGTCAAGAGATGATGCCCGGCAGTCAGCCAGAGGGTGGTGCGGGCCGGTCAGGCTGGTCCAGGTCCAGGGACCATCGCAGGTCCTGCTCCGGCGGGAGTTCAAGTGAGCACCGGGTTTCGCGTGCTTGGGTCCCCCCTGGTGACGAGGAGGCCAGGGGCGTGGGCCTTGAGCAGCGAAGCGCCCATCGGGATCACGGAGGATGTCAGGATTCCGGATATCTAGCTGGCGGGGACACAGCACCCGCGCAGCTATGTGAGTATGGCTCTATGTCTTGTGTGTCGCCCGCAGGGGCTGTATTGCAGGATGTTGGGGGTAGGAGGGGAGATGCTAGGGAGCTAGGGGGGCTTAGCGGGACTACCAGGGCTGAGGTGCCAGGGTTGAGGGATATTTTAGACAATATGTCACTATTTTTGAGGAGATTGGAGGAGGGTGTAGTTGGGGAAGCAGCTCCATCCCCAGCGGGGGCAAGGTTAGTGGGTCGGGGTTCCGGGACCCAGCCAGTAGGTGAGGTGCTGCGCTCGGTCGAATGTGATGCGGGGTCATCGGCGAGGGTATCTGTCTCGGTGCAGACAGAGACAGATAAGGGTGATAAAATTAAATTGGACGATAGGGCAAAAGGGGAGGTTTATGTGTGTTTTGAGGGGCCTTTGGGCGCCCATTTAAAAAAAGAAGTAAAAGAAAAGATCTGGCAGGATGAGTATGTGGAGATATTTTCCCTTCTTCCGTTGGAAAAATTTAACCTGGATAAGGGGAAGAAGGACGATAGTAAAAAGGAAGAGGAGGAAAAGAGGAGGTGGCGACTGATTCCGCAGGCTTTTGTGAACTGGATGCAGGCATTTGCTATTTTGGCAAGTGTCATAGGTGAAAAGTCTCCGGACAATTGTTCTGGTTTGTTTTGTTATTTAGATGCCATTGGGGAGGCGCATGGGGTTTATGGGGGGCAGGCGTGGCTGCGGTATGACGAGCAGTTTAGACAGAGGAAGTCGGTAAGGCCAGAGATAAAGTGGGATCAGAAGGATATCGGGCTGTGGCTGCAGGTGATGGCTCCGGTGAGGTATGGCCAGTCCTTTCACGGGAGCGGGGGGGGCGGTAGTCAGGAAGCAGGTCACGGAAGCGGTGGTCAGGCAACCCCGGGAAGAGAAAAGTCGGGTACTTGCTGGCAATTTAATGATGGGCAATGTAAGTACGGGAACAGTTGCAAGTTCAAGCACGTGTGCTCACACTGCAATGGCAATTCGCACGGGGCGTCAAAATGTTTTAAAAAAGGTAAGGGTAAGCCAAACGTGGGTGCCGGTCAAGGGGGAGAGTCCGGTGAGAGTTCGAGAGATGGCCCCCTTTCTAAATAGGTATCCAGCTCGGGCGGAGGCAAGGGTTATTTGGGATGGTTTTGTTGAGGGCTTCAAGATTCCACCTCCTGGCCATGAGGTTCCTGTATCATTCAAGAATTTGCGTTCGGCAATGATGCATGCAGAGGTGGTGGACGCGAAGTTAGAAAAAGAAGTGGAATTGGGCAGGATGGCGGGTCCGTTCCCCAAGGCTCCAGTAGCGGGTGTAGTTGTTTCCCCTTTGGGGGTAGTTCCGAAGAAGGAGCCTAACAAGTTTTGTTTGATTCAGCATTTGTCATATCCGAAAGGTTTGTCAGTCAACGACGGTATTGATAGAGAGTTGTGTTCTGTGGAGTATACCTCTTTTGATATGGCGGTGCTTTGGGTGCGGCGGTATGGTTCAGGGGCTTTGCTAGCAAAGACAGACATTGAGTCTGCGTTTCGGTTACTGCCGGTTCATGCAGATAGTATCCCGCTTTTGGGTTGTTTTTGGAATGGGAGTTTCTACCTAGATAGGTGTTTGCCGATGGGTTGTGCGATTTCGTGTTCATTGTTTGAGACGTTTAGTACTTTTTTGGAATGGGTGGTGAGGGATGTTACAGGCACACAATCGATCATTCATTACCTGGATGATTTTCTTTTCATTGGTCCCCCGGACTCGCCATTGTGTAGGAACGCATTGGCAGCCATGTTTTGGGTGGCTGAGCGCTTTGGGGTGCCGTTGGCATCAGAAAAGACTGAAGGCCCTAAGACCGTTATAAGTTTTTTGGGCATCATCATTGATTCAGAAAGGATGGAGTGTCGTTTGCCAGAGGACAAACTGTTGGTGTTGAAGCAGGAGGTGGATAGGGTTGCAAAGTTGAAAAAAGTGACCCTGAAGGAGTTGCAATCTTTATTGGGGAGATTGAACTTTGCCTGTAGGATCATGCCTATGGGTCGCATTTTTTCTCGTCGCCTGGCTGGTGCGACGGCGGGAGTGAAAGCTCCACACCATTATGTTCGGTTGAATAAGGAGCATAGGGAGGATTTGATGGTTTGGCAGAATTTTTTGCGGGAGTACAATCGTCGGTCGTTGATGCAGGAGGAGACTTTGAGCAATTTTGATTTTGAGATTTATACGGATGCAGCGGGCGGCTCTGGTTACGGCGCCTACTGCAAAGGAAGGTGGAGCGTTGGGCAGTAGCCTCCGTCGTGGAAGTTGTTGGGTTTTACAAAAAATTTGGCATTGTTGGAACTGTTTCCTAAGGTGGTAGCTGTTTTCGTGTGGGGTCCCATGTTCGCGAATCGGAAAGTGCGTTTCCATTGCGACAACGCAAGTGTAGTGGCGGTGATTAACAGCTTGACTGCCTCTTCTCCCCCTGTGATCAAGTTGGTTAGGGTTTTGGTGCTTCGTTGTCTGGAGTTGAATGCAGGGATTTCCGCAGTGCATGTTCCCAGTGTTACGAATTCAATAGCAGACTCTTTGTCTCGTTTTCAGTGGGGGCGTTTTCGAGAGCTGGCGCCAGGAGCGGATGCCACGGGCGTGGAATGCCCTTCTCATCTGTGGAAGGTGATTATGGACGAGCGGGACGACTGATTCGGGAATCGTTATCACATCAGACATGGTCGGCCTACGAATCTTCGTGGCGAATATGGGAGAGTTGGATGGTGGAATGGGGTGGGGTTAGTAGCGAGGAGGATAGGGTGTTAGCGGTATTGGTCTTAATTGGGAGGGTGGCTGACAGCGGTTGGTCTGCTGCTAAGGTCAACAAGTTTGTAGCGGGTTTGGCTTTTGGTTTTAAATTACAGAGAATGACAGATGTGACGAAAGCTTTCTTGATAAGACAGGCTTTGAGGGGGTTTTGCAGGGGTAAAAAGGTATGCGATAAGAGAAGGCCTATTTCGTTTAGTATGTTGGAAAGTTTAGGAAAAGTCCTGGAGGGTATTTGTACTTCTGAATTCGAATTGGCGCTTTTTAGGATGGCTTTCTCTTTGGCCTTTTTTGGAGCAATGCGCATTGGTGAGGTGGTGTCAGGCAGCAAGGTTTCAGCCGGTGGGGTGTTAGCTGAGGACGAGGATTTTTGGGCGGGGGGCATTGTTTTCTGGATTCGGCGTTCAAAAACAGATCAGTTGGGTAGGGGCAGACGAGTGGCTTTGGGCCGAGTCGGAGGGGCAGTCATGTGTCCATACAGTTGTTTAAAATCATATTGGGAAGTGTTGGCAGGTAGGGCGGGTCCGCTGTTGTGCCATGCGGATGGCACCTATTTGTCTCGCTTCCAGTTTATTGCGGTCTTGAAGAAGGGATTGTTAGAATTGGGCCTTCCCCTGGACAGGTATGGGTCCCATTCTTTTAGGATCGGGGCTGCAACTGAAGCGGACAGTCTGGGCCTGGGGGCGGAGGCGATCAAGGGCATTGGGAGATGGCAGTCGGATCGTTATTTACTTTATGTTCGGCGTTAATTGTGTTGGTTATATGTCCAGGACTGTGTTTTTTCCATAATCTGTTATGTTTTTTCAGGTGGCACCCCCTTTCTTGCCTGGATATTTGGACACTCGTATGTGTATTGGGGTGCGCTACGGGCTGATGCAAGGCCAGATGGGAGGCAATTGGGCTTTAGGAGGGAGCAGGTTCTGGTCCGTTGGTTGGGTTTCCGTGGTTTGGTGTGGAGCAGGGTGCTACCGGAATTGGCTAAGTCCGCACGTCTGGACAGAACCCCCGATGTTATTGTAATACACGCGGGGGGTAACGATTTAGGGGTCAGACCGGTGAGGGAACTAATAAGGGATATACATGCTGATTTTTTAAGACTGTGGACATCTTTTCCGAATGTGGTGACTGTATGGTCGGACGTGGTTCCTAGAAAGAGGTGGAGACAAGTGAGGTCTTTAAAGGGGATTAACCAGGCTAGGGTAAAACTGAATCGGGCAGTGTCGGGGTTTGTGGCTAGAAATGGGGGAATTAGCGTTAGGCACTTTGAATTGGAGGCAGGTGTCGGTAACTTTTGGCTGGCCGATGGAGTGCATTTAAATTCAATTGGTGTGGATTTGTGGGCATTGGCAATCCAGGAGGGGATTGAGAGGGCCTTGGTGGTTTTGGGGCACTCACGAGCCTGAGGTGGTCAGGGCTGTTCGTGGTTGGCGGGGTTCTTGGAGTTGGCGGTGATTGGTCGGGGAAGAAGTTGGAAGTAATATTCCCGACAATTTAAATGGGTATGGGGGATCTGGCTTTTGGTGATGGGCTCTGGACGGGGTTGTTACCTCGGGAGCTCTGGTGGTTAGTCTCCCGGAACGGGAGTTACGGTGCCCTCGAGCTGGGCCGGACGGCTGAGGGTAACATGGTGGTAGATTTTGAGGTTTTATAGCCAGATCTTTTACCTCCAAGAACCCTCCCCTCGTATTATTATTTGCATTAAGTTTAATATTTTGAAGTTTATTGTTAATGTTGTTGTTCATTAATAAAATCGGCCGCTGTGGCCAAAATTATCCAAAGAATTAAAAAGTTGTAGTGTGCGTTATTTTAGGAGTGGGGAGAATATTGGGAGCTGGGTAGGTATTAATATAAAGGAAAAACTGTAGTAGCCATATGCGGTCAAGACAATATAAGCTGATCTGCAAGCTATGGTGCTGAGCAACAAGATGGCACTGCTTCCCTGTCTCCCAAGCTCCCTGTTGGTTTCGGCTCCCCCCTGAGCAGAGCAGCCCCCTGGGAGCAGTGAGGTGGATGGCCCCCTGCAATCTGCAGCTGGCTGGATGCCAGGAGAGGCTCTGAGGCAGGCAGGAGATATGTGTGAGCTGATGGACTGAAATACACAGGCAGTCTCAGGAGGAACAGAGTGGGTGGCCAGACACTGCCAGACAAGAGTGAATGGATCTCAGGCAATTGGTCAGGAGCAAACAGTCAAGAGCAATTAGTGGGGGGACAGAGGGTGCACGTGGCACTGAATCCCAGGTAAGACCCACCAGAGATTTCCTCACCTCCTTAGCTTGTCTCCTGAGTATGTCACTTCTTACTTTTGGTGTGAGGATGTTTCTTTGCTTGCACTCTCCAGCAGATTTCCAGGGATTAAAGTACCCCCTTGTAAGCTGCAGTTCTAGCCAGATCAGTCTTGTTGAATCCACTTGCATTTCTATTAGTAAGAATGCAGTTTCAACTAGTTAAATTAATTTCTTGGTGCAAATTCACTTGTTTTTCCTTGTATAGCAGCAGGAGCTGTGGTGATCTGCATCTGTCCTGTGTGCTGCCTAGGCCACGCCCCCCTTCCTCTTGGTTTTACATGTGACCTTTAGAAACAAAGGTTTGTTTGTCTTAAAGTAACCACTGAACAAAAACCTGTTTGGCGTGGCCGAATAGGTGGTCCAAGAAGGAGACCAGCTATGCCTTGCAGCCCGCCCAAGGCCTACGTTGGAGGTTATTATTATTATTATTATTATTATTTATTGTTATAGCGCCATTTATTCCATGGCGCTTTACATGTGAGGAGGGGTATACATAAAAACAAGTACAATAATCTTAAACAATACAAGTCATAACTGGTACAGGAGGAGAGAGGACCCTGCCCGCGAGGGCTCACAATCTTCAAGGGATGGGTGGTAATACAGTAGGCGAGGGTAGAGCTGGTCGTGCAGCGGTTTGGTCGATCGGTGGTTACTGCAGGTTATAGGCTTGTCGGAAGAGGTGGGTCTTCAGGCTCTTTTGAAGGTTTCGATGGTAGGTGAGAGTCTGATATGATGTGGTAGAGAGTTCCAGAGTAGGGGTGATGCGCGAGAGAAATCTTGTATGCGATTGTGGGAAGAGGAGATAAGAGGGGAGTAGAGAAGGAGATCTTGTGAGGATCGGAGGTTGCGTGCAGGAAAGTACCGGGAGACGAGGTCACAGATGTATGGAGGAGACAAGTTGTGGATGGCTTTGTATGTCATGGTTAGGGTTTTGTAATGGAGTCTCTGGGCAATTGGGAGCCAGTGAAGGGATTGACAGAGGGGAGAAGCTGGGGAATAGCGGGGGGACAGGTGGATTAGTCGGGCAGCAGAGTTTAGAATAGATTGGAGGGGTGCGAGAGTGTTTGAGGGGAGGCCACAGAGCATGAGGTTGCAGTAGTCAAGGCGAGAGATGATGAGGGCATGGACTAGGGTTTTTGCAGATTCTTGGGTGAGGAATGAACGGATGCGTGAAATATTTTTGAGTTGAAGTCGGCATGAAGTGGAAAGGGTTTGGATATGTGGTTTGAAGGAGAGATCAGCGTCAAGGATTACTCCGAGGCAGCGAGCTTGTGGGACTGGGGAGAGTGGGCAGTCATTTACTGTAATTGATAGGTTCGTAGGGGGGGTCGCGTGAGATGGGGGAAAGATGATGAATTCTGTTTTGTCCATGTTGAGTTTCAGATATCTAGTGGAGAAGAAGGATGAAATAGTGGACAGACATTGAGGGATTCTGGTTAGTAGGGAGGTGATATCTGGTCCAGAGATGTAGATCTGTGTGTCATCAGCATAAAGATGATACTGAAAGCCATGAGATTCTATGAGCTGACCCAGGCCAAAGGTGTAAATAGAGAACAGCAGGGGCCCAAGGACTGAACCTTGTGGGACTCCGACAGATAGGGGGCGAGGTGAGGAGGTGGTGTGTGAGTGGGAGACGCTGAATGTCCGGTCTGTTAGGTATGATGAGATCCAGGAGAGGGCCAAGTCTGAGGTTTGGAGCTGGTCCTCAATTTTGCACTTAGGACTTAAGAAGACACCCCGGATGGGGATTACACTTAATAACCACCTCGTTTAGATAACCGTTTTGACTAAAATTAATAAAGCGTTTTACTGCACTTTTGTACAGAATGTTTTCTATTATGATACAGAATGTTTAAGCTGATGATGAAGATTGCTGATCTTTTATAGTGAAGAATGTTTGATAGTGTGGTAGAGAACATTGAGCTAATGACGGTTGCTACCAATAGTTTCCTGGAAAGAAGAGTCATAGTATTTTATAGGACTTGATAGCACTTAAGTGTGGAAATGTAAAGTGTAAAGTAGTATAATTTTATAGGAGTATTTTACTGTTATGTAATGTTAAAGAAAAAGTGCCTCCAATACAGGGAAGATGTGGACCACACAGATATATGAGGCCTGGCACAGAGATTCCACACTGCCAAATATGTGGAATGTTTTGGTTTTTTTTTTAAATGCAAAATAGTACTGTATATAATTAGAGTGACAGACTGCAAAAAAAATGGAATTTAGGACTAAAATGCCCAAATCCTTAGCACACGGATGTATGAGGCGTGTCACAGATATACCACACTGTAAAATATGTGGCCTGGTTTTTTTTTAAATGCAAAATAGTGCTGCATATACAGTGGGGCAAAAAAGTATTTAGTCAGTCAGCAATAGTGCAAGTTCCACCACTTAAAAAGATGAGAGGCGTCTGTAATTTACATCATAGGTAGACCTCAACTATGGGAGACAAACTGAGAAAAAAAATCCAGAAAATCACCTTGTCTGTTTTTTTTTCATTTTATTTGCATATTATGGTGGAAAATAAGTATTTGGTCAGAAACAAAATTTCATCTCAATACTTTGTGATATATCCTTTGTTGGCAATGACAGAGGTCAAACGTTTTCTGTAAGTCTTCACAAGGTTGCCACACACTGTTGTTGGTATGTTGGCCCATTTCCTCTATGCAGATCTCCTCTAGAGCAGTGATGTTTTTGGCTTTTCGCTTGGCAACACGGACTTTCAACTCCCTCCAAAGGTTTTCTATAGGGTTGAGATCTGGAGACTGGCTAGGCCACTCCAGGACCTTGAAATGCTTCTTACGAAGCCACTCCTTCGTTGCCCTGGCGGTGTGCTTTGGATCATTGTCATGTTGAAAGACCCAGCCACGTTTCATCATCAATGCCCTTGCTGATGGAAGGAGGTTTGCACTCAAAATCTCACGATACATGGCCCCATTCATTCTTTCATGTACCCGGATCAGTCGTCCTGGCCCCTTTGCAGAGAAACAGCCCCAAAGCATGATGTTTCCACCACCATGCTTTACAGTAGGTATGGTGTTTGATGGATGCAACTCAGTATTCTTTTTCCTCCAAACACGACAAGTTGTGTTTCTACCAAACAGTTCCAGTTTGGTTTCATCAGACCATAGGACATTCTCCCAAAACTCCTCTGGATCATCCAAATGCTCTCTAGCAAACTTCAGACGGGCCCGGACATGTACAGGCTTAAGCAGTGGGACACGTCTGGCACTGCAGGATCTGAGTCCATGGTGGCGTAGTGTGTTACTTATGGTAGGCCTTGTTACATTGGTCCCAGCTCTCTGCAGTTCATTCACTAGGTCCCCCAGTGTGGTTCTGGGATTTTTGCTCACCGTTCTTGTGATCATTCTGACCCCACGGGGTGGGATTTTGCATGGAGCACCAGATCGAGGGAGATTATCAGTGGTCTTGTATGTCTTCCATTTTCTAATTATTGCTCCCACAGTTGATTTCTTCACTCCAAGCTGGTTGGCTAGTGCAGATTCAGTCTTCCCAGCCTGGTGCAGGGCTACAATTTTGTTTCTGGTGTCCTTTGACAGCTCTTTGGTCTTCACCATAGTGGAGTTTGGAGTCAGACTGTTTGAGGGTGTGCACAGGTGTCTTTTTATACTGATAACAAGTTTAAACAGGTGCCATTACTAATAGGTAATGAGTGGAGGAAAGAGGAGACTCTTAAAGAAGAAGTTACAGGTCTGTGAGAGCCAGCAATCTTGATTGCTTGTTTCTGACCAAATACTTATTTTCCACCATAATATGCAAATAAAATGAAAAAAAAACAGACAATGTGATTTTCTGGATTTTTTTTTCTCAGTTTGTCTCCCATAGTTGAGGTCTACCTATGATGTAAATTACAGATGCCTCTCATCTTTTTAAGTGGTGGAACTTGCACTATTGCTGACTGACTAAATACTTTTTTGCCCCACTGTAACTAGAGTGAGAGACAGCAAAAACACTGGAATACTGACCTAAAGTGCCCAGACTTATAGCACAAAGATATATGAGGCCTTTCATGGAAATACCACACTGCCAAATATGTGGCCTGTCGTTTTTTAATTGCAAAATAGTGCTGTATATAACTTGAGTGACAGACAGCAAAAAAATGGAATTTAGGCCTAAAATGCCCAATTTTTTAGCACACGGATATTTGAGGCATTTCACAAATATACCACACTGTAAAATATGTGGCCTGTATATACTTTTTGGGGGGTTCAGCAAAATGGTGTCAAGAAATTGTGTAAGGCCGGCGTCACACTAGAGAGGAATACGGATGAGTGAGAGGCATTAAACACAAGCATTGCACACGGACCAATGATTCTCTATGGGGCAGCTCCCATCAGCCGTATATTTCTCACATATTTTTTACAGGCCGTGCCAATCGCAGCATACTGTGATTGTCAGCGTAGTACGCCCGTAGTACGCCAATGCAAGTGTATGTGTGCGCAAAAACATCACATTACACACGACCACCCGTGTGACTTGCGAGAAATACGCAAGACTTCTCCTGGTGACAGGAAATTGGCCAATCCATTATCAGGAAGATTGGACATGCAAATTAGCTCAAAAAGAGCTCCAGACATCCAGGAAGTACGCCTCCACGGAGTACAGCAGCATGTCTACCCACATTAATGTGGAGCTGTTGATTGTTTTGGTCAAGGAAAGGACCGAAATTTGGGACCAATGGGATGCCCATTATTCCGATAGACAGAAAAGAGGAGGCATGGAGGCGCATCTGTGTGCAGATGTTTCCAGAGTTTGGGCGACGGCCACCTGAGGAGCGGCAACAAATTAGTAAGTAATTGCCTTTTTTACCAATCATCTTAAAGGCCAGAAGTCACTTTTTTTTAAAGTAGCCCCTAAAATCCTATACTGTGTATGTAGTTATCCTTGTTTGCCAAAGAAAATTTAGGAAATAAAGAACATCCTACTAGGCCACATGACTATGTGAAATGTTAAGAAAATTGCTTGGAACATTTCCCAAAGGTTAAATTACATTTTCCCTTCACATTGCAGTTGAGGATGTGATGAGACGCTGGTGCAGCATCCGCGACCAGTACCGGCGGGAAAGACAGCAGAGGGCCAGGAGTAGGGCAGCAGCACCGACCAAGCGCAAATATATATATTTTAACGGCTTGTCTTTTTTGGCACCCATTATGGATCTCCGACCGTAAGTACAGACATCACACCACATGACACATATGCTGTTTAGGGTCAGAGTTACATTTTTTTTGTTTATTACATTTCCTAACAGAACTCAGTCCAACCTCACAGAAGGGGAAACAGGGTCGGATTCTGACGCCATTTTAGACCCAGCCGGGGGAGGTGAAGAGGTGGCTGGCCCATGTTCTGAGCTGAGCATTTGCAACCCCCAAGCTCCACCAGAACCAAGACCAGCATCTGTTTCTGGACCTGGTCCAGAACCAGCAGAGCCACCAGCACCCAGCAACATTGATGACCCCGGCAACAGCAGCAGCCCTACTAGCTTTCTTGAGGGTTCCCCCAGCCTGCAGCCGTAGGCCGCCGTGAGAGACGGAGAAGAGACAACACTGCCTCTGATACCCGGAGGCATGTAGACACAGGTGTCCTCAATTACCTGTCCAGGGCTGCCCAGGATGAGGGTGAAGAGGCATATTCACGAAGCCTGGCCCGGTACCTCCATCCCCTACTCCGTGAGGTGAGGCTACGTGTGCGAGGATCCATTCCGATCCTAATTGATGCATGCACACACCCCAATGACCCATATGAGGTGTTTGAGTATCTTGAGAGGTGGCAGCACTCACCCCGTAACCGTCTCCACCTTTCTTGACAACCAGATGTGCATGCTCAATTAGGATCTGAAGTTCCGCCTGTACGTGCGCCTACACCTCCACCCATTCCCCCCAAACCAACCTTGGCCACAACAGGGCCAAATGGCAGCCTATAACCAACCTGCCCAATATGGCCACTTGTACAGACCCGGTGTTGGAAGCTGGCCCCAACCTGGGTTTGGACGACATGCTCATATTGGGGGGGTATGATGCACGTGGCCAAAACAAGCCACAGGAGTATAATCTCTATTTTCCTTATGGTCACTTTGGAGTGCAGCTACATGACCATAGCCACATATTACCACAGGGCCAAGATCATCCACCCCAACAGGGTGATGGTCAAGCTGGGCACCCCAACGAAGAGATGAAGGCCTCCCGCCATCACCTCCGCCAAGCTACCAGCAATTATAAAAAAAGTTGTCAAATCCTAAGGATCTTTTTTTTGGACTCCGTGCGCTGCTTAATAATATACAAAATTACAGTTGTGATAAAAGATCCATGTTTTATTCCCAACGCATTTCGAAGTATAAGCTACTTCTTCCTCAGGGGATGACTGACATGAAAAAATAGCGTTGCTTCCAGACTAAATACACTCCACATTTGAAAATTGGCGCCAAGAGTCACATTTTTTTCAAAAAGAAAAAGTTCATATTATGACGTATAGATCTATCACATGGTAAAACACGATCATTAATATCCATATAAAATAACATATTCCTTTATTCATTCACAGATAAAATTTAAAAAAAGAAAGAAAAGAAAATTTAAGAAAAAATATATAAAAATCGAAAAAGCGAAAAAAGAAGTTATATCAGAAAAAGTCACGAACCAGTTGAAGAAAACCAAAGAAGAAAGGGGAAAAAAGGCAGAACACTATGCACCACACCAGAACAGGAACAGATCTCTGAAGGAATTTTCACTGCTCCATAAAGACTTTTTTATAAAAATATATTCATTATATATGCAAGAATATTTATTGCAAATGTACTTATATATATATTAAAAAATCATATGAATCCTCCCGAAAATATGAAAAATGGAAAATAAAAGATAAAAAAGTAAAAAATATATACATATTTATATTTTGTGTGTACATTGATTTATGAAATCCATTTTAAACCTATTTATATCAGATCCATGAGGAATAATTTCTATTGAAAATACATCCCGAATTTTTTTGCAGAAGGCATGCTAAATCATACTTAAAAGGAAAAAATACAGATAAATCCTTTCTACAGAAAAACTGAAAAGATAACACCAATACTAACCACTTGTCAACACATCAAAAGCTGTCTGTGGTGTCCACCACAAGAAACAGACCCGCAAACAAAAAAGCACCACAAAGGAAACAGGATCGCTCCCTGTACAAGTCGCATGATCAGCTCTAAACAGGGAAGGAATGTATATATCTAAGCATCTCATACATACATACATATAAAAATAACATTAACCTTTGTTAAAGATAAAAATGTAAAAGTCTGGCTGTACACAATACATTATAGGCAAAAGTCACAACCAAGAAAATAAAAACTTACCTTATAGAATTGTTGAAATATAATAATTTTACATGAAAAAATATCTAATAATTTTAAAAATATAATGACAAAATTTTTTTTTATAAAATTATTTTAAAAAAATTATTATATATTTTTTCGTGTAAAATTATTATATTTATTATTTAGTCTGGAAGAAACGCTATTTTTTCATGTCTGTCATCCCCTGAGGAAGAAGTAGCTTATACTTCGAAACTCGTTGGGAATAAAACATTGATCTTTTATCACAACTGTAATTTTGTATATAAGCAGCGCAAAAAAAGCTCCATAGGATTTGATATTTCGGCGGTCACTTGTCTGACCCTTGGACATGCAGCAGCTTATCACTAATTCTGTGTGCCTTTTCTCTCCGACAGCGGGTGAGTAGATTCTATATACTTTATAAATTTATCATCGGATAAGACCCTATTTGCGCTTTTGTGTTCCTATTGTGCAAATCAAAAAAAAGTTGGTTATTTGTTTGCGTTAGCAAATGTTTATTTCTTGTTAGCTATTTGGTTGTCCAAATAATGTGGAATACAGAAAAGCCTCAATGTTCAGGGCAATATCTGCCATATGACAAAAATATGGTAACCACTATCCTGAGTTATCTTTTGCATTTTTTTTTTTGTAATTCTTTATTTAATTTTTAAGGACAAAAATAAGACAACACTTGTATGAATTCTCGTATCACAGTACATTAAAACATTGCATAACTGGTAGAGTAAATATAAAATATACTGTAAGATCTAATATAAGTTCCTCAGAAATTTTGTTTTTGTAAACTTAGACAGAGGGAATGTCTGTTAAGAGAATCCTGGGTTATAAGTAACTAAACAATTTAATATAAACATAAATATTTTCAGGTACAAGCAAAAATTTTCCCTAGGATCCAGTAGTCTGGGTCCAAAGGATAAAACTGAATCCAGAACAGCCTGGACAATGAGACGGTTGGACCCCAAGGGACACCAAATACATCATAAAAACAAAATATTTGATTTATTATGAAAAGTCAGAAATATAAATAGACTTGAACTTCTAAATAAGGTGGTGGGCTCTACCACTGTGGCGCCAAGAACAAGAGAGAACAGGCAATAATTATTGTAATGACCATCTGGGAAGCATGTTTTTTTTTGTGTTTTTTTTTGAGTTGTTATATAATGGATTTAAGGGAGGGGATGAGAGTTATTTACCCATGGAAGCCAAATTTTTATAAATTTTTCGTGTGTACGACTTTCCCAACTGGTCAATTCCTCTAGGCGGTGTACGTCTTGCACTTTAGTTACCCATTCAATAAGTGTACTGTAGGTGGGGACCTCTGTCTCCAATGCTTTGAGATCAAGTACTTGGCTACAGCCAACAGGAGGGGAAGTAAATCATGCTTTTTGGGAAGATATGTTTTCGAGGGGAGTGAGAGCAAAATTTCTTGAGGAGTTAAGTCAATTTTTATTAAATGTAAGCGACGAAGATAATTGTTTTAATCTGCCCAATAATTTGAGATGATTGGGCACTGCCAAAAGATATGAAATAGGGATCCTACTGATTTTGAACATCTTCAACAAAGTAGGGAGTCAGACAGACCCAGGTGAAAAAGTCTCTCCGGTGTTCTATACCAGCGTGAAATAATTTTAAAAGCATTTTCCTGCAGCAGGATACACCTTGAGAATCCATGAGAATTACTCAATATTTGCTTAATTTCTTTAGGGGAAAATGAAAGCTTTAGTTCCTTTTCCCAGGAAGATAAATAGAACCGTTTGAAAAGGGTGGGGGACCTAATTAAATTTGTATACATTTTTGAGATAAGTTTGGGAATTGATGACTTAAGCCCAACCAGGAACTCCAACCAGAGCCATTCCGAGTTTGATTTTAATTCAGCCCAGATTTTCTTCATAATATGACTGACATGATGTTTTTGAATTAAATCAGAGGGGTGTTTTTTAGCCTCACTTGGCCATGAGTCAATACAGGGCACTTGACTGTCGAGGAGCAGAGAGATTGAGAGGTTGGGCAAAGCATCCCAGAGACCATAAGCATCATAAGTTCGGGATAAGGGAGCGCCTGATGGCTAATGTATTTAAAGTAATTATATCCAACGTTTGAGGAGGGGGAGCTGTGGACGACCATAAATAGATTTCTGCTTTTTTCCCTAATAAGATGTATTCTAGGTTAGAACTTGAATTTTCTGAACGGCTTTTGATCAGTTTTATCCAACGAGCAAGGTGTATGGCGTTGTAATACATTTTGAGGTCAGGAGTCCCAGACCTCTGACTCCCTTTGGCAGTAGTAACATTTTTAATGGAATTCTTCCCCTTCTGTTCATCCATACAAGGTTTGTGATTAGTTGATTTGCAGTAAGAAAGAACGAGATGGGGAGAGGAATAGGGACCATGTTCATAACGTAGAAAATTGTGGGGAATATATAAGACTTTATCACGTTTATTCTACCTAAACAAGATAAGTGCGGGAGGTTATATTTATTGAGTAAAATTTTTATTTTCTCCAAAAGAGGTAAAGCCCCCGTCACACATAGCGATCTCACTAGCGAGATCGCTGCTGAGTCACAAGTTTTGTGACGCAACAGCGATCTCACCAGCGAGATCGCTGTGTGTGACACTGACCAGCGACCAGCCCCCCTGCCGGTTATTGATGATCGTCCTGGAATAACCAGGACATTTTTTTGATCGCTGGTCTCCCGCTGGCCAGCATGCATCGCTGCGTGTGACAGGCGGGAGACCAGCGATCAGCGCGCTGGTAACTAAGGTAAACGCAGGGTTTCTAAGCACCGGGCGGTGCTTAGAAACCCGATGTCTACCTTAGTTACCAGTGCACTGATACTGAGAGCTGGTATCCAAGGTACACATTGGGTTTCTAAGCGACGCACGCCCCTTAGAAACCCGATGTGTACCTTAGTTACCAGCTCCCTGCATCAACGTGCTGGCAAGTAAAGTACACAGCGATGCCGCGCGCTCGGCGTCGCTGGTGCTGATCACTGGTGAAGCTGTCTGTTTGACAGCTCACCAGCGATCATGTATCAACTCACCAGTGATCCTGACAAGTTGATATCGTTGTTGCGATCGCTGGTGAGTAACTATGTGTGACGGGGCCCTAAGAAGTTGTGTTTATATAGGGAAGAGGGGTCTGTGGTTTAAAAGATCCCTAGATATTTAAGTTTATCTTGCGGCCACTTAAAGGGGGTCTCACATTTAAGTGATAAGACTTCTGTGTCAGAAGCCGAGAAATTCATAGCTTCCGACTTGCCCATATGTATTTTAAAGTTAGATACAATCCCAAAATCTTCAAGCATAGACAAGAGTTTGGGGAAAGTTGTTTTGGGGTTTGAAGTCAGAATTAGAAGGTCGTCGGCAAAGGCAGCTGTCTTGATTTCCAGGTGTCCTACTTGAAGACCTTTTATATCTACCTCTTGTCTAATTTTCTTGATCAAGGTTTCCATTACTAAGACGAAAAAGGTAGGTGATGAGGACAGCCCTGTCTAGTTCCATTTTTTATCTCCAGGGGATCCAACAATATCCCGTTCACCATGACCTTAGCAGTTGGAGCCGCGTAAAGAGTCATAATAGCATCTATGAAGGGGGGAGGAAAAGCAAATTTCTGCAAGGTACTCAACATGTAGTTCCAGCTAATTCTGTCAAAAGCCTTCTCGGCATCAGTTGACAGAATGGAGATGGGAATCCCTAAAGGGGGTTCACACATAGCGATATCGCTAATGATATCGCTAAAGTGTCACCGATTTTGTGACGCAGCAGTGATATTGCTAGCGATATCGCTATGTGTGATACCTCCGACCAGCTCTCCCGCTGGCTATCGCTGATTGTGCGAGAACGTCCAGGACCGTTTCTCATCGGCTGCTTCCTGCTGGGTTTCCTGCTGGCTCCGACAAGCGACGCGTGGACGCGGGTAGGAGGACATCTTCATCGCCGCGTCTGACAGGTAAGTAACGACCGCCGACCGCTGCTACATCGCTGGTGAGATCTGCCTGTTTGGCAGCTCACTAGCGACCATTTAACGATGCAACAGCGATCCTTACCGGGTCGTATCGTGGTCGGGATCGCTGGTGCATCGTTAAATGTGACGGGACCCTAAGCGTCTAGCATAAGCTATAGCGTCTAGCATAAGCTATAGCATGGAGGATTCTTGTGGAATGATCTTTACCCTCTCCCCCCCTAACAAAACCAACTTGGACAGGGTGAACTAGCTTGTCTAGAATACAATTGACTCTAGAAGCTAATATTTTTGCCCACAATTTTATATCGGTATTGAGTAACAAGATAGGTCGGTAATTACCGCAAAGGCTCTTGTCTTTCCCCTCTTTTGGGATAATGGCAATATAAGCTTCCAATGTCTGCCGAGGTGGGAGCTTCCCTTCAAGAAAAGAGTTGAAAAGATTAACTAAATGTGGTAGGAGGATATCTGAGAATTTTTTATAATAGATAACCGGTAAACCATCTGGGCCCGGGCATTTACCATTTGGGATAGTTTGCAGAGTTTCCTTGACTTCCTTGAGTGAGATTTTGGAGAGTAGGGCTTCTCAATCTTTAGGATGGATTTTTGGGAGAGAGAGAGGGCCCAAAAAATTTTGTATTTTTGTAGCAGCAGAAGAGCAGTCACTCATAGAACTATGCTGTTCTAGGTTATAAAGTGCTTCATAGTATTGCCTGAAGGCCTCAGCAATCTCGTCAGAACTGTTTACTTTTTTGCTTGCATTAGTGTGTATGCTTCTTGTAAACTTTTTTCCTTTTGTTTTTAAGGATTTGTGTTGTTAATTTACTACTTTTGTTTCCATGTAAGTAGAAACGGTGTCTACAATGCATGTTGAGTAAATCTTTGAGTTTGTTGCGGAGGGAGGTGAGGTCCTGGCAAGAATTCTGTGAATCAGATTTCTTGTGAATTCTCTCTGCTGCACTAATCTGGTGCAAGAGAGACATAATTTCCTTATCTCTCTATTTTTTAGTGTAAGAGCTAATTGAGATAAGTTCTCCCCTGAGTACAGCCTTATGTGTCTCCCAAACCATAGGTGTGGGTTGGCCCTCTTTGATATTTTCAAAAAAACCTGGTAATGACTTTTTTTAATATCTCCACATTCCTAGGGTTCTCTAATAGTGATTCGTTCAATCGCCAGGTTATTGCAGCTCGGGGCAGGGTGGTAATAACAATATCCATATAAACAGGGGCATGGTCTGATATGGTGAACAAACCTATACGTGAGGACTTAACTAGCTGTAGTGCTTGTGCCTGAACTAGAAGGAGGTCAATTCGATGATATGAGTCATGGGAGGGGGAGTAAAATGTGAAATCTTTTGTGGTAGGATGAAACGTACGCCATTGGTCTATAAAGTGGAGAGAGTTCAATTTTGACATGAGTTTTTTTCTCAATCTCAAAGAAATGGAAGAAGAGCCACTGGAGGCATCTAAATCTGGTTATAGTGTCAGGTTGAAATCACCACCCACAATCTTTAAATAGATGTAGTGTATCAAGTGTTTTGATAATCCATTGTACCTGATGAGAGTTGGGAGCGTACAGATTAGAAAAGGTTACCATCGAATTGGCCAGGTGCCCTTTTTCAAAAATAAATCTACCCTCTTGATCGCATAAACTGTCTTTGTATGTAAATGGAGTACCTTTTTTAAGTGCCACACTAACACCATTAGAGGAGGATGAATTACAGCTGTTGTACCAGGTAGGGAAAGAAGAGAAGGCCATGTTAGGAACTTTACCCTGTTTAAAGTGGGTTTCTTGAATGAAAGCTCTCTGTGTTTTCTGTTTTTTAGGAGCGTAAGAATTTGGCCATGTTTAGCGGGGGAATTGATCCCCTTAACATTAATGGACACCACAGTGATCGAGCCTGAACTCACCCAACTAGCCATAATCATCGTGTGTCCCGGAGCCCCCCGTCCCATCCAAGCACCTGAAGAAAGAACAAAAATAAGTGAACAATAAACTATTTACAGACAATCACTCATCTATCACAGGGGGGGCTTCACATAACCAAAACATAGGCGAGGAAGTCCAAGTTGTGATCTTGTAGCGTATATATATATATACAGTATATATATATATATTTTTTTTTTTTTTTTTAAAGATGCAACCAAAAGTCCACTGAAGAATAATTATCCACATTTGCGGAGATTCATCAAGTCCGGTCCATGACCGAGATAATGCTAAAGAGGGGTCACAGAAGATAGGCTCCATTCTTTAAAAAATCCATAGAACTCATTCTCCTCAAAGTCTCCAAGATACAGAAACAGTAATGAGATAGAGATCACACCGGGTGTTTCTTAGGGACCACTTTTTTGTGCTTTGGTGAAGCATGCTTCTTTTTTAGAGACCAATCCTGAGGCTTTGTTAACTGGGGTAGACTCCAATTCGTGTCAATCGGTATCCAGGAGGGAACATCTATTGGAGAGACCCCCAAAGTTTCCCAAGCATTTTTTAGATTGTCCGGAGTACGCACTGAGACTTGTCGGCCTCCAACGTTGATGGCAAGACCAAAAGGATATAGCCATTTGTAGGACAAACCTTTCGCTTTTAGTTCTGACAGGAGAGGCTTGAGGATCTGTCTCTTGGTGAGCGTTGAAGAGGCTATGTCCTGAAAGAGTTGAATTTGAAAGTTGTCACATAGGATTGAATCTTGTTCTCTAGCGTTCGCTAGAATAGCAGCTGTGTCAACGTAGCTGAGAAGACCGCAAATAACATCTCTGGGGGGTTCAACAGGTTTCGGCTTTGGTCTCAATGCACGGTGCACCTGTTCAATAGTGATAGAGATCGCTCTTTCCTGGCCGAGAAGCTTAGCGAAGATCTTTTTGGAGACTTTTTCCAAGGGACTCTCGTGCGTAGGATTCTGGAATACCTCTCAGGCGAATGTTCTATTTTCCTGGTCCTCTACAGCAAATAAGGCTGCATTTATGTGCTGTTGTTGTTGTAGGACCTGTTCATGTAGGCAGGTTATAGCTTCTACCTCATTGGTTTTAGCGGATTTGAGCATTTCTACCCTTTGTCCCAGGTGTCACAGATCCGAGCGCATTCCATAGATCTCATCGAGAATTGATTTCATGTTTTGGGCCATTAGTTTTTTCATGAAGGCCCTAGAGATCGGTGCAGTATCCTCAAGAGTGGAGTCGCGATCTGAACCTTCACCACTGTATTCAGACTCTTCCATATTGTTGATTGAGTCTGATTGTTTAGGAGCATGTTTTGAAGGGGTATGAGCGGTGTCTGAACTTTTCCTTAGGTATTTTTCTAGACCTCCTCGTGCACTGTGCTTACATTCATCGGCAGTGGACTTGATTGTTTGTTTTTCACGCTCTTTTTGTGTCTTAACCATGGTGGTGCTACTTTTAGCGTGTTAGGCTATCATCACAACTTGGACATGAAAGAGTGAGATTAATTGAGCATCTTGCAGAAGAACATTTGATAATGAATTTAGAGGAAAGAAAGTAAAAAATAAATAAATAAATGAAAATAGTTAAAAGAAAAAGAATTCACTGTATGGCCACTAGATGAGGCTGTGGAGGTAATTGTGTTTAGTTTCGCTTTCTTAGCACAGTTCCTTTCCTTCCTGACAAAAAAAAAAAAACCCTCGTCAATGCAGGCTAAATTGAATTATGGGAGTTAACAGTGTGGAGGGGAGTCAGTTCTCAGACTCCTGAACTTCTCCACTCTCTGCTATCTTAGTCCAAGGCTTAGAGCATTCACCAATGTCAGAAGCTTTGAGGGGGAGGGCACTATAAGTGTTGCCGCACTTTGTGAGTGAGGGAGAAGGAGATAACAAAAGATGGCATTCACCATGTGTAGTAAGCCAGGGGGAGGGGGCTTCAGTCCATTCTTATCTGTTCCCCGGGGACAGTAAAGGATCCAGTGACCAGACCTTCACACAGCCCATTCCTCCTGCTCAGCTGCCATCTGCAGATGGATCTGGAGCCGAGTTCTGTGCAGCCACTACAGACATTCTCTCAGCCTGGGCTCCCCACCTGATCTCTCACCTTTTCCGTGCCTTCATCCTATCCACTGTCTCCCCGATCCTCTGCTACAGGTCACCGGTCACAAATGCTGCGACCAGCAGGCACCGGGGTGGACACTCACCGCAGCAAATCTCTCCACCCAGGCTGGAATCAGCAAGCAGCCACAGGGAGATTCGGAGAGCACTCCTCACAGACCCGGCCCTCCTACACGTGTAGGGTTCGAGCAGGCTCACAGGATGCAGTGACGAGACACGAGACTGAATGTGGGGTGAAATAAACTTTTATAAGTTTTAAAGCCGCAAGGGCTAAAACTGCTTAAATCAGACAAAAGGGGAAACACTTATTTGTCCTCGCAGGGACTCGTAAAACAACATTAAAAAAACAAAAAGGGTCCTTATTTTCTCTATAATACACTTAGCCTTCCGGGCGTCGCTCGAGTTCACGACCACTCAGGGGTTGCAGATGTGGCTGCCTTGTAATCCACGACTTCCCGGAAGGACTTGTGCTTGTCCAGCCCCGAAGAGACCAGAACGATGGGGCGCAGCAGGCCCTTAAGAAACTGGACGGTGGGGCGCAACGGGCCCTGTAGTAACCGGAACGATGGGGCACAACAGGCCCTGAAGAAACCGGAACGATGGGGCACAACAGGCCCTGAAGAAACTGGGCGGTGGGGCGCAACGGGCCCTGAAGAAATGGGGTCGGTGGGGCACAACGGGCCCTGAAGAAGCTGGCG
Source organism: Dendrobates tinctorius (assembly GCF_039654945.1). Classification (NCBI taxonomy): domain Eukaryota; kingdom Metazoa; phylum Chordata; class Amphibia; order Anura; family Dendrobatidae; genus Dendrobates; species Dendrobates tinctorius. The sequence goes on from NW_027361669.1 coordinate 23,158,841, forward strand.
CACGGTGGGGCACAACAGGCCCTGAAGAAATGGGGTCGGTGGGGCACAACGGGCCCTGAAGAAGCTGGCACGGTGGGGCACAACAGGCCCTGAAGAAGTGGGGTCGGTGGGGCACAACAGGCCCTGAAGAAACTGTTCAGGGGGGGTCAATCTCCCAGGCGTCCGTTTAGAGGCGCTCGTTCCCCAGCCAGGTCATGACGCAGTTTAAAAAAAAAGACATAAACGTTAACAAATTCTGCTCAGTGTCCCCTCAGTAACCGGGACGGGCTCTGCGGCCGCCTATAGCGAGGTGACGTCCCCTGAGGTCGGTGATGACGGGGCCGCAGCTGTGGGAGAAGACAGGGGGGCAGTGTCCTGGCCACTGTACCGGATTGCTGTGTCGTCGCAGCGGTCGCCTGAGATCCCGGTCCTGTCACACCACGGAGGGAATCAGCGGCCGTCACTTTATCTGAATCTTTGCGGGGGGAAACTCCCGGGGAGAGTCTCTTACGCGTCAACCTTCGGTAAGTCTCAAACTTCCCTTTTTCAGTCTCCTGCCTGTCTCTCTTTTCCACACCGTCAGTTGCCACAGTCCTCTCTCTGCCGCACGGCTTCCTCTCTCCTGTCAGGCTCTCTGCCAACTGCCACCTCAGCGCGTCCCCTGCTCCTTTTACCCTCGCCCCGCCCCCTGTTGCCCTGACAACTTCAGTCGCATGTCTCCCTTTGTAATCCCCCTGATGTGGTTTCTTCAACAACCCTGATGGCGGTCCCCCTGGTTCCAGCCCAATCACTGTATGGGGGTCCTCCTCCCCACATTCCCCCACCCTGTAAGCTCGCCAGTCCTCGGGCGAGGGTGTTAGTCTATTGAGATTGGTCTGTAAAGGTGTCAATATTTGTTGCCATACGAACTGGTCTTGTTCATACCGTTCGGGGGGTTTGCCGGCTGTTGACCGCTCAGAGCGTCTAAGTTCGACTGGGGTGGAATCTTCTGGGGTGGTGGACGTCGGTGAGCTGCAAGATGCCGGTGGGTTAATTGTGTCAACTGGCTCATTATTGGGTGGAGGGCCCTTGGGAACTGGAGGGAAATCCTCGTCGTCTGAGTCCCAGCATATGGACTCCGGTTCGGATGTCTTCGGGACGGGTTCCAGTTGCTTCGGGTCGGAAGAAATACACAGGCGTAACATATTACGATGCACAATGCGAGTAGGCAGTGTTTCATCCTGCTCGGGCTGTATTTCGTACACAGGTCCTTCTGAATGGATACGGCGTAGTACCCGATAAGGACTCTCTTCCCAACGTGACTCCAGTTTATTCTGGGGGCGTTGATCTAGTACAAGCACACGGTCCCCGCTTTGGAGATGGGGAGGGGAGGTTGTATTCTTCCCGGGGTGTTCCCAGTCTTGAAGTTTGGTATGTACAATTCGGTGAAGAGTTTGCAACCTGTGGCGATGATTTCGGACCCAAGACGACACTCCGGTCCAGGGCCGAGGCTCTTCGGGGTCCAACTCTACCTCCGTGATCCCTTTACCCTCTCGTCCGAACAGCAGGAAATAAGGAGTATAGCCCGTTACTCGATGTACCCGATTATTATAAACCCACACTAATTCAGAAACATATTCAGGCCAACGAGCTTTCTTGTCACTCTCCAGAGTGCGTAGCATTTGAATCAATGTTCGATTAAATCGCTCACAAGCCCCATTCCCTTGCGGGTGATATGGTGTGGTCCGGGATTTATCAATCCCATAAAGATGATGTAGTTCCTCCATAACTTTCCCCAAAAAACATGCTCCCTGGTCGGAATGTATGCGTTGAGGACAGCCGTACACTTGTATAAAATTTCTGCAAATTGCGGAGGCGGCTGACTCCGCGGTCTGGTCTCGAGTAGGGGTGACCACAGCGAATTTAGTGAAATGATCCACCATGACGAGGCAGTGTTCGTATCCCTGGAATGCGGGACCAATGTGCAGATAATCCACCGTCAAGAGCTCCAAGGGTTCTGAAGTCACAATCGTTTGTGTTGCGGCCCTCTGAGCAGGCGGTTTGGCCAATTCACATAAGCGGCAAGTACGACAAACTTCGTCCACAACAGCCGACAAGCGTGGGTGATAAACTTTCTGTTGTAACCATTGTAAAGTCTTTTTGACTCCAAAGTGGGCCCCTTTTTCATGAGCCTCTCGAGCCAGTTCGTGTAGTTGAGCTCCGGGCGTAACCACCTGCCAAACAGTCGTTGAGGTTGTTTGCGAAGTGATCTTACGGTACAGTAATCCCCTTCGGATAATCAGTCTCTCCCATTGTCGCAGCATCAGCGACAGGTCTTGGGTCAAAGCTTGTCGTTGAATATCAGTGGGTAATTGACCAGTGGCGACCCATGTCCGGAGAAGTCCAACTTCTTCATCTTCTTGTTGCTGTTGTATCCACTTATTACGAGATTGTTCCAGGATGCCCCTGTGGGCCTCTGGGGAAGATACTTTTGCATCAACATTGGTGAGCACGGCAGCGGCAAGAGCGAACGGTATTTCCTCTCCTTCTAATTCTTCGTCTCGATTCTGTCCAGGAGTTGTATGTCGAATCCTAGAGAGAGCATCTGCATGAACATTCTCGGCCCCTCTTTTGTAAATAATCTTGTAATTGTACTTCGCCATTCGGGCCACCCATCGCTGCTCCAAAGCCCCCAACTTGGCGTTTTCCAAATGAGCCAGTGGGTTATTGTCAGTTCGCACTACCACCTCGGAGCCCGCTAGGTACTCTGCGAATCTCTCCGTCATAGCCCACACCACTGCGAGGAGCTCGAGCTTAAAAGAGCTGTAATTGTCAGGGTTACGCTCGGAGTCATGGAGTGAACGGCTTCCATATGCGATCACCCTTTCCCGGCCATCCTGAACTTGTGACAACACAGCTCCTAGCCCGTGAAGACTCCCGTCAGTGTGCAGGATGAACGGCTGAGAAAAATCCGCATAAGCCAACACTGGGGCATCCGAGAGTGCAGCCTTGAGATCTCGGAAGGCCTCTTCCTGAGGGTGTTGCCACTGGATTTTTCGCCCATTGGCCCCAGCGGGAGCCCCCTTCAGCAGGTCATGTAGGGCTCGAGCTCGACATGCAAAATTCTTTACGAAACGACGGTAATATCCAGCTAACCCCAGAAAAGCCCGCACGTCTTTCACCGTCTCGGGGGTAGGCCATTCCTGGATAGCAGCAATCTTCTCCCGGGATGGCCTCACACCTTCTGCTGAAACGACATGACCCAGATACTCAATCTGAGAGCGAAATAGGTGACATTTCTGAGGCTTCACCTTCAACCCGTACTTTTGCAGCCGGCTGAGTACCTGTCCCAACCGCTTCAGGTGGTCCTCGAAGGAGGCGGCATAGACGATGATGTCGTCCAGGTAGATCAACGTGGCCTCAAAATTGAGATCCCCTAGACATCGCTCCATCAATCGCTGAAATGTCCCGGGGGCGTTGGCCAGCCCGAATGGCATTCGATTAAACTCAAACAGTCCCATGGGCACTATGAACGCCGTCTTAGCTCTGTCCTCTTCCGACATAGGCACCTGCCAGTACCCACTGGCCAAGTCCAGGGTCGAAAAATATGTTGCTTTACCCAATGCAGACAGAGATTCTTCTATGCGGGGCAGTGGGTATGAGTCTTTAATAGTGCAAGCATTCAATTTACGATAATCCACACAGAATCGTAGTGTACCATCTTTCTTCCGGACCAACACGATGGGGGCCGCCCAAGGGCTTTGACTTTCCCGTATCACCCCTTTTTGTAGCATCTGAGCCAGCAAAGTTTTCACCTCCTGATAGAGTTGTGGCGGGATCTGTCGATATCGTTCTCGGATAGGGGCCGCTCCTGCTGTGGGGATCTCATGAGTGATGGCGGTGGTACACCCAAAGTCGTCCTCATGACTAGCAAATACTTCATGGTACTGTCCCAGCATTGCTTTTACTTGTGAATGTTGGGCCGCAGTTAGTCCAGAAAGCTCGGCCCGCATCTGCTCCAAAATATTTCGGCCCTTCTCTTGTGTCGAGACTTCGTGGGCCTGTAGGGTTCGTATTGTTACCTCCCCAGGATCCTCGGGGTGTACTCGTAATTGAACCGCAGCAGCAGGCAGCACTTCTTCTAGAGGCTTTACTAGTTTGGCCAGTACAGTCCGTGCTTTCAGAATGATATCTCGGTCTTCAAGGTTAACGCAGCGGACCAGGGCGGTTCCTTTTCGCACCGTAGCGAGGGAACGGGCCACCAGTATGCCAGGAGGTAAGTGCTCTGAGTGACACGGCTCCACCTGCACCTCTACACCTTCCAAAGGTATCGGGGCCCGAATTGGCAGGGCCACCACTGTCTGTCCAGGAGGCAGCACAAGCAGGGGTGCCGCTGTCGCGATGACCTTGCCCAGAGCCTCACCCTCCTGGCAGTCCCGATGCACCCGCGCACCTCGCACCAGCTGCTGGAATACCTGTCCCTGAGCTGTGCGAGAACCCCATTGCTTCAGTGTCCTTTGTGTGGGATCATTAAGCAACAGGTTACCAAACTCTTTTAAAATATTCATGCCTAGGGTGACGGGGTGTCGTTGATCAGCTTCTCCTTGAGTCAGCACCACCCCTCTGCGGCCGAGGGGTTTACCGCACAACGTCACCTGCACCCACACTACCCCGGCAACCGGAACCGGCAGTTGGTTGGCGGCTACTAGTCTAATCATGGGCCCCCACTGAGGCCTTGCTGCCTCCGGAAAGTTTTGTTGAAAGTACGCTGCGGGCATAGTGGTTACTTGTGACCCCGTGTCCACCAGACACCGGACGGCCCGGCCCTCTACTTCTGCCCAAACTTCAGGACACTTTGCTACCAAATCTTCGGGACTTCCACCACCCCTAGTTGTGGTTTTCGGCTCCGAGCGGCGTCCCCCCAGCCCGGAGCCCTTTAGTTTAATGGCCGCCGGGGTGGGTATCTCCCACGCCGCGGACACTCTCGGGCGAAGTGGCCTGGTTCTCCACATTCATAACACCGGGCCGGTAGAGATTGACCACCTCGCGGAGAGCGTGACCCCCAGGGACCGGGATTAGCACTGGGTCGTCCAGTCTCCGGTTCGGTTCTTCTCTTTACTTCAGCCAACTCGCTCTTTATATTTTTCAATTCACGCTTCATCTCCTCCACCCATTGAGGTTCCTCAACTGTGTTCGAGGAGGCCTCCACACCTCGGACCTTCCCCACGGGGACCGCCATCCCCTGCTCTTGCTCCTGAACCCGTGCCTGACTTCCCACTTCTGAAAAGTCGATTTGGGGATTCATTCTGATCCGTTCCCTTAAAGCCTGCTTTATCAGTGGATCTCGCAGTCCAGTCACCAGTAGGTCACGTAGGGTTATGTCAACAGGTCCTACCCCTACCCCATCTTTTCTTTCAATAGCCGTATGCAACTCTTGGAGTACATTCATATACTGAGTAATCGTCTCCCCCTCTGCCTGCATCCGGCTAAACAGTCGGGTCCTTAACTCTCCCACATTAGTGGGATCCCCGTGGGTCTGTTCCACTATCTGCAACACCTTTTCAAAACTGTTGCGGTGCCCCGGGGGTTTCAACATCACTGACCTCCGCACCTCCCCGTCTAGGGCCATGAGTGCCACTTCAGCTTCCAGGTCAGGGGTCATTGGGTGCATCCGAAAAAGCCCCCTCATCCGCTCTGTCCAGCTCCATAGCATAGTATTTGAGCCAGAGAATCTAGGCAGGTTGTTCAACATGGCCCCCAATGAGATGCTGGTACGGGGACCCTCATTATTTACAGAGCTTACAGCTCCCCCATGTTCGGGGCTACCACTGTCCGCGCTCGGAGACTGCATCCTGCCGACTACGCCAAATGTAGGGTTCGAGCAGGCTCACAGGATGCAGTGACGAGACACGAGACTGAATGTGGGGTGAAATAAACTTTTATAAGTTTTAAAGCCGCAAGGGCTAAAACTGCTTAAATCAGACAAAAGGGGAAACACTTATTTGTCCTCGCAGGGACTCGTAAAACAACATTAAAAAAACAAAAAGGGTCCTTATTTTCTCTATAATACACTTAGCCTTCCGGGCGTCGCTCGAGTTCATGACCACTCAGGGGTTGCAGATGTGGCTGCCTTGTAATCCACGACTTCCCGGAAGGACTTGTGCTTGTCCAGCCCCGAAGAGACCAGAACGATGGGGCGCAGCAGGCCCTTAAGAAACTGGATGGTGGGGCGCAACGGGCCCTGTAGTAACCGGAACGATGGGGCACAACAGGCCCTGAAGAAACCGGAACGATGGGGCACAACAGGCCCTGAAGAAACTGGGCGGTGGGGCGCAACGGGCCCTGAAGAAATGGGGTCGGTGGGGCACAACGGGCCCTGAAGAAGCTGGCACGGTGGGGCACAACAGGCCCTGAAGAAATGGGGTCGGTGGGGCACAACGGGCCCTGAAGAAGCTGGCACGGTGGGGCACAACAGGCCCTGAAGAAGTGGGGTCGGTGGGGCACAACAGGCCCTGAAGAAACTGTTCAGGGGGGGTCAATCTCCCAGGCGTCCGTTTAGAGGCGCTCGTTCCCCAGCCAGGTCATGACGCAGTTTAAAAAAAAAGACATAAACGTTAACAAATTCTGCTCAGTGTCCCCTCAGTAACCGGGATGGGCTCTGCGGCCGCCTATAGCGAGGTGACGTCCCCTGAGGTCGGTGATGACGGGGCCGCAGCTGTGGGAGAAGACAGGGGGGCAGTGTCCTGGCCACTGTACCGTTTTGCTGTGTCGTCGCAGCGGTCGCCTGAGATCCCGGTCCTGTCACACCACGGAGGGAATCAGCGGCCGTCACTTTATCTGAATCTTTGCGGGGGGAAACTCCCGGGGAGAGTCTCTTACGCGTCAACCTTCGGTAAGCCTCAAACTTCCCTTTTTCAGTCTCCTGCCTGTCTCTCTTTTCCACACCGTCAGTTGCCACAGTCCTCTCTCTGCCGCACGGCTTCCTCTCTCCTGTCAGGCTCTCTGCCAACTGCCACCTCAGCGCGTCCCCTGCTCCTTTTACCCTCGCCCCGCCCCCTGTTGCCCTGACAACTTCAGTCGCATGTCTCCCTTTGTAATCCCCCTGATGTGGTTTCTTCAACAACCCTGATGGCGGTCCCCCTGGTTCCAGCCCAATCACTGTATGGGGGTCCTCCTCCCCACACACGCTCTAAGTCTTTATCGGCCCCGGGGGTCTACGCTGCCTTCCAAACTTGGTGAGGGGTGGGGGATTCAAAATTTATCAATCTGCAGCTGTTGTTTCGGGAAAATTAGTAGCTTGGAGCCGGGAGCAGGATCAACATGCGACCATCTAGTTTGCTGCCCAGGCCACACACCCCTATCTTTTGCATTTATACAAAATTTGAAAATGCAACTTTTGGACTCTTCTTTCATTATTTGAATAAATCTTATAAGTAACACATCTTTAAGCCAAATTAACAGAACACACAAACCATAGGACAGGGAAAATTAATATTTATATACACACACACATAAGAACATCACTACATAGATACAGCCTGATCTTGCCAGGTACTAGCACCCTGAGGTGAAACAAAATACTGGGTGAACACATCACGGACTTTGATTCCTGATAGAGGACGACATAAAGGGAGCACATGTGGCCTAGGCCTATCCCCATTGTCCACCACACCTTCAGCCACATCAGAGGAGGAGCAATCATGCAGTCTAGTGAAGTTATGGAGGACCACACAAGCTTTGATGACCTCATTGATGTTGGCTTCACTCAGCTTAATGGCAGACTGGAGGACACGCCATTTGGCATAAAGGAAGCCGAAGGCGCACTCCACCAGTGTTCGGGCACGTGAAAGGCGCAAATTAAAAATCCTGCATCGGTGGTCAAGGTTTCTGCGTGGGTATGGCCTCATTACATGCCTGGTCAATTGGAAGGCTTCATCTCCCACTAGGACATAAGGCACCGCTTCTTGATTTGAGCCTGGTAGCTCACGTGGAGGTGGTAGGTCCAACTGGTTATTGCGCAGCCGCCGACCCATAATGGAAGAATTGAAAACTCGAGAGTCTCCAGTTCTTCCATAAGCCCCAATGTCTACAATTATAAACCGGTAGTTACTGTCAACCAGAGCCAACAATACTGCAGATAAATATTGTTTATCATTATAGAATTGGGACCCTGACTTCGGCAGCTTACACACACGGATGTGCTTCCCATCCAGGGCTCCAATACAATTGGGGAATTGGCAGTGCGACTCAAATCCCCTGGCAACCCTCAATCAGTCTCCCATCTTTGGTTCTGGCACGACCAGTTGATTAAGTCTGGTCCAGATTTTCGAACATGTAGCCCGAACTATGCCAGATATTGTCTATCGCCCAATCAAAAACTCCAGATGGAGTGCGGCATAAGAAAGGCCAGTTGTGAGGAACCTACAATTAAACAAATGGAGAAAATATATACATTACTACATGCTAAAGGATGCACACATTACATATAGATCACCAGAACAGTGGGTAAGTAAGAAGCTAGGCTTACACTACATATACACATGTACCACGGCTATGTAATGTGTTGTAATAACACATCAAAGTATTCTTACTTAGAGTATAGATTTGGGAAACATTAAGAATGTCACTCAGTAAAAAAGGGATCACTGAGTAAGATAAGTATTTCAAAAACAAATCATCTACATACCTTCTGTAGCTGAGGAATACATACCATAACGTAAGGAGAAGGCGCTCCTCTGCAGAGATACAATTACGCATCCGGGTGTCCTGGAAGGTGATCCCTGGCGCACTGTCTCCAACAAAACATCAAAGGTAGAAGCAGTCATCTGACAATAGAGGAAAAACTTGTCGGGATGTGTCCTCAGAGCTGCATAAAGCCTGTGAGAATGGCCTTTATTGAGAAGTTGTCTCAAATCCAGATGCATCCACATTCGTCTCCTCCTCGGATCCACAATCACTGGGTATGGCTGGCCAAAGCAGAGGGACAAAACCCAGTTGTACAGAACACAGTCAGCTGGGGTGAACTGAAGTGTGTCTGACATGTTTGCTATAACAACCACCAATACTCCAACACAAGCACAGCACCAAAATGGCCAGATTGGAGGATGGCACCTGGTGTAGAGGCAATAAATAAGGTTGCTAATGATAAGTTAAATTATGTGCAAGCCTCAAAACCGTTAAATGTCCATTTTGCAAGGTTACGAGAAAAAACACTATACGGATCACATATCGATTACTTACGGATCCTTACATAGAAAAAATACGTGGCCACACCCTGACAACGGATGACATACGGATCACTATTTAGGGACCATTTATGCGTATAACGGCCGTACAATATGGTCCATATTTTTATATGTTGTGTGTGACGCCGGCCTAAGACACTCAAAAAAATTTCAACTCTAACTTACCACGTAAAAATGAAAGACTTCTCTGCACATTCAAAAGTGATTTTTGGGACCTCTTTAAAATTGCTGGATTTCATGCTGTGCTAGGAAAAGGATCTGGCTAAAGATGAGCGACTTTGCCTATTTTAGGGTCGAGTCGGGTTTCATGAAACCCGACTTTCTCAAAAGTCGAGTCGAACGAAATCGGCCGACTATCGTGAAAAGTCGGAGGTCCGACTGAAACACGAAACCCAATGCAAGTCAATGGGGAAGCAAAGTCGGCAGGGAGTGGAAGACAGTAAACACACCTACATGTCGGATCTCTCTTTCTCTCTCTCTCTCTCCCTCCCCTGATGCTGCACATGCCATCTCGTTGCCCACAGTGTACGTCCTTGCTCAGTGGCTGAAAAGTCACGTGCAAGCATTCTGGGAAATCCGACTTTGGCGCTCGTTTTGCCGACCGCATGGCTGACTTCACGCTGTGGTCGGGTTTCAGTCGGCGAAACCTGACTTTGCCATAAGTCGTCGACTTATGAATCTGGCTGACCTGTTTCGTTCTAGATCTGGCTGTATTGTGCAGTGACAAAAAGCAAATGGAGAAAAAAAGGGCTCTGGATTGCTTTGCAATAAAATAATCTCTATTAACCTGACAAAAAAAAAATTTCCTAGCCAATTATACCTGGGTCTAGGTATGTACGGTCAATAAAAGCTATGGACCCTCTTGATGTATGCAATGATATATATATATACACACATACAGTGCCTGCAGACCTTGCACTGATATGTATAGAGTGACATACACTCTCCTGCCTACCTAACACTGCAGCTTATATACTCCAGAATTAGTCCTTAGAAGGACTATTGGTTTAGCTGGATTTGAGTTGTTTAGGATGTTAGACCCCACACTGACTAATAAATACCCAAATCTGACCCTATCTCGGCCGTAGCTCTCCCTACACTATCTCAATCCAGAGCTGAATGTGCCCAGCAGGGCGGCGTCCAGTCTCTTATTCCCCTGATGATGCTGTGTGGCCAGCCAATCACTGAAAGACCACAACAAAGATGGCTGAGGCGTTACAGTGCCTGGCAGACAATCCCTGCATGGTGATTGGGTCTCTAAAGACTGCAAAAAATGCAGGGTGGAGACCTGAGTTCCCACCTAGTAATCCCGGAAATGCTCGGTGCTCGCCGAGTACACCAAGCACAGTGATACTCGGGTGTGTAACGAGTAGTGGTGAGCACGTTCGCTCATTACTACAAGTGACCATCAAATGTGGCATATTCCAAGGTAATGCACTGTCCCTATTGCTGTTCTGCATAGGCTTGAACCCCCTCAGTCAGAAAATTACAGAGTCTGGCTATAGATACAAGTTCAAGAGTGGAAGCACCATCAGCCACCTCCTCTACATGGATGACATCAAGCAGTATGCGAAAATGGAATGAGACATTGATTCACTGAACCACCTGACAATGATCTACAGTGAATACATCAGGATGTCCTTCGGACTGGAGAAGTGAGGTCGGTTGGTAATAAAGAGAGGCAAGGTAGTCAAGACCGATGGAGTGGAATTACCAGCAGGGCACATAGCAGATGTACAGACATGCTACAAGTATCTCGGTGTCCAACAGGGATACGGTAACCATGATGAGGAGGCAAGGAAAGCAGCAACAGCCAAATACCTTCAAAGGGTAAGACAGGTTCTGAATAGCCAGCTCAATGGGAAGAATAAAATCTGCGCCATCAATACACATGCCCTGCCAGTTATCAGATACCCTGCTGGCATAGTGTGCTGGCCAAAAGAAAAGATGTAAACTGTAGATGTGAAGACACGAAAGCTCCTCACAAAGCATGGAGGTTTCCACTCTAAGTCAAGCACCCAAAGATTGTATATCAAAAGAAAGGAGGGTTGTCGAGGCTTGATAAGCATCCAAGCCATTATCACGGATGAAACAAGGAGTATCCAGGAATACATTAGAAGAATGGCACCAAAAGATGAGATGCTGAGAGAAAGCCTAAGGCAGCAACAACAACAGATCTGGAAGGAAAAACAGGAACATGAAGCGCCATGGCAAGACAAGCTGCTGCATGGGCTGTACCATCGACAGATATTGGAGATGGCTCACATGGAGAAATCCTACCAAAGGATGGAGAAAGCTGGACTCTGAGATAGCACAGAGACACTAATCATAGCAGCACAAGAGCAAGCACTAAGTACCAGATCTATAGAAGCAGGAATATATCACACAAGACAAGACCCAAGGTGCAGACTATGCAAAAGAAACCTCAGAAACCATCCAACACATAGTGTCAGGATGAAAAATGCAAGCAGGAACAGCATATACTGAATGCCACAACCAAGTAGCGGGAATTGTATGCAGGAACATCTGCACAGCATATGGGCTAAGTCCTCCTAAGTCCAGGTGGGAGACCCCAGAAAAAGTGGGGGAGATTGAAAGGGCTAAAATCCTGTGGGACTTCAAGATCCAGATGGATAAGCAGGTGTTGGCTAACCAACTAGACATTGTCATAGTAGACAAGGATCAGAAGACAGCAATAATAATAGATGTGGCAGTGGCAAGTGACAGCAACATCAGAAAGAAGGAATATGAGAAGCTGGAGAAATACCAGGGCCTCAAAGGAGAACTGAAGAAGATGTGGAAGGTGAAGGCAACAGTGAGTCAATAATTTTTAAAGAACTGCTGGGGATCTCCCGCATTTTGGATAACCAACCAAACTACAGCTGATAGCTTTGAGGCTGCAGCCCTCAGCTGTTGTTTTTTCCTGCACTGGTTATCAAAAATAGACTAGATGCCAAGTCTTTTTTTTTAACGTCACTACCAGTCTCACTGCAGCCGCATTCTCACTCTCAGCTCAGTATCTCCCGGCTGGCCTGGTGAGCTGTCGCATCACTGATGTCACAGCTCACCAAACCATCTGGATTGTCATGGGACATAGGTTTAATAGAAAATCATCAGAAAGGTGAGTATACCTTTGCTTTCTCCTTTTTATTTTTGCTGAATAAATGGGTAAAAGATGGTTGGGGAGTTTTTATCTTAAAAAAGGACTTTGTGTGTTCATTTCAATTAAAGGACTTTACTGCCTTTAATACATTTGACTATGGGATTAGGAATGGGGGTGTCTTATTGAAACTTCTCCATTATTAACCCCTGTGCTTGATGTCAGGGGCTATAAAACAGCTGACAGTAACTCCATAACTATTACCCCAATTGCTACCACATCAGGGCAAATGGGTAGAGCAAGGATAAGCACCAGAATGGGCAAATCTTATGGATGCGCCATTCATGGGGCAGCTGAGGGCTGTTGTTCTTTGTCTGAGAGGAAGCCAATATCCATGGACCCTTCCAATGCTATTAATAACAGCCTGCAGCTGTCTGTTTAGCCTTTGCTGGTAAGTAAATATAGGGGGACCCCCATGTCATTTTTTCTCCCCTAATTATTCATTTATTTATTAATAATGAATTTATTCATTAATAATAAATAATTTCAAAAAATGCTGTTAGGTCCCTCTTAAGGGAAAGTTGATGGCTGTGGACTGATGTTAATATTCAATGAAGGGGCCAAAGCTATAAAGCTTCAAAGCTTCCCCAGCTATTAATATCTGCTAAAAACTGTTTTCTTAGCCTTTACTGGTTATTATGAGGGAGACCCCCCAAAAACGATGCCACCACCCTTCTCACCGCAGCAGCATTCTCACACTCAGCTCAGTGTCTCCTGGATAGAATTGTGAGAGGTTGCATCACTGATCTGACCACTCACCAAACCATCCGGATCATTGTGGGACATGTACATTAATGGATTATTGGCTAAATGGTGAGTACTGTATAACTTTGCTTTTTTTATCTTTATTTTTCTGTTGAATAAATGAGTAGAAGAGAGTCCGGGTATTTTTATTTCAAATAAAGGACTTTGAGTGTTTATTTCAATTAAAAGACATTACTCTGTGTTTTTATTAAATTTGACTATGGGATTAGTAATGGGGGTGTTTGATAGATGTCTCTCCATCAATAACCCCTGGGCTTGATGTTAATGAACATAAAACTGCTGCCAGCAACCCCAAAACTTTTTCCCCACTTGTCACTGCAGCAAGGCAAGTGGGAAGAGCTGGGCAAAGTGTCAGAATTGGCAAATCTAAAGGATTTTCTGGGGTGGCTGTGTGCTACTATTTTTAGGCTGGTGAGGGCCATTATCCATGACCCATTAACAGTCTGAGAATATCAGCCCCAAGCTGTTTGTTTTAGCTTGGCTGCTTATCAAAAATAATTATATAATTTAAAAATAGGTGTGGGACCCATATATTTTTGATAGCCAGCCAAGATAAAGCTGTAAGCTGTGGGCCTTCTCCCCATAATCCCCATCAGTGCCTTCTCCATCACCCTAATATTGCCTTCTCCACATCACCCCCATCATTGCCTTCTCCCCATCACCCCCATCATTGCCTTCTCCCCATCACCCCCATCATTGCCTTTTCCGCCACCTACACACACACAGCACCATTCACCTCTCTGCACATTCACCCGCAGTTCTACTCATGCACGCACACACACACCACCACTCATCTCTACACACACACACACACAACATACAAAAAGAACACACACACAGCACAGGCAGTGATGGGGAGAAGGCAATGATGGGGTGATGGAGAAGGCAATGATGGGTTTGATGGGGAGAAGGCAATGATGGGGTGATGGGGAAAAGGCAATAATAGAGGTGATGGAGAGGCAATGGTGGGGGTGATGGGGAGAAGGCAATGATGGGGTGATGGCGAAGGCAATGATGGGTTTGATGGGAAAAGGCAATAATAGGGGTGATGGAGAAGGCAATGATGGGGTGATGTGGAGAAGGCAATAATGGGGGTGATGGAGAAGGCAATGATGGGGTGATGTGGAGAAGGCAATAATGGGGGTGATGGAGGCAGTGATACTGCAGCTGCGAGAGAGCGTGGAGACAGGTGAGAGGTGCTGTGTGTTGTTTTGTATGTTGTGTGTGTGTAGAGATGAGTGGTGGTGTGTGTGTTGTGCGTGCAAGAGTAGCACTGCGGGGGAATGTGCAGAGAGGTGAATGGTGCTGAGTGTGTCTGTGTGTGTAGGTGGAAGAAAAGGCAATGATGGGGGTGATGGGGAGAAGGCAATGATGGGGGTGACAGGGAGAAGGCAATGATGGGGTGATGAGAAGGCAATGATGGGGTGATGGGGAGAAGGCAATGATGGGGGTGATGGGGGAAGGCAATGATGGGGGTGATGGGGAAGGCGGTGATGGGGAGAAGGCAATTATGGGGATGATGGGGAGAAGGCAATGATGGGAATGGTGGTGGAGGAGGAAATGATGGAAGTGGTGGAATGGGCAATGATGGGAGGGGGGAGAAGGCAATGATGGAAATGGGGAGAAGGGAATGATGGTGGTAGTGGAAAAGACTGATGGGAGTAGTGGAGAAGGAGGGCATGATGAGGGTGGTGGAGGAGAAGGCAATGATGGAGGTGGTGGAAAGGGCAATGATGGGGGTGATGGAGAAGGCAATTATGGGGTGGTAGGGAACAAGGCAATGATGGAGCTGGTGGAAAGTGCAATGATGGGGTGGGGGGAAAAAGCAATGATGATGGGGTGGTGGGGTAGAATGCAATGATGGTGGTGGTGGAAAGGGCAATAATGGAGTTGGTGGGGGAGGAGGAAATGATGGAGGTGGTGGATGGGCAATGATGGTGTGGCAGGGGAGAAAGCAATGATGGTGGTGGGGAAGAAAGCAGTGATGGAGGTGGTGAAGATAGCAATGATGGGGTAAGGGAGAGGACAATAATGGAATGCGGGGAGGAGGACAATGAGGGGTGTGGGAGATTGGGATGGGAGAAGTGGGCTTATAATGAGATGGAGGAAGACATTATTATTTTAGCTTATTAACACAGTCACTTAGTATATAGTGTACTCATTATGTCTAACACAGTCCCTTAGCATATAGTGTACATATTTATTATGTATAACACAGTTCCTTAGTATATAGTGTACTCACTAATTCTGTATAACACCTTCCTTAGTTACATAGTTTCCTCATTTATCAAGTATAACACCGTCCCTTATTACATGCCATCCTCTCTAGTTACTGTATACAGTGCCTACAAGTAGTATTCAACCCCCTGCAGATTTAGCAGGTTTACACATTCGGAATTAACTTGGCATTGTGACATTTGGACTGTAGATCAGCCTGGAAGTGTGAAATGCACTGCAGCAAAAAATAATGTTATTTCTTTGTTTAATTTTTTTTTAAATTGTGAAAAGTTTATTCAGAGGGTCATTTATTATTCAACCCCTCAAACCACCAGAATTCTGTTTGGTTCCCCTAAAGTATTAGGAAGTATTTCAGGCACAAAGAACAATGAGCTTCACATGTTTGGATTAATTATCTCTTTTTCCAGCCTTTTCTGACTATTTAAGACCCTCCCCAAACTTGTGAACAGCACTCATACATGGTCAACATGGGAAAGACAAAGGAGCATTCCAAGGCCATCAGAGACAAGATCGTGGAGGGTCACAAGGCTGGCAAGGGGTACAAAACCCTTTCCAAGAAGTTGGGCCTACCTGTCTCCACTGTTGGGAGCATCATCCGGAAGTGGAAGGCTTATGGAACTACTGTTAGCCTTCCACGGCCTGGACAGCCTTTGAAAGTTTCCTCCCGTGCCGAGGCCAGGCTTGTCCGAAGAGTCAAGGCTAACCCAAGGACAACAAGGAAGGAGCTCCGGGAAGATCTCATGGCAGTGGGGACATTGGTTTTAGTCAATACCATAAGTAACGTACTCCACCGCAATGGTCTCCGTTCCAGACGAGCCCGTAAGGTACCTTTACTTTCAAAGCGTCATGTCAAGGCTCGTCTACAGTTTGCTCATGATCACTTGGAGGACTCTGAGACAGACTGGTTCAAGGTTCTCTGGTCTGATGAGACCAAGATCGAGATCTTTGGTGCCAACCACACATGTGACGTTTGGAGACTGGATGGCACTGCATACGACCCCAAGAATACCATCCCTACAGTCAAGCAAGGTGGTGGCAGCATCATGCTGTGGGGCTGTTTCTCAGCCAAGGGGCCTGGCCATCTGGTCCGCATCCATGGGAAGATGGATAGCACGGCCTACCTGGAGATTTTGACCAAGAACCTCCGCTCCTCCATCAAGAATCTTAAGATGGGTCGTCATTTCATCTTCCAACAAGACAACGACCCAAAGCACACAGCCAAGAAAACCAAGGCCTGGTTCGAGAGGGAAAAAATCAAGGTGTTGCAGTGGCCTAGTCAGTCTCCTGACCTTAACCCAATTGAAAACTTGTGGAAGGAGCTCAAGATTAAAGTGCACATGAGACACCCAAAGAACCTAGATAACTTGGAGAAGATCTGCATGGAGGAGTGGGCCAAGATATCTCCAGAGACCTGTGCCGGCCTAATCAGGTCTTATAAAAGACGATTATTAGCTGTAATTGCAAACAAGAGCTATTCCACAAAATATTAAACCTAGGGGTTGAATAATAATTGACCCACACTTTTATGTTTAAAATGTATTAAAATTTAACTGAGCCACATAATTTTTTGTTTTTTTAAGATTTATGCATCTGTTAATAAATCCTGCTCTTGTTTGAAGTTTGAAGGCTCTAACTTATTTGCATCTTATCAAACCTGCTAAATCTGCAGGGGGTTGAATACTACTTGTAGGCACTGTATATGTTGCGTCACTTATTATATAGCTTCCTCTGCTGTTATGTACAGTGCTTTCTCTTACATAGTGTATTCTTGTTAATTTTGTTGTTCACAGCACCCTCTTTTATTACATAGTCCACTCTCTTTTTAGATATAAAATGACTGCTGATGGAGCAGTCGGTGACCAGACTACCAGTCCATCAGCTCCTCCATTGGAAAGGAAGCTTTCCCATGCTCCATCAGCCATCATTACATTATACAGCTAATAAGACAGGACAGTATGTAATAAAAAACAGGGCTCTATATAATCCAATATGTAATGGATGCTACTGTACAAGAGAGGGCACTGTATAGGGGACAGCAATATACATAATAAAGGAGACTATGTAATATATATGTGTGCACATTTATGTGTGTGTGGTTAGATATATATGTAGCTTTGTTGCCATAAAAGGAAAGGGACCCAGACACATTTCTTGCACAGGGGCTCTAAGCTGTCAGTGTCCGCCCCTGGCTACACTATTTTTTTTGCTTGCCTTGATACAATAGAACACTGATGGGTGGCCAAGCTAGGCAAATGTTTTATGTGGGAAAATAACTTCATTTCATATAAATGAAGTTATTACATCTATTATGGAATCTATATTATAATGGGCTAAGCGTTACTCTGTCCGAAGTCTTTATAGACTGCGCAAGTGCGACGCGCCTGTGCAGTCTGGCTCCAGACAGAATGAGGCAGCCAGTGGTGAGGAGTGTGTATGGCGCTGGAGATGGCGGTACCGTACACACTGCATACCGCCATCTCCGATGCCATACTTACATACTTATCTGACCGGGAGGAGCGTTGCCGCGGCGCTTCTCTTCGGCCGGAGACCGGGGCGGGAGTGAGGCTGGAATCGCGCATGCGCATAGCGCGATCTGGCATCATTTTACTGAAGACACTTGCAGTGTGTCTTCAGCAATATGGCACCGGACAGCGCTATGGGCATGCGCGTACTCCGGCGCCTGACTCCACCCCCGGCCTCCAGCAGAACATGGTGACAGCGCTGGAGCACAGGAAAGAAGGGTGAACCCCTCTCCATAATCTTTGAAAATTCTTGGAGAACAGGAGAAGTCCCAGAAGACTGGAGAAGAGCAAATATTGTTCCTATCTTCAAAAAGGGGAAGAAGGTGGACCCAAGCAACTATAGACCGGTGAGTCTGACTTCTATACCAGGAAAGATCTTTGAACAAATTATTAAACAACATGTATGTCAGTACCTGGATAAGAATGAAGTGATTAAACAAAGTCAGCATGGGTTTGTAACTAATAAGTCATGTCAGACTAACTTAATTTCCTTCTATGATGGAATCACTGATTAGGTGGATCAAGGAAATGCTGTAGATATAGTATATCTTGACTTCAGCAAAGCATTTGACAAAGTATCTCATACAATCCTTACTGAAAAAATGACTAAATATGGAATGGACAAGGCAACTGTTAGGTGGATTCATAACTGGCTTAGTGATCGGACCCAAAGAGTGGTCGTAAATGGCTGCACATCCAGTTGGAAGAATGTCTCATGTGGGGTACCACAGGGCTCTGTCCTGGGCCCTGCATTGTTCAACATCTTTATCAACGATTTAGATGAAGGAGTTGAGGGTAAACTGATTAAATTTGCTGATGACACAAAGCTAGGAGGGATAGCTAATACTAGAGAAGAGAGAGAGAGGATTCAAAAAGATATAAATAAACTAGAGAAGTGGACAGCAACTAACAGAATGGTTTTTAACAGGGAAAAATGCAAAGTACTACATCTGGGCAATAAAAATGAAAAAAGCATATACAGAATGGGAGGAATAGGCCTAAGCAACAGCACATGTGAAAAAGATTTGGGTATACTAATAGATCACAGACTGAAAATGAGTCAACAGTGTGATGCAGCAGCAAAAAAGGCAAATGCAATTCTAGGATGTATTAACAGAAGCATACAGTCTAGATCACGTGAAGTCATTATTTTCCTCTACTCCTCTTTGGTCAGACCTCATCTGGAATATTGTGTCCAGTTTTGGACACCACATTTTAAAAAAGACATCAACAAACTGGAGCAAGTTCAGAAAAGAGCAACCAGAATGGTGACCGGTCTGCAAACCCTGTCTTATGAGGAAAGGTTGCAGGATTTGGGATTGTTTAGTTTGCAAAAGCGAAGACTGAGAGGAGACTTAATAGCTGTCTACAAATATCTAAAGGGCTGTCACATTGTAGAAGGATCAACTTTATTCTCATTTGCACAAGGAAAGACTAGAAGCAATGGGATGAAACTGAATGGGAGGAGACACAGATTAGATATTAGAAAAAACTTTTTGACAGTTAGAGTGATCAATGAGTGGAACAAGCTGCCACGAGAAGTGGTGAGTTCTCCTTCAATGGAAGTCTTCAAACAGAGGCTGGACAGACATCTGACTGGGATGATTTTGCGAATCCTGCTTTGAGCAGGGGGTTGGACCAGATGGCCCAGGAGGTCCCTTCCAACTCTACGATTCTATGATTCTATGTTTTTTTTGTATGTGTGTACTATTAATAGGAGTGAGGGGACCATGCATACCAGGATAGGAGAGGTGAGAGGACCATGCATACCAGGATAGGGGAGGTGAGAGGACCATGCTTACCATGATTGGGGGATGAGGGGTACCATGCATACCAGGATTGGGGGATGACAGGACCATGCATACCAGGATTGGGGGATGAAGGGTACCATGCATACCAGGATAGGGGGGTTGAGAGGACCATGCATACCAGGATTGGGGGATGAGGGGTACCATGCATACCAGGATTGGGGTATGAGGGGTACCATGCATACCAGGATAGGGGGTGAGGGGACCATACATACCAGGATTGGGGGATGAGGGGTACCATGCATACCAGGATAGGGGGATGAGGGGTACCATGCATACCAGGACTGGGGGATGAGGGGTACCATGCATACCAGGATTAGGGGATGAGGGGTACCATGCATACCAGGATTGGGGGATGAGGGGTACCATGCATACCAGGATTGGGGGATGAAGGATACCGTGCATACCAGGATGGGGAGTGAGGGGACCATGCATATCAGGATAGGGGGGTGAGAGGACCATGCATACCACAATTGGGGGATGAGGGGTACCATGCATACCAGGATTGGGGGATGAGGGATACCATGCATACCAGGTTGAGAATGGGGTGCCATGCATACCAGGATTGGGGGCGTGAGATGACCATGCATATCAGGATTGGGGGATGAGGGGTACCATGCATACCTGGATTGGGGGATGAGGGGTACCATGCATACCATGATAAGGGGTGAGGGGACCGAACAAACCAGGATAGGGGGTGAGGGACTACCATGCATACCATGATTGAGGGATGAGGGGTACCATGCATGCCAGGATAGGGATGAGGGAGTACCATGCATACCAGGATTGGGGGGGTGAGAGAGCCATGCATACCTGGATTGGGCAATGAGGGTACCATGCATACTAGGATTGGGGGATGAGAGGTCTATGCAAACCAGGATAGGGGGTGAGGGGGCCATACATACCTGGATTGGGCAATGAGGGTACCATGCATACTAGGATTGGGGGATGAGAGGTCTATGCAAACCAGGATAGGGGGTGAGGGGGCCATACATACCGGGATAGGGGGTGAAGGGGCCATGCATACCAGGATTGGGGGTGAGGGGACCATGCATACCAGGATTGGGGGGTGAGGGGACCATGCATACCAGGATTGGGGGATGAGGGGTACCATGCATACTAGGATTGGGGGATGAGGGGTACCATACATACCAGGATAAGAGGTGAGGGGACCATACATACCAGGATAGGGATGAGGTAGTACCATGCATACCAGGATTGGGGGGTGAGGGGTACCATGTATACCAGGATTGGGGGATGAGAGGACTATGCAAACAAGGATAGGGGGTGAGGGGACCATACATACCAGGATAGGGGGTGAAGGGGCCATGCATACCAAGATTGGGGGTGAGGGGTCCATGCATACCAGGATAGGGGGTGAGGGGACCATGCATACCAGGATAGGGATGAGGGAGTACCTGCATACCAGGATTGGGGGGTGAGGGGACCATGCATACCAGGATTGGGGGATGAGGGGTACCATGCATACCAGGATTGGGGGATGAGGGGTACCATGCCTACCAGGATAAGAGGTGAGGGGACCATACATACCAGGATAGGGATGAGGGAGTACCATGCATACCAGGATTGGGGGATGAGGGGTACCATGCACACCAGGATAGGGGGGAGGGGACCATGCATACGAGGATAGGGATGAG
Organism: Dendrobates tinctorius; assembly: GCF_039654945.1. Taxonomy (NCBI): domain Eukaryota; kingdom Metazoa; phylum Chordata; class Amphibia; order Anura; family Dendrobatidae; genus Dendrobates; species Dendrobates tinctorius. Next base: position 23,180,195 of record NW_027361669.1, read on the forward strand.
GGAGTACCATGCATACCAGGATTGGGACATGAGAGGACCATGCATACCAGGATTGGGGGATGAGAGGACCATGCATACCAGGATGAAGAATGGGGTGCCATGCATACCAGGATTGGGAGGGATGAGGGTGCCATGCATACCAGGATAGGAATGAGGGGTGCCATGCATACCAGGATGAAGATTGGGGTGCCATGCATACCAGGATTGGGAGGGATGAGGGTGCCATGCATACCAGGATAGGAATGAGGGGTGCCATGCATACCAGGATAGGAGGGTGGCAGCACATACCAGGATGGGAGACCATATACCAATTCAAATGCTCGTCACACGGGCATAGAACGGGTTCATAGCTAGTGATAATATAAGAAACTCCATTCACTTTTCCATTTCAAATAAAGCAATAACTGCCATTATATTTTTTGTCTAAGGCAGCAAAAAAAAGTTCAGTAATATGAAGCGATTTACAACTGACATCTCTTCCTTTTTATTTGTCTTCCTCTCTGATCTGTTTATATATAAAATTTCATACCCAGGTGATTTGGCTTTATAAGTGAGCTCATTTACTTGACTTTCAGAGGCTCAATCTTAAAGCTTCATTACTCCAGCTGGATTATATTAAAAGTTCAAAAACATACACATTCAGCCACTGTGTTCCCCAGCAGCTTTGATAGTCTCTCAAAATCAAAGTCACAGTTGCCATTTTTCAAGAATTCATCATAATTAAAACCGACTGAATTCTGTTTCTTCAATAATAATGTCAGCTAAGCATAATTTTTCTTAGTAAGAACAAGTATCATATGCATAAAGAGGCATTCAAACTTTTAATGAATCTTTTTAAATCTCCTTGGCAGCATATAGCGATGGATTCCATCACGGACCTTCCTATCTCTTCCGGCTGTTCTATTGTTTGGATCATCATGGATCGCTTTTCTAAGATGGCTCACTTTATTCTGCTACCCCAGAACTTGCGGATTATTTTATTCAGCACATTTTCCGTCTCCATGGATTCCCTCTCCACATCGTGTCTGACAGGGGTGTCCAGTTCACCTTGAAGTTCTAGAAAGCAGTCTGTAAACTATTAAAAATAGAACTGGACTTTTCTTCTGCGTGCCACCCACAATCCAATGAGCAAGTGGAGAGGACCAATCAAATCCTGTCTGGATTCCACCACCACTTCGTCAATGCGCACCATGACGACTGGGTAGAGTTATTGCCCTGGGTGGAATTCTCCTACAGCAATCACGTAAGTGAATCTTCTGGAAAATCTCTCTTTCAGATTGTCTTTGGACTCCAACCCGGAGTCCCTCTTCCTATCTCTGGACCATCTGGCATTCCTGCAGCCGATACCTTCTCAGAAGAATTCTCAAAGGTGTGGCGTGACACAAAATTTGCTTTGGAAAGAGCCTCTGAACGTATGAAGAAGCATGTGGATAAGCGACGTTTGGGTGCTCCCACCTTTTGACTCGGTGATAAGGTATGGCTCTCCTCCAAGTATATCGTCTGGAGATGCCTTCTTACAAATTAGGTCCCCATTTCATTGGTTTCTTTGAAGTCCTGAGCCAAATCAACCCAATTTCATACAAACTTTTCATGTCTCCCTCCTTAAACCAGTAGTTTTGAGCTCCTTCTTTAAAGACCCGGGTGCCACTCCTATCTCTGAGGATAATGTCTTTGACGTAGAATGTATCTTGGCCACTAGGAAAGTAAGGGGTAGGACCTTTTATCTGGTGGACTGGAGAGGCTTTGGTCCTGAGGAGAGGTCATGGGAGCCTAAAGAGAACATCCAGGCTCCTCCTACTAAAGAGATTCTAGGCAGGCTTGAAAAAGAGGGGGCGTAAAGAAGGGGATACTGTTACATCAGTGCCCATACCGCAGCGAGACCCTCAGCGGGGTTCCCGTCCTCATGCTGCGGTGGCCATACCTCAGCGAGACCCCCGGCGGGGCCCTTGCTCTCAATCTGCTGCCTGCTGTCCTGCTTCTTCCTCTGCTTCCTGGCATGCGGCCAGCTCAGCCCCTAGTATGAGATTAAGGCCACGAGCGCTCACTAGGTCTCTTAAAGAGACAGCAAGCATTTTTCAAAATGAGTAATTAACCAATGGCAGCGCACTGATTGCTATTTCTGGAGCAACGAGTATCTACTGTTGCTAGTTCTGGTTCTGTGTCTGCTCTGTCTGCGCTTCTGCAGTATTCCGTCTAGTACTCTGCTTACACTGTTTGTTTCCGCAGAATATCTGTGACCTGTTATTTGGCTGTCCAAGACGACGTTTGTACCAGCTGCTTCTGTTCCGTCTCATCCCGCCGCTTAGCCATCCTAACCTCTGGAATATGCCAGTTCCTTTAGAGCCAGCTTCCACCTGCATACCTGAAATTCGCTGGTCACCATCAGTGCCAGCTTCTATCCGCATAACTGGTACCTGCCGGTCAGCTCCACCATACCTGTATATTCTGTTTACCCGTTTGTCCCGCTGGGACAGCTGCCACGTGTCTGGAGTCTGACTGGAGGTAGCACCTGTGTCCTCCTGGTATTCCATTCTGATCCCGTTCGAGGGGTGTTACTACGGATACCTGGGGTTCACTAGTCATGCCCCCTTTGGAGCCGGACCGTGGTCCCATGGTTCCACTCAAAAAATAAACGAATGTGCCTGTGCCTCTGCTTCCATTCATTACAGAATGATTTGAGACCCAGGTTCCCCCTAGAGGTCTGGGACATATGCTCTGCTGCCACAGTATGAGACACGGGCTTAAGGTTGGTGTAATCAGAGGTGGTAGGTAGGGGCCTATTCTCTGATCTTAGGGGTGATGGCTCACTCAACGGCCTCGTAGACTCCTTAGAACATGTGGTTGCATCAGCTTTTGTCCCACTCAGGATGATCCTGATCTACGATAACATTCACAGAACGCTGGCTGCCAAGGCATCTGAGGATGCAGCCGCGCTTGCCCCATGGGTGTCAGACTCCTCCGAGGGCGAGGTTGCGCACCAAATCCTACACTGATGTAGCTCTGGCATGGCCTGTTCATCTGCTGATGATTCCTCAGAGGTGGACGCTGCAACTTCTGGTCCCCGCTGTGATGAAACTGGCCCCAGAGATGAAGGTTCTGCTATGTGTCTGGGTCCCTGTTCTGGCTCCTGACATCATGGAAGCTGTTCCTCGTTTACCTGGGACTCCGGCACAGCACACTCCCTCGGCGGACGGTCCGCTGGAGTGTCCACTGACTCCGCCGTGGGGGTACGAGGCTCTGCAATCTGGCGGTGGGGAGGCCCACGTCTAGTCAGCCACCACAGATCCTTTTCCTCATGTATTATGTCCTCTGCAAGCAATCTTCTGGCACCATTTCTGTGCCGTTACACCCACGAAGGGTGTCATTACAGTCCTTTTTGGCGCAAAAGTCCTACAACTTCATGGCTGTCATTTTAATGCTCACAAAGTCAGTCACAAGCACATCTTTTGTCAAATCCAGTTCTTCAGTCACATCCAACGTTTTACTCACAATTTCTGCATCTACAGTCCTTAGGTCAAACTTGTCACATCCAAATCTTTATTGGTCTTTTTGCTGTTCACATCGAGAACACTTGAATCAATATCTTCTTTTCTTGCGGTTGTAATGTGTCAGCATCCTGCCGACTAACACAATTGTAAAAGTCGGCCAGGGAGGTAGTCGTGGCTGAGGTTGTCGGGCATTGTACATCCTGGCCTCCCTCTACAGGAAAACGGTACCTTTTCTCTTGCATGTTACAATTGGTACTCACGGTGCTGTCAGCGTCTTCTTGGCTGCGCTGACTTGAAGCTGGTCCTGGATCCCAAAGAATAGAGACACAGTCCAGAGCAACTCTTAGCTAAACATATTTATTTACTTCAGGACACACCACATCCACATAGTATACAGCATTTCCATCATAGTGTAGACGGCACATTACTTCATCTTTTTCTTCACTGTTCCTTGCGTCGCTAAGTGTTTCCACGGGACGGTGTGTCTCAGACGACCCTTCAGTGTCCTCCCAGTGGAAAGTCACCACAGTAGAGCGTTCTCCCGTCTGCTTCACCTCAGACAACAGAGATCCAGCCCGCAAGGCTGTCCACCACATACTGGAGTGACCTGCCCATACACTTTTACAGTGACCCTCCATCTTCCTCTGTTTCCATATTTTCCCCTCTACTGCTGGTTGTGCTGTATCTTGTTCTTCTCTAAGTTCCCCCCATGGATGGCTAGGAATACCCTTTAAGTTACGGGGTACATAGCCCTTCCGAGCCCTAAGGTATCTATCCCGGACTGACTAGATACAGAAAGATCTTCTTGACTATTCCCCAGCTAACCCCTCCTATAGTTAACTCTTATATTACTAACTCTACAGTAGTGACCTCTATGCCCCCATCTAGTGGCCACAACCCAGACTGCACTATCCCTACCATATAAAGGTAACAGCATTAAGCAACAACAATATAAATATATTAAATATATGCATACAATAAGAAGGCTTAAAGGGGTTAATTCTCCAACCGCTTACATATTAATAAATTTTTACTCATTGGAAACCATTATGAACACGCCCCCAGTGAAAACCATCTGATAAGACCCAGTTGGACCTAACAAAAATTAACTTATTAGGAATGAAATAGTTTGGGGGCTAATATGTCCACAAGGGAGAGAGAATTTTTTTAAAAAAGAAGTTTAATTGCACTTTGCAGAAAATATTGCATTTTGTGTCCATTTCAACATGGATAATTTGATGAATGGTCTTCTTAAATGATAATAGGCCAGTTTTGGATTTCACAGTAAAATACGAATTGAGTGGCCTCCTTAGGGTAAAAATGTTCAGCATGGCCCACACTGAGGCTTGTATTTTCCAATGTGGGGCTATGAGAAAGTATATTTCCTGATAGATCCAATTATTTATGTAATTGCAAAAAAAGGCTAATAAAACAAAGCTTATCCATAAATTAATTATAAAAATCAAAAAGCATAAAATGGATACAAGATCAAGTAGTAGAAAAATGAATATATTTAATTTTTATTAATAAATATACAAAAAACTGACATGTAAAAATACAGGATAAAAAATTCCTATAATAGTAAAGAAGGAAATAGCGACACCTAAGTGCCACGTCCAATATGGTTGGTATACAAATTAATAATTATGAAAAACCAGGGTACAAGGGAGAGTAATCCAAAAAATTATATACTAATAATAGTACACAGTACAATCAATCATAAAAACCCTTTTCATTATACAAGACTTACTGTATATATAAAGTGGCAAGTGCAGCAACGTCATCATATCAGACCTACAAATAAATAGAGACAGCCATTCATAATGAAAAAAGGCAGGATTGTGCAAATTCATTCAGTGCAATTGAAAAAATACATTGATAATGAAGGGATAAAAGACCCTGATAGGTATAGAAGTCATGTGGTCAGCTAGGCATACAGAAGATAAAAAGACCAACCTTAATGAGGACGTGGGAAGAGGGACCCAAATGCGCATTTTGCAATCATGCTTCTTCAGGGGGTGTGGTGTCATTGTACAGATTGGCTGGTTTATATACTGGTGGTGATTGGAGCCCATGCACGCGGTTGTGATTGGCGTTTCCGGCGGCACAACGAAAGCCAGAAACTGAGGCCTCGGCGTCCGACGTCACAAATCCACGCCCACCGCTGACGTGTCAGCTAGATGGCCACAGAATCCGAGACGTCACATAGATGCGTATCCGTGGCAACGGCATAACATAGGTCACAGGAAGCGCACACCACAGCAGGGCTACCGGAAGGGAACGTAAAGAAGGCGCAAATGAGGGCAAGAATCACAAAAGAAAAAAAGAAAAGAAGAAATTGGTGCACATATCTTACAGGATAATCAAGAAGTATCACCCAATGATGAAATAAAGAGGTGCAAAGAAGGAAAGAAAATAACCAGGGACAAAAATCTGAAAATAAGTGAAAAAAAAAATTAAAAAGTGCATCATAAAGTAATAAAAAAGAATAATTCTTTATTAATTACCGTAATCTAAATGATTGTAATGATAAGAAACAGAAAGGGAAAGAACTAATATACAGTGGGGCAAAAAAGTATTTAGTCAGTCAGCAATAGTGCAAGTTCCACCACTTAAAAAGATGAGAGGCGTCTATAATTTACATCATAGGTAGACCTCAACTATGGGAGACAAACTGAGAAAAAAAAATCCAGAAAATCACATTGTCTGTTTTTTTTTTCATTTTATTTGCATATTATGGTGGAAAATAAGTATTTGGTCAGAAACAAAATTTCATCTCAATACTTTGTGATATATCCTTTGTTGGCAATGACAGAGGTCAAACGTTTTCTGTAAGTCTTCACAAGGTTGCCACACACTGTTGTTGGTATGTTGGCCCATTCCTCCATGCAGATCTCCTCTAGAGCAGTGATGTTTTTGGCTTTTCGCTTGGCAACACGGACTTTCAACTCCCTCCAAAGGTTTTCTATAGGGTTGAGATCTGGAGACTGGCTAGGCCACTCCAGGACCTTGAAATGCTTCTTACGAAGCCACTCCTTCGTTGCCCTGGCGGTGTGCTTTGGATCATTGTCATGTTGAAAGACCCAGCCACGTTTCATCTTCCATACCCTTGTTGATGGAATGAGGTTTGCACTCAAAATCTCACGATACATGGCCCCATTCATTCTTTCATGTACCCGGATCAGTCGTCCTGGCCCCTTTGCAGAGAAACAGCCCCAAAGCATGATGTTTCCACCACCATGCTTTACAGTAGGTATGGTGTTTGATGGATGCAACTCAGTATTCTTTTTCCTCCAAACACGACAAGTTGTGTTTCTACCAAACAGTTCCAGTTTGGTTTCATCAGACCATAGGACATTCTCCCAAAACTCCTCTGGATCATCCAAATGCTCTCTAGCAAACTTCAGACGGGCCCGGACATGTACAGGCTTAAGCAGTGGGACACATCTGGCACTGCAGGATCTGAGTCCATGGTGGCATAGTGTGTTACTTATGGTAGGCCTTGTTACATTGGTCCCAGCTCTCTGCAGTTCATTCACTAGGTCCCCCCGCGTGGTTCTGGGATTTTTGCTCACCGTTCTTGTGATCATTCTGACCCCACGGGGTGGGATTTTGCGTGGAGCACCAGATCGAGGGAGATTATCAGTGGTCTTGTATGTCTTCCATTTTCTAATTATTGCTCCCACAGTTGATTTCTTCACTCCAAGCTGGTTGGCTATTGCAGATTCAGTCTTCCCAGCCTGGTGCAGGGCTACAATTTTCTTTCTGGTGTCTTTTGACAGCTCTTTGGTCTTCACCATAGTGGAGTTTGGAGTCAGACTGTTTGAGGGTGTGCACAGGTGTCTTTTTATACTGATAACAAGTTTAAACAGGTGCCATTACTACAGGTAATGAGTGGAGGAAAGAGGAGACTCTTAAAGAAGAAGTTACAGGTCTGTGAGAGCCAGAAATCTTGATTGCTTGTTTCTGACCAAATACTTATTTTCCACCATAATATGCAAATAAAATGAAAAAAAAACAGACAATGTGATTTTCTGGATTTTTTTTTCTCAGTTTGTCTCCCATAGTTGAGGTCTACCTATGATGTAAATTACAGACGCCTCTCATCTTTTTAAGTGGTGGAACTTGCACTATTGCTGACTGACTAAATACTTTTTTGCCCCACTGTATACTGTATATGAAACCAATAAATATCAGCAACACATACTAGTGAGCACATGGTACAAAATATATGTATATTAAAAATATTATATCCATGCATGGATGAGCATAAAGTGATTAACATAAATATTATAGAATGTTTCTCTTTTTATAAAAGAGAAAATATATACAATAATTATGCGTGACACCTTTCAATTAAAAGGTGCAGAAGATACATAAATCTTTATAGAAAAATAAATTAAATACATTAATTTTTTTGTATATGTATTAATAATAATTGAATATATTCATCTTTCTACTACTTGCTCTTGTATCCAATTATATATGTGAATATTAATGTCCAAGAAGTAATAATTCAATAATCTAGTACCCCAGAATCCAAATTATCATAGTATTCCGAAAATATACTCTTGAAATTATATATCTACATATAAAACTATTCAAAAAGGGTAAAGTTGGGTCACAGACATTGTGAAATAATACTGCCAGTGTTTGACGAAAGGAGAACATTTATACAGTAATCCTTTAAGATGCTTGAGGGCTGTCTGCTGGCCATGTAAGAACATAATTAATATGTAGGAATGTCTGCTTGGCTGTTTCTATGGCAACAAATGCTCAAGTCACTTTCCAATAAAATGTTAGTGGATGATTGTGTCTTGCTTCTTTGAACTGGCAATTAAAATAGATTTTTAATATTTCTTTTAGCATTCCATGCACTTAAATTTTATGCAAAAGAATTTAACAAAAAATTGGAATTGCCGGCAACTTCTTTTGCACAAGAAGACTGGTACTATAGCTCTTTTTTTAATAGCTATCTTTATTGAACTTTGATTTTCCTGCTGATTTAGACCCTTGAAAATAATTCTGTCACTTCATAACAAGAAATAGGCAATCAAAACTGGATTTAGATTTGTATATTAAGCAAATTGGTTTTCTCGGATGAAGAAATCTGCCATTTCTATTTAGTGCATGTATGGCAGGACATGATTGATCTCCTTTTATCATTCAGTTCTAAATATATTGAATATACTCTCTAAAGCTAAGGGAACTGCATCACTCGAAGTCACAGAAAGCAAAGAAGGCACATAAAATCCATCTTCTCAAATTGGTGTAAGTGTATGAAGACTGTGTACATGCCAGAGAGAAAATCTATGGCTGATCTTGGAATGCAAGAAACGAGTTTTGTTAATGAGAGTAGCACATAAAAATAGCTATGACATATTGTTAGGTTGAACAATAAGAAATGTTCACTAGTTGCCTGCTCCTGGCCCAATGGGTATTGATCAGTGCACACTAAAGCAATCACACCACAGAGTCGGATGTAACCTCTCTTTGATCAATCTATGGCACAGCTCCAAGAGAGAAAGAGAGAGCGCTTTCTTGATTCAAACATAGGTTTATATATCCCCTGTAAGGGGGCTCAGTTAACTCTAAATTGGGAGTGTTTGGATGTATTCCATTGGTTAGTGGGTTAGGCAGTGAACTAGTTCGGATCCTTGAGGTCATCAGGCTGGGTTGGTCCATGAGGTCATCAAAGTGGGTGTCGTCATGGGTGCATCAATGGAGCACATGGTGTGTGGTGTATGATGAAACAGGAAAAGGCGGATCCATGAAGCACATGGTGTGTGGTGAAACAGGAAATTCCAGATCCATGATCACATGGTGTGTGATGAAAACAGGAAATGGCAGCCATCTTTAGTGTCACACTTTGATCTGAAAAAGCTCATGTAAGGTGAGATAATAGACTTTTTGGGTAGTTCCTCTCCATCTCTTATGTCTTGAGGTTAATTAAGTATTTGATCTTAAGGCTTTCCTCAACAATATGACAGAAAGAAATATTCAGAAGTAGAAGGAGAACAATGGATCTAAAATCAATATCCTTCACTCCCTTCACAACTATAAAAGAATAACACAGATGTTTTGTATGTTGCATTTTGTCCCAAATGTATAATGTATTTAAAATTGTGGCCAAAAAATTCTGAAGACTTAGAGTGGTCAGAGCTTTACTTTTTTGACATTTAGATCTAAGTACCCTACATAGATAGTGTAGATCTGGGATGCTAAGGGCCTATCATTGGCAAAACCAGCGATTTGGGACCCACGGTTCAAATACATAAATTATAACCTGAAACTTGTTCAAAAATTGTCTATACTCCTGTATAATAATTTTGTTGCTCTTCAAAGTGATTTACGACAAAATTCTGTCGCAATTGCTTTTATGAACTTGTTCCAGAGAGTTAAATTAAATATTGGCCTGAAGCAAAGATAGAGAAGCTGTGCCATTGCAATTAACAGCAGGAGCCCAGCAGTGATTGAAAGCCAAGCTTCAAATGTAATTGAACAGGATCAGAGGATTCTCTTATGCTGGCCAATTGACCATAGTAGATACAATGATTAATCCCTTTACCCCTCAAGCCTGTTTTCACCTTCATGACCAGGCTAAATTTTATCATTCTCAGTAGTGTCACTTTATGTGTTAATAACACTGGAACAGATCCCTCTGATTTTGAGATAGTTTTTGCATGACATATTGTACTTCATAATGGTGATAAAATTTGATCGCTATGACTTGCATTTATTTGTGAAAAAAATGGAAAATTGGTGAAAATTTGTAAGAATTATGTCACACAAAATAGTTAATAAATAATATTTCCCACACGTCTACTTTACATCAGCGCAATTTTTGAAACCTAATTTTATTTTGGTAGGAAGTTAGAAGTGTTACAAGTTGACCAGCAATTTCAAATTTTTCAACAAAATTTACAAAACCATTTTTTTAATGATCACATTGAGGGTATGTTTCAACTGTCAGTAAGCCCTGCGGGTTGGACGCTGTGTACAGACGCAGCGTCTAACCCACAGCAGCCAGATTTTACAGCATAGTGGAGGGAATTTCATGAAATCACATCTCCACTATGCGTGCGTGCATGGACTCCTCCAGCATGCCTGCATAGCCTGACATGCGGCATGTCTTTCCAGACCACAGCATGTTTATTTATCTTGCGGAGACGCTCCATCTCCGCATGAAAAAGCACCCATACATTGTATAGGACGCGGTGAATTTGCATGGTTCAATGAAAACCGGTGTTCAAAAGCCAGCAGCGCTTTGGATGGAGCGTACATGAGCTGCATTCAAAGCGCTGCCAATTACTGACCTGAGAGGTATAGATGACAGAAAAAAACAGTATTGACACCATTCTAAAAACTGCACCCATCAAAGTGCTCAAAGTCACATTCAAGAAGTTAATTAACCCAATGAGTATGGCTTGCATCCTAGTTGTTGGAACAGTCTCCGATGCTGAGACAGTCTCTGTGAAGTGAGCAGAGCATAGTGGGAGCGTCCTCCTGTTGCTATGCCTCCCCTAGAGCTTGCAAAAGACACAGAGTATCAGCGTGCTGCGTCAGGTACCGCTGCCGTGTAGTAGCAAGACATGTTGAAAGGTGACTTCGCCATGAAGAAAGACTACGCCTTTGAAACATGTTGGCTTCTGGCCCATAAACGAGTCTGTCGCTCAGTATTGGTGACGTCACCTTTCACCACTCTCACCGATCACCTTACCACTACACGGTGGCGCTTCCTGTCGGAGCACGCCCATACTCTGTGTCTTTTGCAAGCTCTATGGGAGGAATAGCAACGGGAAGACACTCCAACTATGCTCAGCTCATTCCATGGAGACTGTCCCAGCACCGGAGACAGTCCCGGCAGCGGACAACTAGGATGCAAGCCACTCATCAGGTGATGAGTAAGTGCTGCATCCCTTATCAATCTATCGGCTAAGGGCTGTTTCGTGTTTTACATGCATGTTTTGTATGTTTTTGCAGCAGGTCTGTAGTGCAGTAGTTATCTGAATTTTACGATTTGGTGCATGTGCAAGTGCAACAGCTCATATACAGCCTTTGAGCGCCAGTGTGTTTTCTACTATTTTCAAAAGTTTATTAACCCTTAAGGTGTTTCACTGTTTCACAGAAACTGAAGCAATATGGAAAGAAAAAAATAACATTTAACTTTTTTTTACAAAAATTTAACTTTATATCAAATTTTTTTTATTTTTACTAGAGTAACAGGAGAAAATTAAGCCGAAAAATTATTGTGCAAATTTTCCGGAGTACGCCGTTACACCATATGTATGTGAAAAATACAGTTTGGGTGCACAGCAGAGCTCGTAAGGGATGGAGCACCGTTTCACTGTTCGAACACAAAATTGGCTGGAATCGAGAGCGGACTCCATGTTGCATTTGCAGAGCTCCTGATGTCGCTAAACAGTAGGAACCCCACACAGATGACCCAATTTTGAAAATTAGACCCCTTGAGGAATCTATCTAGATGTGTGGTGAGCACCTTGAACCCCCAGGTGCTTTACAGAGGTTTATAACGTAGAGTCGTGAAAATAAAAATGTTCTTTTAGCCCTTTTATTATCAAAAGTGTAAAAGAAAATGAAGCAAATAAATTGTTGTACAATTTTGTCATGAATCAGGACAGGGTGGTTCTGGGTCCGTCCTGGTCAGGTCAGAGTTAAGTCTGTCTGCCTCTCTTTGGTCCTGGGGTGGCTATTTAATGCTGGTAGTTCCTGGGTTCAGTGTCAGTGATATTTTTGCCTACTTGGTTTAGGTCACTGTCCCAGGTTACTCTCTGTATCGTTGATCCTCTGCATGTGTCTGTAAGCTGTGTATAAAATGAGGATGAATGAACTCATGGAGATCAACATCCAACACTGTGGAGACACCATCACATGTTTCTCAATGCAGTGATTCTAGAGCAATGCCCCCATCCCTTATAGGAAATATGTAAAAACATGCAAAACACAAGCCGCGGAGACACCATCACATGTTTCTCAACGCAAGCAATGACTAGCCAGGTCTTTCCCTGGGAAGGAACAACCACGGGAAGGGCAGTCTCCAATGAAGGAAACCACCTATGCCAAAACATGGTATCCATCCACAGAGAGCTGTTTCGGGGTATTGCCCCTCATCAGTGTGGGAGTAGGAAACTGGCCAGTAGGAGCAATGCCTAGTAGAAGACTGTGAAAAATGAGGATGAATGAACTCATGGAAATCAATATCCAACACTGCGGAGACACCATCACATGTTTCTCAACGCAGTGATTCTAGAGGAATGCCCCCATCCCTTATGGGAAATATGTAAAAACATGCAAAACACAAGCCGCGGAGACACCATCACATGTTTCTCAACGCAAGCAGTGACCTAGCCAGGTCTTTCCCCGGGAAGGAACAACCACGGGAAGGGCAGTCTCCAATGAAGGAAACCACCTATGCCAAAACATGGTATCCATCCACAGAGAGCTGTTTCGGGGTATTGCCCCTCATCAGTGTGGGAGTAGGAAACTGGCCAGTAGGAGCAATGCCTAGTAGAAAACTGTGAAAAATGAGGATGAATGAACTCATGGAGATCAACATCCAACACTGCGGAGACACCATCACATGTTTTTCAACACAGTGATTCCAGAGCAATGCCCCCATCCCTTATGGGAAATATGTAAAAACATGCAAAACACAAGCCGCGGAGACACCATCACATGTTTCTCAACGCAAGCAGTGACTAGCCAGGTCTTTCCCCGGGAAGGAACAACCACGAGAAGGGCAGTCTCCAATGAAGGAAACCACCTATGCCAAAACATGGTATCCATCCACAGAGAGCTGTTTTGGGGTATTGCCCCTCACCAGTGTGGAGTAGGAAACTGGCCAGTAGGAGCAATGCCTAGTAGAAAACTGTGAAAAATGAGGATGAATGAACTCATGGAGATCAACATCCAACACTGTGGAGACACCATCACATGTTTCTCAACACAGTGATTCTAGAGCAATGCCCCCATCCCTTATGGGAAATATGTAAAAACATGCAAAACACCAGCCGCGGAGACACCATCACATGTTTCTCAACGCAAGCAGTGACTAGCCAGGTCTTTCACCGGGAAGGAACAACCATGGGAAGGGCAGTCTCCAATGAAGGAAGCCACCTATTCGAAAACATGGTATCCATCCACAGACAGCTGTTCTGGGGAAAGACCTGGCTAGTCATTGTGTTATGATTGAGTCACCGTAGGAGGCAAAAACAGAAATGCTAGCTAAGTCCAGAAAACCAGAGAGGTTGGCAACTATCGGATTGCAGACCCCTGATCCTATCCACAACAACTAACAGTAGCCGTGGGGGGTTCCTACGATGCCCTAGACCTCTCGATCACAGCCGGAGAATTAAATAGGCCTAAAGAAAGAAAGGGGAAATCTAAACTGCCCCAGAGCAGACCCCAAAGCAATAGGCAGCCCCCAACATATAATGCGGTGAAGCAAGATGAAAACACTAACACAGACAGAAAGATAGACTGAGCAAAGACGGGGCCCAAGCTAACTAGATAGGAAAGGATAGGAAGGCTGCTGTCTGCAATCCGTGAAAAACCCTATGAAAATAAGAGCCAACAGATTGACAGTAAAAAAGGCCCTGAAGACGCTAGGCTTCAAAAAAGCTATGTCAGTACTCAGGAATATTCTGAAGACAGAGCAACTGGCAAAAGGAATGACAGAATCCAGAAAAGCAAGGAAAACAAAAACAAAACACAAATGCTAACAGGCAAAGCAGAAAACTTAGCTTTAGAGGAGCAGGAATCAGACTGGTGTCCTAGAAGTCCACAGAGAAATCACCCGCAGGGCAGAAGGGTGTCGGCAGCCTTATATCCAGTCCGTGACTCCACTCAGCCAGTCATCCTCATTAGGCTCAGGTGCCTGATAATCAGGCTCATTACCTTCCTTTACCAGAATAGGGAGTTCACCAGACCTCAGTGACGAAGGGGAAAATGAACTCACAACACATTGCTTGCATTGAGAAACATGTGATGGTGTCTCCGTGGCTTGTGTTTTTCATGTTTTTACATATTTCCCATAAGGGATGGGGCATTGCTCTAGAATCACTGTGTTGAGAAACATGTGATGGTGTCTCCGCAGTGTTGGGTGTTGATCTCCATGAGTTCATTCATCCTCATTTTTTACAGTCTTCTACTAGGCATTGCTCCTACTGGCCAGTTTCTTACTCCACACTGATGAGGGGCAATACCCCGAAACAGCTGTCTGTGGATGGATACCATGTTTTGGAATAAGTGGTTTCCTTAATTGGAGACTGCCCTTCCCGTGGTTGTTCCTACCCGGGGAAAGACCTGGCTAGTCATTGCTTGCGTTGAGAAACATGTGATGGTGTCTCCGCGGCTTGTGTTTTGCATGTTTTTACATATTTCCCATAAGGGATGGGGGCATTGCTCTAGAATCACTGCATTGAGAAACATGTGATGGTGTCTCCGCAGTGTTGGATGTTGATCTCCATGAGTTCATTCATCCTCATTTTTCACAGTCTTCTACTAGGCATTGCTCCTACTGGCCAGTTTCCTACTCCACACTGATGAGGGGCAATACCCCGAAACAGCTGTCTGTGGATGGATACCATGTTTTGGCATAGGTGGTTTCCTTCATTGGAGACTGCCCTTCCCGTGGTTGTTCCTTCCTGGGGAAAGAACTGGCTAGTCATTGCTTGTGTGCAGAAACATGTGATGGTGTCTCCGCGGCTTGTGTTTTGTAAGCTGTGTATGACCCGGTTTGACCACCCTGACTATTGTCTCTGTCTTTCTGATCGGTACTGACTCATCCCTCCTGGTTATCTGACCCCTTGGCTAGCCTCTGGTTATTCATCTGTCTTGTCACCGCTTACCTCGTTCCGGTCTGGCTTCTGACCCTTGGCTTTGCTCTCTGACTACATTATTGGTTTTGTCCTTTGTATTCTGTGCCCTCGACCAGCTCCACCCCCTGCAGTCACGTGACTATTTAGCTCCACCCCTGTGATCACATGACTGGCTAAGTTCATGTCCTGTGCGCACTTCACTCCTCGGTCTCCGCACACTCTGTCTAATGGCACACCTCCCTTGTTGGCGCCCCCAAGTTTAACTCCAGTGACTCTGTCCCCATATCACTACATTATCACTGACCTCACTTTTTTCTCAGGGGCTTTGGGATTCAATATTTGCTATTGACCCACTCCGTGCTCTGTCAGATCGGGTGGATAACCTGACCAAAATTATGCAGAACTTGTCAGTTGAGCAAAGCACGTTGCTCACTTACCACCTGCAGGTGCAAAGGGAGTTATTATTATTATTATTTATTGTTATATCGCCATTTATTCCATGGCGCTTTACATGTAAGGAGGGGTATACATAATAAAAACAAGTACAATAATATTAAACAATACAAGTCATAACTGGTACAGGAGGAGAGAGGACACTGCCCGCGAAGGCTCACAATCTACAAGGGATGGGTGAGAATACAGTAGGCGAGGGTAGAGCTGGTCATGCAGCGGTTTGGTTGATCGGTGGTTACTGCAGGTTATAGGCTTGTCGGAAGAGGTGGGTCTTCAGGCTCTTTTTGAAGGTTTCGATGGTAGATGAGAGTCTGATATGTTGTGGTAGAGAGTTCCAGAGTAGGGGTGATGCGCGAGAGAAATCTTGTATGTGATTGTGGGAAGAGGAGATAAGAGGGGAGTAGAGAAGGAGATATTGTGAGGATCGGAGGTTGCATGCAGGAAAGTACCGGGAGATGAGGTCACAGATGTATGGAGGAGACAGGTTGTGGATGGCTTTGTATGTCATGGTTAGGGTTTTGTACTGGAGTCTCTGGGCAATGGGGAGCCAGTGAAGGGATTGACAGAGGGGAGAAGCTGGGGAATAGCGGGGGGGACAGGTGGATTAGTCTGGCAGCAGAGTTTAGAATAGATTGGAGGGGTGCGAGAGTGTTTGAGGGGAGGCCGCTGAGCAGGAGGTTGCAGTAGTCAAGGCGAGAGATGATGAGGGCATGGACTAGGGTTTTTGCAGATTTTTGGTTGAGGAATGAACGGATTCGTGAAATATTTTTGAGTTGAAGTCGGTAGGAAGTGGAAAGGGCTTGGATATGTGGTTTGAAGGAGAGATCAGCGTCAAGGATTACCCCGAGACAGCGAGCTTGTGGGACTGGGGAGAGTGGGCAGCCATTTACTGTAATGGATAGGTTCGTTGGGGGGGTCACATGAGATGGGGGAAAGATGATGAATTCTGTTTTGTCCATGTTAAGTTTCAGAAATCTAGCAGAGAAGAAGGATGAAATAGTGGACAGACATTGAGGGATTCTGGTTAGTAGGGAGGTGATATCTGGTCCAGAGATGTAGATCTGTGTGTCATCAGCATAGAGATGATACTGAAAGCCATGAGATTCTATGAGCTGTCCCAGGCCAAAGGTGTAAGTGGAGAAGAGCAGGGGTCCTAGGACTGAACCTTGTGGGACTCCGACAGATAGGGGGCGAGGTGAGGAGGTGGTGTGTGAGTGGGAGGCGCTGAATGTCCGGTCTCTTAGGTATGATGAGATCCAGGATAGGGCCAAGTCTGTGATGCCAAGGGATGAGAGGGTCTGTAATAATAGGGAATGGTCCACTGTGTCAAAAGCAGCCGACAGGTCCAGGAGGAGGAGGACAGAGTAGTGTTGCTTGCTCTTGGCGGTTAAGAGGTTATTGGTGACCTTAGTAAGGGCAGTTTCAGTGGAGTGGTGTGACCCGAAGCCAGATTGTAAGCAGTCAAAGAGGGAGCAAGAAGAGAGATGGGAGGACAGTTCAAGGTAGACGTGTTGTTCCAGTAGCTTGGAGGCATAGGGGAGAAGTGATATAGGGCGATAGCTAGATAGAGAGGATGGGTCAAGAGAGGGCTTTTTGAGGATAGGTGTGATGGAGGCATGTTTAAAGCTTGAGGGGAAAACAACAGTTGTTAGTGATAGGTTGAAGAGATGGGTTAGGGTTGGGATGAAGACTGTGGTGAGGTTTGGGATGAAGTGGGATGGGATCGGGTCAAGAGCACAGGTGGTGAGATGTGATCTTGAGAGTAGAGTGGAGAGTCGATCTTCTGTAATGGTGGAGAAGTTGGTTTTGGAGGTGGAGGGCTGGGAAGTCGGGAGGAAGGGCTCTGGGGGTTGTTGACCAAAACTGTCTCTGATGTTATCAATCTTCTGCTTGAAAAATGAGGCAAAGTCTTCAGCTGAGATGAGTGGGGAGGGAGGAGGTGCTGGGGGACAGAGGAGAGAATTGAAGGTGTTGAATAACTGTTTAGGGTTGTGAGACAGGGAGGATATGAGAGATGAGAAGTAGGTTTGTTTAGCTGTGGCGAGTGTGGTCTTGAAAGTAGTGAGGGACTGTTTGAATGCGATGAAGTGGTCGTTGGAGTGGGATCTTTTCCATCTGCGCTCAGCAGCCCTTGAAGCTCGCCTCAGTTCTTTGGTCAGGCTGGTGTGCCAGGGCTGTCTGTTGATTTTGCGAGCTTTGGTATGTGTAATTGGGGCAGCAGATTCCAAAGCTACAGCTATTGTGGTGTTATATAGAGCAGCAGCGTCATCCGCATTGTGTAAGGAACTTATATCTGTGAGAGGGAGGAGGGATTCCGAGAATGAGTGTAGGTCAAGGTGTTTAAGATTTCTGCGAGGGTGTGAACGTTTGTGGGGTGGGGATTGTAGACATGGAGTGGAGAGGGAAGAGAATGTGAGAAGGTTGTGGTCAGAGAGAGGAAGAGGTGAGTTAGAGAGGTTAGATAGGGAGCAGAGGCGGGTGAAGATGAGGTCCAGTGTGTGGCCATCTTTGTGGGTGGCTGTAGAAGACCATTGAGTGAGGCCGAAGGAGGAAGTGAGAGATAGAAGTTTAGTGGCAGCTGAGAGGGAGGTGTCAATGGGGATGTTGAAGTCACCCATGATGATAGTAGGGATGTCCGCGGAAAGGAAATGAAGTAGCCAGGTGGTGAAGTGGTCAAAGAAGGTGGTGGCTGGCCCTGGGGGGGCGGTAGATGACAGCCAGTTGGAGGTTGGAGGGGGAATAGATGCGCACAGAGTGCACGTCAAAGGGAGGTAGGGTAACAGAGGTTGGCAATGGGATTGGGGTGAAGGAGCAGGTATCTGACAGGAGAAAACCAACTCCTCCGCCATGTTTGCTGCTGGGGCGGGGGGTGTGAGAAAGGTGGAAGCCACCATATGAAAGTGCAGCAGAAGAGGCTGTGTCAGAAGAGGTGAGCCAGGTTTCGGTGATGGCGAGGAAGGAAAGTTTGGTAGTAACAAAAAGATCATGGATATAGGAAAGCTTGTTGCAGACAGAGCGAGCGTTCCACAGAGCTCCTGTTAGTGGGACTGGGGAAGCGGGGGCTGGGTGAATGGGTATAAGGTTGGAGTGGTTACGGAAGGTTGTGATAGAGCGTGGATGGGAGGTAGAAATGACTGTGGGAATGTGGTGAGGAGGACCAGGATTTGGAGAGATATCACCATCAGTGAGAAGGAGCAGAGAAAGTGTTAGCAGGTGGGAGCAGGAGAGGGCATGAGGGGGCTGTCTGTGTTTGGAGACAGAGGATTATATGTAAAGGAACAGTTTTGAGGAGGAGGTGAGGTGGATGGGGCGGATTGAAGAAGAGATTAACAGTTCCTGACTAGGAGTAGGGATTAGGGGAATTAGCAGAAAGTGAAGGATTATAGGGGTGAAAGTGAAAACAAACAGAAACATTGTTTACAGTGACTGTGTACAGTTACCTTCAGTTCCCTTCTGGTTCAATTCTGGTTTTAATTCTAAAATTTATCTTCACACTTCTAGGACACACTTATAGGAATCACACTGCAGACTGAAGTCTATGCAGACTTGAGCTATGCAATATATGTACAACTAAGTGCAGTCAGGTGTGAAGCAGAGAGGAGTGGTCTCTGCTCATCTTGGTCACACAATTAAGAGTGGACCAGATGCATATGATCAAGCCAGAGTAAACAAGGTCATAAATAACTCTGAGGTAAGCTGGGGTTAGCTGAAAGGCTTACCATGTGAATGCTAGGTGCAGAGGCAAGTCTATGTGCAAAGCTGGGTGATGTACTATGTGCTCTTCATAGACAGACAGCAGGAGAGCACAAGAGCTGGGTGGATGAACATACTGTACCTGTCGGAAAAATAGTTAGCTGATACTGCTAATTCTATTCGGGTTGCCCCTTCCCCATCGGACAATGTGGGTGGTATGTTGTCAGATGTATCTTTGTCTTCTCTTGAATCCTCTGTCAAACTTCCAGATACTTTTTCTGGGGATAAAAAAAGGTTTCGGGTATTTAGAGAAAGTTGCAAATTATTGTTTTCCCTGCGCCCTCGGTCCTCGGGTGATGAGAGTCAAAGGGTGGGAATAGTGGTATCTCTGTTTTGAGAGGGGCCACAGGCTTGGACGTTCTCCCTATCTCCCACCTCTCTTCAGAGACTGTCTGTGGATAAGTTCTTCGAGGCCTGGGGTCTGATTTACGATGAACCCGATTGAGTGTGTTTGGCAGAGGACACGATTATGGTTCTCACCCAGGGAAAATGCTCTGCTGAGTGGTATTGTTCAGAGTTTAGGCGATGGGCCTCATAAGTGTCTTGGGATGACTTTGCACTCAGACGGCTTTTCCGAAGGGGTCTGACCAAGCATTTAAAGGATGCGTTGGCTGTGCATCCCACGCCAAACTCTCTGGGGGACGCCATGACACAGGCCATCCATATGGACCGTAGACTGCGTGAAAGAGGAGTTGTGCAACATGAAGTTTCGTTATTGCCGGTTAAACCTAAGCCTCCTTCACTGGTGGAGCCCATGGAGGTGGGGGCGGTCTCCTTGAAAGAAAGAGAAAGGAGACATTGAAGGGAGAACAAACTCTGCTTCTATTGTGGAGCTCCGGGCCATTGGAGAAAGGACTGTCCCTCTTGCCCACAGGATTCCAAGTTCTGGGGAAACACCTAGGTCTGGGTAGCTGCCAAGGAGGTTATCCAGACCCTCAGGTACTTTTTTCCTCAAATTTCAAATTGTTGCTAAAAGTGGAGGTGGGTGTGAGCAATTGTTTTTTCCCTCTTCTGCTTTTGTGAAATGTGGACCCTCAGTAAACATGATTTACTCAAAATTTGTGGCTCATTGTGAGATAGGGACAGTCAGGTTGGGTAAACCCATGAAAGTGGTGGCCACTGACTCTACTCTTTTCACCAAGTGCTTTTATGCATTATTTGCAGTTTATTTTTTACTTTTTATTTCAGGATATTTTTGCTTTTTGCTTTTTGTTTTCTCTGGTTAATGGTCATGTGTTAATATGCACTTACATTGTGCATACACATTAATTTAATTTCTCAGTTCAGACTCCAGTTTTGTATTCATTTCATTGTGCATTCAGTGCATATAAGGGTGTGACCGCCCTCTTTCTGAGCTGGGAAAACCATCCTGTCTGGCCTAAGCTTTTACTAGTGGTTCAGTCGCTCGATCCTTGTTCACATTCATGCCACTTGGCAAGTGAAAAGGTTTTAAATACTAGAGTTAGGACTGTCCCACAAGGGTTGCCGTGACGTGGCGGGATGGCTTGTACATTATTTTGATCAAAATTATGTTTACTAAATACCCTTATTATTATTTTTATTATTATTACTTTTATGCATTATTTGCAGTTTATTTTTTACTTTTTATTTCAGGATATTTTTGCTTTTTGCTTTTTGTTTGCTCTGGTTAATGGTCATGTGTTAATATTGATATAGAAGAGTTAATGGTTTGCTTTTATATCCCTTTAAATGCCTTTAAGACTTCAATTGCCTTTTGCCTAATAGTGCTATGTATTATTCTTATGTAGACTACTAGTCTCTGTCTTCAAGGAAACTATACTTGTTATCATATTTGTTCTCAACAACATGTTTTGGGTACATGTAAACAAGGTACAACCCTGAGGTGATGGTGGGGGCCAAATAAGCTCCATAGACTCACATATTGTTGTAAATGGTATAAAAATATTGCCTTTTGCTGCATTACGTCAGATAAAGTGATTTGACCACGGCTTGTGTGTTGAAGTCTCTTTGTCGCCAAGCGCTTGCAACAGAAAGGGCGAAAAACCTCACAATTCGGACTCACTGGTGATCTGGCAGAACTGACTTCGGTCAGAACGAAAACAGCTATGACAGTTTTTGACGCCCAACGGGGACCGTGGAAACCAGCCTATTCGGAATCCGTATGTGGGAGCTTCCTGGGAGGTTGAATATGCAGAATCCAGGCTGCAGCAGGTGAGAACATTTATTCTTACATTGATTCTGCATCTGCAACCTTTCTAAGGATGTCCACATATCTATGGGTAAGACTGTACAAACACGGTTCAAAAGAACCCATATCACCAGTGAGTGGTGAGTATTTCTGTATGAGAGTTGAATAATAGAGTAATAAGATAATAATTGTCATCTGTATTATCTGTTAAACTGTTCTGGTAATATACTAATATACTAACTGGTTGTGTACTGGTGTACTGTGTAGCACAAAGCCTGGGATAGACTCTGTGCAGCGGTTATTTTGGATTGGCAGTAAATCATATGAGGCTGTATTTTGTATAGGGCTGTGGGTTTTGGTTGCTCTGGTTTTCAATGTTTCTTGTTGTTTAAGAAGTTGGCTTTGGTGTTCTTGGAGTGTCAGTGGACACTGCTGTCGGTTAAAGTGTCAATCAAATCCAAAGTGCAAGATAGGCAGGCTGTGTGAATCCTTGTATGTATGTCTATGAGAACTTCTGAATGAGATGAGAGAGAAGTGATTGAGATAAGGGATTTTTGTTATCTTCTCTTTGTAAAATCAAATGACCACTGAAAAGTGAAAGAAAAATTCCCTGAATAAGCACGTATGAATGAATTATCACACATCATTTTGTGTCAAGAGATTGTTACCTTTCTAGTTGTGGGGGAATCCCGGACAGATGCATTATCGATATTTCAAATCTACATCTGAGACTGAATGAATTGAGCAATCATATAGCTCGTGTTATATGTGGCATTACATTGTAAAGTTTCCTGAATGCAATTGGCCAGAAAAAGGGCAAGACTCAGTTAATCTCATTATACAGTTATCTGCTCTTACAGTGAAATACCGTGATTCTGAGTTTTCTTTATAGAAATTGATTTTGATAAGTCTAAAGAGCTACGGCATTCTGGTAGTTGAAGGACACTACATTCTGATGGGAGGGGGAAGGATGATGCTGCGCACTGTCTCTTCTCCCCTTATCTCTGCTGAGTGTCTAATAAGAGGATTCACAGAGCTGTGCTCAGACTCTCTGTGGTTCTGAAATACTAGCTATAAGATTTGTGCATTTTAAAGTAACAGTACTTAATTGAAGTGGAATGAAATTTATAAGTTGAAGTTGAAAGTAAAATATGGTGCCTAATTTAAAAGGAAATTGTAAGTGATTGTTTGGTCATTAATGTGTTTTGAACCTGCTTCTAGTTGTGTGATTGATTTGTATAGCAAATTGTGGATCAACAAAGGAGGTAGCCGACTATATGGCTGATAAAGTAGGTCAGAGGCCTATCACACCTGGGCCTTCTTACTTTAGTCAGCGGGTTTTTTTTGTTGTGGGTGAGAGGCGAGGGCAAGTAGCCCTCTGGATATACCTTGGCAGGCTCACTCTGACTTGCTATGTGTGGGCTGTAAGACAGAGGTCCAGACACACAGAAGGGCATTTCAGAAGCAAGATGAGCTGTCTAAGTTGAAGTAGCCTTCCCACAATACATGGAGCTGGGCTGGAAGGAAAAAGGCCTATTCCTTTTCTAGCCAGCTGATCTAACGGGTGAGAGGCAGAGAGCCTTCTCGTTACATCCTGTGGGTCTACCGGGTGAGAGGCAAGGAGCCTTCCCGCTACACCTTGGCAGGCTCTCTCTGACTTGCTAAGTGTGGCCTGTAAGACAGAGGTCCCAGGCACACTGGGAGGGCATTTCAGAAGAAAGGTGAGCTGTCGGCAGAAAAAGGTTGAAGCCATGGCAACTTTTTCTGTGTACAGTCGGTGCCCCCAATGGGATCCAAGATGGCTATGCAAATTGTAAAAGACAGAGAAGAAAGGAAGCAGTGAAAACAAGTGGGACCAATATTGAAAAAGGCAAAAATACCAGAGTGTGAATGTTTGGATGTACAAAAAGGCACAGACAAAGGAAGAAAATAGCAAGTGAATAAATGATGTTTGAGAATGTGCAGCAGTATGGAAGGTGCATTATGAATGTTTTGATTGACAAAGTGTAACCAGAGACCCAGACAAAACAGATGGACTTGTAAACACTGTGATCAGACTCAGACAAACCCAGACTGAATAGCTACTTGTGTGACCTGTGCTACTGAACTAAGCGAATTGCGCTAAATCCTGTCCAGACAAGATCATATGTAGTGACATGAGAAGCTGACATAATAGTGTGGTTAGTGGGTAGTGGGGACATTGACCTTTGAGGAGTAAGCTGACAGTAGACATCAGACGACCAACCACATCAGAACCTAGAAGGGCGACTAGAATAAGAAAGATGCAGGTGTATTATCCCTGGAGCCCCTCTGACCAGCTAGCTTTGTTGAAGCAGTTGCCTGATCCTGAAGACGAACCATTCCTGTTTTACAGACACATAAAGGAAATACAGCAGACATATAAGTGTACCTGGGCAGACCTAGAGAGGTTGGTGAGTTTGAGGGCAGGGCAGGTGACACACTAAGACATATAATTAAGACACACACAGTTGTGACAAAGAATCAGGCTTGGGGCATGGATGATAAATCTGCACGATCTGGGGAGACGTACTGTGAGTCACTAAGACAATGGGCTACAGTGGAACAATCAGAGCAGTCTGTACTCCTGACTAACGTGACACAGCAAAGAGGAGAGAGTGTAGAGATGTACTTTGGATGGTTACAGCTGAAATGGGCAGACATGGGGTACATTTGCATAAACCCACTTGATGTTAGAAAACTGGTGAATGCATTCATTGACGGTATGAACAAAGACTTACGAGACGCAGTAGACAGGCAGACCTGAATGGAGATATGTAGATACGAAAAGACCTCCTTAAGGTAGCTAAAAAAGTTGAGCAAACAAGGACGGTAAGACGACCTGTCATGTATGCTAGAGCACAAGGAAAACAGTGGAGACGTAGTAAGGTACCAAGGGACCTAGAAACAGTGAGGTGCTGGAATTGTGGTACTTACAAAACTTATTGTTATTGACAATACCCCTATGAATTTACTGTCATGATTAAATTGAAAGAAGGAAACACTCCTTGTTTTAAGCAATACCCCTTGAGCCTAGCCAAATCAATGGCCCCAGCAGAGATATTAGATAGCATGTTAAGGCAGGGGTTCTGGTGCAAAGATCTTCCCCCTGCAACACCCCTGTGTATCCCATTAGGAAAAAAGGACTCAAGGGTTTGCTGACACTTACAGAAAGGTTCATGACTTAAGGGCTATTAATGATGATACAGTGAGTGTGACCTCAATCGTCCCTAACACACACAATACTGTCACAGATCCCAGTAATGTCAAAATGTTTCACAGTCATTGATTTAGCAAGTGCATATTTCTCTGTACCCCTGCACCCTGACTGTCAGTATCTTTTTCCTTTACTCATAAAGGTGAACAATATTGTTGGACAGTCCTCCCACAAAGGGGGAAAGAAATCCCCTGCCATCTATTCAGCAGCAATGGCAGGGATCCTTGAGTAGTGGCAATCACCTCATCCGCTGATTGTACTATTGCAGTACGTGGATGACCTTTTGCTGTTCTGTCTGGACCAGAGGTCCTGCAGGGAAGCTACAGTTTCCTTGCTATGTTTTTTTTTTATCAGTAAAGGGTTGCAAGGTCTCACATGACAAAATACAGTATTACAAACAAAAGGTGACATTTTTGGGACATTGTATTGCCGAAGGTACCAGATACCTGACAGGAAACAGGCAGTTCAAAATTTTCCCTCTACCCAGGTCAAATCAGCATCTATGAACCTTTCCTAGGCTTAGTGATCTACAGTAGGCCTTGGATAAGGCCTGCTTCGCTAATGTTGCAACCACTTTATGACTGCTTGTTATCAGACCCGTATGACCTCACACAAAATACAATTGATTCCTTCCATTTTCTCAAACTGCTCATTGTGTCAGCCCTGGCCTTAGGCATTCCAAATTATGACCAGCCAATTTTCTTGTTTTGCACAGAGCAGGGAGGACATGCTGCCGTAGTACTGACACAACAATATGGAGGGAAACTGAGACCAATAGCTTACTACTCAGCACAATTAGACCCAGTGATCAGAGGGCCACCTATGTGTGTCTGTGCGGTAGGAGCAGCTGCACTACTACTACTAGGAAAGGCATGTGAGATCACACTGACATTTCCTTTGACAATCTATTCCCCGCATGACATCCATGCCATACTCGTACAAGTGGGATGATTTAGCGAATCCTGCTTTGAGCAGGGGGTTGGACCAGATGGCCCAGGAGGTCCCTTCCAACTCTACCATTCTATTATTCTATGATTCTAAGTTCAACCAAAACATCTGTCTATGGCCAGACAGCTCAGACTTGAGTGTGCTCTACTATTTCCTGAGTATGTCACCCTCAAAAGATGTAATGTTCTGAATCCAGCCACCCTCCTGCCTGTGGATTCAGAAAAAGGGGGAATTGGTGACCGTATTAATAGCAAGTGAGGAAGAATACTTTGACATGTTGCATGAACATGACTGTAGATGGCTCCAGATACCACCAGGATGGATGATTCTACACTGGATATGCAGTAGTATCCTCACATGAGGTAATCCGAGCGGAACCACTCTCTCCTCACATGTCGGCGCAGGAGGCAGAGTTGAAGGCACTCACTGAGGCGTGTAGAGCGGCTGCAGGTAAAGTCGCTAATATTTTCACAGATTCGAAGCCCATTAAAAATGCAGAGCTGGTGAAACAATTGATGGAGGCATTGATGTTACCAGTCCAGGTTGGCATTGTCAAGGTAAAAGCACACACAAAGGTGACTCCGTGGAGGTAGAGGGAAACAGAAGGGCGAACGAGGCTGCTAAAGTAGCACAAGGCGGCCTAGAGAGAGCAGTGGACGGTGGCGGGGAGTCAGCGTATTCCAGTCACATTGGGTCTAGATGTCCTGAAATCCCTCCGGCAAAAGGCTGCCCAAACAGAGAAGGTACACCGGGGGAGAATGGGAGCTGAGCTGAACTCAAATGGAGTTTGGGAGAATAAAGATAAATTGTGCCCACCAAAGTCCCTGTTCCCAATCATGGCGTAAGCAGCACATGGCCCCACTCACACCTCAAAAAGTCACATGTGTGCCATGGTGGATGCCTTCTGGATCGCTCCTGGTTTCAGTTACGCAGCCTCGAAACTTGTACAATCATGCCTCATCTGTGCACAGCACAACCCAGGTAAAACAGTAAAAGTCCCTAAGAAAGCGACATCTAGGCCTCACTATCCGTTTCAGAGACTGAAGATTGACGACATACAGCTACCAAGGTAGGAGTGTATGCAAATATCCTAGTATGTGTAGATCTCTTCTCTGGTTGGCCAGAAGCCTATCTGGTGAAATGTGCAAATGCTAAAACGACTGCAGACAAACTGATGAAAGAACTGATCTGCAGGTATGGTGTCCCAGAAACCACAGAAACAGATAGGGGTACACACTTCACGGGAGAAATAATGAGGGAAGTCATGCAGGCCCTGGGTGTACAGCAAGCATTTCATACACCATACTTCATACAAGGTAGTGGGAAAGTAGATAGACTAAATGGGACACTTAAACTGAAAATTCAAAAGGCCATGGCAGACACAGGAAAGAGCTGGGTAGAGTGCTTGCCTCTTGCACTCTTTCCAGACACACTCCAAATAGAAAGACAGGCTTGTCTCCCTTTGAAGTCCTGTTTGGTAGTGCACCAAAGACTGGTCTGTGCTTCCCACAGGTGCTACAAATGCAACACGGTTCTATGACAGCCTATGTCCAGGCCTTGCAGGAAAGACTTAATGTGGTGCCTAAACATGTGTTCTCATACATTCCAGATCCTAATGCCAGTGCAGATGTGCATCAGCTGAATCCAGGTGATTGGGTGGTTATACGCAGACACGTGAGAAGGAGCCTGGACCCATGATTTGACGGCCCCTTCCAAGTCCAGCTGACCACATCCACCTCAGTAAAACTTTAGGGAAAGCCCACCTGGATCCACGCCAGTCACTGCAAGAAGGTCCTTTCACCAGTAGAATGACTGTACTCCTCATCACCTTGCTGACAGTGACAGGATTACTGCACTCTACAGAGACACAGGATAAACTCTTAAATGCTGACTGGGACAACAAACTTATTCGGCATCATGCTCTTCTTATAAAGGACATGGAAGGACAGAAACCGAAGGACTGTTGGATCTGTACACACAGCCCAGTATCTGCGAGGACCATGCCGTACTTAGCCTTACCTCTGGAGCCATGGGAGGTATTAACCCCACACTGCATACACAATGAGACTTGGACTCAATCTAGGTTTTGGGGAAAAGATGTGCCCCGTGATATATTTGCCTCATTGGCTATAATCGGATGGGCCGCTAATCCCTGGTTTCAGTTTAATGTAACGCGGCCTAAAGGTGCAAATGTGGTGGCGGGAATATGACTCAGATGTCGGAAATATGGTCGCCAGGAGGAGGACTGAAATACCTCACTCAGACCCTATTCCCAATGATGGACTGTGGTTCAGTCTTCAACACACTGGAGCAAACACCTGTGGTGAGGACAATAATTGCTTCCGCATATACACTCGCGATCAAACACAGGTTAATGATACGGTGTACCAAGATGGTGTTGAAGGCTGTAAATCATCTACGGGTAAAATAATAAGGAAAGATAGGGGTAAATGTACATCTGGTATAAGGGGAAAACGAATGAATAATACTTGGTGTGCCCATAAGCCTATGTCAGGACTTTTGAGTTTATACCAATGTATACAGACCCCTGGTCACGTTTGTGTTCTCCCAGAAGGAGTATTCTTGGTTTGCGGACATCGTGCCTACAAGGGGGTGAGCCCAGACATAAGAGGGGTTTGCACTCTTGCCAAACTAACACCAGCCACTTTCATAGTTCCTCATAGTAAAATAGACACAGCAGCAGTTCCAATTCACACTTTGTATAGAAGGGCTGCAGACAATAAGCCCCGGCCAAATGGTAGGCCGCATCTAGTAGAGATGGGGATAGCAAATAAAATATTCAGCAGTATGCTAATATACCTCTTCATAACACAAATGTGGGATAAATTAGTGGAAGCCACCGACTACCTGGACGATCAGATTTTCCAGATTCTTGAAGTTCTTAATGAAACTAATACAATACAGAGACAATTAATCGTAGTTACTAAGCAACATACTATAGTACTAGATTATCTGACAGCAAAAGAAGGAGGAATGTGTCAGATAATTGGTCCCACCTGTTGTAATTATATCGACCCTGCTGGCAATCTCCAGATCAGGGCTAGTATGGACAAAATAGGTGAACTTAGAGACCAATGGTTAAAACAACACAGTGCAACCAGATACTCCTGGTGGGGTAACGCATTCTCTTTTCTAAATCCAGCAAATTGGTTTAATGGCCTTGCAGGATGGATTTTTTTTGGCATTATATAGACTTGTATGCAAGTTTTGTTGTTTTGCTTATTGTTTTATGTAGTCGTAAAAGCGCTAATATATGTATTACTTAAGCTTAATAATGTAAGCATAAAAATGAATCTAAGGCTGAACCTTCTGTAGTGTATCATAGACCCCAGGTTGCCATTGCTGATGGGGAAAGTGAGTGTCCACACTGAGGGTGGATGGGCGAAGCAGGTAGGACGCCTTCTTATGGGTACTAGACCCATGAGACAGTAGCTCCTTTGTGGACATCAGCTGACCCTGTGGCAAAGGTTATACCATTTACCTAAGGGGGAAATTGATATAGAAGAGTTAATGGTTTGCTTTTATATCCCTTTAAATGCCTTTAAGACTTCAATTGCCTTTTGCCTAATATTGCTCTGTATTATTCTTATGTAGACTACTAGTCTCTGTCTTCAAGGAAACTATACTTGTTATCATATTTGTTCTCAACAACATGTTCTGGGTACATTGTAAACAAGGTACGACCCTGAGGTGATGGTGGGGGCCAAATGAGCTCCATAGACTCACGTATTGTTGTAAATGGTATAAAAATATTGCCTTTTGCTGCATTATGTCAGATAAAGTGATTTGACCACGGCGTGTGTTGAAGTCTCTTTGTCTCCAAGCGCTTGCAACAGAAAGGGCGCAAAACCTCACAATTCGGACTCACTGGTGATCTGGCAGAACTGACTTCGGTCAGAACGAAAACAGCTATGACAGTTTTTGACGCCCAACGGGGGCTACGACAATATGCACTTACATTGTGCATACACATTAATTTACTTTCTCAGTTCAGACTCCAGTTTTTTATTCATTTCATTGTGCATTCAGTGTATATAAGGGTGTGACCGCCCTCTTTCTGAGCTGGGAAAGCCATCCTGTCTGGCCTAAGCTTTTACTAGTGGTTCAGTCGCTCGATC
Organism: Dendrobates tinctorius; assembly: GCF_039654945.1. NCBI lineage: Eukaryota > Metazoa > Chordata > Amphibia > Anura > Dendrobatidae > Dendrobates > Dendrobates tinctorius. The sequence goes on from NW_027361669.1 coordinate 23,210,221, forward strand.
CTTGTTCACATTCACGCTACTTGGCAAGTGAAAAGGTTTTAAATACTAGAGGAGGACTGTCCCACAAGGGTTGCCATGATGTGGCGGGATGGCTTGTTCTTTATTTTGATCAAAATTATGTTTACTAAATACCCTTATTATTATTATTACTTTTATGCATTATTTGCAGTTTATTTTTTACTTTTTATTTCAGGATATTTTTGCTTTTTGTTTACTCTTTACACCAAGGATGGGATCCAATTGGTTACTAAAGAATTCATCCTTAAGGTGGGCCCTGTTCATTTGGAGCATATGACCTGTTTTGTTCAGGACAACCTCCCTGCAGGGTTGCTTTTGTGGTTCCCTTGGATGCAATGTCATAACCCAGTCATTGATTGGGAGGCTCGAAAAATTGTTAAATGGGCACCGAATTGTGAAATTAAATGTCTGATTTCTGCATCTGTGTCATCCGTCGGTCTGGGGGTATTCCGGAGTACCTAATTGACTTCGAGGACGTGTTCTCCGAAAGTCATGCTGAGGGGTTGCCACCGCACCGTCCTTTTGAATGTGCTATTGATCTGGTTCCAGGGGCTAAAATGCCTAAGGCTCAATTGTTCAACCTTTCTGGTCCTGAGCGGGTTGCCATGAAAGAATATATATCTGAGAGCCTCCGCAAAGGATATATTCGCCCTTCTGTGTCTCCTGTTGCTGCAGGGTTCTTTTTTGTATGAAAAAAGAAGGTGGTCTTCACCCATGCCTTGACTTTCGGGAAAGTAATAAAATCATGATAATAAACACATATCCCCTTCCACTAATTCCCGATTTGTGTAACCAATTGTCCAGGACCAAACGGTTTTCTAAGTTGGACTTGCGGTGGGCTTATGACCTTATCCGGGTACGGGAGGGGGATGAGTCAAAGACTGCATTTCTTACCTCTGAAGGGTTGTTTGAAAATCTTGCTATGCCATTTGGTTTGACCAATACTCATCCGGTTTTTCAAAACTTCATCAATTATGTGTTCTCTTATTTTATTAAGCAGTTTGTGGTCATATATTTAGATGATATTTTAATCTATTCATCAGATAAACAAGCCCACATTGGTCATCTGCAGGCTGTTCTCCAGAGACTCAGGGAGAATCAGCTCTTTGCTAAATTAGAGAAGTGCTAGTTTTTTGCTCAAGAACTCTCATTCTTGGGGTTCATTGTCTCTGGTGAGGTTTTCTGCATGGATCCCAAAAACGTTCAGGCCATTGTGGATTGGGTGCAACCCCGGGACCTTAAGGGTCTTCAGGGCTTCTTGGGATTTTCTAATTACTACAGGAGGTTTATTAAAGGGTTTTCACAGGTGGACAAGCCCCTCACTGACTTGACAACAAAGGGTTCCTGACTCTGAAAAATTGTTTTATGACAGCCCCGGTTCTGGTTCAGCCTGATCCATCTGAACCCTTTGTGGTGGAGGGTGACGCCTTGAAGGTGGGGGTGGGGGCGGTGTTGTCCCAAGGAATAACCACATTGACAAATCTGAGACCTTGCGCCTTCTTTCCTAAAAAATTCTCCCCAGCAGAAAGAAATTACGATGCGGGCAATTGGGAATTGATGGCGATAAAGTTGGCTTTTGAGGAATGGAGACATTTTTGTAGGAGGCTACTCATCCCATTATGGTGATTACTGATCACAAGGACCTGGCATATCATGAGTCTGCTAAAAGATTGACCCCCGAGGCAGACCCGATGGTCAGCTTTTTTTTCCTGTTACTGGTTTTCGATCACTTTTCGTCCAGGATCCAAGAATGTGAAGGCCGATGCCTTGTCCCAGAGTCTGGATCCGGTTTCTTCTCCTGGACCTCGATCCTCCATTCTTCAACCAGGGGTGGTGGTGGCTGATGACTCGTCGGAGTTGGAACGTGAGATTTGAGAAGCTCAGTCTCAAGCTCCCTCGTCCAAACCGGTTGATAAACTGCTTGTTCCTATTCAATTTTGCCTCAGGGTTCTTTGTGAGTTCCATGATTCGGTACTAAGTGGTCATTCTGGGAACTCGGCTATGCAAGGGGCCATCGCAAAGGTATTTTGGTGGTCCTCGCTTTCATCTGATGTTAACAAATTAGCGTCTGCTTGTGAAATCAGAGTGCTTGACAAGCGTGACTAACCTTTTACTATTGATGCTGCCTACCAGATCCATAGATCTGTCTGCTCTTTCAGAGCTGTCCACAACTCTTCAGCATGGTGCGGTTTGTCATCTAAGCATATTAGCTTCAGCACAGCCTGTGGTTGCTTGGCTGAGGCAGTGCTGCAGTGCTTCCAGCTTGTGACTGATGTGCACATTTTGGAGATGGAGAATAAAGAGGAAGAAGAGGAGATGCAAGACGTGTAGACTGTTGGGGCAACCTTGATTGACGTAGGGCTCATAATCCTTGGCGTCAGGAAGATGTGTTCCATCCCAAAAGTCCGACTGGGTCCCGGCTTCCACTATGTTAACCCAGCCTGCCGTCAGCGAGATATACCATCCCTGCCCACAAGCACTTGTCCACGTGTCCGTGGTTAGGTGGACTTTCCAAATAAATGCATTGTTCAGGGCACGGGTAATGTTGTGGGACACGTGCTTGTGTAATGCCGGGATGGCACACCGGGAGAAATAGTGGCAGCTGGGGACTGAGTACCTTGGGACGGCTGGCGCCATCAGGTTGTGGAAAGCTTCTGTCTCAAGGACCCTAAAAGGCAACATTTCGAGCGCAAGCAGATGAGAAATGTGTAAATTTAGTACTTTGGTCTGTGGGGCGTTGGCTGCATATTTCCGCTTGCGTTCCAATGACTGGGGTATGGACAACTGAAGGCTGCACTGGGACAAGGATGTGGAGGTGCTTGATGATGGTTAAAGTTGAGTGTGTGCAATGACAGGTGCAGGGCAGGAGGCATCTTCGCAGGCACCATGGACGGGGATTGGCTTCCACGCACAACAGCGGAAGAAGCAGTGGTGTCACCTGTAGACAGTGTCCCTGGACCCTGGGGTTCGGCTCAAAAGGTCGGGTGCTTTGCTGCCATGTGCCTGATCATGCTGGTGTTGGTCAGGCTGGTAGATTTGCTACCCCTGCTGATGCGGGCATAGCAGGTGGTACAAATGGCCTGTTTGGAGTTATCGGCAGAGTCTTTAAAAAACAACCAGTCTCGGGAAGACCTAACAGTTGTACTGCCAACTTCCGTCATGTTGGTGTTGCGAGGAAAGGTTGCCCGCCTTCTATCTGCAGACACCACACTGCTTCTTCCTGCCTGTTGTGGTGCTATGCCTCCCTCCCCCTATGTGCTGTTGTCCTCACTCTGCATGTTCTCCTGCCAGGTTGAATCAGTTACTATATCGTCCACCACCTCGTCTTCCTCTTTCGCACCCTGGTCCTCCCCCTGACTTTTTGGCAATTGTGTCTCATCATAGTCCACCTCTTGTGACATGTTCCCACAGCTGCCTTCGTGTGAACGTGGCTGCTGAAATATTTGGGCATCGCTGCATGCGATCTCATCTTGCCCCGCTTCAAGTGGACCGGGCAAGAGGCCCGGATCTATAAATGGAAAAGTGATAGCTCTTCTGAGTGTCCAAGTGTGGGATCAATTGTCTCCGGGCACTCGGCATAGCGGGAGGAAGGAAGATCAGAGTGAGGAATATGCGGTCCAGACTCACGGCTACTCATACTTGACCGTGTGGAAGACAGGGTGCTGTTGGTGGTGGCAAAGTGACTGGAAGCATTACCAACCAACAACCTTTTGACACTGCTCTGATTTAATAGTGGTGTTCTGCGGTACCCAAGTAATTCGGGCAGGAAGGTCGGGTGAGAACATTTGGTTGTTTGTTGTGGCACAATTTCAGCTTGCCAATGGCCTCGGCCTCTGCATGCACCTTCACCATCACGTCCACTTCCCCCTCCTTTGACATGCGCCTTGCCCATTTTAAATGGACTACAATATTTTCTACGTTCAATACAAATGGCTGACTTGGGAGCGCACTTATATGTGATCCCTGTGCAGAAAAACCACAGTTTAAAATATCTGGACTGTAGGTTATTTTTTTTTGTTTTTAGCAAACTGGTGTCAATAACTAGGGTAAAACACAGCAAAAACAGTTGAATGGAGGCCTGAAATGCCACAATTTGTAGCCCACAGATGGATCAGGTGTCTTACGGAGATACCACACTGTTCAATATGTGGCCTGTATTTTTTGTTTTTTAACGCAAAATAGTGTATTGAACTAGAGTCATAGATTTCAAAAACAGTTAAATGGAGGTCTCAAATGCCACAATTTGTAGCCCATAGATAGATGAGGAGTCAAACGGATATACCACAATGTTCAGTATGTGGCCTGTATTTTTTGTTTTTTTACCGCAAAATAGTGTATAAAACTAGGGTCACAGACAGTAAAAACAGTTGAATGGAGGCCTCAAATGCCACAATTTGTAGCCCACAGATAGATGAGGTGTGTGACAGAGATGCCACACTGTAAAATATGTGGCCTGTGTTTTTATTTTTTTACAGGAAAATAGTTTCAAGAACTAGGGTAACACACAACCAAAACAGTTGAATGGAGGTCTCAAATGCCACAATTTGTAGCCCACAGATTGATGAAGAGTCTGACGGAGATACCACACTGTTTAATATGTGTCCTGTATATTTTATTTTTAATGCAAAATAGAGTATAGAATTAGGGTAACAGACAGCCAAAACAGTTGAATAGAGGTCTCAAATGCCACAATTTGTAGCCCACAGATAGATGAGGCGTCTGATGGAGAGAGCCCACTTTCAAATATCTGGCCTGTATTTTTTTTTTGCCCAGCTAAGTTGTGTCAATAAATAAGCTAAGACACAACAAAAAAGAATCTAGGAAGCCCTGAAATGGCACAATTTTGAGCGCAAGGATATGCAATCCGTGTGGCGGACAAAACCCAGTGTAAAATATCTGCCCTGTAGCAAATATTTTTTTGGCAGCTAAATATGTTTTTGGGCAGCAAAAAGGTGTCAAGAAATTATATAAGACACTCCAAAAATTTTTTACTGTACCACAAAAATGGCAGAAAGAGAACCAAACATGCAGGGCAGGGACCAGAGCTCCCGCTGAATAATCCCACGAATGCTCGGTGCTCGCTGAGTACTGTTAGTACAGCGATATTCGGGCAAGTAGGGGGCATTACCGAGTATTTTTACTGTTTTTACTTGGTATGTATGCTGAACCCGCATCTTAATTCAGAATACTCACTGAACCCCTGAACCCTCATGCATTGTTCACCCTCTGTTTTTACTTGGTATGTCTGCTGAACCCGCATCTTAATTCAGAATACTCACTGAACCCCTGAACCCTCATGCATTGTTCACCCTCTGTTTTTACTTCTGATGTCTGTACTCTGACTTTAATTCCATGTATCATACTTCATATTGACTGTATGCATATTGATATACACATGGTCCTCACACCTAGTCTTATCTGTACATCCTGTCCTACCTCTTTCTTCACCTCTGATGCTAGTCAAATGTCCCATTAGCTGCAATCTTTTAATTGCCCCTGCTGTGAACCGTCCTCCACCCCCTTCTCCTCCTTCCTCCCTCACTCACCTGGCTCCATTTCATGGACATTTGAATAGTATAAGTTGAAGAGAGCAGGTCAGAACTGACCTTGGTCAGATGTGACATCATTTGAAGTGACATATTTAAAGTGATAGATGAGAAATATACCAGAAATCGGTCAGACGGTAAGACTAACCACTGCTTTCTTACTTTACGCGCTTTTTTTTATTTTTTACCCTGCTCTTCAACCATGCTCACATTTGCCATCACTGTTTTTGCTCCACTAATCTTCACTCTCCTTCGCTATCCCCAAACCCAACCTTGGTACAACCTTGAACAACCTTGAACCAAATAACAATCTCCCCCTCTCTGTTACCCCCCACCTCGCTTCATCTGCAGACATACTCCTTAACCTCAGACCTCTCATACTAAAATACAATGCAATAGAATCATAGAATCATAGAATCGTAGAGTTGGAAGGGACCTCCTGGGCCATCTGGTCCAACCCCCTGCTCAAAGCAGGATTCGCTAAATCATCCCAGTCAGATGTCTGTCCAGCCTCTGTTTGAAGACTTCCATTGAAGGAGAACTCACCACTTCTCGTGGCAGCCTGTTCCACTCATTGATCACTGTAACAGTCAAAAAGTTTTTTCTAATATCTAATCTGTGTCTCCTCCCATTCAGTTTCATCCCATTGCTTCTAGTCTTTCCTTGTGCAAATGAGAATAAAGTTGATCCTTCTACAATGTGACAGCCCTTTAGATATTTGTAGACAGCTATTAAGTCTCCTCTCAGTCTTCTCTTTTGCAAACTAAACATTCGCAAATCCTGCAACCTTTCCTCATAAGACAGGGTTTGCAGACCGGTCACCATTCTGGTCGCTCTTTTCTGAACTTGCTCCAGTTTGTTGATGTCTTTTTTAAAATGTGGTGCCCAAAACTGGACACAATATTCCAGATGAGGTCTGACCAAAGAGGAGTAGAGGGAAATAATGACTTCGTAGAGGGAAATAATGATCACTCTCCTTCACCCACCTGCTTTCCCTTTCTCTGCTTCTTCTCACTGCTGGTGACATATCCCCCAATCCTGGCCCCCCTGCCTCATACATCCCACTAATCCTCACCCCTATCTTTCTCACACTAAGAGAAACTACTGCAATCCCTCAAACTTAAAACCTGTGCCACTGATCCCCTCTTTCCCGCACCCTCTTTCTGGAGCACTTTGGAATGCTCGCTCCATCTGCAACAAGCTCCACGTGATCCACGACCTCTTTACCTCCCGCAAACTTTCCTTCCTGGCCCTCACTGAGACCTGGCTGACACCCCTGACATGGCCTCCCAAGCCGCACTGAGTTATGGCAGCCTCCACTTTACCCACACTCCTCGCCCTGGCAACAGACAAGGTGGAGGAGTGGGTTTCCTCCTTTCTAAAAACTGCTCATTCAACCGTATCCAACGCCCACCCTCCCTTATCCTCCCTTCTTTCGACGTTCACTCTGTCCGTATTTACTCTCCCTCTAATCTCCAATTGGCTGTCATATACCGACCCCCGGGCTCAGCCACTGCCTTCATCGACCAATTCTCCACCTGGCTCCTCCACTTTCTCTCTTCTGACATCCCCACCATCATCATGGGGGACTTCAACATCCCCATTGACACTCACCATCCAGCAGCCTCCAAACTCCTGTCACTTACCTCATCCTTTGGACTTACTTAGTGGTCCTCCACAGCCACCCACACAGATGGACATACATTAGATCTCATCTTCACTCGCCTCTGTTCCCTATCTAATCTCACAAACCCTCCCTTCCCTCTATCTGACCACCATCTACTCACCTTCTCATCCTTGTCCTCCTCACCTGCCCCCCATGTCCAGCCACAAGCACATCCTCGCAGAAACCTCGCACACCTAGACATCCACAGACTCTCAGACTCTCTTCTACCTCTGTCCTCCATACCTTCACTCCACAACACGGACAGTGCCACCGCTTTCTACAACGCCACCCTCACATCAGCCATAGACTCACTCACTCCTCTCATGCATGGCCTAGTGTGACAAATCAATGGGCAACCCTGGCACAACAACCTCACCAAAAAACTTCGACAAGCATCCAGGGTCGCGGAGCGGCGTTGGAAGAAAACAAGCCTGCCAGACGACTTCACTGCTTTCAAACAAGCTACACTTGCCTTTAAATCAGCCCTCACCTCTACTAAACAGACCTATTTCACAAACCTTGTATCTTCATTATCCCATAACCCAAAACAACTGTTCAGCACATTTAACTCTCTCCTCCGCCCACCACTGCCACCTCCAACTCCCCTCATCTCTGCTGAGGACTTTGCCACCTACTTCAAAAACAAGATCGACCAAACAAGGCAAACCTTTACAGTTCCACCACCCCAACCGCTCCACATACCAGACCTCTGCCCTTCCCTAATAACCTCCCTCTCCAGCATCACTGAAGGAGAGCTTACTCATCTCCTTTCCAAATCACGCCTCACCACCTGTGCACTTGACCCCATCCCTTCCCACCTGCTCCCCAACCTCACTAACATGATCATTCCATCCCTAACCCATCTCTTCAACCTATCCCTAACTTCTGGTACCTTCTCCTCTGCCACCATAACACCCATCCTCAAAAAATCAAACCTTGACCCAACTGCTATGCCCAGCTATCGCCCCATTTCAATGCCCCCGTTTGCTTCCAAACTCCTCGAACAGCATGTCCATGCTCAACTTTCCTCCCACCTCTCATCTAACTCCCTCCTTGACATCCTGCAATCTGGCTTCCGCCCCCACCACTCCACTGAAACTACCCTGATCAAAATTACTAATGACTTACAGCCAAAGCTTACAGACAGTTATCCTTCCTCCTCCATCTTGACCTGTCCTCTGCCTTTGACACAGTTGACCACTGCCTACTGCTACAGATTCTTTCTTCCTTTGCATAAAAGACCTTGCCCTGTCCTGGATTTCCTCATACCTTTCTGACAGCACATTCAGCGCTTCCCACTCCCACACTACCTCCTCATCCCGCCCCCTCTCTGTTGGAGTCCCCCAAGGCTCTGTCCTGGGGCCCCTACTTTTTTCCATCTATACTCTTGGCCTAGGACAACTCATAAAGTCCCATGGCTTCCAGTACCACCTGTACACAGATGACACTCAGATCTCCCTCTCTGGCCCAGATGTCGCCTCTCTGCTGTCCAGAATCCCGGACTGTCTATCAGCCATATCCTCCTTTTTCACCTCTCGCTTCCTAAAACTCAACGTAGACAAAACGGAACTCATTATCTTTCCTCCATCTCACATATCTTCCCTACCCGATCTATCTATTATGGTAAACGGCATCATGCTCTCTTCCGCACCTGAAATCCCCTGCCTCGGAGTAACTCTCGACTCTGCCCTGTCCTTCAAACCACACGTCCAAACTCTTGCCACCTCCTGTCACCTCCAGCTCAAAAATATTTCCAGAATCTGTCCCTTCCTCAGTCCTCAATCTACTAAAACTCTTGTGCATGCCCTCATCATCTCCCGCCTTGACTACTGCAACACTGTTCTCTGTGGCCTGCCTGCCAACTCTCTTGCACCACTCCAGTCTGTCCTCAATTCTGCTGCCTGACTAATCCACCTCTCTCCTCGCTACTCCCCTGTCTGTCCCCTCTGCAAATCCCTCCATTGGCTCCCAATTCCCCAATGAATCCAGTTCAAACTACTAACACTGACTTACAAAGCCATCCACAACCTTTCCCCTCCCTATATCTCTGAACTAATCTCCCAATATCTTCCCTCACGTAATCTTCGATCCTCCCAAGACCTCCTACTCTCCTCCACACTTATTCGTTCCTCACACAACCACCTCAAAGATTTCTCCCGAATATCCCCTATCCTCTGGAATACCATTCCTCAATGCGTCCGATTATCCACCACCCTCGGATCCTTCAAACGGAACCTGAAAACCCATCTTTTCAGGAAAGCTTACAGCCTGCAATAACCATTCTGCCGCCTCACCACCGCCTGAGCGGCTGCACCCCCGACCTTCTGTCTCTTCCCCACTATCCCGTAGAATGTAAGTCCGCAAGGACAGGGTCCTCTTCCCTCTGTACCATTCCTTCATTGTAAATTTGCTTACTGTTAACGATATCTATAACTTTATATGTAACGATATCTATAACTTTGTATGCAACCCCCCTTCCCATGTACAGCACCATGGAATTAATGTCGCTATATAAATAAATAACAATAATAATAATTAATGACTTCACGCTTTCCCCCATACCAGAAGTTGCTGCCTCGGAGAAACCCTTGACTCTGCCCTGTCCTTCGAACCACACATTAAAGCTCTTTCCACCTCCTGTCTCCTCCAGCTCAAAAATATTTACACATTCCGTCCTTTCCTCAACTCTCAATCTACTAAAATGCTTGTGCATGCCCTCATCATCTCTTGCCTCGACTCAGGCCCGGATTGGTAATATAACCAACCGGGCATTTTCCCGCTGGACCACTGTCATGTGGGCCGCGGGCATCAGCACCCGCTCAACTGGCAGCTTGCCAGCTGATGCGGCCACTGGCCTGGCTGTGGTTCCTGCCGCCGGCCCTCTGCGGGCACGGCAGTTATAGTTTCCAACCCCCCCGCACTGCAGGCAGATAAGCCGCCACGCCTCCCCACGCACCCCATCCTCGCCCTAGCTTGAGACCTCCCCCCGCAGCCACTCACAGCATTGCTTGCCTGCTCTCTTCTCTGTTCACAGGACCTGTGATGAGGTCACAGGAGGGGAGGAGTCAGGGGTCACATGATCAGGAGCCTTTTTCCAGACCCCTCATCATGTGACCCCTGACTCCGCCCCTCCTGTGACCTCATCACAGGTCCTGTGCGCTCAGCCTTGCCTCTTGGTGTCTGCAGGACTATGCTGTGCTGGTTGTCATGGTGCTGGATGAGGTAAGTATGTGTGGGGTTAGGAGGGGTTTACAGGGTAGATGTAGCAGAGCTGTGTGTGTATGAGGTGTACATGTAGGAGGTGTACGGAGCGAAGCCGCATGTGTACGAGATGTACGGAGCGGATCTGGATGTGTACGGAAAGGAGCCGTGTGTGTATGAGGTGTACAGAATGGAGCCGCGTGTTTACGAGGTGTACAGAGAGGAGCCGCGTGTGTACGAGGTGTACGGAGTGGAGCCACGCGTGTACGAGGTGTACGGAGCAGAGCCGCGAGCGGAGCCATGCGTGTACGAGGTGTACGGAGAGGAGCCGCGTGTGTATGGGGTGTACGGAGTGGAGCTGCATGTGTACGGGGTGTACGGAGAGGAGCCGTGTGTGTACGAGGTGTACTGAGAGGAGCCGCGTGTGTACGAGGTGTACGGAGAGGAGCTGCGTGAGTACAAGGTGTACGGAGCAGAGCCGTGTGTGTACGGGGTGTACGGAGAGGAGCCGTGTGTGTATGGAGAGGAGCCGTGTGTGTACGAGATGTACGAACCGGAGCCGTGTGTGTACGAGGTGTACGGAGCAGAGCCGTGTGTGTACGGGGTGTACGGAGAGGAGCCGCGTGTGTACGAGGTGCACGGAGCGGAGCTGTGTGTGTACGGGGTGTACGGAGCGGAGCCACTTGTGTACGAGGTGTACGGAGTGGAGCCGTGTGTGTACGGGGTGTACGGAGAGGAGTCGTGTGTACGAGGTGTACGGACCGGAGCTGTGTGTGTACATGGTGTACCGAGCGGAGCCACGTGTGTATGGGGTATACGGAGCAGAGCCGTGTATGTACGGAGTGGAGCCATATGTGTACGGGATGTATGGAGCGGAGCCAAGTGTGTATGAAGCATACAAAGCAGGCTTTTCCCACGGACACAGGAGTACACAGCGGAGCCCCGAGGAGCATTTTAAAACTCACACATGACATTCCACTGGAAGTGACGTGTTGGAAGCTGACCGGAAATGAGATAATTTCATGAGGAGATTGTGACGGAACTAGGAATGCTTCACATCCATCACCATGTCATCCTCCGACAGCGCGGACAGCGGGATCGCCTTGGAAACGGGGATGCCGGCCATGTGAGCGGATCATGATATGTCCTGCATTGGGAGGCTCGGGTGGGCATTACAATGGAAGCTGGGCTGCTATAGTATCTTTATAGAATCTTTCTTTATTTCTTTCTCTCATTTACTTTCTTTCTCTGTTCTTTCTTTCTCATTCTCTGTTCTGTCTTTCCCTCATTTTCTTTCTCTCTCTGTTCTTTCTTTCTCTCTCTAATCTTTCTTTTTTCTTTCTCTGTCGCTCTCTGTTCTTTCTTTCCCCTCTTTCTTTTTCTTTTCTCTCTTTCTTTATCTCTGTTCTTTCTTTTCTTTACTTCTTTCTTTCTCTCTCTGTTCTTTCTCTGTCTCTCTCTGTTCTTTCTTTCTTTCCTCTCTTTCTTTCTCTCTCTGTTCTTTCTTTCTCGCTCGCTCTCCTTTCTTTCTCTCTCTGTTTTCTTTTTTCTCTCTCTGTTTTCTCTCTTCCTTAGTGCCAGTCAGTGTGCCCATAATGCCAGCCACTGTGCCCTCAGTACCAGTCAGTGTGATCAGCAGTGCTAAATGGATGCGGTTGGGCGTGGATATGGGTGTGACTAGTTGCAAAATGGATGTGGCCGGGGCGTGGCCTAAAATTTGCAGCGGCGCGCTGCGCATGCCGCTGTCTTTCTCCCTCTTTCCCTTCTTCAAAAGTTGGGAGGTATGATAGGGGCGGCTATGACCAGGGGGTCTGGTTGCCCAATGGATAGCAGTTCTGCCAGGAATTCTCTCACCGTGCGTACGAAAGGGGACAGAGCTTTGGGAGGAGTACTGCAACTAAAAGCAATAAATAGGACTGATCTGAAATACTGGGCACAGCTCTGACTACATGTTTTATAGTCGTGTTAATCTCCTCTCACTTCTTGTAACCTACAAGTGTACAAAGATATTATATAGTCACCATGTGACTAGTGGGCCTATGTAACTTCAAATGCCAGGGCTGAATTTTAGTCCCAGTCCAGCCCTGCCTCGACTACTGCAACATCCTTTTCTGTGGCCTCCCTGCTAACACTCTCGCACCTCTCCAGTCCATCCTTATCTCAGCTGCCCGACTTATTCATCTCCCTCCTCGCTACTCCTCTGCTTCTCTCCTCTACAAATATCTTCACTGGATCCCATGCCCTCAGCATATCTAGTTCAAATTACTAATACTGACCTACAAAGCCATCCATAACCTGTCTCCTCTATATATCTCTGAACTAATCTCCCTATATCTTTCCTCACATAATCTCTGGCCCTCCCAAGACCTCCTTCTCTCCTCCACACTTATTCGCTCCTCACCTAATCACCTCCAAGACTTCTCCCGAATATCCCCCATCCTCTGGAATTCTGTGCCCCAACACGTCCGATTATCAACCACATTCAGATCCTTCAGATGGAACCTGAAAACCCACCTCTTCAAGAAATATTGCAGCCTGCAATGACCCCACTGCCTCCTCACCACTACTGGAGCTACCGCCTCACCAACACCGGAGCTGCTGCAACCCCGAACCTACTGTCTCCTTCCCCACCATCCAGAATGTAAGCCCTCAAAACCAGGGTAATCTCCCCTCTGTATCAGTTGGTCATTGTTAGTCTGTTTACTGTAAGTGATATCTGTAATTTGTATGTAACTCTTTCTCATATACAGCACCATGGAATCAATGGTGCTATATAAATAATAATAATAATAATAATAATTACAAAACAAAAAAATGAAAAAATAAAATCAAACTAAAATTACAGTCCGTCTCTCCTCTGACCCAGAAACACCTCCTCACCTCATAAAACACGTCCCTCTACTCATCATACAGCACCACTATCCTATACAAAATCAAAACAAAAGGCATTAGTGGAAACGATCTGTGAACAAAATTTTACTGACTGAGGAAAAATGCTCGGGAAGCTGATCACTAATCTGAATGTGCTACATTCTTTCCTAATTTGAGATTGGCAAACATTTTCCAAATCAGTATCCTTTGTATCAAAATTTTTAACCACAATGAGTTCTGATTCCATAAAAAAATTGATTGGTTGGATAAGACTGTTTGTGGCCCCCAGAAAAGTAGCTGGTTGTGTAACACTGTTTGAATTTGGTATTACAGATGTAGTCATTACTGGATTGCTTCGTAAGGTTGGCACTATAATTTGACGGCTGTTCGCGGAACTCATTGCCTGTACAGATGTCATATTTCCGTATGTTATACATTTTTACAGATATCATATGTCCTTACACCATTACTGGACAACCATAAAATAATACATGCCCACACTATTGATTGGTAGCTTTCTGTGTACATTGTGCATAGGCAAAAACCAGCTAATCAATGTTGGGGGCGGGATTATATGGATTTTATATGGATTTTTTTTGGCATTTAGAGAACTGGTAAATCTTTTAGAAAACAATTGCAATTCTGCTTAAAAGCTAGCAGCACAGTAAGTGTTATATTGCTGGAATAAGGGTCTCTGTCTCTAGTTCAATGTGCAATCAGATGGAGCAGCAATAATTTGGTGAGAGATTTCCTTTAGGAAAAGGTTGTCCAGTAGTGAACGTAGTGAAAAACACATTTAATTTGGTTTAACCAGGAATTATGCCACCATAGGAGAATATTCACTTAGATAACTCACTATGCCCAAAAGACATTTTAAATTCCAAATTAAACAAGGATATTTTGAAAGACGGCTTGAGATATTCCATGCAGAAAGAAAGGTCATTGCAAGTAGGTGAAATTACTAATTAATAATGATTAAAGGTTGATACTTGGTCTAATCAGATATCAAATGCCATAATCGTCTAGTTTTGGAAATACCTAAGATCTAATAATGCTAATTATTTCTTTGATTTATCAATGCAGTTCACATATGATCCCACTAGAGTCTGCTCTCGAGTTGCAGTGAACTGCATTTGTCAGCTTAACCAAAGCTGTTTTCCTTGTGATGTAATACACTAATTTACAATATTCAGGCTTACATCACGCACAGCTCAGACGTATAAGGGAAAAAGGAAAGAGGTGTGAAGGGGTCAGTCAATTGTCCAGGTAAATGAATATGCGTCTATAAACAGATAATACAATATAAGAGACAGTGTATTATACAAATAAGAAATACCCATGGACTGACTGATATTCTACAAGTATTATATAAGTGAAATAAAAAGACACAAATTGATCAATATACAAATAATGAAAGTTAGGATTTAGCTAAAGGTTATAGGGAAGGCTTACACCCTAGTTGTATCTATAATATAACCGGCTTAACGTCACTCTGTCCGAAGCCTTTATAGACTGCGCAAGCGCGACGCGCCTGCGCAGTCTGGCTCCAGACAGAATGAGGCAGCGCGGTGAGGAGTGTGTATGGTGTCGGAGATGGCGGTACGCATACACACTGCATACTGCTATGTCCAGCGCCATACTTACATACTTACCTGACAGGGAGGAGCGTTGCCGCGGCGCTTCTCTTCGGCCGGAGACCGGGGCGAGAGGGCGGCCGGAATTGCGCATGCGCATAGCGCAGTCCGGTGCCATTTTACTGAAGACACATTTGCAGTGTGTCTTCAGCAATATGGTGCTGGACAGCGCTATGGGCATGCGCGTACTCCGTCGCCAGACTCCTCCCCCGGCCTCCAGCAGAACGCACTGGAGCACAGGAAAGAAGGGTGAGTATAAATGGTTTTTTTTGTATGTGTGTAGTTTTAATAGGAGTGAGGGGACCATGCATACCAGGATAGGGGAGGTGAGAGGACCATGCATACCAGGAGAGGGGGATGAGGGGTACCATGCATACTAGGATTGGGGGATGAGGGAGTACCATGCATAAATGCATAACAGGATTGGGGAGTGAGGGGGCCATGCATACCAGGATAGGGGAGGTGAGAGGACCATACTTACCAGGATTGGGGGATGAGGGGTACCATGCATAGCAGGATTGGGGGATGACAGGACCATACATACCAGGATTGGGGGATGAGGGGTACCATGCATACCAGGATGGGGGGGTGAGAGGACCATGCATATCAGGATTGGGGGATGAGGGAGTACCATGCATACCAGGATTGGGGGAAGAGGGGTAGCATGCATACCAGGATAGGGGGGGTGAGGGAGTACCATGCATACCAGGATAGGGGGGTGAGGGAGTACCATGCATACCAGGATTGGGGGGTGAGAGGACCATACATACCAGGATAGGGGGGGTGAGGGAGTACCATGCATACCAGGATAGGGGGGTGAGGGAGTACCATGCATACCAGGATTGGGGGATGAGGGGTACCATGCATACCAGGATAGGGGGGTGAGGGGTACCATGCATACCAGGATTGGGGGATGAGGGAGTACCATGCAAACCAGGATTGGGGGATGATGGGTACCATGCATACCAGGATTGGGGGATGAGGGGGACCAAGCATACCAGGATTGGGGGATAAGGGAGTACTGTGCATACCAGGGATGAGGGGTACCATGCATACCAGGATAGGGGGGCTGAGAGGACCATACATACAAGGATTGGGGGATGAAGGGTACCATGCATACCAGGATTGGGGGATGAGGGAGTACCATGCATACCAGGATTGGGGGATGAGAGGTACCATGCATACCAGGAATATGGGATGAGGGAGTACCATGCAAACCAGGATTGGGGGATGAGGGGTACCATGCATACCAGGATTGGGGGATGAGGGGGACCATGCATACCAGGATTGGGGGATGAGGGAGTACTGTGCATATGAGGGATGAGGGGTACCATGCATACCAGGATAGGGGGGCTGAGAGGACCATACATACCAGGATTGGGGGATGAAGGGTACCATGCATACCAGGATTGGGGGATGAGGGAGTACCATGCATACCAGGATTGGGGGATGAGAGGTACCATGCATACCAGGATTGAGGGATGAGGGAGTACCATGCATACCAGGATTGGGGGATGAGGGGTACCATGCATACCAGGATAGGGGGATGAGAGGACCATACATACCAGGATTGGGGGATGAGGGGTACCATGCATACCAGGATTGGGGATGAGGGGTACCATGCATACCAGGATTGGGGATGAGGGGTACCATGCCTACCAGGATTAGGGGATGAAAGGTACCATGCATACCAGGAAAGGGGGTAATACATACCAGGATAGGGATGATGGAGTACCATGCATACCAGGATAGGGGGGTGAGAGGACCATGCATACCAGGATTAGGGGATGAGGGGTACCATGCATACCAGGATTGGGGGATGAGGGAGTACCAAGCATACCAGGATTGGGGGATGAGGGAGTACCATGCAAACCAGGATTGGGAGATGAGTGGTACCATGCATACCAGGATTGGGGGATGAGGGGTACCATGCATACCAGGATTGGGGGATAAGGGAGTACCATGCATACCAGGATTGGGGGATGAGGGGTACCATGCATACCAGGATAGGGGGGGGTCGGAGGACCATACATACCAGGATTGGGGGATGAGGGGTACCATGCATACCAGGATAGGGGATGAAGGGTACCATGCATATCAGGATTGGGGGATGAGGGGTACCATGCATACCAGGATAGTGGGTCATACATACCAGGATAGGGATGAGGGAGTACCATGCATACCAGGATAGGGGGGTGAGAGGACCATGCATACCAATATTAGGGGATGAGGGGTACCATGCATACCAGGATTGAGGATGAACGGTACCATGCATACCAGGATAGGGGGGTGAGGGGTACCATGCATACCAGGACAGGGGTGGTGAAAGGTACCATGCATACCATGATTGGGGAATGAGGGAGTACCATGCATACGAGGATAGGGGGGTGAAGGGTACCATGCATACCAGGATTGGGGGATGAGGGGTACCAGGCATACCAGGATTGGGGGATGAGGGGTACCATGCATGCCAGGATAGGGGGTGAGGGGACCATGCATACCAGGATTGGGGGATGAGGGGTACCATGCATATCAGGATTGGGGGTCATGCGTATCAGGATAGGGATGAGGGAGTACCATGCATACCAGTATAGGGGGGTGAGAGGTCCATGCATACCAGGATTGGGGGTGAGGGGATCATGCATACCAGGATAGGGGGGTGACAGGACCATACATACCAGGATAGGGATGAGGGGTACCATGCATACCAGGATAGGGGATGAGGGGACCATGCATACCAAGATAGGGGGTGAGGGGACCATGCATACCAAGATAGGGATGAGGGAGTACCATGGATACCAGGATTGGGGGGTAAGAGGACCATGCATACCAGGATTGGGGGATGAGAGGACTATGCATACCAGGATAGGGGGTGAGGGGACCATACATACCTGGATTGGGGGTGAGGGGACCATGCATACCAGGATAGGGGGTGAGGGAACCATGCATAGCAGGATAGGGATGAGGGAGTACCATGCATACCAGGATTAGGGGTGAGGGGACCATGCATACCAGAATGAAGAATGTGGTGCCATGCATACCAGGATTGGGGGGGTGAGGGTACCATGCATGCCAGAATATTAATAAGGGGTGCCATGCACCCCAGGATAGGAGGTTGGCAGCACATACCAGGATGGGAGACCATATAACAATTAAAATGTTCGCCACCTGGGCGTACAATGGGTTCATAGCTAGTCTAATATATAAAGCTCAATGTATGTATGCATGTATGTCCGGGATTGGCATCCACACCGTCGCAGCTACAGCCACAAAATATTGCACAATCACACGTCTCGACCCCAAGAGTGTCATAGGCTATGTTGTGAGGTGAAATTTTAACCCCGCGCGTTCAAATTCACCAAACAATTTTGCCCCTATCTACATAATGGGGAAAAAGTGAAAGGAAAAGTGTTGGAGGCAAATTGACAGCTGCCAGATGTGAACAAGGGGGACTGAAAGAATGAGAGAGCGATGGCGCCAAAGAGTATATACCGTACAGTTGCTAAGGTGGGGCCCTGACATGGGATACTCACCACACACGGGGATATGAACACACACACAAAATGCGCCACACACTGCCACGTGCTTCAACACATATATCACCCTCAGCACACATTTCACCATACATACACCAACCTCGCCACATAAAAGTCGCCACTCGAAACTCGCCACGCTGTTCCAGAGCTGTTTAAAAGATGAAAAATGAGCTGTGATTGGTTGCTATCAGCAACAGTTTTCTTTGTAGACAGTTGTGGTAACTGAGGCCTATTATTCTTATCATTTCTATGGTGTTATCATCTTTCTGTAAAGCTGGAAATAGTACAATTTATTACCGTGCCAACACAGACCACCCTCTGATACAGACTGCAGGGGGAGGCCAGTATCACACAGGATAGGATTAGATACACGGCTCAGCATATGGTAACCAGCTTTTCCAACCTCTGCTCTGAATCCACTCCTGTGTCTCCATTCAATGTCAGCAAGCAGTCAATCCTGAATGCTATCTCTGTGTTTTCAACTCTGCAAGCTTATATATGGTAACCAGCTTTTCCAACCTCTGCTCTGAATCCACTCCTGTGTCTCCATTCAATGTCAGCAAGCAGTTAATCCTGAATGCTATCTCTGTATTTTCAACTCTGCAAGCTTATATATGGTATATAGCTTTTTTCAACTTACTCTGCTTGTCCCCTTATGTTGTGAGGTCAAGAAACTTTTCAAAGTGCTTTATGATCCATGTAGTGCTGGACATGTGTTTATTTGACCACAACATTTTATTGGGTCCTGGTGTCTCAATTTAGTGTGATAGATTAACGAGAAGAGAGAGAGCCAAAAAAAAAAAAAAAGTTCTAAGTCTTATCCTCCTATATATTCAGACATAGCTTGGGGATAGCATTTATGCAGGGGGCATTTATTCACACTTTATCGAAGTACAGTTTATCAAAGTACTGGCAGTTATAACATGGCAGTTAGACAGGGCAGGAGACAGGTAAGACATTTATATACATCTACTCCCTGTACATTTGGAGTACAACAAATATATACCATATGCATTTGTGTAATTTTAATCCTGGCCGCTGCATTCACACACATCCACCGCCCTGGCATTAACTCTCTACACTCCATCCACATTGGCCCCTCGCTTCTTTCCTCTCCTATGTATAGCACTCATGCTCTTTTCACGTTGTTAAACTGCACAGATCCAGTCAGTCCCACCATTCAACATCAGAGACGCTCTCACAAATCACTTAACCATCTGCTCACTCTTTCTATCCTCCTTCTCCTAGTCGCAGGAGACATTGCTCCCAACCCTGGTCCCCCATGTTATAGAAAGTCAAACCTCCCGACTGCTACACTCAGAAACCCCTCTAATCTTATTAATATTCCCTGCCTGCCATCTGTCTCTCTTAATTGTGCACTTTGAAATTCTCGCTCAGTGTGTAACAAACTCTCCTTCATTCATGACTTTTTCCTTTCTAATTCTCTTAACCTCCTGGCTCTTACTGAAACCTGGATCCAGCAGTCAGACACTACCGCTGCTGCTGCTCTTTCATACGGGGGGCTTCACTTCTCTCATACCCCAAGATCAGACAATAGAGCTGGTGGAGGCGTTGGTCTGCTCCTATCACCAAAATGTACCTTTCAGGTTATCCCTCAAGTACCCTCACTTGTCTTCCCTTCTTTTGAGGTCCATGCCGTCAGACTCTACACCCCCTTCTCCATGCGAGTGGCGGTGGTGTATCGTCCTCCCGGCCCCTCCCATCAGTTCCTGGATCATTTTGCCACTTGGCTTCCACATTTTCTCTCCTGTGACATCCCTACCCTCATCATGGGAGATTTCAACATCCCCATTGCTCTTCCCCTCTCACCATCTGCTACTCACCTTTTATCTCTAACCTCCTCATTTGGCCTTTCGCAGCTTACTAATTCTCCAATGCATGAAGATGGAAACTCCCTCGACTTGGTCTTCTCTCGGCTTTGTGCAGTGGATGATTTTGCAAACTCCCCTCTCCCGCTCTCTGACCACAATCTTCTTTCATTCTCTATCAAGAACTGCCAGGCTGCTCAGGTCACCCCCACTGTCCAGACTTATAGAAACATACAGGCCATTAACACCCAGAAACTTATGAAGAACTTGCAGTCTTCATTGGCCCCTATCTCCTCCCTCTCATGTCCTGATTCTGCATTGAAGCATTACAATGAAACACTTCAAACTGCCCTGGATGAATTTGCACCCCCTATAAATAGAACACCACAACGCAGACGGCGACAACCCTGGCACACGGTGCAAACACGTTTCCTGCAGCGGTGCTCCAGGTGCGCCGAACGTCTGTGGAGAAAATCCAATCTACCCGAAGATTTCATCCATTTTAAGTTTATGCTTAGAACATACAACACTGCCCTTCACCTCTCCAAACAAACCTATTTCAACACCCTCATCACCTCACTGTCCAATAACCCGAAACGTCTCTTTGACACTTTTCATTCTCTACTCAATCCAAGAGTACAGGCCCCAACCACGGAGCTCCGAGCTGACGATCTGGCCAATTACTTCAAAGAAAAAATTGACCAGATCCGACAGGAAATTACCTCCCAATCACCTCATACCATCACTGTCCTCCCTCCCCCACTGCATCTAACTCACTCTCTGATTTTGAACCAGTCACAGAAGAAGAAGTAAGCAGGCTCCTTGCATCTTCTCGCCCAACTACTTGCACCAGTGACCCATTTCCGTCACAGCTCCTCCAGTCCCTTTCCCCTGCTGTCACCCCTCACCTAACTAAAATATTTAACCTCTCTCTCTCTTCTGGTATTTTTCCCTCCTCATTTAAGCATGCCAACATACATCCACTACTTAAAAAACCATCCCTCGACCAAAACTGTGCCGCTAACTATAGACCTGTCTCTAATCTTCCCTTCATCTCTAAACTCCTGGAACGCCTGGTCCACTCCCGTCTTATCCGCTATCTCTCAGAAAACTCTCTTCTCGACCCTCTCCAATCCGGTTTCCGCTCTTTACACTCCACTGAAACTGCCCTCACTAAAGTCTCTAATGATCTGCTAACAGCTAAATCAAATGGTCACTACTCCATGCTAATTCTCTTGGATCTCTGTGCAGCATTCGACACTGTGGATCATCAGCTCCTCCTCACTATGCTCCGTTCCATTGGCCTCAAGGATACCGTTCTCTCCTGGTTCTCCTCCTATCTCTCCGACCGCTCCTTTACTGTATCTTTTGCCAGTTCCTCCTCTTCTCATCTTCCCCTTACTGTTGGGGTCCCCCAAGGATCGGTTCTAGGCCCCCTCCTCTTCTCCTTGTACACTGCCCCTATTGGTCAAACAATCAGTAGATTTGGTTTCCAGTACCATCTCTATGCTGATGACACCCAATTATACGCTTCTTCTCCTGACATCACGCCAGCCTTTCTAGAAAACACCGGCGATTGTCTAAACGCTGTGTCTAATATCATGTCCTCACTATATCTGAAACTGAACCTGTCAAAGACTGAACTCCTGGTGTTTCCTCCCTCTACTAATGTACCTATACCCAACATTGCCATTTCTGTGTGTGGTTCCACTATTACTCCCCAGCAACAGGCCCGCTGTCTTGGGGTCATACTTGATTCCGAGCTTTCCTTTGCCCCCCACATTCGATCACTGGCTCGCTCTTGTCATCTGCACCTCAAAAACATTTCTAGAATTCGACCTTTTCTTACCTTTGACTCTGCAAAAACTCTTACTGTTTCTCTTATTCATTCTCGTCTCGACTATTGTAACTCTCTTCTAATCGGTCTCCCTCTTACCAAACTCTCCCTTCTACAATCTGTCTTGAATGCTGCAGCCAGGATCATATTCCTCACCAATCGTTACACCGATGCCTCTACCTTGTGCCAATCATTACACTGGCTACCCATCCACTCCAGAATTCAGTATAAACTTATTACCCTCACTCACAAAGCCCTCCATGGCTCAGCACCACCCTACATCTCCTCCCTTGTTTCAGTATACCACCCTACCCGCGCCCTCCGTTCTGCTGATGACCTGAGGTTAGCATCCTCAATAGTCAGAACCTCCCACTCCCGTCTCCAAGACTTTACACGTGCCGCGCCAATTCTTTGGAATGCACTTCCCAGGTCAATACGATTAGTCCCCAATCCCCACAATTTTAAGCGTGTCCTGAAAACGCATTTATTCAGACTGGCCTACCGCCTCAACACATTAACCTAATCTATCACTGTGTGGCAGAGCCAAAAGTTTTACCATAACCAGGTTCCCCGCATCATTCTCCCACATGCTTTATGCATCCATTAGCCCTCTGTGTCCGTACTGTCACACACCTAACATTATGGCTGGTCCATACAATCAGGGCAACTGTTACCACCCACCTTTCGTGTCTACCTCTTTCCTCATAGACTGTAAGCTTGCGAGCAGGGCCCTCTTTCCTCTTGGTATTTGTTATAATCTACTGTATGTGATTATTGTTATGCTGTAATGTCTATTGTCTGTACAAATCCCCTCTGAAATGTAAAGTGCTGCGGAATATGTCGGCGCTATAAAAATAAAATTTATTATTATTATTATAGCAGTCAGTATCACACAGGATAGGATTAGATACACAGCTCAGCAGTCAGTATCACACAGGATAGGATTAGATACACAGCTCAGCAGTCAGTATCACACAGGATAGGATTAGATACATAGCTCAGCAGTCAGTATCACACAGGATAGGATTAGATACACAGCTCAGCAGTCAGTATCACACAGGATAGGATTAGATACACGGCTCAGCAGTCAATATCACACAGGATAGGATTAGATACATGGCTCAGCAGACAGTATCACACAGGATAGGATTAGATACACAGTTCAGCAGACTGTATCACACAGGATAGGATTAGATACACAGCTCAGCAGTCAGTATCACACAGGATAGGATTAGATACACGGCTCAGCAGTCAATATCACACAGGATATGATTAGATACATGGCTCAGCAGACAGTATCACACAGGATAGGATTAGATACACAGTTCAGCAGACTGTATCACACAGGATAGGATTAGATACACAGCTGTGCAGACAGTATCACACAGGATAGGATTTGATACACAGCTCAGCAGTCAGTATCACACAGGATAAGATTAGATACACAGCTCAGCAGTCAGTATCACAGAGGATAGGAATAGATACACGGCTCAGCAGGAAGAATCACACAGGATAGGATTAGATACACAGCTCAGCAGTTAGTATCACACATCACACAGGATAGGATTAGATACATAGCTCAGCAGACAGTATCACACATGAGAGGATTAGACACACGGCTCAGCAGTCAGTATCACACAGGATAGGGTTAGATACACAGCTGAGCAGACTGTATCACACAGGATAGGATTAGATACACAGCTCAGCAGTCAGTATCACACAGGATAGGATTAGATACACGGCTCAGCAGTCAGTATCACACAGGATAGGATTAGATGCATGGTTTTTATGTGCAATATAATCATTATAATTTGTTATAACTAACCACAGCTGGTTAACGCCGGGCTCTTAAGCTAGTTTCTGAATAAATATTAGCATCAGGTGTCTGGCCCGATTCCTTTAGGCTATTTTTGCATTATTAGAATGCACAGAAAGCTAATCCTCACTTTCTTAGAAAATCTTCATATTATCCATCAGCCCGGGGTTACTGAATCCATTAATTCAGTAAGTGAAATACTGGATATATAGGTGTGAGTAGCTAACAGCAGTGCTGGAGTGAAGGTTAGGTAATGGAGAGAACATTGTGGGTTTGTTGCCAGGTTAGTTCTGTTGAGCATTGGTTCCTAAAAAGGATGTCCTGAAGAAAAAGCGCAACAAGGTAACAAAACAATAATTATCAAAATGCTATAAGCTGTTTACTATGAGGTCACCTCCTCAAGATGAAATCTAGGTTCAATCTCCAGCAGAAAGGATTATTCTTCACCATTAGAACTGTGAAAAGTTGACTAAATGTGGATCTCAATGAAAATAGTTGATTTGGTTTGAGTGTTTGCTTTTTTAAACAAAGTGGAAAACTTTGTGATCCACTTTTGTGAAAATTGTCCAGCGCTTACCAAAGATGCTGCGTGAGTATTCACTAACAACAGATAATGCTCAAACTTCAATATTATTAGGTTATTAAATAATCTCAAATATTACTACAAAAGTGCATGATGTATCTCAAAGCCAGGTGAGACATCCGAGAAGTCTGCATGAAAGGAGATCTACACTAGAATTGTTGTCTCAGGTGATTGGTCTCAAAGCGCTTAGTTGTCCCTATTACTTAGACGACTCCTCACTATAGATTATGTAAAATAAGAGACTAATATAGAGTAAAAGGTACTGTAAGTCAGTGTATAGTGGATAATATCCTGCACTGAACTTATTCATATTATCAGTAATAAACACTACTTTCATAATTCTATGAATCAGGAGTGCTTCATCCATCCAATATATAAATATGTATAAGGATGCACTAGTTAAATGAACACATAATGTAGGCTCAAACTACGTGGAACAACTATGGCTGCCATGATCTCAGATATTAACAGTATCTAGAGGGTAAATTGATGGAATATCTTTGGTGCAACAACTCCATTCCTGTCTATGAGTGTTTAGTTGCTAGATTTCAATAATGTTTATAAAGTTAGAACAAAAAAACCTCCCAGAGGCTCACACAGGGATAGCATATGAATGTATTTTCTGTTTTCCTGTGTCTGTGTATGAGAGAAGCAGCCCGCTGTAGATCCTGCACAGACAGAGACACACAAATGATTTATTCCTGATCTATTAGAGATTAATGGGAAAGTGTGGATTTGATCTGCGCTGCCGAATAACTGAAAGTCTGGAATTGATCATATACAAAATGTGGTTTATTCAACGCGTTTCAAAGTAGTATGACTTCTTCATCAGGAAATGCCACATGATCTGCTGCAGCGGATAAGCTTAAATGCTACAATTGTAGCTCTGTTTGGTGAGTGCAATTTGATTGTATTAACCCAAAATATCCTGGATAAGACCCTATTCTATGCTTTTTTTCCTCTCTAACAGCAAATATTGATCTATTAAGCTTATCATATATTATTCCTGTTTGTTCCTGAATAAAGAAGCTCTGTTGTCACACGCTTGGAGAGTATCCCGAATAATCCGCTGCCAATATAAATACACTCCCACCAATATTTCCACATAGAGACCTCCTATTTCCCTTAATTGATCCGTGCATCCACTGGTTACTATATCTTACACATCCTTATTAGAATGTTATCATTTATATTCCCCGAAAGGCATTCCTATCTAGGAATAAAGCACCATGTAAAGTGTCAGCGCTTCTACCTAATACATACAGATTAGCACTGTGCCCTAATATTAGATATTAATCTTATTAGATGGACGTGATCTACATTGTTTTTATGGACCTTGTACCTTTGATGTCTGAATTTTACCTTGAATTTCTATGTATTGATATTATTGCACATGGTAGAGTTGGAATTTCTCCTTGTTTGCTACTCATGGACAAGACCTACAATTACAGGTACCTCCTGCATGAACAGCATAGTATGATGAATGGCGCCGCAGAGATGCTAGTTATGTAAAGGCTCTGTCACGCCCATCAGTGACATCAAAGCCAAGATTGCATCGGATTGGATACTAAGCTACCAATCTGATCTAGGCAGATAGGATTCCCCAAAACTATGTCACTGTTGGCTCAGCTGGCCAAGCCAATCATACAGGAGGTAGGTGACAAAGAAGAATGAGCAGATGAAACCCCTGATGTACTAAATATACTGCCTCATCTGGCGGTAAGCACTAAAACACCAGTATTTACAATCCTCAATCTTTTAAAGATAAAGTGGCCAGATATAAAACTAACCATGCAGAAACATGCACCAGCCATTGTGGCATATTAACCCTGCTTCTCAAAAATTAGTAATTTACACCAACCATGCAAAATGGTAGTATCTAGAATTCATAATCCAACCAGTAATAGACACCACAGACCAATAGTACTTAAACAGACATATATGCACAAAATAATATTGATATAGTATCGGGAATCTATATATTCTCAGTGAATCTATATAAATTAGGGGATCAATTTGCCTTTACAGTGATACTCTGTGAGTTTTCAATATTAACAGTGGCCGCCAGTCAGCAATTCCACATGGACTGTGATTGCCAGCCAGAGTTCTACATTGTATCCCATGAACAGTGCTATCTACCAAGCAAGTTAAAACACCCAACAATTATCACCCAGCAAGGGCTCCTGAACAAGCCTTAGAGATTTCTGCCATAAGCTGCCTACAATGCATTGGCAATAGTGTTGAGCATTCCGATACCGCAAATATCGGGTATCGGACGATATTCGCGGTATCGGAATTCCGATACTGAGTTCCGATACTTATTGCATATCGAATACCGGAATCGGAAGTTCCCATAATGCTATGAGCCAGTTTGATTTGATTCAGCCAATGAGGAATCCTCAGAAGTGTGGGCACATCCTGTTAGGCATGTAGGCATGTTAACTAATGGCATGGCTGTGATTGGCTGCTGAAATGATGTCATGATGCACTATAAAAGCCGCCGCCGCCATTTCGGGTTCATTCTGCTGTGAATTCAGTTAGGGACAGGCTGCTGTTCAAGACTCTGAGGGACAGTTTGAGATAGCGATTTGCAATATAATATTGTGCTTTACCCAGGCTATATTATCAATCACTGTAGCTTTCTTTTGCCATGCAGCGCTGTTCACAGCTGTCTGCAAGGTCTGTGTGAATGCAGCTTATGCTGTGGTGTGTCCTGCAGCCACCTCTGGTTGTAGGCCGCTCAGCGTGCGTCACTGCCTCATACATATTTTTGCTTTATTGCTGCTCATTTTTCATTAATTCTCCTATTAGTGTGCATCCATCCGTATCCATCTACATTGGTTGCAAACACTATAGGAGTAGACAGCCGAGCCTTTCTGCAGCCTTTCAGTGCTAGTGCCCAGTTCTCTGCACTGTTCACGGCTGTCTGTGAGGTCTCTGTGTGTGAGTGCAGCTCACGTTGTAGTGTGTTCTGCAGCCACCTCTGGTTGAAGTCCGCTCAGCGTGCGTCACTGCCTCATACATAGTCCTTTTTTTGTTTTGTTGCAGCTCATTTTTCCTGATTTTTTTCTCCTATTAGTGTGCTTCCGTCTGTATCCATCTGCATTGGTTGGTTGCAAACACTATATAGGAGTACATAGAGGAGCCTTTTTGCTGGCTTGTGCCCTGCAGCCGCAGCCAGATTAGTATTAGCCTATTTTTTGGAGCCTCATCTATTGCATTGTAGGTTACCTTCCTGCATTGTAATAGCTCCAAAAAGTTTGTGATACTATCGCTTTCACATCTTTGGTCACATCCTTTTTGGTTTTTTGAAAAACAACACGTAAATAAAGTTCACCAAACACTCCACTTGACAGTTGTGTAGGCCACATTAACGCATATTAAAGTGTAGTCCACACACTTTATAAAATTAGTGTTTCTTATACCTGTTAGCAGCTGTTCAGGAATAAGCAGACTAAGCCCCCCCTTTGTACTTTTCTGCTTATGTTTATCAGTCTACCAAGAGGAAGAAGGCAGGGAGTAAGGCACGTGGTCGTGGGCGTGGAGTTTCAGCAGGGAGAGGACGTGGGGATTCTGTGCCTGCTGCGGGCACCAGTGAGTCAGAAGCTCCCCGTTTTACCAGGGATCAGTCCTTTGTGCGCAGCTTTGTAGGACCTCGCCGTACCCCACAGATGCGGTACGAACAAATTGAAGCCGTTGTCGGATGGATGGCAGCTAGTGCATCGACTTCAATTACTTCCACATCCTCTCAGGGCCAGAGCACTGAAGAGCAACCATCTGTCTCTTTACCATCTGCCAAATTGCCCAGGCAGTCAGAGAGCCCTGGACAGGAGCCATCTCTACTTCTGTTCTCTGAATCTCTTGGCTTGGAAACAGAAGCCAGCCAAGCAGCATTCTAGAATGTGAAGAAGATGGAGTATGCAGTGATGCGCAACTGCTTTGTCCCTCTGAATCTGAAGTGGAGGGTGGGCCAGTGCCTATGGTCAGCACACCTCAGTACGCATCAGATGATGAGACTCAGGTGCCACTTTCTGGTGCGTACTGTGCTGGCGAGACTACCCAGGAGAAGCAGGTGTTTGAAGAGGGGAGTGTAGATGATGAGGTCCTTGACCCATCATGGCGTGAGGAACAGGAAGGTGGTGGGAGCAGCTCTGAGGAAGAGATTCCCCGAACGGCCAAAACAGGAGGGAGAGGGAGGGGGCAGACTTGGTAGCCTGTAGCCTCCACTTCGGCACCCGTTAGGAGCATTCCTCTTACAAAACCCAAAACAGGCGCTCCCAGGACTTGCAATGCGTGGTCCTTTTTTGACACAGTTGCAGATGACATTTGACAGCTGTGTCATCAGAAAGTCAAAAGAGGGAAAAGTGTTAGCAACCTGAATACCACAAATATGTGGAAACATGTGCGGACCAATCACGTGGTAATGAGGAGGGGTGTGGTCTAATGACATCAACACCCTATATAAGGTGTGCTTAATTATTAGGCAGCTTCCTTTCCTTTGGCAACATGGGTCAGAAGAAAGATTTGATGGACTCTGAAAAGTCAAAAATTGTGAGATGTCTTGCAGAGGGATGCAGCAGTCTTGAAACTGCCAAACTTTTAAAGCGTGATCACCGAACAATCAAGCGTTTCATGGCAAATAGCCAACAGGGTCGCAAGAGGCGTGTTAATATAAAAAGGCGCAAAATAACTGCCCATGAATTGAGGAAAATCAAGGGTCAAGCTGCCAAGATGCCATTTGCCACTAGTTTTGCCATATTTCAGAGCTGCAATGTTACTGGAGTATCAAAAAGCACAAGATGTGCCACACTCAGGGACATGGCCAAGGTAAGGAAGGCTGAAAAATGACCACTTTTGAACAAGAAATATAAGATAAAACGTCAAGACTGGGCCAAGAAATATCTTAAGACTGATTTTTCTAAGGTTTTATGGACTGATGAAATGAGAGTGACTCTTGATGGGCCAGATGGATGGGCCCGAGGCTGGATCAGTAAAGGGCAACGAGCTCCACTCCAATTCAGATGACAGCAAGGTGGAGGTGGGGTACTGGTATGGGCTGGTATCATCAAAGATGAACTTGTGGGACGTTTTCGGGTTGATGATGGAGTGAAGCTCAACTCCCAGACCTATTGCCAGTTTCTGGAAGACACCTTCTTCAAGCAGTGGTACAGGAAGAAGTCGGTATCGTTCAAGAAAAACATGATTTTCATGCAGGACAATGTTCTCTCACATGCATCCAAATACTCCACAGCGTGGCTGGCCAGTAAAGGTCTAAAAGAAGAAAAAATAATAACATGGCCCCCTTGTTCACCGATCTGAACCCCATAGAGAATCTGTGGTCCCTCATAAAATGTGAGCTCTACAAGGAGGGTAAACAGTACACCTCTCGGAACAGTGTCTGGGAGGCTGTGGTGGCTGCTGCACGCAATGTTGATCGTAAACAGATCAAGCAACTGACAGAATCTATGGATGGAAGGCTTTTGAGTGTCTTCGTAAAGAAAGGTGGCTATATTGGTCACCGATTTTTTTTTTTGCTTTTGAATGTCAGAAATGTTTATTTCTAAATTTTATGTTGTTATATTGGTTTACCTGGTGAAAATAAACAAGTGAGATGGGTATATATTTGGTTTTTATTAAGTTGCCTAATAATTCTGCACAGTAATAGTTACCTGAAAAACAGATATCCTCCTAAGATAGCCAAATCTAAAAAAAAAACAGTCAAATTTATAAAAATATTAAGCTTTGATATTTATGAGTCTTTTGGGTTGATTGAGAACATAGTTGTTGTTCAATAATAAAAAGAATCCTCTCAAATACAACTTGCCTAATAATTCTGCACGCAGTGTATTAACAGGATAATAGCTTTGCGGAGGAGGAGGAGTGCTTCTTTAAGGAGAAGTTAAGGAATTTATTTTATGATATAAATGATCATTAAACTGAAGGAAGATGGAATAATATGCAACTTTAAAAATGCTTCTTTCTTTACTTTATTTGTCGGCAGCTCATGACCTTGAGCCTTGGCTTTCCACTCTATTACACATACCAAGCTGGATACATAATTGTTCGCTAAAAGGTAACAGTAATACAGTATGTCATAGACGATATGCAGCCATAGGAGAAAAAATACCTTCACTGTGATGGCTCACTGAGACTAGGACTGAAGTTCAGATTGCAGTGAACAATTTGTATATATTTCACTGACACCCAACACTGGAGACGCTCATTCATCTTCCTTTATGTTCTCTTTGTCTTCTATTGATTCCCTTAAGCTTTTTCCTGCTATGCTAAGAAGTTTAAGCCTCCGTTACACACAGCGAGATCGCTAGCAATATTGCTGTAGCGTCACTGGTTTTGTGACGCAGCAGCTGTCTGATACTTACCACCGACCGGCTCCCCCGCTGATTATCACTGATCGTGCGAGAACGTCCTGGACCATTTCTCGTCATCAGCTTTCTGCTGGGCTTCCTGTGGCGCCGACGAGCAACGCGTGGACGCGGGCGGGAGGACGTCAGGATCGCCGCGTCTGACAGGTAAGTAGCAACCCCCCCGACCGCTGCTATGTCGCTGGTGAGATCTGCCTGTGTGGCAGCTCACTAGTGACCACTTAGCGATGCACCAGCGATCCATATCGTTGTCGGGATCGCTGGTGCATCGCTTAGCGTAACGGTACCTTTACAGTCTACTTAAGGAAAGATCTTTTTCATTTTCTGGGGATGACTGTAGGTTTGCTCAGTTACATAAAGAAAATATTTAACTAGAACAGCAGGAAGTTAGAATGACATTTACTGGTGACCGAAGAAATTTACGGGACAGCGGGGATGAATCTAAAGGTACTGTCTAAAGGTAAGTATCACACACAGCGATGTCGCTAGCAATATTGCTATAACGTCACAAAACCAGTGACGTTATAGCGATATTGCTAGCGATATCGCTTAGTGTGACAGGCCCTTAATGCACTACAGTGTAATCCGCTGGAGATAATGGTTTTCCAGGATCTAGTAGTTCCTTTATAGTTCCAGTTAAAAAAAAGAAAGATTTTTTTTTATAATGTAACTAGTAATGTTTGCATTATTGAACATATTGTAGTGATCATCAAGCTTCTGCATCTCTTACGGTAAAATACGTAACTACTTTACATGGATTTTCCTGTTTGAATGCCTCTTCCAAAATTACAAGTTGCCTATTCAAAAGATAATGCGAAAACAACACTTTTCACATGTTTACTTTTCAGCTGTCATTGACTTTTTGAAATGTGTTGTCCAACCTGTTGCAATGCCTATTTCCCATAGTTCCCCCTACAGCTCTGCCATTTCATGGTTATGTATAAACTAATCAGGGGCGTAACTAGGACCTCATATGCCCCATGAGATACCTTTGAGTAGGGCCCTCCTGTTTATCACCATGAGTCCCTTCAGCTGTGGTGCCTACTCTCAGACGCCCTTGCTCCTCCTACTCCCATATATCACTACCAGGCCATTCTGCACTGCTACATGCTAGCACAGAACCTGCACAAGTAGAGTGGGTGGTACTGGACAAGTGCTTGGCTGTGACATACACGCATATGATCCTCTTACCTGCTCAGTGTCCTGGGAGTTTCTGGGATCAAAGACCCTAAAGCAGCTATGTCTATTGCTTATTTCTTAGCTGCCCAGATCTTGGAATAAATGCACTGCAGGGTGCAGCCAGCCCATAAAGCAAGATGTTAGCAACACAGGTGCAAAATGCTAGATCAACAGCCACTCTCCACCTACCCTGTAGTGCATTTGATCTAAGATCAGGGCAGGTAAGTGTTGCTGCCTTTTTTCTGCTGTTTTAATTTAAATTTTGGAAGCTTTTAGCATTCTTTTGTGGCTTTGCTAACAGTTTAGAGTTAAGACTCGCAAGTTTGAGGACCCGTGATGTTGGTTGCGAGCTTGCATATTTTGGCTAAAATATCAACCAATACCTCACTATTTTTGCGTATTTTGTGCACTGTATTTTTTGGGGTGCAGCCGAGCCCAAACACGTCTGGTCTCGTATGAGGGATGTTCACACTGGGATGCATTGAGAGTGTGCTGACCAGCCCGCCTAATCGAATAGTAGGGGCATGACTAATAGACTGTGAACCAGACACTATGCAGTACCCTTATGTGAACAGCACCCTATGCGGGCCTTTATTGTGCAATTGAATACTGGGCAGTTAACCCCTCCAGGAATGGGTAGGTGGAGAGTGGCTGTTGATCTAGTATTTTGCACCTGTGTTGCTAACATCTTGCTATATGGGCTGGCTGCACCCTGTAGTGCATTTGTTCCAAGATCTGGGCAGGTAAGCGGTGCTTCCTTTCTTTCTGCTGTTTAATTTGAATTTCTGAATTAAATATTTAAAATGTAAAAGCTCTGTAACCCGCATCCCTGAGCCATCCACTACCTGTAACGAGTGTCCAATCGGCCCTTATAAACAATTGCTGGTGGCAGATAGCAGCTCTTTTTGTTATTGCAGAGCTGGCAGTAACCATACGGGCGTATATACACATATTGCATGCATTGGAATCAGAGGTGTATATGCCGTACACTCACTGTGAGTTGCTCAGTAAGGCTAGTTTCACACTAGCGTTTTTGAGCTCAGCGGCGGCCTGTGCACGGCTGCCGCTAAGCCCCGCCCCCTGCTGCGCCTCCGCTGGTAGCTCCGCCTACCGGCGCATGACGCTGCATGCGCCCTGCGTCCCTTATCTTTATCACTGGGGGCGCAGGCCGTGCGCAATATGCATTTGGCGGCGCATGCGTCCTTTTGACGGTGCACCGACCTGCGCCAAACGCAACCTGCTGCGCTCATAAACGCTAGAGTGAAACTAGCGTTACCGGCCTAGTAGTGGAAGAAGCTGCAGCCAATTCCTCATCAGTCAATTCTATAATCTCTCTGCCAATTGGAGGTATCAGAGTGGCATTTCCCTGACATATTGGTGACAAGCTGTGAGATTAATATTAAAGCCACAAAAAGAGGAATAAAAAAATCCTCCAAAAATTCAAGAATTAACACAGCAAAAAAGGGCAGCAGTATTTACCTAACTACTGTACTTACTGAACTAATGCATATAGTAAACACGGATTGTATAAGGCACTGTTCACACACAGGTAATGAACAGTGTCTGGCTTACAGCCTATTACTGATGCCCATACTATTTGATTAGACGGGCTGCCCAGTACTATCTAAGTGCACCCTATGATGAACAGACACCCTAGTTTACAAGACCAAAAATGCTGGGCTCGGCTGCACCCTGTAAAATGACGTGCAAAAAAATGTACATAATATATGAGGTATTGGTCAATATTTTGGCCAAGATATACAAGTTCGCAACCCACATCAAGGGTCCTCACACTTGCAATTCCGAACACTAAAATCAAAAGCAAAACCACAAAAAGAGAAATAAAAAATGCTCCAAAAGTTCAAGAACTAACACAGCAAAAAAGGCAGCAGTTCTTTTTGTTATTATGGAGCTGGCAGTGACTGTATGGGGGTATATACATATACTCCATGCATTGGAACCCGAGGTGAATATACCGTACGCTCACTGTGAGTTCCCCAATAACTGGTCTAGTAGTGGAAGCAGCTGCGGCCTCATCAATCCCTCATGAGTTAATTGCATAATCACCCTTATGACTGGAGGCAGCGGAGTTGAAGTTCCCTGACATACTGGTGGCAACCGATGAGACCTGTGTGATCTCTCCGTTGTCTTCTGTGATAATGTGGTAAGAGTTGTGAGATCTGTGAGACCCCCATGGCTGTTATCCTTGACAGGAGTATACATTAGAAAGCTCAGATAAAATATTCAGTGACATGTAGAAATCAATTATAAAGTAAATACTCGTTAAAATAAAAGAAGTAAATTTACTGACATTTCTGTTTCTGAGGCAATTACTACAGCTGCAATTACACCACATGCAGGGATTCACACAGCTTCACTTTCATCCTAAATGGAAAATTTGCTTTGTTGGGCATTTTAGTTAAAGGTTAATTCTTGGCACCTTCAGATTCTGATGCTTAGGAAAGCTAGGCGGCAACCTTCTTGGGAGCTGAAGACTGTATCCATGTTGTAATTGTTACCCAGAATCATTTTTCTCAGCAACAGCTGTATAAAATTTTTAATACTGTAACTTCATAGAGGAGGACAACTGAGGACAACTCAGGGACTTAGGTGATGGTGATGTCATCTACTGATGCTGAAATCTGAGATCGTGAATGTGTTCCTTATGAAGGCTTAGTTACTTCTACATTGTGAAAGTTGTAGTCATTGACTTGCCTTGGAAAAGCAGTTACGTGGCATTTCCTCTCACTGTTCCTGGCTTATAGAAATCATTCTTTATTTTATGGATATGAAATGTAGAGTTTACCTTTTGCTTTGTATACTTGTCTATGCTTCTGTTATTTATAAACCATCTGGGCTGCTGCCATTCCCCTGTGACGTGCCATTTTTGTATTCACAGTTTTCTTTGTGTGTAACTTTGTTTTACTGATACCTGGAAAATAGACTGAACATATGTTTTGCCTTGCAATAAGTAACTATAATAAAAATCAACTGACGGATAGATAGCCAAGCAGATCCGCTCCACAGCTCAAGGCAGATGTTCTTTTCTTTTCTTTCCCCTATAGTCCTTTATTGGATGAAACAAGGTAGAATGGAATTCAGTATTCAAAGTTTTCAAATATGGCTAGACTAAGTCCAGTCATTTTCTTCTTTATCTTAAAGGGGTTTTCCCATGAAACAAAAGTTAATTTTAATCAATAGATCTTGGAATAATAATAATTTCCACAATTGAATGTGATTAAATGAAATGTTCCTGTGCTGAGATAATCTTATAAATGTGTGCCCTTGCTATGTACTGTGTGATGGCCGTGTCTTGCCATACTGGGACATGGTCTGATCATACCACAGCTCCTGGGCAGGGGAGGAAGTAAAAGAGTATACAGACAGGACATTGTGGGGTCATAGCTGATTCTTTTTGTGAGGTAAAATATTTTCCTGCCAGTTTTTAAACAATGTTTTACTTCAAAGAAAGAATCATTTGCTATCCCATAATGTAATATATGTATACTCTCTTTTCTCTCCTCCCCTCCCCAGGAGCTGTGGTATGATCAGACCATGCCCCTGCACGATCAGACACGGCCATTACACAGTACATAGCAGGGACACATTTATAAGATTATCTCAGCACAGGAACATTTTTTTAAACACATCCAATCTATTGATTAAAATTAACTTTTATTTGTGAGGAAACATCTTTAACTTTACTTTCTAAATTATTTTAACCAGTTATGTAGAACACACCAATTTTATTCTCTCAACAAAAGCTAAACAATTACTTGAATCATTTAATAACATAATATAGTTAGTGACTCTACTTGTATAGGACCAAGCAAATGTTCAGCAATAAGCCAGGGCTAAACAGAACTCCACTGCATGGATCCCTACATACACATTATTATTATTTTATTATTATTATTTATTTATATAGCGCCATTAATTCCATGGTGCTGTACATGAGTAGGAGGGTTACATACAAAGTTATAGATATTGTTAACAGTAAACAAATTTACAATGACAGACTGGTACAGAGGGGACCCTGTCCATGTGGACTTACATTCTACGTGATAGTGGGGAAGAGACAGAAGGTTGGGGGAGCAGCAGCTCTGGTGGTGATGAGGCGGCAGAATAGTTATTGCAGGCTGTAAGCTTTCCTGAAAAGATGGGTTTTCAGGTTCCGTTTGAAGGATCCGTGGGTGGTGGATAATCAGACGTGTTGAGGCATGGCATTCCAGAGGATGGGGATATTCGGGAAAAGTCTTGGAGGCGGTTGTGTGAGGAACGAATAAGTGTGGAGGAGAGTAGGAGGTCTTGGGAGGATCGAAGATTACGTGAGGGAAGATATTGGGAGATTAGATCAGAGATATAGGGAGGGGAAAGGTTGTGGATGGCTTTGTAGGTCAGTGTTAGTAGTTTGAATTGGATTCGTTGGGGAATTGGGAGCCAATGGAGGGATTTGGAGAGGGGAGGAGACAGGGGAGTAGCGAGGAGAGAGGTGGATTAGTCGGGCAGCAGAATTGAGGACAGACTGGAGTGGTGCAAGAGAGTTAGCAGGGAGGCCACAGAGGAGAGTGTTGCAGTAGTCAAGGAGGGAGATGATGAGGGCATGTACAAAAGTTTTAGTAGATTGAGGACTGAGGAAGGGGCAGATTCTGGAAATATTTTAGAGTTGGAGGCGACAGGAGGTGGCAAGTTTGGACGTGTGGTTTGAAGGACAGGGCAAAGTCGACAGTTACTCCGAGGCAGCGGATTTCACGTGCTGGAGAGAGCGTGATGCCGTTTACCATAATAGATAGATCGGGTAGAGAAGATACGTGAGATGGAGGAAAAAAAATGAGTTCAGTTTTGTCTACCTTGTTTTAGAAAGCGAGAGGTGAAAAAGGAGGATATGGCTGATAGACACTCCAGGATTCTGGACAGCAGAGAGGTGAAATCTGGGCCAGAGAGGTAGATCTGAGTGTCATCTGCATACAGGTGGTACTGGAAGCCATGGGACTTTATGACTTGTCCTAGGCCAAGAGTATAAATGGAAAAAAGAAGAGGCCCCAGGACAGAGCCTTGGGGGACTCCAACAGAGAGGGGGAAGGATGAGGAGGTAGTGTGGGAGTGGGAAACGCTGAATGTGCTGTCAGAAAGGTATGAGGAAATCCAGGACAGGGCAAGGTCTTTGATGCCAAGGGAAGAAAGAATCTGTAGCAGTAGGCAGTGGTCAACTGTGTCAAAGGCAGAGGACAGGTCAAGAAGGAGGAGGATGGAGAACTGTCTGTTAGCTTTGGCTGTGAGTAAGTCATTAGTAATTTTGGTCAGGGCAGTTTCAGTGGAGTGGTGGGGGCGGAAGCCAGATTGCAGGATGTCAAGGAGGGAGTTAGATGAGAGGTGGGAGGAAAGTTGAGCATGGACATGCTGTTCAAGGAGTTTGGAAGCAAACAGGAGTAGTGATATGGGGCGATAGCTGGGCATAGCAGTTGGGTCAAGGTTTGATTTTTTGAGGATGGGTGTTATGGTGACATGTTTGAAGGCAGAGGGGAAGGTACCAGAAGTTCGGGATAGGTTGAAGAGATGGGTTAGGGCTGGAATGATCATGTTAGTGAGGTTGGGGAGCAGGTGGGAAGGGATGGGGTCAAGTGCACAGGTGGTGAGGTGTGATGTGGAAAGGAGATGAGTAAGCTCTCCTTCAGTGATGTTGGAGAGGGAGGTTATTAGGGAAGGGCAGAGGTCTGGTATGTGGAGTGGTTGGGGTGGTGGAACTGTAAAGGTTTGCCTTGTTTGGTCACTTGATTTTGAAGTAGGTGGCAAAGTCCTCAGCAGAGATGAGGGGAGTTGGAGGTGGCAGTGGTGGGCGGAGGAGAGAGTTGAATGTGCTGAACAGTTGTTTTGGGTTGTAGGATAATGAAGATACAAGGTTTGTGAAATAGGTCTGTTTAGCAGAGGTGAGGGCTGATTTAAAGACAAGCTTAGCTTGCTTGAAAGCAGTAAAGTCGTCTGGCAGGCGTGTTTTCTTCCAATGCCGCTCTGCGAACCTGGATGCGTGTCAAAGTTTTTTGGTGAGGTTGTTGTGCCAGGGTTGCCTATTGGTTTGTCGCATTTTGCCATGCATGAGAGGTGTGACTGAGTTTATGGCTGATGTGAGGGTGGCGTTGTAGAAAGCGGTGGCACTGTCCGTGCTGTGGAGTGAAGATATGGAGGACAGAGGTAGAAGAGTCTGAGAGTCTGTGGATGTCTAGGTGTGCGAGGTTTCTGCGAGGATGTGCTAGTGGCTGGACATGGGGGGCAGGTGAGAAGGACAAGGATGAGAAGGTGAGTAGATGGTGGTCAGATAGGGGGAAGGGAGAGGTTGTGGGATTAGATAGGGAACAGAGGCAGGTGAAAATGAGGTCTAATGTATGTCCATCTGTGTGGCTGGCTGTGGAGGACACATTGTGGGATATTTATCATGAGAGATATTTTCAATGACAATTTATTTTTGTGGTTGGGCTGTGTTTATGCCAAATCTTTCAAAGCATGACATAATATTTCAGAAATGTGGCACATCTTTAAAAACAACACTAGCGGTTTCTCCAAATCTCAGGCTGTTCTCTGTGTGGCTTTTATAATGTGAGTCTATGGAACTTCAGAACAAGGCTCCATATGCTTTCACTATAAAAGAGACTATCAGCTCACGCATGGATTACAGAATGAGCTCGATAGTCTCATTTGCGGTCACGACAGTCGGAAGGACGGAAGACTAGTTCTGGACACCAGAGAGAGCAACACACTCACACTACATTACGTGCACATACACACTGTGATAAAACACTCCGGGATCGCCTTTGCTGGGGTCAAAGGTCACGTGCGTTCCGCATGAAACTCAGGCGCAAAACCGGGGTCCGGGTATAACTGACACTGGGTCAGGTTTATTAAAGGAGAAAGCTATGCATAAAGGAAAAAAAACATAAAGCAAATCCTTGCCTGTCCGGCACTAACTAAACAAGGTACAACCTAACTAACAACTGGCGGGCTTCTCCCGTCCAGCCAAACCACCGTTACAGTGGGAACTGCTATCATTCACCTGTGTCTCTCACACAGACAGGCTCTCTGTGTCCCCAGGCCAATACACTCACACAACCACCTGGCATCCTTTTATATCCGCCTCCCATTATTCATTAGTAACCAGGTGATATACTGACCAGACTAGGCCACATAGGAAAGGTATCTGGGAGAGATATACCTGCCCTCATCCACTATTCCCACATGATTCTCACAACACACATTAATCAATAAACAGGTTAGTGGGAGTGCTTCTGTAATCAAACTTATGTAAGGCTTTTATGCCAAGACGCTTGAAAGTAAGCTTCTCCCAAGGAAGTAGTAAACTTGATAGTCAATATTATCCCTATAACAACTTTTGTTGCAGGATATTATACCAAACCAATTTTTTCCAAAGGAAAAGGCTTTTATCAGCATGTAAGAGGGTGAACTGTGATTACACCAGGAGAGCACTAGGACCCTGTGGTGTTTGCCTGCTGCACCTAAGAGCAGGTTCTGTGAATGTGGGTCGCTCTCCCAGGGCTGTGGGGTACTCTGTACCGGGCCGGTATCAGTGGGACATGTCACAGCGGTGGTGACCCGGACCGTGGCCCCGGGCGCCCAAGTAATAGGAAGATGTTGAATGGTGAAATGTAGTTAAATGAATAGTTCGTGACGCCACCTGTGGTGTTCAGCAAGGGAGGTGTTAAGCCAACGCTGCAGACAGATCCTCCGGGACAGATGGTGTGGTGCAGCAATGATGTTATAGCCCTCAACAGGCAGGACTGTTGTCCCAGGGCATTGTAGAAACTTAGATGGTGTAGTATTTGGCGCAGGGGATGTAGCAGTACCAGGCGGACGGACGCAGGAAGGAATGGAGGACACCAGGGCATGTAGTTCCAAAGCTTTACTCACAGTCTGTAGTGCCCGCTTCTGTGCCGTGTCCTCCGGGTCAGGGACTCAGTCAACCCCCAGGCAAGATGTTATGCTCCCTTCCACGCTCCGACAACTTATGTGCCTTTTCTGAACGTCTCCTCTATAGTGCCTTTAAGTGTGAAGATCTCCTAGTACTGTGTTACACTAGAGTTCCTCCTGACAGATGTTCCCAAGAACTCTACTTGCACGGCAGACAGCTGTAGCCTGCTTCGGGTACTCTCTACTCCTGAGTCCCGGCTCTCTATCCGTGTTGCTGTTGTGCCCTCAAGTCTTAGATGGGAGTAGTGCATTTACAGCCCACTTCTCCACCGGTGTCTGCTGCAGAACCATTAGTGTCCATACAACCTCGGGGACCGGGCCCCGGCCTTGCGCTTAGAACTTCTAGGCAGGGTTCTTCCTCTAACCCACGTCCTTTGTGTTCCCTTTTACTCCTACGTTCCGTACTTGTCTATTCCCTTCTTTGGAAGCTAAGGCTTCGGTTCAATGTCCTTCTCCTTCTTTCCTTTCCTGTGCCTGCTGGCTCAGATCCGATACTGAGTTCCGATACTTTTAGTATATCGAATACCGGAATCGGAAGTTCCCATAATGAAATGAGCCAGTTTGATTTAATTTAGCCAATGAGGATCCTAAGAAGTGTGGGCACATTCTGTTAAAGCATGTTAGGCATGTAACTACTGGCATGGCTGTGATTGGCTGCTGAAATGATGTCATGATGCACTATAAAAGCCGCTGCCGCCATTTTGGGTTTACTCTGCTGTGAATTCAGTTAGGGATAGGACGCTGCTGTTCTGAGGGACAGTGTGACCTAGTGATTTGCTATACTGTATTGTGCTTTACCCAGGCTATATTATCAACCGCTGTAGCTTTCTTTTGCCTTGCAGCGCTGTTCACGGCTGTCTGCGAGGTCTCTGTGTGTGAGTGCAGCTCACGCTGTTTGTGTTCTGCAGCCAGCCACCTCCGGCTGTAGTCCACTCAGTGTGCGTCACTGCCTCATACATTGTCCTTTTTTGCATTAGTGCTGCTCATTTTTCCAGATTTCTCCTATTAGTGTGGTTCCATCCGTATCCAGCTAGAATATTTGCAAACACTATATAGGAGTAAATAGAGGAGCCATTCTGCTGGCTTGTGATCTGCAGCCCCATCCAGATAAGTATCAACCTATTTTTTGGAGCCTCATCTATTGCATTGTAGGTTACCTTCCTGCATTGTAATAGCTACAAAAAGTTTGTGATACTATCGGTTTTACATCTTTCGGCACATCCAGTGTCTTTTTGTGAAAAAAAAAAAGTTAATAAAGTTCACCAGACACTCCACTTTACAGTTGTGTAGGCCACATTAGCTCATATTAAAGTCTAGTCCACACTTTAGAAAATTAGTGTTTCTTATACCTGTTAGCAGCTGTTCAGGAATAAGCACACTAAGCCCTTAGTACTTTTCTGCCTATCTTTATCAGTCTACCAAGATGAAGAAGGCAGGGAGTAAGGCATGTGGTCGTGGGCATGGAGTTTCTGCAGGGAGAGGACGTGGGGATTCTGTGCCTGCTGCGGGCACCAGTGACGCAGCATCCCCCAGTTTTCCCACGGAACAGTCCTTTATGCGCAACTTTGTAGGCGCTCGCTCTAACCCACTGCTGCGGGATGAACAAATTGAAGCCATTGTCGGATGGATGGCAGCTAACGCATCGACTTCAATTAGTTTCAGATCCTCTTAGGTCCAGAGCACTGAAGAGCACCCATCTGTCTCTTCACCACCTGCCAAATTGCCCAGGCAATCAGAGAGTCCTGGACAGGAGCCATCTCTTCTTCTGTTCTCTGAATCTGTGGGCTTGGAAAGAGGGGGCCAGCCAAGCAGCATTCGAGAATTTGAAGAAGAGGTAGTATGC
The DNA here is from genome assembly GCF_039654945.1 of Dendrobates tinctorius. NCBI lineage: Eukaryota > Metazoa > Chordata > Amphibia > Anura > Dendrobatidae > Dendrobates > Dendrobates tinctorius. The sequence continues at coordinate 23,252,140 of NW_027361669.1, forward strand.
AGTGATGCGCAACAGCTTTGTCTCTCTGAATCTGAAGAGGCGGGTGGGCAAGTGCCTATGGTCAGCACACCTCAGTGCGCATTTGATGATGAGACTCAGGTGCCACTTTCTGGTGCGTACTGTGCTGTCGAGACTACCCAGGAGAAGCAGTGGTTTGAAGAGGGTAGTGTAGATGATGAGGTCCTTGACCCATCATGGTGTGAGGAAGGTGGTGGGAGCAGCTCTGAGGAAGAGATTCCCTGAAAGGCCAAAAAAGGAGGGAGAGGGAGGGGGCAGACTCGGTTGCCTGTAGCCTCCACTTTGGCACCCATTAGGAGCATGCCTCTTCCAAAACCAAAACGGGCGCTCCCAAGACTTGCAGTGCCTGGTCCTTTTTTGACACAGTTGCAGATGACATTTGCTTTGTCAAATGCAAGCTGTGAACCAGAAAGTGGAAAGAGGGAAAAGTGTCAGCAACCTCAATACCACAAATATGTGGAAACATGTGCGGACCAAACACGTGATGGAGTTACAAAGACACACTGAAGACCTAGGCCAACCGTCAGCGCCACCTACCACCTCTTCAGCTCGAGTTGTAGCCTCTTATAATAATAATAATAATACATTTTATTTTTATAGCGCCAACATATTCCGCAGCACTTTACATTTCAGAGGTGATTTGTACAGGCAATAGACATTACAGCATAACAATAATCACATACAGTAGATTATAACAAATACCAAGAGGAAAGAGGGCCCGCCTTGCAAGCTTACAGTCTATGAGGAAAGAGGTAGACACGAAAGGTGGGTGGTAACAGTTGCCCCGATTGTGTGGACCAGCCATAATGTTAAGTGTGTAACAGTACAAACACTGAGGGCTAATGGATGCATAAAGCATGTGGGAACATGATGCGGGAAGTCTGGTTATGGTAAAACTTTTGGCTGTGCCACACAGGGATAGATTAGGTTAATGTGTTGAGGCGATAGGCCAGTCTGAATAAATGCGTTTTCAGGGCACGCTTAAAATTGTGTGGATTGGGGACTAATCGTATTGACCTGGGAAGTGCATTCCAAAGAATTGGCGCAGCACGTGTAAAGTCTTGGAGACGGGAGTGGGAGGTTCTGACTATTGAGGATGCTAACCTCAGGTCATCAGCAGAACGGAGGGCGCAGGTAGGGTGGTATACTGAAACAAGGGAGGAGATGTAAGGTGGTGCTGAGCTATGGAGGGCTTTGTGGGTGAGGGTGATAAGTTTATACTGAATTCTGGAGTGGATGGGTAGCCAGTGTAATGACTGGCACAAGGTAGAGGCATCGGTGTAACGATTGGTGAGGAATATGATCCTGGCTGCAGCATTCAAGACAGATTGTAGAAGGGAGAGTTTGGTAAGAGGGAGCTCACACACAGCTGGTTCGGCTTCCTCACAGGATCACCATGGAAGAACCTCTGGCACTGTTGTACAGAGACACAGTGTCATTCCACCCACAGCACCACGTTCCCTGTCATCCTCACACTCCCAGGCCAGTCTACAGCCATCGGTAGCACAGGCATGGGAGAAAAGGCACCCATACTCGGCAAACCACCCCCGAGCACAAGCTCTGAATGCTGGCATTGCAAAACTACTGTCCCTTGAAATGCTCTCATTCAGGCTGGTGGACACTGACACCTTCCGCAACTTCATGGCATTGGGAGTCCCACAATACAGCGTGCCCAGCCGCTTTTATTTCAGCAGGCAAGCCGTCCCTGCCCTGCAAAAGCATGTGGAGGGAAATATTAAACATGCGCTACTAAACGCCGTCAGTAGCAAGGTCCACCTGACCACCGATGCGTGGACCAGTAACCATGGACAGGGACGATATCTTTCCCTTACTGCCCATTGGGTAAATGTTGTGGAACAGGGTACAGATCTTGAGAGTGGCGCTGTACGTGTTCTGTCAACTCCAATGATTGCAGGAATCCAGTCTGTACACATTGACTCCTCCTCATACTCCAGTTCCTCTGAATCAGCGCTGCAGGAGCCGTCCCTGTCTACCTCCACATGGACCCGTGAATGCTTACCTGTTACGACCGATATGAGCACAGCCATGGCCAAACGTCAACAGGCCGTATTGAAATTAATTTCTTTGGGGAATCGAAGCCACACAGCGCAGGAGCTCTGGAATGCCATCAAGCAGGAGAGCGACATGTGGTTTGTGCCAGCAAATCTCCAGCCAGGCATGGTAGTGTGTGACAATGGCCGAAATCTGATGGCAGCTCTGGGCCTAGGCAACCTCACTCACATACCATGTCTGGCACGTGCTCAACTTGGTCGTGCAGAGTTTTTTGAGGGACTATCCGGATCTTGATGCACTGCTGCACAAGGTCCGCATAGAGTGCGCTCACTTGCGGCGTTCCAGCATGGCAAGATCGCGCATTGCAGCTCTGCAGCGCCGATTCCGCCTTCCGGAACATCGCATCATATGTGACCTACCCACCAGGTGAAATTCAATGTTACATATGTTGGAGCAGTTGTGTGAGCAGTGTGAGCAGCAGGCAGCAGTTATGGAGTACCAGTTGCATCAGGCGCAAACAAGTCGCACTGCGCGCCGTTCACACTTCACCACCACTGAGTGGGCCTCTATGAAGGACATCTGCCACATTTTGCGTGCCTTCGATGATTCCATGCAGATGGCGAGTGCAGATGATGCACTAGTCAGCATGACTATTCCCCTTATCTGCCTGCTTGAAAAAACACTGCAAGCACTAAGGGAGGAGGTTGTGGAAGAGGTGGAGGATGAGGAGTCAGAAATGCCATCTGGACAGTGTGCGCAACGTGGTTCCTCACAAAGGCCTAAGCAGGGGACACTTTGTGAGGAGGATGAGGAGTCAATGGAGGAGGAAGACATCTGTCCAGAGGAGGGAGGTACACAATGCTCTAGTAGTCAGTATGTAGAGCGAAGGTGTGGTGATGCAGAGCAGGCAGAGATGATGCCTCAAGCAGGGGACAGCGTTTCTTGGGCAGTTGGGAGTCTGCAGCACATGGTTGATTTCATGCTGCAGTGCCTGTGAAACGACCGCCGCATCGCCCACATTCTCAAGACGGCTGATTATTGGGTGTACACCCTCCTAGATCCTCGCTACCGGGACAACTTACAAAGCCTCATAACATCGTTGAACCGGGAGCGTAAAATGTGGGAGTACCAAGACACACTGGTGCATTCCATCATGTTCTCCATTCCACCCAAGAGCAGTGCTGCTAGTGCTTTACAAAGCAGCTCAGTGCGTCGAGGCAGTGGAGAAAGCTCTGCACAAAGAGGGAGCAGAAGCAGCGCCTCAGCACAAGGCAAGACCAGTATGGCCCAAATGTGGCAAAGTTTTGTGTCCCCGCCACAAATGTCTACACCATCACAGACGGCTCCAATCAGCAGGAGGCAACGTTTCCGTCAGATGGTGACAGACTACATGTCTTGCCCTCTCAGTGTTCTCCCACACGGCTCTTCCCCATTCAAGTTTTGGGTCTCAAAGCTGGATACATGGCCAGAGCTTAGCCAGTATGCATTGGAGGTGCTGGCTTGCCCTGCTGCTAGTGTATTATCGGAACGCGTCTTTAGTGCCGCAGGTGGTGTACTAACAGACCGTCGCATGCGACTATCCTCCGATAACATTGACCGTCTTACTTTTCTGAAAATGAACAAGGCCTGGATCTCGCAGGAATTTGCCAGTCCTCTTCCAGATTAAATAATTGGTTGGAAACAGTATCCAGGTCTCATGTTGTGCTCATGTTTCTACCACCTGAACTGTAATCCCTGGGCTCCAAAACCGCCAGTTGCTGCTCATAAGTGCCGTTTGCACAGTCAACACATGCTCCAGTGTTATTGGGGTTCAGTAATGTCAGCTGATCCCCTGCTGTGTGTCCAGCAATTTCTCCTGCTCTGTCCACATTCACACTACTACAGATATTAAACTTGCTCCAATTAGGCCTCTGCCTCCACTCTGTTTCTATTATTTACCCTGGGCTCCAACACCGCCAGTTGCTGCTCAGAAGTGCCGTCTGCACAGTCAACACATGCTCCAGTGCTATTGGGGTTCAGTAACGTCAGCTGATCCCCTGCAGTGTGTCCGGCAATTTCTCCTGCACTGTCAACATTCACACTACTACAGATATTAAACTTGCTCCAATTAGGCCTCTGGCTACACTCTGTTTCTACTGTAATCCCTGGGCTCCAACACTGCCAGTTGCTGCTCAGAAGTGTCTTTGGCACGGGTACTCCCTCCTGCCAAGCCTGGTTCCAGCACGCTAGATGTTTCCGGGTAGTGTAAACGTCACTTTGCCTCCAATACGTTGTACTGTCGTGTTGCGATCGGGTTAGCCGACTCTATGGTGCCTGCAGTTTAGGTGCTTCCTATGTGGGCTGCAGGATCTGGCAATGAAGGCTGGTTCCGTAGTGCCAACAGGACAAGCTCCCCCTGTAGGACTGTGGGTTTCGGTAACTCCAGCCGTCTCGCGGCCTTTTCAACTTTTTTTTTCATGTGTACCGTCTGCTGCCTATCTGAGTTCCAGTACCATTAGCTGGTTCTTTGGAAGTCAATCTTGAATATGTCCCCCTGGGTTCCAGTTACGTCAGCTGGTTCCAGGCAGAGCCTTTGGCTTAGGTTCCTCCTTCTCGGTATCCGAGTTCCACCAATGTCTGCGGGTCCTTGGTAGTGCTTTCTGGCACAGGTACCTCCTGCGTAGTAATCGGGTTCCAGTACCATCATCTGGTCCTCGGTAGTTCCATTGGCTCTTGTACCTTCGGCTACCCATCCAGGTTCCAGTACCGTCAGCTGGTTCTCAGCAGTTCCTCAGCCTTCTTGTACCTTCTGCTACATTTCCAAGTTCAAGCTTTTTGAAATGGTTTTTGGTAATCACTCTGGATCTCCCTGACTACGACCCTAAAGACGACGACCCTGAAGACAACCCCAAAGAAGACGACGACCCTGAAAACGACGACCCTGGAGACGATGACCCTGAAGACCACCCCGAAGAAGACAACAACCCCGAAAACGACGACCCTGGAGACGATCCCGAAGACGACGACGACGACTCCGAAAACAACGACCCTGGAGATGACGTCCCTGAAGACCACCCCGAAAAAAGACCAAGAAGATGACCCTGAAGAGGATGATGAAGGAGAAAGTGTGGGAGAAGTAAAAAAGAAGGTGAAGAGCATGGAAGTAGTGAAACATAAATATCTGACAAAATATAAAAAAGCTTAACATAGTCAATATCTTTGCAACTCCGAACGTCTTAAAAAAAATTAATTCCTACTATTCCATTTGATTGGGCTAAACCTCTATGCCTTTAATGTCTCATCCACCTCCCCCAATACATTCTACATTAATCTTAGTTGTTTTCCTTCATGTAGAATTAACCTACAAGGAAAGTAAGGGTTTATTTTCATTCCGATATTTGTGTCCCATTGACTTGCATTGGTTTCCGGAATCGCAATCGGCAAGATCCGATATTGGAAGGTATCGCTCAACACTAGCTGCAAAGGAAGCATCCAGAAGAGAAGTTGTTAGGCATCGGATTTCTGGCTCTGCACAGTAGGAATCCAGAGCCATACATTCAGCAGTCTCCCATTCTGCTCCAGCCACTCGGGGCCATGCTTAGCAATCATGGTGAGTCAGGCGTGCTGCTCAGACTTGTTCTGTGAGCCTGGATGTTGCCACCACCTCTGGTGCAGTAATGGTAGCGCAACCTGCTCAGCAGGGAACCGCTCCAGAGGCTAAGTCCTCGTGACGTGCTACTGGGCATGCCCGCAACTTGACCTCTAACTGGAGAGCAGAGGTCACGTGCTCAGGTCCTGCGTCGGATCTGATTGGTTCCTTCCAGGGTACTGGAAGGTCCTGGAAGCGCATGGCTATAAAAAGCCCGCATGGTGGCTCGGTCATGCGCTAGTGTAGCATATTATACTGAGTGTGAATGGTGATGGATGCATGTTCTGGTGACTGACTTATTAAGAAACCTCTTCCCTTTGATAATACGAATGGTGACAGAGTGCAGGTTCTAGTCAGCACCAGGCAGTGGCAGGCTATACGCCACTGTGCTCTCCGCACCTAGCACTAGCGTCCGACAGTGTCCGGCACCTCTGGCACTGTCGTTAAGCGACTTCTGTTTACGTTGTGCTGCAGTCAGCAGCACCTCTTGGCGTTTGCGGCTGCGACGCCACACGCTGGCTGGCCCTGTGATGTGAACAGGCCCAGCGTTTATTTCTAAATTACTCTAGGGCGTCTCTGTGCCTTAAACAGAGCCGCTCCTAGTACCTCGGGTGACGCTAACCTGAGCGCTGTACTCCGCCCTCTGGCGAATCTGCCATTATGCAGCAGCGGTCTTTACACCTACCGCACGGTGGACCCCGGGCGGCGAACGCACCTCCTATTATTTATATTTGGTGTGTTCCACCGTCCCTAACAGAAATGAGACTGCCCTGAGAGACATTGTGTGTATGGAGCAGCTTGTGAGAAGCAAAGAGATTGAACGCTGTAAAAGACTGTGTACTGCAACCCTTCATCTTGGGAGCCTGAGACCTTGCTGTGGAACAAAGACTGAGCGTTCCTGAGAGCTGTGTGACTGTGGATCTCAGTGGAGTCCCTGTTGTGATGAGCTGGGAAGCAATATTGGACAGACATTTTATACAGAAACGGGTGTATTGCTTCTAGGAGAATTTGTGAGTACTACAAGAGGAGAGACGGCATCTTGAGGCTACAGAACTATAAGTCCCCGGCCTTTGGGCTCAGCACCGGCTGACAAGATGAGAAACCTTGTGTTATTGCAACTGATTGGCCCCCAAAGATTTGTGACTGGCTGCAGCCTATACAATCTATATGCCTGAGAGGAGACTCACCTCAGGTTAAAGGTGCCATAGTCATAGATACCCTTGTATCCCTAGTTGGAGCGCTTAAGGACCTTTGTATTATATTTATATATATTGTTATTGTAGGATTGTGTAGGTTATACTCACTGAGCCATTTCAAGTGGTCCCTTGATATCACTACATTCAATTTACACCTGTTCTCTGAGTACTTGAATTGACCTTTCTGATAGGTAAATTTATTTCAAATCCCTGTGTAATTCACTTTTCAGAGAACCATGGATTAGCATAGTGGTTTCATCTCCAGCTGAGTGAGTGTACTGGATAAGGGTATTCAACCTGTTTCTTCCACATACCAAGTTCTACTTTATCTGCTCTTTGAGTAAAAACTCTTTTGGGATTTTTGCCTCAGTCTTGGTTTGTGACTCGCTGGATCTTATTCGGACCTCCAGTCATTACAAGCAGACAGCTGTGTTGGAGTTTTTGATCTCATCACTACAGAGTTCGATATTGTTTGGCTTGGTGAGTTAACTCCTGGACCCTTATGGCTGCAAGTCTTAAGTTATACAAAACACTTGATAATGTCTCATCTGAACTTTATGTCCACTTTGTCCTGTATTTGTAGACAATAACCACATGATACTTCAAAGGTCCACTAAGGGGCATGTTTGAAGTAGCTGCTAAGTCTTGCTCATCCTAACTTGACACTGTGAGTCTTCAGGAGACTTCCACCTGCTGCTTGCTCTCTCTTAAAGGGAATCTGTCACCCCATTTTTCAACTGTGAGCTGCAGGCACCGCCATCAGGGGCTTATCTACAGCATTCTGTAAAGCTGTAGATAAGCCCCCGATGTAACCTGAAAGATAAGAAAAACGAGTTATACTATACTCACCCAGGGGCGGTCCGGTTCCCGTTTTGGTCCGATGGGTGTCGTGGTCAGGTCCGGCGCCTCCCATCTTCTAACGGTGACATTCTCTTCTTTGCTTCCCATCATGGCTCCTGCGCCGGTGCACTGCTCTGCCCTGTTGAGGGCAGAGCAGAGTTCTGCATTGTGCAGGTGTCAGGAAAGGTCAGAGAGGTCTGGCACCTGCGCACTACAGGACTCTGCTCTGCTCTCAACAGGGCAGAGCAGTGCGCCTGCAAAGTAGCCATGACGGGAAGCAAAGAAGAGGACGTCACAGTTAGAAGATGGGAGGCACCGGACCGCAACCAAAACCAGACCCGATCCGCCCTTGGGTGAGTATAATATAACTTGTTTTTCTTCTCTTTCAGGTTACATCGGGGGCTTATCTACAGCATTACAGAATGCTGTAGATAAGCCCCTGATGGCTTTGCCGGCAGCTCATGGTCGAAAAATGGGGTGACAGATTCCTTTAAGGTTGAAGTCCCATACAGTCTCTCAGAGCTGAGTCATCTTGGTGCTTAAACTCAATAAAGCCTAAGTAGAATATAAGATACTTATTACCCATCAAAAAAGCGATTATATTTCTTTGTACAGTGGTCCCCTTGTTCTTCTAGAACTTTATGAGTCTGGAGCAAACTTTGGGAGAACCTTTTGTACACCTTCCTCCTCTCAGTACACCATCACTTGCTCCAGCATCCAGCTCTCCAGCACACCTCTCAGGGGACAAGCTAGCTAAAGATTCTAGTGTAAGGCCGGCTTCACACTAGTGAATAAATCGGACGAATGCAATGCGATAAAAAAATCGCATTGCAATCGTCCCAGTGTTATTCTATGGGGCAGCTCCCATCATCTGATTTTTTTTTTTCAGAACGTTTCCTCGGACCGAGACAATCGCAGCATGCTGCGATTGTCACTGATTTTCGGATCGGACTCACCATTGCAAGTCTATTGGTGTGAAAATCGCACCCGGTGTCCTTTAGAAAAGCTGGCAATTCATTTTGCAATACAGTAAAATCACACTGAAAGGTTTAATAAAGAAATGAAAGAATAGATATATACACATAGAATACATATATATATATATATATATATATATATATATATATATATATATGTCATTGAGACACATATATATATATATATATATATATTTACAGCATATTTCACAGAGTTCTACATAGTAGAATAGCCGTTAATTCAATTGCCGGCTTCTGTAAAATCAATACAAAACCCGACATGAAATGACTAGTGTTGAGTGATACCGTTCGATACCCAAAAATATCGTATCGGATGGTATCGCCCGATACAAAAAAAATATCGGGTATCGCCCTCCACATTTGCCCTCCACACAGCAGGGGATCAGCTGACGTTACTGACCCCCACTTTCACATGAACAAGTGTGTTTTTCTGTGTGGACAGCACTTCCGAGCACCAACTAGCGTTGTTGGAGCCCATGGACAATCAGGGTGCAGGCCGAGGCCTACTTGGTGGCAGTTTTAGATTGTTTGTAGGCTACAACAGACTGTCAACGTGCTCCAATTAGGCATCTGTCTCCACTCTGTTTCCAGGATTTCACGTGACCACCAACACCGCCAGTTTATGCGTACAGCAGCCGTCTGCCCAATCCACACGTGTTCCTGGGTTACTGGGGTTCTGTAATGTCAGCAGATCCCCTGATGTGTGTCTGCCACTGTCTCCTGCTCTGTCCACATTTCCACCGCTTGCAGTGGGAAGGTGGACAGCGCAGGAGACAGTGCCGGACACACATTGGGGGATCTGCTCACGTAACAGAACACCAGGAACACAGGAACACGTGTGGAATGCTGTGAGCTGTGTGCTGTGAGCAGGAACTGGCGGTGTTGGAGGTCAGGGGAAATACTAGAGACAGAGTGGAGACAGAGGCCAAATCAGAGAATGTTTAAATCTGAAGTAGTTACAATTTGGAGGCAGCAGCACTTTGCCCTCCACACAGCAGGGGATCAGCTGACGTTACCGAACCCCACTTTCACATGAACGAGTGTTTTTTTCTGTGTGGACAGCACTTCCGAACAACAACTGACGATGTTGGAGCCCAGGGATAGTCATTTTGTAGGCTGAGGCCTACTTGGAGGCAGTTTAAGATAAGACGTTGTTTGAATTTGGAGGCAGCAGGAGAGTTTGCCGTACACACAGCAGGGGATCAGCTGACGTTACCGAACCCCACTTACACATGAGCGAGTGTTTTGTCTGTGCGGACAGCACTTCTGAGCATCAACTGGCGGTGTCGGAGCCCAGGGAAAATCAAGTAGTAGGCCGAGGCCTACTTGGAGCCAGGTGTAAATCTGAGGTTGTTTGACTGTGGAGGGAGCAGGACACTTTGCCATACACACAGCAGGGGATCAGTTGACGTTAACGAACCCCACTTACACGTGAGCGAGTGTTTTGTCTGTGCGGACAGCACTTCTGAGCACCAACTGGCGGTGTCGGAGCCCAGGGAAAATCAGGTAGTAGGCCGAGGCCTACTTGGTGGCAGTTTGCGATTGTTTCTAGACTACTACTAACTGTCAACGTACTCCAATTAGGCCTCTGTCTTCACTCTGTTTTGAGTATTTCCTCTGGCTTCCACCCACGCCAGTTGCTGCTCTGAAATGCCGTCTGCACAACCCACACTTGTTCCTGTGTTACTGGGGTTCTGTAACAGCAGCTTCTCCCTAGAGGTGAGTCAGGCAATGTCTCCTGCTCTGTCCACATTTCCACTACAAGTAGTGGGAATGTAGACAAAGCAGGAGACATTGCCGTGCTCACCTCTGGAGATGAGCAGATGTTACAGGACCCAGATAACACAGGAACAAGTGTGGATTGTGCAGACGGCACTGGAGAGCAGAAACAGGCGGTGTTGTAGGCCGGAGGAAATTCTCAAAACAGAGTGGAGACAGAGGGCAAATCAGAGAACATATTAAATCAGAGGTAGTCAGAAGTTGTAGGCAGCAGAAGAGTTTGCCGTACACACAGCAGGGGATCAGCTGACGTTACAGAACCCCACTTACATATGAGCAAGAGTTTTGTCTGTGCGGTCAGCACTTCTGAGCACCAACTGGCGGTGTCGGAGCCCAGGGATAATCAGGTAGTAGGCCGAGGCCTACTTGGAGCCAGCTGTAAATCTGAGGTTGTTTGACTGTGGAGGGAGCAGGACACTTTGCCATACACACAGCAGGGGATCAGCTGACGTTACCGAACCCCACTTACACATGAGCGAGTGTTTTGTCTGTGTGGACAGCACTTCTGAGCAACAACGGGCATTGCTGTAGCCCAGGAAATAAAGTTCAGGTCATAGAAACATGAACACAACAGGAGACCTGGATCCTGTTGCCAGCCAATTATTTATTCTGGAAGAGGACTGGCAAATTCAGGTGAGATCCAGGCCTTGTTCATTTTCAGAAAAGTAAGCCGGTCAACATTATCGGCCGATAGTCACGTGCGACGGTCTGTTACCACACCACCTGCAGCACTAAAGACACGTTCCGATAATACACTGGCAGCAGGGCAAGCCAGCACCTCCAATGCATACTGGCTAAGCTCTGGCCATGCATCCAGCTTAGAGACCCAATACTTGAACGGGGAAGAGCCGTCTGGGAGTACACTAACAGGGCAAGACAAGTAGTCTGTCACCATCTGACGGAAACGTTGCCTCCTGCTGACTGGAGCCGTCTGTGATGGTGTAGCCGTTTGTGGCAGTCCCACAAAACTTTTCCACATTTGGGCCATACTGGCCTTGCCTTGTCCTGCGGCACTGCCTCTGCTACCTCTTTGTGCAGAGCTTCCTCCACTGCCTCTACCCACATGGCTGCTTTGAAAAGCACTACCAGCAACACTTGCGGGGGGAATGGAGAACATGATGGCCTGCAAAAGTGTTTCTTGGTACTCCCGCATTTTTCGCTCCCGATTCAACTATGGTATGAGGCTTTGTAAGTTGTCCCGGTAGCGAGGATCTAGGAGGGTGTACACCCAATAATCAGCCATGTGGAGAATGTTGGCGATGCGGCGGTCATTTAACAAGCACTGCAGCATGAAATCAACCATGTGCTGCAGACTGCCAACTGGACCGGAAACGCTGTCCCCAGCTTGAGGCAGCATCTCTGCCTGCTCAGCATCACCCCACCCTCGCTGTACACACTGACTACTAGAGCCTTGTGTACCTCCCTCCTCTGGAGAGATGTGTTCCTCCTCCTTCCATTGACTCCTCGTCATCCTCCTCACTAAGTGTCCCCTGCCTGGACCTTTGTGTGGAAGCACGTTGCGCAGACTTGCCAGAAGCAGATGGCATTTCTGACTGCTCATCCTCGACCTCTTCAAAAACCTCCTCACTTAGTGCTTGTAAGGTTTTTTGAAGCAGGCAGATGAGGGGGACAGTCATGCTGATTAGTGCATCATCTGCACTGGCCATCCACGCGGAGTCATCGAAGGCACGCAAAACTTGGCAGATGTCCCTCACAGTGGCCCACTCAGTGGTGGTGAAGTGTGTCCGGCGCACAGTGCGACTTGTTTGCGCCTGATGCAGCTGGTACTCCATTACTGCTGCCTGCTGCTCACACAACCGCTCCAACATATGTAACGTTGAATTCCACCTGGTGGGGAGGTCACATATGATGCGATGTTCTGGCAGGCGGAATCGGCGTTGCAGAGATGCAATGCGCGATCTTGCCATGCTGGAACGCCACAAGTGAGCACACTCTAGGCGAACCTTGTGCAGCAGTGCATCAAGATCCGGATAGTCCCTCAGAAAGCTCTGCACGACCAAATTGAGCACGTGTGCCAGACATGGTATGTGAGTGAGGTTGCCTAGGCCCAGAGCTGCCACTAGATTTTGGCCATTGTCACTCACTACCAAACCTGGCTGGAGATTCGCTGGCACAAACCACACATCGCTCTCCTGCTTGAAGGCATTCCAGAGCTCCTGTGCTGTGTGGCTCTGATTCCCCAAAGAAATTAATTTAAGGACGGCCTGTTGACGTTTGGCCTCACCTGTGCTCATATCTGGCCTAACAGGCTCATGCAGTGCTGATTCCGAGGAACTAGAGTAAGAGGAGGACTCAATATGTACAGACTGCATTCCTGCAATCCTTGGAGTTGGCAGAATACGTACAGAGCCACTCTCCAGATCTGTACCCGGCTCCACAACATTGACTCAATGGGCAGTGAGGGAAAGGTATCGTCCCTGTCCATGGCTACTGGTCCACGCATCGGTGGTCAGGTGGACCTTGCTACTGATGGCGTTTAGTAGCGCATTTTTAGTTTTTCCCTCCACATGCTTTTGCAGGGCAGGGCAGGGACGGCTTGCCTGCTGAAATAAAAGCGGCTGGCACATTGTATTGTGGAACTGCCAACGACATAAAGTTCCGGAAGGTGTCAGTCTCCACCAGCCTGAATGACAGCATCTCAAGGGCCAGTAGTTTGGCAATGCCGGCATTCAGAGCCAGTGCTCGGGGATGGTTTGCCGAGTATGGCCACTTTTTCTCCCATGCCTGTTCTACCGATTGCTGGTGAGTGGCCTGGGAGTGTGCTGATGACTGCGAACGTGGTTCAGTGGGTGGAATTTCACTGGGTCTCTGGACAACAGTGGCAGTGGTTCTTCCATGGCGTTCCAGTGAGGAAGCCGAACCAGCTGTGTGTGAGCTGGAGGAAGAGGCCCCAACACGAGCTGAAGAGGTGGTAGGTGCTGCTGAAGGTTGGCCTACATCTTCGGTGTGTCTGTGTAACTCCACCTCGTGCTTGGTACGCACATGTTTCCACATATTTATGGTATTGAGGTTGCTCACATTTTTCCCTCGTTTCACTTTCTGATGACACAGCTTGCATTTGACAAAGCAAATGTCATCTGCAACTGTGTCAAAAAAAGACCACGCACTGCAAGTCCTGGGAGCGCCCGTTTTGTGTTTTGGAAGAGGATTGCTCCTCACGGGTGCCAAAGTGGAGGCTACAGGCAACCAAGTCTGCCCCCGCCCTCTCCCTCCTCTTTTGGCCATTCGGGGAATCTCTTCCTCAGAGCTGCTCCCACCACTTTCCTGTCCCTCACGCCATGATGGGTCAAGGACCTCATCATCTCCACTCCCCTCTTCAAGCACCGGCTGGTCCTGGGTTGTCTCGCCAGCACCGTACGCACCAGAAATTGGCAACTGAGTCTCATCATCATCAGATGAGCACTGAGGTGTGCTGACAATAGGCACTGGCCCACCCGCCTCTTCAGATTCAGAGGGACAAAGCAGTTGCGCATCACTGCATACTCCCTCTTCTTCACGCTCTAGAATGCTGCTTGGCTGGCCACCTCTTTCCAAGCCAACAGATTCTGAGAACAGAAGTAAAGATTGGGATGGCTCCTGTCCAGGGCTCTCAGACTGCCTGGGCAATTTGGCAGGTGGTGAAGAGACAGATGGTTGCTCTTCAGTGCTCTGGCCTTGGGAGGATGCGGAAGTCATTGAAGTGGATGCGTTAGCTGCCATCCATCCGACAACGGCTTCAATTTGTTCGTCACGCAGCAGTGGGGTACGTCGAGGTCCTACAAAGCTGCGCATGAAGGACTGTTGCCTGGTACAAGTGGGGGATGCCGGGTCACTGGTGGCCGCAGCAGACACCGAATCCCCACATCCTCTCCCTGCTGAATCCCCCCGTTCTCTCCCTGCTGAAACTCCACGGCCACGACCACGTGCCTTACTCCCTGCCTTCTTCATCTTGGTAGACTGATAAAGATAGGCAGAAAAGTAAAAAAGGGGTGGCTTAGTGTTCTTATTTCTGAACACCTGCTAACCAGTATAAGAAACACTAATTTGGCTAAGAGTGTGTGTAATACACTTTAATATGATCTAATGTGGCCTACACAACTGTAAAGTGGAGTGTTTGGTGAACTTTATTTCCTTTTTTTTTGGGGGGGGGAAGAAAAGGATGTGACCAAAGTTTGAAAGCTATAGTATCACAAACTTTTTGGAGCGATTACAATGCAGGAAGCTAACCTACAATGCAATTGATGAGGCTCCAAAAAATAGGGTGATACTAGTCTGGCTGGCCCTGAAGGGCACAAGCCAGCAAAAAGGCTCCTCTATCTAATCCTATATAGTGTTTGCAACCAACCAATGACAATGGATGCGGTTGGAAGCACACTAATATAGGAGCAAAAATCTGGCTAAATTAGCTGCAAAAAAAGGACTATGTATGAGGCAGTGACGCACGCTGAGCGGACTACAGTTAGCGGTGGCTGTAGAACACACTGCAGCGTGAGCTGCACTCCCACACAGAGAGACCTATCAGACAGCCAAAAACAGTGCAGAGAAATGGGCTATAGCACTGAAAGGCTGCTGAAAGGCTCCGCTGTCCACTCCTTTATGTTTGCAACCAACGTATATGGATACATATGGAAGCACACTATAGAGGAGAAAAAAAAAGCAGCAATAAAAGAAAAATGTGTATGAGGCAGAGACACACGCTGGGCGGCCTACAAGCAGACGTGCCTGCAGGACACATTACACAGCGTGGGTCTGCACTCACACAGCCCTTGCAGACAGCTATTAAAACAGCGCTGCTGGGCTACAAAAATGCTACAGTGGTGGATTATGTAGCCTGGGTAGAGCAATAGATATTTTTGATGATTGCTATTTCTAACTGTCCCTCACAGTCTTCAACAGCAGCCTGTCCCTAACTGAATTCACAGCAGAGTGACCAGAAATGGCGGCTGCAGCGGTTTTTATAGTGTATCATGACATCATTTCAGCAGCCAATCACAGCCATGCCAGTAGTTAACATGCCTACATGCCTAACAGGATGTGCCCACACTTCTGAGGATCCCCATTGGCTGAATCAAATCGAGCGGGCTCCTAGCATTATGGGAACTTCCGATTCCGGTATCGATATGAAAAAAGTATCGGAACTAAGTATCGGAATTCCGATACAGCGAATATCGGCCGATACCCGATACTTGCGGTATCGGAATGCTCAACACTAGAAATGACACATGGTTTACATACAGTAAACCATTTAATTTCATGTTTTTTTTATATGTCCCTGACTAATAATTAGATGAGGGTTTGCGTGCAAAATTTGGGATGTCTAGGTGTTAATTTAAGGGGTTAATTCGTTGTAAAAAAAAATGCGTGGGCTCCCGCGGTAAAATCGCAACCAGAGAGGTAAAGCAGGTGAGTGAGGGCAGATTTTTATAGCCTTGAGAGGGACCATTTTTTTTGGGCCCCCCTGGCTGCAAAAATCTGCCCCCAGACATCCCAGATAAGGCGCATCTATAAGATGTGCCTATCCTGGCACTTATCCTCTCTATTCCCATCGCCCTGTAGTGGTGGCGAATGGGTTAATAACAAAGGGTTAATGTCACCATTCGATTGTAAGGTGATATTAAGACGATTGATAATGGAGAGGTGTCAATAAGACACTGATCCATTAATAACCCTAGACTATGAAAGTGTTAAAAAACACACACATACATTAATTAAAAAGTATTTTAATGAAAGAAAGACACCTAGGTTTTGACAAATTTTTATTCCTCTGGTAATCCAAAATAAAACCATGACCTGCAAAAAAAATAACATAAAAAAGCAACAATATACTTACCTCTCCGCTGCCCAGTCATGTCGCAGGCTGCAATCCTTCACAAGGGGTTAAATAGTTTACAATGAGGACCGGTGCTAATGCGACCAGCCCCACTGTAATCTACAGCAGAATGACTTACTTCAGCTATGCACAGCCTCACTGGCTGCCTAGAGATGAACTAATGACCATGGGAAACTTTCTGACTTTTTTCCCACGCTCATTAGTTCACTTCAGGTCAGCCGGGGACTCCCCGCAGCCTCAGTGATGTCAGCGGGGATTGGTGTCTTATTGACACCTCTCCATTATTAATCAGCTTAATTTCACCTTACAATTGAATGGTGACATTAACCCTTTGCTATTAACCCATTCGCCACCACTACAGGGCAATGAGAATAGAGAGGATAAGTGCTAGAATAGGCACATCTTATAGATGCGCCTTATCTGGGGTGTCTGGGGGCAGATTTTTGTAGCCGGGGGGGGGGGGCAAAAAAATGGTCCCTCTTAAGGCTATAAAAATCTGCCCTAACTCACATGCTTTACCTCTCTAGTTACGATTTTACCGCTGGAGCCCACGCATTTTTTTACAACGAATTAACCCTTTAAATTAACACCTAGACGTCCCAAATTTTGCACACAAACCCTCATCTAATTATTAGTCAGGGACATATAAAAAAACATGAAATGAAATGGTTTACTGTATGTAAACTATGTGTCATTTCATGTCGGGTTGGGGAATGATTTTACAAAAGCCGGCAATTGAATTAGCGGCTATTCTACTATGTAGAAATCTATGAAATATATATATATACTGTATATATGTGTCTCAATGACATGTATCTATACATATATGTATTCTATGTGTATATATCTATACTTTCATTTTGTGTTTTAACCTGCCATAGGGATCCATTATATGTCCATTTTGCAAGCCTCGGGCAATATATCGCCAGACGGATGCCATACGGATGCTTAGATGCGAATAAAATAGGATCATCGCAGGAAATTCGGATGACAGACGGATCACTGGTCAGGAAACCTTTGTGCGAATTAGGACCGTAAAAATCGGACCGATTTTTTTTATCGTTGTGTCTCCGGCCTAAAACATTTTTCAGGCACTATGCGCAGTCTGATCACATACCCCTACTTGGCACCACATACTGCCTTAATCCTTCTACCATCTTTGCAGCAGAGTGCTTTAAAACACGATACACAGTATTAAACGTGCATCCTCTGCAGAATTTATCATGGGAGGCCGAATTTATTACACTAGGTAATCTACCAACATTAACTTAATTATAAACATAAAAATGTTATTACCATTTTAAAGTTCCTAGACAGTGCTAAGCTTTTGACACAGAAATGTATCATTTACTTTACGTTGATCATAGATACCGCGCAGTGCTTAAAATATTTTAGCTCTCTACAGAAGTTAAACTATTCCATATTGTAAAATGAAAACACATATATATAAAGAAAATATATAACGTCCCAGCTGATTTTCTCACAAAGGGGCAGCTTGACAAATACACTGCAATGTCACAAGATAAACAAGATGTCTTTCTAAGTTGCTTTTTGCTTAGCAGCTGTCCATGTGTTCTTGCTATTTTCATTTATTATTTTCTTAGAGATATTAAAGCGGCATTCTTACTTAGGCCCTTTTCAAACTTCAGTTTTTTTGTATCAGTCTCAATCCGTTGACACGACAGATCGATGGATTCGTCACAGAATGTGATCCAGCGAAAAACCGGATCCGTCACATCCGTTTTTTCATCCATTGCTTCCGTTTTTTGACAGATCCGTTTTTTAAAAATGCCCAATGGGAGGCTCTCAAATGTTTTTGCTACTGGAAACCTATATATATACAGCGTTCCTACACCCCATCTTTGACAGGTTGTAGAGCATGTGGCGAAAATGGAAGCTGTGATTGTGAACATTGTGAAGATTTATGTGGATTTTACTTTTGAGGCGAATCTTTTGGAAGTGATTGTTCTTGAAAAGGAGCAACAAAGACAGCGCGTCATGCATCGGCGCCAGCGTCGTTTTTGGATCCACCCAATCACAGCACAGAGAATAACCCTTGGGGTGTATTCTATGTTGTATATGGAGTTAAGAGGAAACCCCGAGAAGTTTTTTTAACTATGTTCGGATGAAAGCAGAAAACTTTGATATTTTGGTTGCACGTGTTGGAGAAGTCATTCGTAGAAATGACACGTATTGCTGCTTCTCAATTTCACCGGCGGAGCGTTTGTTAGTTACTTTTCTGTAAGCCATTTTTATTGCATCTCCTCCTGTTAAAGCAGACTTATAACTGTAATGTTGTTGCTGGTAGTTTGTAGTAATTATTGTCTTGCCTTTACAGATTCCTTGCCACCTCCATATCTAAACAAGCTTCATATGGACCCATTTACCTCCTGGACTATACAGCACTAGTTTCAAACAGATTAAGCGTCCATGATACCTTCAAGGAGATTTATACATTTCTCTATGTATGGTTATATATTCCTTTTTGCAAGGCATTTAAATCAGCATATCCACTCTTATAATAATAGGAGATACCATTTAGATCAACATGACATTCTGAAATCTCCATAGGAATCCTTACTTGGGTACCGGATTAGTATTTCGCGATAGCAGTTGGCAGACTGAGGAAGGCCGATAATAGGCCGAAACGTTTCCAGGACTGCAATAAATTATAAAATAAATCTAATTTGCAAAGGATTATTCAGTTGAGTGCCAAGTTACTTTATTATTCATTTTCAATTCAGACTCGGGATTTCCACCATATCAGGGATTGTTAAACACACCTGCTACGCATTGTGGGACTGTCTACATAAGGAATATATCCCAAATCCCACAACGGAGCATTGGCTGGACATTGCTGAAAACGTATAAAAAATTTGTCAGTTTCCCAATTGCTTGGGTGCAGTGGACGGTAAAAATATTAGTATCGTCAAACCAGCTGCATCTGGCTCTGAATATTTTACTTATAAGAAATATTTCTCCATCGTGCTTATGGCCATTGCAGACGCTCAATACAAGTTCATAATGGTCCATATTGGGGCATATGGCCGCTCCAATGACTCTCAAGTGTTTAAATTGTCTGCAATGGGGCATCATCTCTATGGAAACACCTTCCAATTTCCACAAAAAACACCACTTCCTGAAACCTCTGGGCCACCGATGCTGTTGGTATGTGTTGGGGATGAAGCATTCCAACTTTCGCAACACCTGCTGAAGCCATACGCAAGTAGTTGCTTGACGCCAATGAAAAGAGTCTTTAATTATCGCTTAGCACGAGCGCGGAGAATGGTTGAGTGTGCTTTTGGCATTCTAACATCCAAATAGCGAGTTCTGTTGACCGCTATTAACCTGAAGACTGACATTGTGGATTAGGTGGTGAAAGCTTGTGTGGTCCTGCACAATTTCCTAATATGCAAGGAACAGACTGCCATGGATGACAATTTTGTTGAAACCTACTTGTCTGATTATCAGAATGTTACTTTTTGAAGTCCTGTGGCAGTTTCAAGAATGAGGGGCAAATTTGCAGAGTACTTTATTTCACCTCAAGGAAGAGTAGAATGGCAGGATGAGATGGTTTGATATCTTTGTCTTTTGATATCATGAATGTTGGAGTATCAAACTTATTGCAGTTTTCATATTTGTGATTACACTATTACTGCTTTCGATTAACTAAAGTTTTGTACTTTGTTACTCCCCATGTTAAGGTACTGTCACACTAAGCGATGCACCAGTGATCCTGACCAGCGATATGACCCGGTCAGGATCTCTGGTGCATCGCTAAGTGGTCGCTAGTGAGCTGCCACACAGGCAGATCTCACCAACGACATAGCAGCGGTCGGGGGTCGCTACTTTCCTGTCAGACGCGGCGATCCTCACGTCCTCCCGCCCGCGCCCACGCGTCGCTCATCGGCGCCACAGGAAGCCCAGCAGGAAGCTGACGACGAGAAATGGCCCAGGCCGTTCTCGCGCGATCAGCGATAACCAGCGGGGGAGCCAGTCGGAGGTAAGTATCAGACATAGCGATATCGCTAGCAATATCGCTATAACGTCACAAAACCAGTGTCGTTATAGCGATATTGCTAGTGATATCGCTTAGTGTGACAGGCCCTTTACTCCAAGTTTTGTACCTTGCTACTCCAAGTTATTGTACCTTGTTACCCAAGGTATTGTTCCTTTTTTAGCTAAGGTATTGTACTATGTTACCCAAAGTATTGTACCTCGTTTTACCCAAAGTATTGTACCTTATCATTAAATACATGAAAGACAATAAAGCTTTTTTCAAAACCCCCCCAAAAAATTATTTATTAAATGATTACAAATTCATATAGTTTTTTGTGGAGATACTACTGGAGGGGCTGACAGATCGGACCACTTCGACAGTGGGAGTATGGAGGGCTAATTGTGTTGGTGAGGACTCTTAATGGAAACCAGAAGGTGAAGGGGTGGAGAAACCAAGAGGTTGGAGGGCCAAAAAAATGGTATTAGGGCTGGGGTTTGGTAAGGTTTGAGGGGTGGATTGGTGGGATTGGGAGACAGAAGAGGTGGTGGGTGGAGAAGAGAGTTGCATTTGGGGCATGATGGGTGTTGAAGGAGACTGGTGGTAGTGGGCAAGGAGTACAGGTGGGGCAGAGAATGGAGGCACAGCTGCTGTGGGTGGCAACTGGTATGGGGAAGGAGGATGGTAAATGGCAGGAAGTTGGTATGGGCCAGGAAGATGGTACTGTACAGAAGGGGGAGGAGGGACAGTGGCTGGAGGGGGGGCAGGTGCGGGAGGAACTACTGGGGTGGTTGGAGGGGCTTGGGTGCTAACCTGCGCTAGAGCAAACTGGTAGGCTTGCATTAGATGCATCTGCTGGTCAGGAGGTAGCTTGTCTATGCGCTCGACTACTGCATGAAAAAAAGAATGATTTGGCGATTTACTTGCATCTAAATGCATCCTATCTAGACGTGTGCTCAATTCAAGCACACTGTTGATAATTAGGTTAAATCCAGCACTCATTTGCTCAGACAATAGTTTGAGTGAGCTCTGGAAGGATGCATTTAAATGCAAGAACTCGCGCGCTTAGTTTTCCGGACTCCTCTGGTGCTGCCGCCCAGAACTCAAAGGTGTTCTAGAGGCGGCAGCAGTGTCATAGGGGTGGGGTAAAGGAAAACCTACCTCATCACCAGCAGGTTCATATAACGAAGTCTGCCAAGAAGATGCTCCAGCGCTGGTGGATGGGGCCGAGGGACCAGATGTGAGGGAAGGTGCAGATGGGTCGGGGCTGTCGAAGTGGTCCCCAGTGGCGGACTCCTGTGGGATCGCTCCTTAAGGGTTCAACTCCACAGGCTTCCGAGTGCTACTGACAATTCTGTGGTAGAAAGAAAAAAAATTATTAATATATTGCTGTTGCTTGGCCCTGGCTGAAACCAAAAAAAAAAAGCAGCTCCTGCTCTCGGACTCCATTGATATGGAGGTCAATATCGATACCTCCTGCCTCCTCACCATCAGAGTACACTGTGAATCCTGTTGAAAAAGTAAAAAAAAATGCAAAACTTTACACTGAAATCATCCACATGTAGTTGAAAAAAAAAAAGGTACTTACTCGCCGCTGACCACCCCGACGCTCACGCCGACGACCCTGGGAGGTGTTTTGAGGACCTCTACGTCGAGCCCCAGACTATAAACAAAAAAATAAGAAACATAATGTTAGGCATCTAATTTCTGCGTTTACTCCGCAGGGATCCAGACCCTCACATTCTGCAGTCTCCTGCTGTTTACCTACTGCAGAGGAGATTGCAGAGGAGATTGCCTTGCAGCAAATCTCTCCTGAGGCTAAGTCCTTCTGCCCTCCTACTGAGCATGCTCATGGGACAATCTCCCATTGGAGATTGGGAGTCATGTGCTCAGGTCCTGCTCCAGATCTCATTGATCCATCTCAGAGATCTGGAGGCTTGAAGAAGGTCACGGCTGCTATAAAAGGCGCGCATGGCCGTTCCACCATGCGCTAGTATAGACTTACTTGCTGCTGTGTGTATGAGGACGGATGTATGATTCTGGTGAATGACTCATTATAAAACCCCTTCCCTCTGATATTACGTATGTGGTTAGGGACTGAGTTAGAATCAGCGCCAGCGCTCCTCTGCTGCAACATCCACAGCTGCTAGCGTCCGACATTGCGCTTGCGTCATAGCTTTGTCGTTTAGCGGCAGTGTCCACGCCGCGCTGCAGTAGCAGCTCTCCTTAGCATCCGCAGCTGCGACGCCGCACACCCGGTAGGTCTAGATGGACGTAGTGCCACCGTCTTGGGCTACTCCTGTGACCGAATACCGTGTGTGTATTTTTACTGAGTACTGTGGCCTCAACAGGCTGTCTGTGTATTTTGTGTTCATTTAGCATCTCTGTGACTTAACAGAGATTGCTCTGCGCACCTGAGTGACGTTTAACCCTGTGCATATTGCCGCCATATTGCTCCTGCCACCACTTTAGCAGCGGTTATATCACCTACTGCACGGTGGACCCCGAGCGGCAAACGCACTTTATTATTATTTTTATTTAGTGCGTTCCGCCGTTCCTAACATATTATGTACTTGGATGTAGGCATATGTGTTGGGTGTACTGTGATGTCTGTGATTACTGTTACTGCGATGCATGTAAACTGCGAGCCCGCTCCGGGTATTTCTCCACCCCGTCCATCTCCTTCTGGAAACACCTCTGCTGCATGTTCCTGTTAAACAAGAATTAGTGCATATAGGGTTATGTGTACAAAAAATTTTAAAATCACAAAAAAAGAAAAAAAAGAAAAAAATATTTACCTCAGTTTGCTGAGGACGTGAGTGAGGGCTCCCAGAAGAAAACATGGCTGGTCGCCTGGCTGTGTCGCTAGTCGCCTGGCAAAAGTATCTGCAAGTATAAAGACACTTGTTAGCTACTATACAAAGGATATATAAAGCTTTCTGGCCTTTAATACTTACATGATGGGTGCCGCTGGTCAGTCTGGCTGTGTCGCTGGTTGCCTGGCTGTGTCGCTGGGTGCCTATTCAACTTTCTGCAAGAAATAAACATGATTGTTACCTATTATAATAAGATTTTTTACGTGTTGTACGCCGATTTAGAAAAAAAAAAGTAGCTCCACAGCTATTAAGATTTCAAACCCTGCCCCCCAAAAAAATCCCCCTATGCAAAAAAATTCTACTTAGGCTAAGTGCACACATACCGGAACTCTCGCGGAAATTACCGCGAGAATTCCGGAATTCCAGTCCGCGGGAAAATCGCATTTTAAATTCCCGCGATTTTCCCGCGGAAAAACTAGCATTTTGCAAGCGTATTTAGCTTGCAAAATGCTAGCGTTTTCCAAGCGATCTGTAGCATCGCTTGGAGAACTGATTGACAGGTTGGTCACACTCATCAAACATAGTGTTTGACAAGTGTGACCAACTTTTTACTACTGAGGCCGCCTATGCGGCATCAATAGTAAAAGATAGAATGTAAAAAAAAAATAAAAAATACTGTTATTCTTACCTTCTGACGTCCCGCGCATCCGTTCCCAGTAATCCTTTGAGAAAATGCCCGCGATGACGTCCGTTCTCGCGGGATCGCGACGTCTCGCGGTTATTCGCGATGACGTCGCGCGAATGACCGCGAGACTTCGCGATCTCGCGAGATCGGACGCCATCGCTGGCATTTTCGCAAAGGATTACTGGGACCGGAGCGTGGAGAGAAGCGAGAATGCTGCGCAGGACGTCGGAAGGTAAGAATAACAATATTTTTTATTTTATAATTCTATTTTTTACAGGGATATGGTACCCAAAGCCCGGAGGACAGTCTCCTCTCCTCCGGACCGTGGGTACCATCCGCAATTGTTCTGCTTACTTTCCGCATGTTGTGCACAGCCACATGCGGGAAGGAAGCGGAACAATGCATTCCTATGGGTGCGGGATCGCCGCGACTCCGCAAAATAATGAGCATGCTGCGTTTTTTACCGCGAAGCGATTCCGCCACGGTAAAAACCGCAGCATTAGCACAGCATTGCGGAATCCCATAGGAATGCATGGGATGCTTATTTTTCGCGTTTTCGCGGCAAAATCGCGCGGTTAAAACCGCCGCGGAAACGTGAAAAAAACGCCACGTGTGAACTCAGCCTAACTTTAAGATGATAAACCACCCCCCTCTGTAATTAAAAGGTTTTAGATATACGCGATGTGCAAGCAAACATAACCCTCTCCCTCCAGTATTTCCCCAAAAAAACCCAAACATAAGGGCCCCGTCACACATAGCGACTCACTAGCGATCCCGACAACGATATCAACGTGTCAGGATCGCTGGTGAGCCGCTACATGAACGCTGGTGAGCTGTCACACAGACAGCTTCTCCAGCGATCAAGCGATCAGGACCAGCGATGCCGAGCACGAGGCATCGCTGTGTACTTTAGTTACCTGCGCGCTGATGCAGGGAGCTGGTAACTAAGGTACACATCGGGTTTCTAAGGGATGTGCATCACTTAGAAACCTGATGTGTACCTTAGTTACCAGCTCACTGCATCAGCGCGCAGGTAACTAAGGTACACAGAGGGTTTCTAAGCACAGCGCAGTGCTTAGAAACCCTGCGTTTACCTTAGTTACCAGCTGATCGCTAGTCTCCCGCCAGTCACACGCAGCGATGCGTGCTGGCCAGCGGGAGACCAGCGACCAAAGAAATGTCCAGGGCTTTCCTACAGCGATCAGCGATATCGGCAGGGGGGCCGGTCGCTGATCGCTGTCACACACAGCGATCTCACTGGTGAGATCGCTGTTACGTCACAAAACTTGTGACTCAGCAGCGATCTCGCTAGCGAGATCGTTATGTGTGACGGGGCCCTAACACATCCACCCAAGTAGTACCTTGCAAACACCATTGCACAGTAAATACCCTCCTTCCCACTATCCTAAACCTGAACTTGAATATATATTAACCATAGATAAAATGTTTTGAAAACACTGTTAAAATTTTAAAGAACCAATTTCTGCATTCCACATTTGTATACACCTTGGTTTTCTAAAATACAACCTCAAACACCTCTGTTTTGCAATTAAACCAAAATACCACCACAGGTGCTTTCCTGTGAGACATAACCCAAAAATTTAAAGTTACCTTGGTGAAATGATGCTACGGATGCCAAGGTTTAGGAAAAATTTTTATATTTTTTTTAAAATCACTTTTATAAATTTTTAAAATCCGGAGCTGAATAAGCCGAGCAGGGCGGTGTCCGGTCTCTTATACCCCTGATGATGCTGTGCGGCCAGCCAATCACTGCACGACCACAGCAAAGATGGCTGCGGCATTTCATTGCCTGGCAGACAATCCCTGCATCGTGATTGGGTCTGTAAAGTCCGCCAAGAAAACTGGGTGAAGACCCGAGTTCCTGACGAGTAATCCCGGAAATGTTCGGTACTCGCCGAGTACACCGAGTACTGTGAAAACATAGCCAAAGTGGTGGAGGAACATTTTTGTTTTGGGTTATTTCTTTTGCCTTAGGCTGGGGTCACACTGTGCTTAGGTTGTTCATTTAATGAACTGCGTTACACCTCGGTATAACGCGGTGTAACGCAGTCCATTAATGCTGCCATAGACCCCCATTATGTGGCGCATCGTGACGTATGCGGTAAAGCGGCACGCGTTCGCGATGTGCTGTCAAACACTGACGGAGCCTCGGGCGCGGGCTGCAGCGTCTGAGGCTCCGTCACCGCTAGCGCTGATGAATCATCAGTGCTAGCAGTATAGCATAACGCATTTCGCGTTATGCTATAGCGTTAACGCAGCCCGTCAACGCTATGCGTTGAATGGGCTGTGTTAATGCTATGTGAACCTGGCCTTACATAGAAATCATTACCCTGCAAAGGATGTCCCTTAACAAATTTCCCAGGAAAATCCATTTTGGTTTCATTTTGGTATTTTTTTGTGCGCCTATAAAAGTGGCATTAGACTCTGACAACATTATTCACAGCTGGGACCTGGGAGTCAGAAATGCTTCCAGGGTTATTCCCCATGATGTGATCATGAAATTTGAGCACTGTTCCCATTGATTTCAGACGTTTTTAGAACCTAAAAGGACCCGGGGTCGTGGCAAAAATGCTCGGTTTTCCCGTAGACTTACATTGGGCTCGTTGCTTGGGTCGAGTACCCGAGCATTCTAATTTGCTCAACGAGCAACGAGCACCCGAGCATTTTAGTGCTTGCTCATCACTAGTTACTATCTGATATCCTCTAGTTCGATAGGTTGAGGTATTTTTTACACCACTTAGGCTATAATTAGACTTAAAAAAGCTCAAAATAGTTCATTACATTCCTATGAGAACATAGAGCGTTATACACTTATTTTCAGGTCAATTAGAGGCTTTCTAGTATTTGATTGAATCACATTTTTGAGTAAAATTCATATAACTAGTGAATTTGATTATGTTAGCTTAATGATTTTCTCTGCTTGGAATTAAAATTTAAATTTTTTTACCAACCATTGCCTTCGCTGTATTCCTTTTTCTTTTTGGAGTCTCTGTTGTGACTGCCTCACCCTTATCCCTGTGAGGCGTTGGTTTGCAATTGGAAGGCTAGACACTTGTGCTGGTAAACTGACTTCTTCTCTATTTCTGTATATTTTTGGCAAGCAAATTTGATTTACTACAGAAACACAGTGACTTTGGGGCTAAGTGAGGTAAAATTATTATTGTGCTTTTTAATAAAGTTTAGTTATTGTTTCATTTTAATATGTCATTGTTTCTTCAGAAATTGAGTTTACCAAAATTCTATACAAATAAAAATAGATCTTCATTGCAATAATATGATTTAGTTATGGAAGTGAAAGTGTAACCTCATAAAACCAATGTGCTCTAATGGTATGACACAACCTATTTGGATATTCTTGCTAAATACATGCATTTCTTTTTTGTTACATTCTAACCTCTATCTTCCAGTCAGTGGTTCTGTTTGGATATTGTTGCTGAACATATTCAAATCTAGACAGTGGATACTTCTAGCCAGGTAAGGAGCACATATAAAGGGTTGTCCAGAATTTTTATATCCATAGGTCATCAATATTTGATCAATGGGGTTGACACCTGGCACCCTTTCCAGTCAACTGATCACCACTGTTGGTGGCAGCCAGATGTGATCAGTAGCTGAGTAGCACAGCACAGCTTTGTTAACCATACAGTGGCCAAGGCCTAGTATTGCACATCTGCATTGTATTCAAATTAAAAGGGGGGTGCGGTAACCCGCCTTATTCACTATGTGTTTGAATGAGCTGTTAATTTCCATCCCAAATGCCCCGTCTCACTAAGCGATCTCGGTAGCGAGATCGCTGCTGAGTCACAACTTTTGTGACGTAACAGCGATCTCACCAGCGAGATCGCTGTGTGTGACAGCGATCAGCGGCCGGCCCCCCTGCCGGTATCGCTGATCGCTGGAAGAAACCTCTGGACATTTCTTTGGTCGCTGGTCTCCCGCTGGCCAGCACGCATCGCTGCGTGTGACAGGTGGGAGACCAGCGATCAGGTGTAAAAAATAATAAAAAATATAAAAAATATAGTTATTCTCACCTTCCGACGTCCCGTTCAGCCATCCCGCCTCTCTCCACGCTCCGGTCCCAGTGATCCTTTGCACGAATGACTGCGAGACTTGTTATCCCTCGAGACCGTGACATCTCGCGGTCATTCGTGCAAAGAATCACTGGGACTGGAGCGTGCAGAGAGGCAGGATGGCTGAACGGGACGTCGGAAGGTGAGAATAACTATATTTTTTATTTTGATTCTATTTTTTACAGCGATGGCCAGCGATGCTGGGCGCTCGGCATCGCTGTGCTGATCGCTGGTGAAGCTGTCTGTGTGACAGCTCACCAGCAATCACATAGCGACTTACTAGTGATCCTGTCACCTTGATATCGGTGTCGGGATCGCTGGTAAGTCGCTTAGTGTGACGGGGCCTTAACCCACAAATCAGCTGTTTCCTGTGTTGGTGGCAGCAAGATGTGATTAGCGAGAGAGTCGGCACCCAACAGATCAGATATTGACAGACAGTTCATTCAAATTCCTTGGAGTACACATACTCCAATGTCCTACAAAATTTCCAGATCTTGGTTTAATTGAACACCTTGAGAAATCTGATTCATGAGTTTGTCATTTTAGTTTGACAGCAAAATGTCAACATGATTGAACTTAAAGGGAATCTGTCACCCATTTTCGGCCTATAAGCTGCGTCCACCGCCACCAGGGGCTTATCTACAGCATAGTTAGATTATACTCACCAGGAGGCGGGGTCGGGTGCGGTGGGTGTCGCGGTCCATTCCGGCAGTACTGCAGTGCGCAGACCCCGGGAAAGGTCAGAGAGGGCCTGCGCACTGCAGTACTTTACTCTGCCCTCAACAGGGCAGAGAAAGTATGCCTGCGCCAGAGCCGCGGCAGAAGTAAGAAGGAGGACGTCATCTCTAGAAGATGGTGCCGGACCGCGACACCCATCGGACCGGACCGGATCCCAGGGTGAGTATAATCTAACTCGTTTTTATTATCTTTCAGGTTACATCTGGGGCTTATCTACAGCATTACAGAATGCTGTAGATAAGCCTCTGATGGCAGTGGCCGCATCTTATAGGAGAGATTCCCTTTAATGGATGTTTTTTGTTTTTTAAATCATATTAACTATAACACAGAAAACAAATCATTAAAAGGATGTCCTGAACCTTATTCTGTCTCTGCTAGAAATTTGAATAGGAGTTATTCTCTGCAAATCCAATTTCACTTATTATTCCTTCGGTACTTTCAGATTCCAGTGGATAACAGGCATAAGATGTGATAAAATTATTAAAAAAAAAAAAACTTTACCATTCATCTTTCTGGCCACTCTGCTCCACACAGTCATGCATCCGGTCCTCACTGTACCTTTTCACCACCAAAAGCACTAAATTTTCTACCCCCTCAAGCTAGTCTGGGACGTCTAGTTCTGGGAAAGTTCTGCGCAAGTGCAAATGTGGTCATGAAGTCACAACAAGCACCATGGCATGCATAGAACCCCCTGAGCCTCATTATTATTATATTTTTACTCTATATATATTGTACATCGAATTTAGGTATACTATGCCCTATCAGCCTTATGGACAGTCACGATACCTTGGGTGTTGTTTTATCATCTCTTGTTGTTTTTAGTGGTGTTTTATATTGTATGTGTCTCTTTGGGTCATTTAACCCCTTAACGACCGCCAATACGCCTTTTAACGGCGGTAATTAAGGGTACTTAAACCACAGCGCCGTTAATTCACGGCGCCGTGGAGAAAGTAAATAGCGCCCCCCAGTGTCGGATTTTCTCCCCAGAGAACATGAATCAGGTCGGTTTATACCGACCCCGCTTTTGTGATCGCCGTTATTAACCCTATAACGGCGACCGCTAAAAAAAAAGCCGCGGTTTTGCATTTAACTTCTCTTTCCTCTGATGTGATCGCACATCAGAGTAGAGAGAAATAAGGTCCCCGATCCCCCCCTGTACCTCCCGGTGGTCCTGGGTCCCTGTGGCTTCCTTCGGTGAGCGCCGCCATCTTGGATCTGGAGAAAATGGCGGGTGCATGCGCAGTGCGCCTGCCGGGAATCTGCAGGCTCCGGCCGGCAGATTACTTTCATTCTTTTTGATCACTATGATAAACTATCATAGTGATCAAAATAAAAAAAATAGTAAATAGCCCCCCCGTTAATCACCCCCTTAGATAGGCAAACATAATGAAATAAAGAAAATATTTTTTTTTTCATTTTTCCTTTAGGGCTAGGGTTAGGGCTAGGGTTAGGGTTAGAATTAGGGATAGGGTTGGAATTAGGGTTAGGGCTAGAATTATGGTTAGGGTAGGAATTACGGCTAGGGCTAGGATTAGGGCTAGGGTTAGAATTAGGGTTAGGGTGAATTAGGATTAGGGAGTAGGATTGGGATTAGGGTTAGCGTTGGGATTCGGGTTAGGGGTGTGTTGGGGTTAGGGTTGGAGCAAGAATTGAGGGGTTTCCACTATTTACCAACTTTGGTGGTCTAATTTCTCCTGTTACCCTTGGGAAAATAAAAAAAATTGGGGGCTGAAAAGATCACTTTTGTGGAAAAAAAAGACTTTATTTTCACGGTTCTGGGTTACAAACTTCTGTGAAGCACTTGGGGGTCACCACACATCTAGATCAGCTCCTTGGGGGTCTAGTTTCCAAAATGTCACTTTTGGGGGGGTTATACTGTTTAGGCACATCAGGGGCTCTGCAAATGCAACATGATAAAATATAACAGCAATGATACAGAGCTGCATCCTGAATGTATTATATATCTCTCCATATAGGTGTCGCTCTGAGTGGACAAACTAGGATCAATCGCTGGTATGTACAACGAGGATGTGGAAACCACAAAGATGCGACCATAGATCCATATTTATAAGATTGCAAATTCTCTTTATTAAATAATGGACAAGACAAGACAAAAATGGGGAACATATGCGAAGAACAATCACAAAGTGCAATAGTGTAAATGCTGACACGAGCAAAAACCTGCCCCAGTCAACCTGAGCTAGCATATTAACGGGTTAATGTATATATTTGACTACTCCATACAAAGAGCAACATGTATTGGATCTAATTAGATCAAACACCAAATATGTCATATATAAAAAAAGGGGAAACAATGCCCATTATCTGTCGTAAATAATATATACGTATATTGTCCCAAGGAGGTAGAAAAGAGGGTTAACAAAAAGTTAATGCTGCTGCCCTCAGGCCATGTAAAACATGGCTTACATGTGTGAAAAAGAGAGAGGGGGAAGATGGTACAGCAGATAATGTCTATACTGCACCAACGGGCAAATAACCCGCCCTCAAGGGGTTAAAGAACCCCAGACACATTACCTCAATGGAGCCTCAGGATGACCAGGCGGTACGCTCGTCTCCCCGACGCGCGTTTCGGAGCGATAAGCTCCTTCCTCAGGGGGCATGAGTATCCACCACTATATGCATCTATTTAAATGCGCCTGCCGGAAATGTCGCAGGACGCGCCATCCATCACTCCCACTGCGTGCGCACCTCCTACCGACAACGCGGCCGGAAACACGTGGGCCCACGTGATCCGTCACCTGACGTCGGCAGGGCACGTCACACAGGGGGACCAGAGGGCGCGCATGCGCAGTATGATTGAAGCTCCGGCGGCCATATTGCAAAAGGGCCGATGGATAGAATCAGACCACAGCAATACATAGATGCAAGGACGCAAAAACAAACCACGGAAACCAACATTAAAATATAAAATAATTGTATATAGGGTCAAACACCATACTAGAATACAATCCTCGGTTACATTGGGCAACCTTAATGAAAGACAGTAGGTAGTAGGGAAAGGGGAGGCATGAAAAAGTATACAAAAATATACACAATTATTTCTAGAGTACCCCACTGCTATCCCTATCTATATACTGATTATTACTCGTCTAAAATAGAAATATCCATATTACATAGTATATCCCATATACCCCCTCAAATGCGCGAAAATCACAATATTGAAGCCAAAAAACCTCATATATATAGCCATCATATTTACAAATTCAGGTCTCAAAAAAAGAGAAGAGAAAGGAGGGGGGGGGGGAGGAAAGGGGGGGGGGGGGAAAGGGGGGGCAATATTCCCTAATTCACACATGATGTCCCATATAGGTGTACCACACGGCAAAATATCAATGGATACAATCTGCCACATATATAGAAACAGCAATACTGGCGATTGGAATAGTCCGTTTTGGTTAATGTCCATTTAGAAGCCTTGATAGAATATCAAGGTTCACGCCACTTCTGCCATGAATAAAGCTGTATACCATGATATCCAGGGTAAGAAAATCTGGGATTCTTCTCCCTACTGATCCATAAATGTTGCTAGGTTGCCAAAGTTCTTTTATTCTTCACCGAGAGTAGTCCTTGTAAATATCCCCAAACCAACACCTATAAACCGACCCTAATAACAAATTAAAAAAAAAAAACGTATGTTAAAAACAATGTTAAAACCAACAACTCCTGCACCTAATTGCTGTTTCTATATATGTGGCAGATTGTATCCATTGATATTTTGCCGTGTGGTACACCTATATGGGACATCATGTGTGAATTAGGGAATATTGCCCCCCCTTTCCCCCCCCCTTTTCTTCCCCCCCCTCCCCCTCCTTTCTCTTCTCTTTTTTTGAGACCTGAATTTGTAAATATGATGGCTATATAGATGAGGATTTTTGGCTTCAATATTGTGATTTTCGCGCATTTGAGGGGGTATATGGGATATACTATGTAATATGGATATTTCTATTTTAGAAGAGTAATAATCAGTATATAGATAGGGATAGCAGTGGGGTACTCTAGAAATAATTGTGTATATTTTTGTATACTTTTTCATGCCTCCCCTTTCCCTACTACCTACTGTCTTTCATTAAGGTTGCCCAATGTAACCGAGGATTGTATTCTAGTATGGTGTTTGACCCTATATACAATTATTTTATATTTTAATGTTGGTTTCCGTGGTTTGTTTTTGCGTCCTTGCATCTATGTATTGCTGTGGTCTGATTCTATCCATCGGCCCTTTTGCAATATGGCCGCCAGAGCTTCAATCATACTGCGCATGCGCGCCCTCTGGTCCCCCTGTGTGACGTGCCCTGCCGACGTCGGGTGCTGGATCACGTGGGCCCACGTGTTTCCGGCCGCGTTGTCGGTAGGAGGTGCGCCCGCAGTGGGAGTGATGGATGGCGCGTCCTGCGACATTTCCGGCAGGCGCATTTAAATAGATGGTGGTGGATACTCATGCCCCCTGAGGAAGGAGCTTATCGCTCCGAAACGCGCGTCGGGGAGACGAGCGTACCGCCTGGTCATCCTGAGGCTCCATTGAGGTAATGTGTCTGGGGTTCTTTAACCCCTTGAGGGCGGGTTATTTGCCCGTTGGTGCAGTATAGACATTATCTGCTGTACCATCTTCCCCCTCTCTCTTTTTCACACATGTAAGCCATGTTTTACATGGCCTGAGGACAGCAGCATTAACTTTTTGTTAACCCTCTTTTCTACCTCCTTGGGACAATATATGTATATATTATTTACGACAGATAATGGGCATTGTTTCCCCTTTTTTTATATATGACATATTTGGTGTTTGATCTAATTAGATCCAATACATGTTGCTCTTTGTATGGAGTAGTCAAATATATACATTAACCCGTTAATATGCTAGCTCAGGTTGACTGGGGCAGGTTTTTGCTCGTGTCAGCATTTACACTATTGCACTTTGTGATTGTTCTTCGCATATGTTCCCCATTTTTGTCTTGTCTTGTCCATTATTTAATAAAGAGAATTTGCAATCTTATCAATATGGATCTATGGTCGCATCTTTGTGGTTTCCACATCCTCGTTGTAAATGCAACATGATGCCCACAGAACATTCCATCAAACTCTGCATTCCAAAATGGCGCTCCTTCCCTTCCGAGCTCTCCAATGTGCCCAAACAGTGGTCCCCCCACATATGGGGTATTAGTGTACTCAGGACAAATTGCACAACTTTTGTAGTCCAATTTCTCCAGTTACCCTTAGGAAAATAAAAAATAGCGGGCTAAAAAATCATTTTTGAGGAAAAAAATGATTTTTTATTTTCACGGCTCTGCGTTTATAAACTTCTGTGAAGCACTTGGGGGTTCAAAGTGCTCAACACATATCTACATAAGTTCCTTCAGGGGTCTAGTTTCCAAAATGAGGTCACTTGTGGGTGTTTATACTGTTTAGGTACATCAGTGGCTCTGCAAATGCAACATGACGCCCGCAGACCTTTCCTCAAAGTCTGCATTCCAAAATGGCGATCCTTCCCTTTCGAGCTCTCCCATGCGCCCAAACAGTGGTTCCCCCCCCACATATGGGGTATCATCGTACTCAGGACAAATTGAACAACAACTTTTGTAGTCCAATTTCTCCTGTTACCCTTGGGAAAATAAAACATAGCGGGCTAAAAAAATCATTTTTGAGGAAAAAAAAGTGATTTTTTATTTTCACTGCTCTGCGTTATAAACTTCTGTGAAGCACTTGGGGGTTCAGAGTGCTCACCACATATCTAGATAAGCGCCTTCAGGGGTCTAGTTTCCAAAATAGTGTCACTTGTGGGTTGTTTTCACTGTTTGGGCACATTAGGGGCTCTCCAAAAGCGACATGGCGTCCAATCTCAATTCCAGCCAATTCTGCATTGAAAAAGTCAAACGGTACTCCTTCCCTTCCGAGCTCTGCCGTGTGCCCAAACAGTGGTTTACCCCCACATATGGGGTATGAACGTACTCAGGACAAATTGCGCAACAACTTTGGGTGTCTAATTTCTCCTGTTACCCTTGTAAAAATAAAAATTTGGGGGTGAAAAAATCATTTTTGTGGAAAAAAAATGATTTTTTATTTTCACGGCTCTACGTTATAAACTTCTGTGAAGCACTTGAAGGTTCAAAGTGTTCACCACACATCTAGATAAGTTCCTTAAGGGGTCTAGTTTCCAAAATGGAGTCATTTGTTGGAAATTTCCTCTGTTCAGGAATATTAGGGGCTCTCCGAACTCAACATGGCATCCGATCTCAATTGCAGCCAATCCTTCCCTTGCGAGCTCTGCCGTGTGCTGAAAAAGTGGTTTACCCCCACATATGGGGTATTGGCGTATTCAGGAGAAATTGAACAACAAATTTTGTGGTTTATTTTCTCTTTTACCACTTGTGAAAATATAAAAATTGGGTCTGAAGTAAATTTTTTGCAAAAAAAAGTTAAATGTTAATTTTTTCCTTCCACATTGTTTTAGTTCCTGTGAAGCACGTAAAGGGTTAATAAACTTCTAGAATGTGGTTTTGAGCACCTTGAGGGGTCTAGTTTTTAGAATGGTGTCACTTTTTGGTATTTTCTGTCATGTACACCCCTCAAAATGACTTTAAATATCATGTGGTCCCTGAAAAAAATGGTTTTGTAAATTTTGTTGTAAAAATGAGAAATCGCTTGTCAACTTTTAACCCTTATAACTTCCTAACAAAAAAAATCTTGTTTCCAAAATTGTGCTGATGTAAAGTAGACATGTGGGAAATGTTATTTATTAAGAAATTTATGTAACACATCTCTCTGATTTAAGGGCGTAAAAATTTAAAATTTTAAAATTGCAAAATTTTCAAAATTTTCACCATATTTCCATTTTTTTCATAAATAAACAAGACATATCAAAGAAATTTTACCACTAACATGAAGTACAATATGTCTCAAAAAAACCTTCTCAGAATCAGCGGGATCTGTTAAAGCGTTCCAGAGTTATAACCTCATAAAATGACAGTGGTCAGAATTGTAAAAATTGGCCTGGTCATTTAGCTGTAAAATGGCTCTGTCACTAAGGGGTTAAGAAAATGATCTTGATACCACTTGCTATATTCAGGTGTGCGCAAATTTTATGCATTGGTCTTTTCTGCTCCTCGTTTCCTCATTAGGGCCAGAAGGCTCAGCCTAGTTTGACGAGGGTTAGGGATTTCAGCACTCATGGTTGTGATGAGAAGATGTGCCAAGGACGCAACTGGTGACTTTGAGGAGCAGATGTGCAGGAGAGGTGAGTGGTAAGGTGCATACAAGTACTTTAAAAAAAATAACTTTTGAGGGTGTATTATAATTTAAGATAATGGCGGCCAACAGCCACCAATTTGCTGAATCTAAGAGAAAACAAATTATAAAAAAATCTGCATTTTGGCAAATGCAAGTTTTTGTAATATTCATGTAAATTTGAATTCTACTCTGATATACAGTTGTGCTCAAACGTTTACATACCCTGGCAGAATTTTTGCTTACTTGGCCTTTTTTCAGAGAATATGAATGATAACTCTAAAACTTTTTCTCCACTCATGGTTAGTGGTTGTGTGAAGCCATTTATTGTCAAACTATTGTGCTTTCTCTTTTAAATCATAATGACATCCCAAAACATCCAAATGACCCTGATCAAAAGTTCACAAATCCCATTTCTTAATACCGTGTATTGCCCCCTCTAACATCAATGACAGCTTGAAGTCTTTTGTGGCAGTTGTGGATGACGGTTCTTCATTTTCTCAGAAGGTAAAGCTGCCCACTCTTCTTGGCAAAAAGCTTCCAGTTCCAGTAAATTCCTGGGCTGTCTAACATGATCTGTGCACTTGAGATCTCCCCAGAGTGGCTCAATGATATTGAGGTTAGGAGACTGTGATGGCCACTCCAAAACCTTCACTTGGTGCCAAAGTGGGTTGATTGCCCCCAGTGGCCATTAGAATTATTACACATGGTGTCATTTGTGCTAAGTTGCCCCGGTGGTGGTGAGTGGTATTACACTTTAGTTTTAGTGTGCAGGTATCACAAATCAGGTGTGAGGCTCTGTTTCAGGTGTGTTTGATGATCGTTGGTGATATTGATAGTTCGTCATTTGGGAAGCAAGCCTGGGTAATGAAGGAGCTGGATGAGAGTCCTGGGCAGCCCAGCCAGAGGTGTTGAGTCAGCTATGGAGTCTGCAGGGAGTGCTGGCATGGATTGGTGGAGTACAACGATGTGGTCTGCAAGAAGGACTGGCATGGCGTGGTGGAGTCACAGTTTATGGTGTCAGCAGGAAGTGCTTGCATGGCTTGCTGGACTTGGTTGCTGAAAATTGGACTCAAGCATGCTGGACTTATTGGCAGAAAAGTTGGACTCAAGCATGCTGGACTTTTTGGCAGAAGCTTGACTCATCTTTGGGACTCTGTTTACTGGGCAGCTGCAACTGGTGGTTGACTCTGCTCCAAGGCTGCACTATGGTGATGGATCCAGTTATGGTGATGGATCTGATTGAAGGAGAAGATGCACGCAGGTGGTGGGCTCTGTTGCTGGGAGCATAAGCAACAGAGCAAAGCTAAGTGGTGTCCCCCTGTATTGTCATTTTTCCTTATGTGTGTTTAGTGCAGTGGTGGGATTAGTTTCCGCACCGACCAATTCCCTAGTGAGGGTTTAGGTGCAGGGTGAGTCAGGGTTTGAGGTATGCGTGCGTCGCCCGGTGCGGAACCGGCATAGAGAACGTTAGGAGTGCAGGGACACTGGCTCAGGGGAGTACAGGAGGTCTCCACGTCCCTATTCCCTATCGCAGGGCCCACCATTGTTATTGTTACCCAGGTTTCCCCTTTATTATTTAAATTCGCCTTACTGGAGGCTGGGTTTCCAGACTTCTGTATATATAACGTGTATTACCTAAATTCGCCAGTTGGAGGCGGTGTATCCAGCTGCACGTTTTATTATTTAAATTTGCCCTACTGGAGGAAGTGTATCCAGGGTCACGCGTGTCATGGGTTCGCCTTGTGGTACTCGCTGCGTCCAGACACACGTGACCGTGACAGTTCTGCTGTAGCCAATGATAGGTCGACTTGACCTTGTGCTTTGGATTGTTGTCATGTTGGAATGTCCAAGTACATCCAATGCACAGCTCCGGGCTGATGTTTGCAAATTTGCCTCCAGTATTTGCTGATAACGTGCTGCATTCATCTTTCCTTCAACTTTGACAAAGTTTCCTGTGCCTTTGGCTTCACATATTCCCAAAACATCAGCGATCCACATAAATGCTTTACAGTAGGAATGGTGTTCCTTTCATAATATGCCGTGTTAACCTCCCTCTAAATGTAATGCTTATGGTTGTGGCCAAAAAGTTACATTTTAGTCTCATCACTCCAAATTACCTTGTACCAGAAGTTTTGAGGCTTGCCTCTGTGCTGTTTTGCATATTGTAGGCGAGATACTTTGCGGCATTTGTGCAGTAATGGCTTTCTTCTGGAGACTCAACCACGCAGTCCATTTTCCTTCAAGTGCCTCATTATTGGGCATCTTGAAATAACCACACTGCTAGTTTTCAGAGAGTCCAGCATTTCTGCTGATATTATTTGTGGGTTTTTCTTTGCATCCCAAACAATTTCCTGGCAGTTGTGGCTGAAATTTTTGTTGGTCTACCTGACCATGGTTTTGCTTTTACAGAGCCTCTGATTTTCCATTTGTTAATTACAGTTTGAAAAGTGCTGACTAGCATTATCAATTCCTTGGATATCATTTTATATCCCTTTCCTGTTTTATGCATTTCAACTACTGCGTCCTGTAGATCCGTTGACAATTCTTTTGCTTTCCCCATGGCTCATAATCAAGAAAGGTCAGAGGCTGGATGAAAGACGCAAGAGTCTGTCTGGATCCCAGAAACTCGGTCAGCTTTTATGCACACACTGATTAGAAGCAAACAGGTCACAGGTGAGGATGTTACCTTTAGAAGCCATTCGAACGCATTTGTGTCAATTTGTGTGCATGTTATCAGGCCAAAATCACCAAGGTATGTAAACTTTTGATCAGGGTCATTTGGATGTTTTGTGTTGTCATTATGATTTAAAAAGAAGAAAACACAGTAGTTTGACAATAATTGGCTTCACCCAATCACTAACCATGAGTGGAGAAAAAGTTTTGGTGTTATCATTCACATTCTCTGGAAAAAGGCCAAGAAAGCAAAAATTCTGCCGGGGTATGTAAACTTTTGAGCACAACTGTATTTGGTCATTTTTAGTCTTTATGACAGAGAATTGAAGGGATATACTGTACTGTAGCACAGTAGTGAGGATTATGCGTTTCCCTGTTCTATTATCAGATCGCTGGCTTATAAAGACTTATTTCATTTAATGTATATATTTGGAAACAACCTAAGGGCTCATGTATTTACCTATATTAAGACCCTCTTTTGCCTTGAATATTAAAAGGAATTCCATAAAGGTAAGTGATCCAATGAAACTCATTATGCTTTAGATATGAGTGGCATACTGCAGCTCTGCGCCCTATAACTTTAATGGGAACTTGAAATAGTCAGAGTGAGACAGATATATGGAGCGCCAGGCTGACAGGTCTCAGGGCGCTGGTAATAGTAATCCGATGCTGCTCCTGTCGGGTGCCTCTAGAGAGGATATAAACATGGCAAGCAGGGTAACCCGATCGCAGGGGAGCGCAAAGGAAAGGGAGAAGCTTGAAAGGTTTTCTTCTTTATTAAGTTCTACTACGCATTTCAACGGGTAATCTCCGTCTTCATCAGGTGGCAAGTCACCTGATGAAAATGGAGGTTATCCGTTGAAACGCGTAGTGAAACTTAATAAAGAAGAAAACCTTTCAAGCTTCTGCCTTTCCTTTGCGCTCCCCTGTGATCGGGTTACCCTGCTTCCCATGTTTAATGGGAACTTGGCTTTAGTACCCAATAACAGCCATTATGGAGTGTAGGGAGCTGTGCTGTTCTGGTTCTTATGCTTTGTACTCCTGTTTGCTATAAAGTGTATAGTTGTGAGGGCTTGACACCTGACATTCCTACCAAACTAATATGGCTGACTGATGAGCTACAGAAAGGATGAATGATCAATAGCTTAGAGCCGACGATCCATTTAATAATAAATTGTTTGCATCTAGCTTTCAACTATGGAAGCTAATCGTCTAGGTTGTTACTGTAACTACTAGCAGGATGTATTGAGCTTAGAATATGCTTAAGTTTAAAACTGCCCATATGTATAATGGTTTAGTGTATATAATAAAATGCAGTCTATACAATTTGTCTGATATAGAACATGTGTTTTTTTTCTACACCAAAAGCAAGCATTTCATTCAAAGCATAGTTGTAGACATTGCACTGACTATAGCATCCAGGTGCTTGCTTTGTATAATCAGTAGTCTAGACTAGAATTAGATGCAAGTTTCTAAAGATTCCGACAACCACATAAAGGGATCACACTAAATGAAAACACGGCTCATACAAAATGACATACTTGATGGATTACAAATGCAACATATAAACACGTCTTAATGTTTTTATTCTATGTTTATCTTGTTCCTAAGATAACCCCTGTGTTGGAAAGCTGATGGGGAATTTGGGCTGTAATTTCCTGTTATTTAGAACTCCAAAACTTTTGGATTCTCCTCTGCACTTCACAAATCAGCTGTACTTCTCTTCAGTCTCTGAACATTCAAGCATATTTTCTTAAGGAAGCTGGAAGAGCATCTTAGCTTCTGGGAAAACGTGAAGCCTCTGTACCTTTGTTTTATCAGAGGAGTACAATTTTCAATTTCTGTCCAGTTGATTTTAGTTAATAACTTGTTTTACCAAATTTGTGCATTGTTGGCTTTTGTATGTATGTATATTGTGGTGTAGTGACCACTTTGTCCGCTAGGGGGCGCTGTGTGGATGTCCCAAGAGAAAGGATGAGTGGCAGAATCCTGAAGGACCGTTATGTATCTCAAGGTGGGTGGCCTTGAGATGGAGACTTATGTGTCTGTGTTGATCAGCAATGATATTGCTGAGGTGTTGTTTAATGTGTGAGGGAGAAGTCTCCAGGTAACTGGGGAGACGGGCAGGCCTAAGTAACCTACAAACCCACCCATGGGGTGTGTTTGAGAACGTTGTGATAAAAGTATGTGAATAGGTTCAAGGACCTGTGATGAGGTCATAGCCATGTGACCCGGTGGGTGTGACTACGGACCGTATAAGGTGGCCAGGGTAGGTCACATGTGGTGAATGCTGGGACCCGGTTGGTCCGGTGTGGAAAATCTTGCTGAGATGGGGCTTCCTGGCTAACAGCCTGTGAAGTGGCTGTGAGTAATGGCGACGTGTGCCTGTTAGTTCCCTGGAGGGAATGAACATGTGCAGCATGGTGAAGCAGCATGAGGAAACCCTGACAGGGTGAGAAAACTTGGGGCTAGGAAGCCTGCGCATTGAACAGTGCATAACTTATATGATTACAGGATAACAGAGGTAAACTCTGTAGTGGACGCTATGCTGATTATATGCTGTTTTCTGCTGCTGTGATGGTTTATGATGCTGAATAAACCGAAGAGACTATGATTGTTTTGTGGAAAACCCATGCCGGATCTGGTTTTGTGGCGGCTTAAGCGAGTATCCCCTACTTGAATTACAGCGCTACCTCACAATTGGTGGAGAAAGCTATGGGCAATGTTGTAGCCTTGTTGCTGGGAGCAACGGAAGAGGACTGCAAAAATTTGGTTGCTAAGGGCAACGGTTTAAAAAAAATGCATGTTGCAGTGCTGGCAACGCTGAGCTAGGAGGGCTGACGGTTGTGAAAGCCGTATGATACTGATAGCAGGTCAGGAGAAAGAGACTGGTGATTGCTAGGGTGCCTCTGCGGAGAAGAGGAACCCGAGGACCTGTGTGGCCGACACAGGTAACGGACAGGCGTTCGTATTGTACTGACCTGGGTCAGTGAGCAAGGTCCTGGAGGGTCAGTGTTGGGAGCTTCTGGGATGAGAATCGGATCCCTGGAGCACGTAGTATGACCTTGGACCTGGTGAGGTGTGAGTGTTGGGCAGTCTCAGGTGGAGACGGATGTCCTGAAGAGCACCCGCTGAGCCCCTGGACCTGGTGAGGCCAGGGTGTTGGGAAACCCTGGGAGGAGGGTCAGCTCCCTGAATAGCACCCGGTGCACCCTGTGTGTTGGACCGTCTCAGGAGGAGACGGAACATCCTGAATAGCACACAGACAGGACACGTGAGTTTGTGTGGTGTGTTTTTTTTTCTTCTTCTTTTCTCGACTCAGCCTGCAGTGG
Source organism: Dendrobates tinctorius (assembly GCF_039654945.1). Taxonomy (NCBI): domain Eukaryota; kingdom Metazoa; phylum Chordata; class Amphibia; order Anura; family Dendrobatidae; genus Dendrobates; species Dendrobates tinctorius. Next base: position 23,294,013 of record NW_027361669.1, read on the forward strand.
TTCAGTGGGAGTCAAGAAGGTGACAAGTGGCTTGCTGTAACTCGGTGGGGTTACGAAGGGGACAAGCGGCTTCCGGTAACTCGGCGGGGTTATGAAGGGGACAAGAGGCTTCCTGTATCTTGGCGGGGTTACGAAGAGGAAACCAGCAGCTGTGTGTGAACAGCAGCCGATGGTGTCGGTGATCGGTGACAGCAGGATCTGTGGTGGTGCCAGCAAGGACTTGTGTGGTATCGTAAGAGACACAAACTGTGTGGTGTGAACCGTGGTCTGAGAAGACCAGTATAACGGACATGGGGAGATCCCGAAAGGGGGTGGAGTCCCAGAAGGGGGGGTGACCCAAATCGGGGTGGTAGCCCAAAAGAGAGTGGAGTCCCAAATTGGGGTGGTAACCCAAAAAGAGGTGGGGTCCCAGAGAGGGGCGGTGACCCAAAGGGGGTGGAGTCCAAAATTGGGGTGGTAACCCAAAAGGGGGTGGAGTCCCAGGAGGGGGCGGCGACCCAAAGTGGGGTGGTGGTCCAGAAAGGGGCCGAGTTTGAAGAAATAACAGCACTGGGTACCTCAGTGTGTATGTGAGAGGAACCTCAGTGTGTGTGTATGACTTGGTGAGAATGTGGGATATCCTTTCCGGATAGTAACGACGGGCCGCAGGTGTGTACTGTGATGTTACGCTGGAAAAGAGTCTCTGGTCGGCTGGACTCAAAGAGTCAGGTGACTCTGACAGGAACTTTGCTCACTTTCTGGCTGACCGAGAAAATGGTCCAGGTTCGCTGTAAACATGGGGTCATGGTGAACTATGCGGTAGACAGAGTAATGTTTGACCTGTCTCATAGCGTTGAGTGCCAAGGGGGTGGGATACCACCTAACTTAGTCTATGCCTTGGAGAGGGGCTGGGACCTTGTTTTGTTTGATGATGTAGGGTCGGACAATGGAAACATTTCGACTGGGGGGCCAGTGGACACTGAGACGGTGACGCCTCCTAAAGTGAACAGGTCAAAGGTAGAACTGACCGGAAGAATAGGTACATCTACCCAACACACGGACCTGATGTCTCGTGACATGATGGATGGTGGGCTGGGAGATGAAACGACTAGACACACAGTCAGAGGCTGACTGGAGGGTTCACTCAACTGATAGGGTTGACCCAGTGGTACCCATTGAAGATATAATTAGAGAAGTGGTGGTGCGACACGTGATGGCCGAAAAAGAACAAGACAATAAGATACAGTTGATAAAAGAAACAGTGGAAGAACATCTCGAACGAGAAAGGGTCCTGAGATAAATGGCCGAGCACAGGGTGGAGGGGCTCGAGAAAGAAGCCTTGGAGCTCAGAGGTCATGTGTCAACGTGGCAAAACATGAATAAGACCCTTAGGGAAGAGGTAGAAGAACTCAGAGGAGTAGTAAAAGGTCTTCGGCAGGAGAGGAAGTTGGACGAAGACTTACCGCGGGTGAGCGCGAGTGATAACAAGACAGAACTGCCAGTATCCATCTTGGCAAACGGTCGTGAAGAGATAAAATCTTGTGAAGTTGGTGAGCAACGAACGGAAGAAGACAATCACCCGGTCGGGTCAACTGTAGTGAGGGAAGTGTCAGTGGTAAAGCCAGAGTCTTCTGTCCAGGAAGAGAGCAGGACCACAACCTTTAAATCTGTGATCGAGGTACCCGAAGACATGCAAGAAGCCTGTGCGGAGGAAGGTGTACATGACGCTTTCAAAGAGGCGGCCAACGCATGTAAGGTGCACTGGGCACCTGAGACTCAGCAGTTGGTGATAATATCAGCCAGAGAACATACTGCAAACCGGGTAGCTGTCCTGAAAGAGATAAATTTACAATGTCTCCACGCCAAACAGCTGGTCAGGTGGAGTAATATGAAGGCTGCTCGACGCCTAGAGTTAGCGAAGGAGGCTATGGATAGGCTGGGTTTGCGGAAAGGTGTGGTTCTGGTACCTAAAGCTCTGGTTGTAAGAATCATTGGAAGATCCAGGAAGGTAATGCAAGACCTTGTGAATATCTCCGGTGTGGTGAGGGTGAGGATCCCTCCTGATGATAACCAGGTATCCAGTGAAGTGGGTAGAATTCCCCTCATGGTGGTTGGCTCCGAGGAGAGCCTGAGAGACTTTCGGATGCTCGTAGAGTATCGAGTGGGGTACCTGCAAGAGAATGAGCAGTTGAGGCTGGACCGTCGTCGAATCAATAAAGAGGCACGGAACACCAGGTAGCGGCCGCCTTCAACCCAAGATGTAAGGACCCGAACAGTTCCTCCAAGTAGTGACATGGCAGGTGGCCGAAGAATGTCAGCCAGTGGCAGTTCGACGGGCCGTGCGAGGCTGAGAGACATTAGTTCCTGTGAGACGCTGAATGGGTCAGATTCAGGCCAGACAGTAGGCCCGATTAAAACTGATGACCGCACCAACTGGGAGAGCCGGTCAGTGGGAGAAAGGTCAGGTGACGAAGCGCACTATAGGAGGGTGGTGACTAACAGTGTCTGATGATGCAGACAGACTTTAACTGGAGGGCCAAAGATCAAGGCCGGTATTCTGACCGCTGGGAGTGGGGGAGGCCTAACGTAGATATAAGGCCGTATGACAGATGGAGACGGTTCTCTCGACCTGTGGGGCAAGGTGTAATGAGTGCCCGGTCTCGAGATCCTGGTGTAATGTTGTGTGTTCAACCCCACAAGTTTGAACAAAGGGGAGAGGTATGTGGTGTATTGACCCCTGTGTCTGCTAGGGGGCGCTGTGTCGATGTCCCGAGAGAGAGGATGAGTGGCATAATCCTGAAGGACCGTTATATATCTCAAGGTGGGTGGCCTTGAGATGGAGACTTATGTGTGTGTTGATCAGCAATAATATTCCTGAGGTGTTGTTTTAATGTGTGAGGGAGAAGTCTCCAGGTAACTGGGGAGATGGGCGGGCCTAAGTAACCTACAAACCCACCCAGGGGTTGTGTTTGAGAACGTTGTGATAAAAGTATGTGAATAGGTTCAAGGACCTGTGATGAGGTCATAGCCATGTGACCCGGTGGGCGTGACTACGGACCGTATAAGGTGGCCAGGATAGGTCACATGTGGTGAATGCTGGGACCCAGTTGGTCCAGTGTGGAAGGTCCCGCTGAGATGGGGCTTCCTGGCTAACAGCCTGTGATGTGGCTGTGAGTAATGGCGACCTGTGTTATGAATGGGTCACTGAGGAGAAAAAAGCAGAACAAGCTAAGTCACAGAAAACCAGAGAGGTTGGTAACTATGCAGATTGCAGATTCCTGATCCTACCACACAACTAGCAGCAGCCGTGGAGCATACCTACGATGAACCTAGCCGCCTCGTCACGGCCGGAGGACTAAATAAGCCTAAAGCAAGAAAAGGGGAAAACTAACTGCCCCAGAGCAGACCCCAAAGGAATAGATAGCCCCCACACATGTATTGACGGTGAAACAAGATGAAGGCACAAACACAGGCAGGGAAATAGGCTGAGCAAACGATGGGGCCCAAACTAACTAGAAAGGAAAGGAAAGGAAAGACACTGTCTGCAACCTGCAAAAAACCCTACAAAAATAATGTCCAACACTTCTGATAGCAAAATTAACCCTGAAGTCACTAGACTTCTCCCACTGTATCAGCACTCTGAAATATTCTGAGACAGAGCAAAAAGAGACTAAACTAGTAAGGGACAAAAAGCAAATTGGCAAAATACTGATAAATAAGAGTGGAAATTCAGCGCAGCCCCCAGATAGGGCTGGCTGACCACACAAAAAACTGAATAGACCAACAAAATCAAGTGTGAACATTAGCAGAAAAACTTAGCTTTAGATGACTGGAACAGAGCTGAAAACCAAGAGTTGACAAGCCAGAAGGAATCACCAGCAACTGAATAGGGCGTCGGCTGTCTTAAATCCAATCTGAGACTCCTGAGGTCCAATCGTCATCCTCATTCTCAGGTGGCAGATCTCCACCGATCAAATCAGCCTCACTACCTCCTGTTACTACCAGAGGGAGTCTGGAAGGAGAACTCACAACTGGTGAACCAGAGAATGAACTCACAACAGACCTATGCCTGTTAATTCTATGGAGGGAATGAACGTGTGCAGCATGGTGAAGCAGCATGATGAAACCCTGACAGGGTGAGATAACTTGGGGCTAGGAAGCCTGCGCATTGAATAGTGCATAACTTATATGACTACAGGATAACAGAGGGAAACTCAGTAATGGATGCTATGCTGATTATATTTTGTTTTCTGTTGCTGTGATGGTTTATGATGCATAATAAGCTGAAGGGACTATGATTGTTTTGTGGAAAACCCGTGCTAGATCTGGTTTTGTGGTGGCTAAGTGAGTATCCCCTACTTGAATGACAGCGCTACCTCACAAAATATATATATATATATATATATATATATATAGTGGTGTAGTAACCACTGTGTCCACTAGGGGGCGCTGTGTGGATGTCCCAAGAGAGTGGATGAGTGGCAGAATCCTGAAGGACGGTTATGCATCTCAATGTGGGTGGCCTTGAGAAGAAGACTTATGTATGTTTGTGGATCAGCAATGACATTGCTGAGGTGTTGCTTCAATGTGTCAGGGAGAAGTCTCCAGGTAACTAGAGAGATGGGCGGGCCTGGTTACCTGCAAACCCACCCAGGGGGTGTGTTTAAAGAACACTGTTGTAAAGAGTGTGAGTGGTTGAAGGACCTGTGATGAGGTAAGAGTCATGTGACCCGGTGGGCGTGGCTATGGACCATATAATGTGGCCAGGGTAGGTCACATGTGGTGAATGCTGGGACCTGGTTGGTCCAGTGTGTAAGGTCCCGCTGACATGGGGCTTCCTGCCTGACAGCACGTGTGGACGCTGATTTTAATGGCTGCAAGTGCCTGAGAGTTCCCTGGAGGAAACGAATGTCTGCAGTATGGAGAAGCAGCCATTAGAGAACCCTGACGGGGTGAGATATAACTGTGTGGCTGAAAAGCCTGCGTATTGGACATTGCTGACAGAGTGAAGCTCTGTCATGGACGCTATGCCGTTTATATATTGCTCGTCACAGTTTATGATGATTAATAAACCGCAGGGACCATTCAGAGTTCATGGAAAACCTGTGCCAGATCTGATTTTGTGGCTGCCAAGCGAGTCATCCCCTAAATGAATACCAGTGCTACCTCACAATTGGTGGAGAAAGCTATGGGCATTGCTGCAGCCTTGCTGCTGGAAGCAATGGAAGAGGACTGCAAAGTCAGTTGCTAAGGGCAACGCTGAGCCAGGAAGGCTGATGGTTGGGGAAGCCACAGCCCGGCTGTGGTTCTGGAACCATGGGGCGGCCTAGTGAGTAAGGCACTGTCCAGATCGGTGAACCCAGTGCAGCCGTTTTCCTAGGAGAAAGAGACTGCGGTAGAGGGGTCTGAGAACCTGCGCGGCCAGCAGGTGATGGTCATGATAAACCGTGTTGTACTCACCGGGGTCAGTGAGAAAGAGACTGGTTATTGCTATAGAGTGCCTCGGTGGAGAAGAGGTACCCGAGGACCTGTGTGGCCATCACAGGTAACGGACAGGTGTTCATGTTGTACTGACCGGGGTCAGTGATAAAGACTGTGTACCTGGAGGGTTCAGTGAGCAAGGTCCTGGAGGGTCAGTGTTGGGAGATTCTAGGAGAAGAATCGGATCCCTGGAGCACGTGGTATGACCTAGGACCTGGTGAGACGTGAGTGTTGGCCAGTCTCAGGTGGAGACGGATGTCCTGAATAGCACCCGCTGAGCCCCTGGACCTGGTGAGGCCGGTGTGTTGGGAAACCCTGGGAGGAGGGTCGGCTCCCTGAATAGCACCTGGTGCGCCCTGTGTGTTGGATGGTCTCAGGCGGAGACGATACGTCCTGAAGAGCACACAGAAAGGACACTTGAGTTTTGTGTGGTTTTTTTTTTCTTTTCTCAACTCAGCCTGCAGTGGCTCAGTGGGAGTCAAGAAGGTGACAAGCGGCTTGCTGTAACTCGGCGGGGTTACGAAGGGGACAAGTGGCTTCCTGTAACTCTGCGGGGTTACGAAGAGGACACCAGCCGCTGTGTGTGTGAACAGCAGCCGGTGGTGTCTGTGATCGGTGACAGCAGGAGCTGTGGTGGTGCCAACAAAGACTTGTGTGGTATCGTAAAAGAGACAAACTGTGTTGTGTGAACTGTGGTCTGAGAAGACCGGTATAACGGACATGGGGAAGTCCCGAAAGGGGGCGGTGGCCCAAATCGGGGTGGTAGCCCAAACGGTGGTGGAGTCTCAGAAGGGGGCGGTGACCCAAATTGTGGTGGTAACCCAAAAAGGGGTGCAGTCACAGGAGGGGGCGGCAACCCAAATTGGGGTGGTTCAGGAAATGGCAGCACTGGTTGCCTCAGTGGGTATGTCTGGGGAACCGCAATGTGCCTGTATGAGTTTTGAGGAGTGCAGCATGTATTTTCCGGATTATGACGGGCCACAGGTGTGTACAGTGATGCTGCACCAGGAAGGAGTCTCTGGTAGACTGGACTCAGAGAGTCAGATGACTCTGACAGGAACTCCTCTCGTTTTATCTCTGACCGAGAAAAACGCCAGGGTTCACTGTAAACATGGGGTCACGGTGAACTATGCAGTAGACAGAGTAATGTTTAAGGGGACCAAAGGTGGTGAGTGCCAAGGGGGCGGGATACCACGGGACTTAGTCTATGCCTTGGAGAGGGGCCGGGACTTTGTTTTGTTTGATGATGTATGGTCGGACAATGGAGACATTTCGACTGTGGGGCCAGCAGACACTGAGACAATGACGGCTTCTGACGTGGACAGGTCAGAGGTAGAACTGACCGGAAGAAGTACATCTGTCCAACTTACGGACCTGACGTCTCGTGATATGACGGATGGTGGGCTGGGAGATGAGATGACTAGGGTAAAAACACGGTTAAACGGTAACGGGACGGTTCACTCGGCTGACGGGACTGACCCAGTGGTACCCTTTGACAATATAATCAAAGAAGTATGGTGCGACACGTGCTTGCCAAAACGGAACAAGATCATGAGATACAGTTAATAAAAGAGACAGTGGAAGAACATCTTGAACAAGAAAGAGTCCTGAGACAAATGGCCGAGCATAGGGTGGAGGGGCTCGAGAAAGAAGTCTTGGAACTCAGAGGTCACCTGTCCACCTGGCAAAGTGTGAAAAAAAACCTCAAGGAAGAGATGGAGGAACTCAGAGGAGTAGTAAAAAGTCTTCTGCGGGAGAAGTTGGACGAAGACTTACCGCGGGTGAGCACGAGTGATAATAAGACAGAACTGCCAGTAGCCATCGTGACAAAGGGTCATGAAGTGATCAAATCGTGTGAAGTTGGTGAGTTCAGAACTGAAGAAGACAGTCACCCCTCGGGTCAACCGTAGTGAGGAAAGTGTCCGTGGTAAAGCTAGAGCCTTCGGTCAAGGAAGAGAGCAAGACCACGACCTTCCAGTCTGTGATTGATGTACCAGAGGACATGCAAGAAGCTTGTGCTGAGGAAGGTGTGCATGAGGCTTTCAAAGAGGCGGTCAAAGCGTGTAAGGTGCGCTGGGCACCTGAGATTCGGCAGTTGGTGATAGTATCAGCCAGAGAAGATACATCAAACCGAGTAGCTGTCCTGAAGGAGATGCATCTACAATGTCTCCACGCCAAACAGCTGGTCAGGGAGAGTAATGTGAAGGCTGCTCGACGCCTAGAGTTAGCAAGGGATGCTATGGATCGGCTGGGTTTGCGGAAAGATGTGGCTCTGGTACCCAAAGCTCCGATTGGGAGAATCATTCGAAGATCCGGGAAAGTAATGCAAGACCTTGTGAATATCTCCGGTGTGGTGAGGGTGAGGATCCCTCCTGATGATGAAGACCAGGTATCCAGTGAAGTGGGTAGGATTCCCATCATGGTGGTTGGCTCCGTGGAGAGCCTGAGAGACTTTCAGATGCTCGTGGGGTACCTGCAAGAAATTTAGCAGTTGAGGCTGGACCACCGGCAAATTAATAAAGAAGTGTGGAATACCAGGTGGCGACCGCTTTCAACCCAAGATGTAAGGACCCGAAGCGTTCCACCAAGAATTGACGTGGCAGATGGCCGAAGAATGTCAGCAAGTGGTAGTTCGACTGGCAGGATGACGTTGAGAGACCGTAGTTCCTGTGAGACCCTGAATGAGTCAGACTCAGGCCAGACAGTAGGCCTGATTAAGACTGATGACCGTACCAACCGGGGGAGCTGGTTGGGGAACAGAACAAACAGGGAGAGGAACGTGGTGACCAAACAGTGTCTGATGACGCAGACAGACTGTAACTGGAGGGCCAAAGATCAGGGCCGGTACTCTGACCGCTGGGGGCAGGGGAGGCCTAATGTAGAGATGAGGCCGTATGACAGATGGAGACGGTTCTCTCGACCTGTGGGGCAAGGTGTAATGAGTGCCCGGTCTCGAGAGCCTGATGTAATGTTGTGTGTTCAACCCCACAAGTTTGAACAAAGGGGGAGGTATGTGGTGTAGCAACCATTGTTTCCACTAGGGGGCGCTGTATGGATGGCCCAAGAGAGAGGATGAGAGGCAGAATCCTGAAGGATGGTTATGTATTTCAAGGTGGGTGGATCAGCAATGACATTGCTGAGGTGTTGCTTCAATGGGTCAGGGAGAAGTCCCCAGGTAACTAGAGAGATGGGTGGACCTGGTTACCTACAAACCCACCCAGGGTGTGTGTTTAAAGAACACTGTTGTAAGAATGTGAGTGGTTGAAGGACCTATGATGAGGTCAGAGTCATGTGACCCGGTGGGCGTGGCTATGGACCATATAATGTGGCCAGGGTAGGTCGCATGTGGTGAATGCTGGGACCTGGTTGGTCCAGTGTGGAAGGTCCAGTGTGGGGCTTCCTGCCTAACAGCACGTGTGGACGCTGTGTTTAATGGCTGCAAGTGCTTGAGAGTTCCCTGGAGGGAATGAATGTCTGCAGTATGGAGATGCAGCCATGAGAGAACCCTGACCGGGTGAGATATAACTGTGTGACTGAAAAGCCTGCATATTGGACATTGCTGACGAGAGCGAAGCTCTGTCATGGACGCTATGCCGTTTATATATTGCTGATCATGGTTTATGATGTTTAATAAACCGCAGGGACCATTCTGAGTTTATGGAAAACCTGTGCCGAATCTGATTTTGTGGCTGCCAAGCGAGTGATCCCCTAACTGAATACCAGCGCTAACTCATTATATATATATATAATGGGTATATAGCCTTTTACCAGCCTGAATTTAGAATGTCTTCATTGTGTACTCAGTTATGGAACGTCAACCTTTACAAGGAGGTCAGCATAACAAGGCTTATGGTGGTTAATGGGGGAGTCCTGATGTAGGTTTTACTCTAAATTACCTTTCTCAATATTACAATTACCTTGAGTTGTCAGTTAATTTATTGAATAGGCAGCTATTGATAGAGCAGGAAACTATAACTGGGTGCCGATCACTTACCTGGATAATACAGCTAATATCCCACTCTGCCATTGTTTCTCAGTCATCCTAGTGTCAGGCTTGAGAAACCACTGGAGCCATAGGCGGAGGAGGACATGACTTGGGGATGGGTGGACATTTACTCCTGCAGCTTTTTTGGTATAGTGGTGTAGATTTTTAAGCTAGAGTGATGTTGCCTTAGGCTGAGTTCACACGTGGCGATTTTTCGCGCTTCCGTGGTGGTTTTAACCGTGCGATTTTGCCACGAAAACGCGGAAAATAAGCATCCCATGCATTCCTATGGGATTCCGCAATGCTGTGCTAATGCTGCGGTTTTTATCGCGGCGGAATCGCTTCGCGGTAAAAAACGCAGCATGCTCATTAATTTTGCGGAATCGCAGCGATCCCGCACCCATAAGAATGTATTGTTCCGCTTCCTTCCTGCATGTGGCTGTGCACACCATGCGAAAAGTAAGCAGAACATTTGCGGATGGTACCCACGGTAATTGCGCTTGCAAAATGCTAGTTTTTCCGCGGGAAAATCGCGGGAATTTAAATTGCGATTTTCCCGCGGAATGGAATTCCGGAACTCTCGCAGTAATTTCCGTGAGAGTTCCGCAACGTGTGAACTTAGCCTTAAGAGTAAGAAGCACAGTATGTCTGTGCCTGGGGGGTTATGTGAGGAGGGTGGGGCTTATATAGAGCAGGAAATCTGTCTCTCCCTCTTTCATGCACAGGATGAACAGTAGGAAGCATGTCTGCAGTTTCAGGGAGTATAATACTGGGGTTATCACCTCACACGACAGATGATAGGAGCACATTCACCTCAGACATCATGTACTAGTGTAGTATCAGCTCCTACATTATGTATGGGATCAATATTACCTCAGCAATTCATGTAGCTGCCATGTCCCTCATGTGCATGCTACATTTTCCTCACAGACTGTGAGCTTCCATGTGACCTCCCTGCAGACATGTTTGATATACTACTCTGCAGTCACCTCAGACATTGTGTAGTGTGTACTAGTGTAGTATCAGCTCCTACATCATATCTGGGATCAAGATTACCTCAGAAATTCGTGTAGCTGCCATGTTCCCTCACTTATCGCAGAGGCAGCTTTTGTGTGACCACCCTGCAGACATTCCTGATATACCACATTACTGCTGTATTATACAGAGTCTTCAACAGTTCTGGGTTTATGTATGATAGGACAGAGCAGGGACACATACAGTGTCTGCCATTACTATGGTGGAGCTTGGCAGTCACATGTATTAGAGACACTGGTGAGAGGAGCAGTCAGGGGATGGTATATGTATGATGATGAGAGGTTGCACTGTATACTGACCCTGCTGTGTGCTGATTACCCCCCCTTCCCAGTTATGGAGTCTGATGATCTGTATGTGACCTCTAGTGTTGAGCTTTCCGATACCGCAAGTATCGGTTATCGGCCGATATTAGCTGTATCGGAATTCCGATACTGACTTCCGATACTTTTTTCATATCGGATACCGGAATCGGAAGTTCCCATAATGCTATGAGCCCGCTCGCTTTTATTCAGCCAATGGGAATCCTCAGAAGTGTGGGCACATCCTGTTAGGCATGTAGGCATGTTAACTATTGGCATGGCTGTGATTGGCTGCTGAAATGATGTCATGATGCACTATAAAAGCCACTGCCGCCGCCATTTCTGGTCACTCTGCTGTGAATTCAGTTAGGGACAGGCTGCTGTTGAAGACTGTGAGGGACAGTTAGAAATAGCGATTCTCAAAACAATATTGTGTTTTACCCAGGTAACATAAACCACCACTGTAGCTTTCTTTTCCCTAGCAGCAGTGTTCACAGCTGTCTGCAAGGGCTGTGTGAGTGCAGCTCACGCTGTGGAGTGGGTCCTGCAGCCACGTCTGGTTGTAGGCCGCCCAGCATGCCTCACTGCTGCCTCATACATATTTTTCTTTTTGAGCTGCTTATTTTTAAAAAATTCTATCTAGTGTGCTTCCATCCGTATCCATATACGTTGGTTGCAAACACTAGTAGTAGACAGCGGAGCCATTCTGCAGCCTTTCAGTGCTAGTGCCCACTTAGCTGCACTGTTCAAGGCTGTCTGAAAGGTCTCTGACTGTGTGTGAATGCAGCTCACGCTGAGTAGTGTGTCCTGCAGCTACGTCTGGTTGTAGGCCGCTCAGCGTGTCACTGCCTCACACATTTTTCTTTTATTGCAGCTCATTTTTTCTCCTATTAGTGTGCATCCATCCGTATCCATATACGGTGGTTGCAAACACTCTAGGAGTACACAGCGGAGCCTTTCTGCAGCCTGTCAGTGCTAGTGCCCACTTAGCTGCACTGTTCACGGCTGTCTGAGAGGTCTCTGACTGTGTGTGAGTGCAGCTCACGCTGAGTAGTGTGTCCTGCAGCTACGTCTGGTTGTAGGCTGCTCAGCATGGGTCACTGGCTCACACATATTTTTTTCTTTAATTGCAGCTCATTTTTTCTTCTCCTATTAGTGTGCATCCATCCATATCCATCTACATTGGTTGGTTGCAAACACTATATAGGAGTAGATAGAGGAGCCTTTTTTCTGGCTTGTGCCCTTCAGCTGCAGCCAGATTAGTATTACCCAATTTTTTTCGAGCCTCATCTTTTGCATTGTAGGTTACCTTCCTGCATTGTAATAGCTCCAGAAAGTTGGTGATACTCTCACTTTCAAATCTTTGGTCACATCATTTGTTTTTTTTCCCCCCCAAAAAAAACAACAAAGTTCACCAAACACTACATTTGAAAGTTGTGTAGGCCACATTAGCTCCCATTAAAGTGTAGTCGACACACACACTTCATAAAATTAGTGTTTCTTATACCTGTAACCAGCTGTTCATTAATAAGCACACTAAGGCCCCCCATTGTACTTTTCTGCCTATCTTTCTCAGTCTAGCAAGATGAAGAAGGCAGGGAGTAAGGCACGTGGGCGTGGGCATGGAGTTTCAGCAGGGAGAGGACGTGGGGATTCTGCTGGGAGAGGACGTTGGGATTCTGCAGGGTGAGGACGTGGGGATTCTGTGCCTGCTGTTGGCACCAGTGAGTCAGCATCCCCCAGTTTTAGCAGGCAACAGTCCTTTATACGCAGCTTTGTAGGACCTCACCGTACCCCACTGCTGCAGGAGGAACAAATTGAAGCCGTTGTGGGATGGATGGCAGCTAACGCATCGACTTCAATTACTTCCACATCCTCTCAGGGCCAGAGCACCGAAGAGCAACCATCTGTCTCTTCACTATCTGCCAAAGTGCCCAGGCAGTCAGAGAGCACTGGACAGGAGCCATCACAGTCTCTACTTCTGTTCTCGGAATCTGTTGGTTTGGAAAGAGGGGGCCAGCTAAGCAGCATTCCAGAATGTGAAGAAGAGGGAGTATGCAGTGTGCGCAACTTCTTTGTCCCTCTGAATCTGAAGAGGCGGGTGGGCCAGTGCCTATGGTCAGCACACTTCAGTACGCATCAGATCATGACGAGACACAGTTGCCACTTTCTGTTGCATATGGTGCTGGTGAGACAACCCAGGAGAAGCAGGTGTTTGAAGAGGGGAGTGTAGATGATGAGGTCCTTGACCCATCATGGCGTGAGGAACAGGAAGGTGGTGGGAGCAGCTCTGAGGAAGAGATTCTCCGAATGGCCAAAACCGGAGGGAGAGGGAGGGGGCAGACTTGGTTGCCTGTAGCCTCCACTTCGACACCCGTTAGGAGCATTCCACTTTCAAAAGGCAAAACAGGCGCTCCCAAGACTTGCAGTGCGTGGTCCTTTTTTGACACAGTTGCAGATGACATTTGCTTTGTCAAATGCAAGCTGTGTCATCAGAGAGTCAAAAGAGGGAAAAATGTCATCAACCTCAATACCACTAATATGTGGAAACATGTGCGGACCAAGCACGAGGTGGAGTTACACAGACACAACGTACAGCACCACCTACCACCTCTTCAGCTCGTTTTGGGACCTCTTCCTCCAGCTCACACACAGCTGGTTCGGCTTCCTCACAGGATCGCCAAGGAAGAACCTCTGGCACTGTTGTCCGGAGACCCTGTGACATTCCACCCACAGCACTACGTTCCAAGTCATCCTCACACTCCCAGGCCACTCGACAGCCATCGGTAGCACAGGCATGGGAGAAAAGGCGGTCATATTCGGCAAACCATCCCCGAGCACAGGCTCTGAATGCTGGCATTGCCAAACTACTGTCACTTGAAATGCTGTCATTCAGGCTGGTGGAGACTGACACCTTCCGGGACTTCATGGCATTGGCAGTCCCACAATACACCGTGCCCAGCCACTTTTATTTCAGCAGGCGAGCTGTCCCTGCCCTGCAGAAAGATGTGGAGGCAAACATAAAACATGCGCTACTAAACGCCGTCAGTAGCAAGGTTCACCTGACCACCGATGCGTGGACCAGTTACCATGGACAGGGACGATACCTTTCCCTCACTGCCCATTGGGTCAATGTTGTGGAGCCGGGTACAGATCTGGAGAGTGGCGCTCTACGTGTTCTGCCAACTCCACGGATTGCAGGAATCCAGTCTGTACACATTGACTCCTCCTCCTACTCAAGTTCCTCTGAAGCAGCGCATCAGGAGCCTGTTACGACCGATATGAGCACAGCCGTGGCCAAACGTCAACAGGCCGTACTGAAATTAATTTCTTTGGCGAATCGAAGCCACACAGCGCAGGAGCTCTGGAATGCCATCAAGCAGGAGAGCGACGTGTGGTTTCTGCCAGCTAATCTCCAGCCGGGTTTGGTAGTGTGTGACAATGGCCGAAATCTGGTGGCAGCTCTTGGCCTTGGCAACCTCACTCACATCCCATGTCTGGCACATGTGCTCAACTTGGTCGTGCAGAGCTTTCTGAGGGACTATCCGGATCTTGATGCACTGCTGCACAAGGTCCGCATAGAGTGCTCTCACTTGCGGCGTTCCAGCACGGCAAGGTCGCACCTTGCTGCTCTGCAGCACCGATTACGCCTTCCGGAACATCGCATCATATGTGACCTACCCACCAGGTGGAATTCTACGTTACATATGTTGGAGCGGTTGTGTGAGCAGCAGGCAGCAGTCATGGAGTACCAGCTGCATCAGGCGCAAACAAGTCACACTTCAGCACCACTGAGTGGGCCTCTATGAAGGACATCTGCCTCGTTTTGCGTGCCTTCGATGATTCCACGCGGATGGCGAGTGCAGATGATGCACTAGTCAGCATGACTGTCCCCCTTATCTGCCTGCTTCAAAAAACACTGCAAGCACTAAGGGATGAGGTTTTGGAAGAGGTGGAGGATGAGGAGTCCCAAATGCCATCTGTTTCTGGACAGTCTGCGCTACGTGCTTCCTCACAAAGGCCTAGGCAGGGGACACTTTGTGAGGAGGATGAGGAGGAGTCGATGGAGGAGGAAGACATCTCTAAACAGGAGGGAGGTACACAAAGCTCTAGTCAGTATGTACAGCGAGGGTGGGGTGATGCAGAGCAGGCAGAGATCACGCCTCAAGCAGGGGACAGCGGTTCTTTGGCAGTTGGGAGTCTGCAGCACATGGTTGACTTCATGCTGCAGTGCCTGAGAACCGACCGCCGCATCGCCCACATTCTCTATACGGCTGATTATTGGGTGTACACCCTCCTAGATCCTCGCTACCGGGACAACTTGCAAACTCTCATACCAACGTTGAACCGGGAGCGTAAACTGCGGGAGTACCAAGACACACTGGTGCAGTCCATCATGTTTTCCATTCCACCCGACAGCAGTGGTGCTAGTGCTTTTTAAAGCACCTCTGCGTCGAGCCAGTGGAGGAAACTCGGCACAAAGAGGGAGCAGAGGCAGCGCCTCAGCACAAGGCAAGACCAGTATGGCCCAAATGTGGCAAAATTTTGTGTGTCCGCCACAATTGTCTACACCATCACTGACGGCTCCAGTCAGCAGGAGACAATGTTTCCATCAGATGGTGACAGACTACATGTCTTGCCCTGTGACTGTACTCCCAGATGGCTCTTCCCCCTTCAAATTTTGGGTCTCTAAGCTGGATACATGGCCAGAGCTTAGCCAGTATGCATTGGAGGTGCTGGCTTGCCCTGCTGCCAGTGTATTATCGGAACGTGTCTTTAGTGCCACAGGTGGTGTACTAACAGACCGTCGCACGCGACTTTCTTCCGATAACATTGACCGGCTTACTTTCCTGAAAATGAACAAGGCCTGGATCTCCCCAGAATTTGCCAGTCCTCTTCCCGACTAAATAATTGGTTGTCAACTGTATCCACGTCTCCTGTTGTGTTCATGTTTCTACCACCTGAACTATAATCCCTGTGCTTCAACACAGCCACTTGTCGCTCAGATGTGTCATCTGCACAGAGAAAAACACTAGCTCCTGTGTTATTGGGGTTCAGTAATGCCAGCTGCTCCCCTGCTGTGTGGACTGCAAAGTCTCCTGCTCCATCCACATTCAAACTACTACTGATTTTTAACCGTGCTCCACTTAGGCCTCTGGCTCCACTGTCTCTAGTATTTCCCCTGGCCTCCATCCCCACCAGTTGCTGCTCTGAAGTGGCATCTGCACAATCCACACTTGTTCCTGAGTTTCTGGGGCTCAGTCACGTCAGTTGATCCCCTGATGTGTGTCCGGCAAGGTCTCCTGGTCTGTCCACATTCCCATTACTAGTAGTGTGAATGAGGACAGAGCAGGAGACCTTGCCGGACACACATCAGGGGATCAACTGACGGGACTGAGCCCAAGTAACACAGGAACAAGTGTGGATTGTGCTGACACCACTTCAGAGCTGTCACTGGTGGGGTTGGAGGCCAGGGGAAATACTAGAGACAGTGGAGCCTGAGGCCTAAGTGGAGCACGGTTACAATCAGTAGTAATCTACAACCTCTATAAAACGTGCTGCAAGTTGGCCTCAGCCTGCTCCATGCGTCATCCTGGGCTCCAACAACGCCAGTTGGTGTTCAAAAGTGCCGTCTTCACAGAGCAAAACACACTAGCTCCTGTGTTAGTGGGGTTCAGTAATGCCAGCTGTTCCCCTGCTGTGGAGACGGCAAAGTCTCCTGCTCCATCCACATGCCAACAACATCAGACCTCAGCCTGCTCCATGCCTCAACCTGGGCTCCAACAACGCCAGTTGGTGTTCCGAAGTGCCGTCTTCACAGAGCAAAACACACTAGCTCCTGTGTTAGTGGGGTTCAGTAATGCCAGCTGTTCCCCTGCTGTGTAGATGGCAATGTCTCCTGCTGCCTCCACATGCCAAAACAATCAGGCCTCAGCCTGCTAGATGCTTCATCCTGGGCTCCAACAACGCCAGTTGGTGTTCAGAAGTGCCGTCTTCGCAGAGACAAACACACACTAGCTCCTGTGCTAGTGGGGTACAGCAATGCCAGCTGTTCCCCTGCTGTGTAGATGGCAAAGTCTCCTGCTCCATCCACATGCCAACAACATCAGACCTCAGCCTGCTCCATGCCTCAACCTGGGCTCCAACAACGCTAGTTGGTGTTCAGAAGTGCCGTCTTAACAGAGCCAAACACACTAGCTCCTGTGTTAGTGGGGTTCCGTAATGCCAGCTGTTCCCCTGATGTGGAGATGGCAAAGTCTAGTGCTGCCTCCACATGCCAACCACATCAGGCCTGAGCCTGCTCCATGCGTCATCCTGGGCTCCAACAACGCCAGTTGGTGTTCAGAAGTGCCGTCTTCACAGAACAAAACACACTAGCTCCTGTGTTAGTGGGGTTCAGTAATGCCAGCTGTTCCCCTGCTGTGTAGAAGGCAATGTCTCCTGCTGCCTCCACATGCCAAAACAATCAGGCCTCAGCCTGCTCCATGCTTCATCCTGGGCTCCAACAACGCCAGTTGGTGTTCAGAAGTGCCGTCTTCGCAGAGACAAACACACACTGGCTCCTGTGTTAGTGGGGTACAGTAATGCCAGCTGTTCGCCTGCTGTGTAGATGGCAAAGTCTCCTGCTCCATCCACATGCCAACAACATCAGACCTCAGCCTGCTCCATGCCTCAACCTGGGCTCCAACAACGCTAGTTGGTGTTCAGAAGTGCCGTCTTCACAGAGCAAAACACACTAGCTCCTGTGCTAGTGGGGTTCAGTAATGCCAGCTGTTCCCCTGCTGTGTAGACGGCAAAGTCTAGTGCTGCCTCCACATGCCAACAAGATCAGGCCTCAGCCTGCTCCATGCTTGATCCTGGGCTCCAACGCCAGTTGGTGTTCAGAAGTGCCATCTTCACAGAGAAAAACACTAGCTCCTGTGTTAGTGGGGTTCAGTAATGCCAGTTATTCCCCTGCTGTGTAGACGGCAAAGTCTAGTGCTGCCTCCACATGCCAACATCAGGCTTGAGCCTGCTCCATGCCTCATCCTGGGCTCCAACAACGCCAGTTGGTGTTCACAAGTGCCGTCTTCACAGAGCAAAACACACTAGCTCCTGTGTTAGTGGGGTTCAGTAATGCCAGCTGTTCCCCTGCTGTGTAGACGGCAAAGTCTCCTGCTCCATCCACATGCCCACAACATCAGACCTCAGCCTGCTCCATGCCTCAACCTGGGCTCCAACAACGCTAGTTGGTGTTCAGAAGTGCCGTCTTCACAGAGCAAAACACACTAGCTCCTGTGTTAGTGGGGTTCAGTAATGCCAGCTGTTCCCCTGCTGTGTAGATGGCAAAGTATAGTGCTGCCTCCACATGCCAACAACATCAGGCCTCAGCCTGCTCCATGCTTGATCCTGGGCTCCAACAACGCCAGTTGGTGTTCAGAAGTGCCGTCTTCACAGAGCAAAACACACTAGCTTCTGTTAGTGGGGTTCAGTAATGCCAGCTGTTCCCCTGCTGTGTAGACGGCAATGTCTCCTGCTGACTCCACATGCAAACTACTACTGATTTTTAACCGTGCTCCACTTAGGCCTCTGGCTCCACTGTCTCTAGTTTTTCCCCTGGCCTCCAACCCCGCAAGTTGCTGCTCTGTAGTGGCGTCTGCACAATCCACACTTGTTCCTGAGTTACTGGGGCTCAGTCACGTCAGTTGATCCCCTGATGTGTGTCCGGCAAGGTCTCCTGCTCTGTCCACATTCCCATTACTAGTAGTGTGAATGAGGACAGAGCAGGAGACCTTGCCAGACACACATTAGGGGATCAACTGACGTGACTGAGCCACAGTTACACAGGAACAAGTGTGGATTGTGCAGACGCCACTTCAGAGCAGCAACTGGCGGGGTTGGAGGCCAGGGGAAATACTAGAGACAGTGGAGCCGGAGGCCATAGTGGAGCACGGTTACAATCAGTAGTAGTCTACAACCTCTATAAAACCAGCTGCAAGTTGGCCTCCGCCTGCTGCATGCTTCATCCTGGGCTACAATACAGCCAGTTGTAGCCTGGAAGTGCCATCCGCACAGATTTAAACACTCGCTCCGGTGTCTGTGGGGTTCAGTAACGCCAGCTGTTCCCCTGCTGTGTGGATGGCAAAGTCTCCTGCTGCCTCCAAACTCACACTACTACTGATTTTTAACCATGCTCCACTTAGGCCTCTGGCTCCACTGTCTCTAGTTTTTCCCATGGCCTCCAACCCCGCCAGTCGCTGCTCTGAAGTGGCATCTGCACAGTCCACACTTGTTCCTGAGTTACTGTGGCTCAGTCACGTCAGTTGATTCCCTGATGTGTGTCCGGCAAGGTCTCCCGCTCTGTCTCCATTCCCATTACTAGTAGTGGGACTGTGAACAGAGCAGGAGACCTTGCCGGACACATATCAGTGGATCAACTGACGTAAATGAGCCCCAGTCACACAGGAACAAGTGTGGATTGTGCACACGCCACTTCAGAGCAGCGACTGGCGGGGTTGGAGGCCAGGGGAAATACTAGAGACAGTAGAGCAAGAGGCCTAAGTGGAGCCCGATTAAAATCAGTAGTTGTGTACAACCAATATAAAACTCACTCCAAGTAGGCCTCAGCTTGCTGCATGATTGACCCCAGGGCTCCAACATCGCCAGTTGCAGCTCAGAAGTGTCTTTGGCACGGGCACTCCCTCCTGCCCAGCCTGGTTCCAGCACGCCTGCTGCTTCCGGGTAGTGTCAACGTCACTTTGCCACCGATACATTGACCTGTCGTGTTGCGGTCGGGTTAGCCGAGTCTATGGTGCCTGCAGTTTTGGTGCTTCCTATGTGGGCTGTGGGTTCTGGTAATAAAGGCTGGTTCCGTAGTACCAATAGGACAAGCACCCCCTGTAGGACTGTGGGTTTCGGGCGGCTCACGGCCTTGCAACTTTGTTTTTTTCCTGGGTACCTTGTGCTACCCATCCGGGTTCCAGCACCGTCAGCTGGCTCTCAGCAGAGCCTTTGGCCTAGGTGCCTCCTTCTCGGTATCCAAGTTCCAGCAACATCTGCTGGTCCTTGGTAGTGCTTTGTAGCACAGGTACCTCCTGCTTAGTAACCGTGTTCCAGCACCGTCAGCTGGTCCACGGTTGTGCCATTGGCTGTTGTTCCTTCTGCTGCCACTCTGGGTTCCAGCACCGTCAGCTGGTTCTTGGTAGTTCCATTGACTCTTGTAGCTAATGCTATCCATCCGGGTTCCAGCACCGTCAGCTGGTTCTCGGAAGTGTCTTTGGCACGGGCACTCCCTCCTGCCCAGCCTGGTTCCAGCACGCCTGCTGCTTCCGAGTAGTGCCAACGTCACTTTTTTATTATTATTATTATTATTTATTGTTATAGCGCCATTTATTCCATGGCGCTTTACATGTAAGGAGGGGTATACATAAAAACAAGTACATTAATCTTAAACAATACAAGTCATAACTGGTACAGGAGGAGAGAGGACCCTGCCCGCGAGGGCTCACAATCTACAAGGGATGGGTGATAATACAGTAGGCGAGGGTAGAGCTGGTCGTGCAGCGGTTTGGTCGATCGGTGGTTACTGCAGTTTATAGGCTTGTCGGAAGAGGTGGGTCTTCAGGCTCTATTTGAAGGTTTCGATGGTAGGTGAGAGTCTGATATGTTGTGGTAGAGCGTTCCAGAGTAGGGGTGATGCGCGAGAGAAATCTTGTATGCGATTGTGGGAAGAGGAGATAAGAGGGGAGTAGAGGAGATCTTGTGAGGATCGGAGGTTGCGTGCGGGAAAGTACCGGGAGACGAGGTCACAGATGTATGAAGGAGACAGGTTGTGGATGGCTTTGTATGTCATGGTTAGGGTTTTGTAATGGAGTCTCTGGGCAATTGGGAGCCAGTGAAGGGATTGACAGAGGGGAGAAGCTGGGGAATAGCGTGGGGACAGGTGGATTAGTCGGACAGCAGAGTTTAGAATAGATTGGAGGGGTGCAAGAGTGTTTAAGGGGAGGCCACAGAGCAGGAGGTTGCAGTAGTCAAGGCGAGAGATGATGAGGGCATGGACTAGGGTTTTTGCAGATTTTTAGTTGAGGAATGAACGGATTCGTGAAATATTTTTGAGTTGAAGTCGGCAGGAAGTGGAAAGGGCTTGGATATGTGGTTTGAAGGAGAGATCAGCGTCAAGGATTACTCCGAGCCAGCGAGCTTGTGGGACTGGGGAGAGTGGGCAGTCATTTACTGTATTTGATAGGTTCGTAGGGGGGGGTCACGTGAGATGGGGGAAAGATGATGAATTCTGTTTTGTCCATGTTGAGTTTCAGAAATCTAGCGGAGAAGAAGGATGAAATAGTGGACAGACATTGAGGGATTCTGGTTAGTAGGGAGGTGATATCTGGTCCAGAGATGTAGATCTGTGTGTCATCAGCGTAGAGATGATACTGAAAGCCATGAGATTCTATGAGCTGTACCAGGACAAAGGTGTAAATAGAGAACAGCAGGGGCCCAAGGACTGAACCTTGTGGGACTCCGACAGATAGGGGGCGAGGTGAGGAGGTGGTGTGTGAGTGGGAGAAGCTGAATGTCCGGTCTGTTAGGTATGATGAGATCCAGGATAGGGCCAAGTCTGTGATGCCGAGGGATGAGAGGGTCTGTAATAATAGGGAATGGTCCACTGTGTCAAAGGCAGCCGACAGGTCCAGGAGGAGGAGGAAAGAGTAGTGTCGCTTGCTCTTGGCGGTTAAGAGGTCATTGGTGACCTTAGTAAGGGCAGTTTCAGTGGAGTGGTGTGACCGGAAGCCAGATTGTAAGCGGTTGAAGAGGGAGCAAGAAGAGAGATGGGAGGACAGTTCAAGGTAGACGTGTTGTTCCAGTAGGTTGGAGGCGTAGGGGAGAAGTGATATAGGGCGATAGCTAGATACTGAGGATGGGTCAAGAGAGGGCTTTTTGAGGATAGGTGTGATGGAGGCATGTTTAAAGCTTGAGGGGAAAACACCAGTTATTAGTGATAGGTTGAAGAGATGGGTTAGGGTTGGGATGAAGACTGTGGTGAGGTTTGGTATGAAGTGGGATGGGATCGGGTCGAGTGCACAGGTGGTGAGATGTGATCTTGAGAGTAGAGTGGAGAGTCGATCTTCTGTAATGGTGGAGAAGTTGGTTTTGCCACCAATACGTTGTCCTGTTGTGTTGCGGTCGGGTTAGCCGAGTCTATGGTGCCTGCAGTTTCAGTGCTTCCTATGTGGGCTGCGGGTTCTGGTAATAAAGGCTGGTTCCGTAGTGCCAATAGGCCTAGCACCCCCTGTAGGACTGTGGGTTTCGGTAACTGCTGCCGGCTCACGGCCTTGCAACTTTGTTTTTTTCCTGGGTACCTTGTGCTACCCATCCGGGTTCCAGCACCGTCAGCTGGCTCTCAGCAGAGCCTTTGGCCTAGGTGCCTCCTTTTCGGTATCCGAGTTCCAGCAACATCTGCTGGTCCTTGGTAGTTAGTGCTTTTTAGCACAGGTACCTCCTGCTTAGAAACCGTGTTCTAGCACCGTCAGCTGGTCCACGGTTGTCCCATTGGCTCTTGTTCCTTCTGCTGCCCCTCCGGGTTCCAGCACCGTCAGCTGGCTCTCGGCAGAGCCTTTGGCCTAGGTGCCTCCTTCTCGGTATCCGAGTTCCAGCAACGTCTGCTGGTCCTTGGTAGTGCTTTTTAGCACAGGTACCTCCTGCTTAGAAACCGTGTTCTAGCACCGTCAGCTGGTCCACGGTTGTGCCATTGGCTGTTGTTCCTTCTGCTGCCACTCTGGGTTCCAGCACCGTCAGCTGGTTCTCGGTAGTTCCAGTGACTCTTGTAGCTAATGCTACCCATCCGGGTTCCAGCACCGTCAGCTGGTTCTCAGAAGTGTCTTTGGCACGGGCACTCCCTCCTGCCCAGCCTGGTTCCAGCATGCCTGTTGTTTCCGGGTAGTGTCAACGTCACTTTGCCACCAATACGTTGTCCTGTCATGTTGCGGTCGGGTTAGCCGAGTCTATGGTGCCTGCAGTTTCGGAGCTTCCTATGTGGGCTGCGGGTTCTGGTAATAAAGGCTGGTTCCGTAGTGCCAATAGGACAAGCACCCCTTGTAGGACTGTGGGTTTCGGTAACTGCGGCCGGCTCACGGCCATGCAACTTTGTTTTTTTCCTGGGTACCTTCTGCTACCCATCCGGGTTCCAGCACCGTCAGCTGGTTCTCGGCAGAGCCTTTGGCCTAGGTGCCTCCTTCTCGATATCCGAGTTCCAGCAACGTCTGCTGGTCCTTGGTAGTGCTTTGTAGCACAGGTACCTCCTGCTTAGTAACCGTGTTCCAGCACCGTCAGCTGGTCCACGGTTGTGCCATTGGCTGTTGTTCCTTCTGCTGCCACTCTGGGTTCCAGAACCGTCAGCTGGTTCTCGGTAGTTCCATTGACTCTTGTAGCTAATGCTACCCATCCGGGTTCCAGCACCGTCAGCTGGTTCTCGGAAGTGTCTTTGGCACAGGCACTCCCTCCTGCCCAGCCTGGTTCCAGCACGCCTGCTGTTTCCGGGTAGTGTCAACGTCACTTTGCCACCAATACGTTGTCCTGTCGTGTTGCGGTCGGGTTTGCCGAATCTATGGTGCCTGCAGTTTCGGTGCTTCCTATGTGGGCTGCGGGTTCTGGTAATAAAGGCTGGCTCCGTAGTGCCAATAGGACAAGCACCCCTTGTAGGACTGTGGGTTTCGGTAACTGCGGCCGGTTCACGGCCTTGCAACTTTGTTTTTTTCCTGGGTACCTTCTGCTACCCATCCGGGTTCCAGCACCGTCAGCTGGTTCTCGGCAGTGCCTTTGGCCTAGGTGCCTCCTTCTTGGTACCCGAGTTCCAGCAACGTCTGCTGGTCCTTGGTAGTGCTTTGTAGCACAGGTACCTCCTGCTTAGTAACCGTGTTCCAGCAACGTCAGCTTGTCCACGGTTGTGCCATTTGCTCTTGTTCATTCTGCTGCCCCTCCGGGTTCCAGTACCGTCAGCTGGTTCTCGGCAGTTCCTCAGCCTTCTTGTACCTTCTGCTACTTTTCCAAGTTCAGGCTTGTGGAAATGGTTTTTGATTCTCACTCTGGATCTCCTTGACAATGACCCCAAAGACGACGACCCTGAAGACCACACAGAAAAATACCTAAACCATGACCCTGAAGAAGATGACCAAGAGGACAAACAACAGGAAGACAACCACCAAGATGCAGAACAACAAGAGACAGAAGACCAAGAAGCATAAAAAAGAAAAGCAGAAGAACATTAAGCATAAGACTAAAAATCAGAGCAAATGATATTATCTAATTTATAAGCAGAAGAAGACTAAGCAGTGTATGGGGGTGAGTCCGTTCCTCCTCAAGGTGCCCCTGGAAAAGGCCTGCTGCTGCAGGCCAAACTGAACGCGGACAAATCCTGTTGTAAATCTGTTGTGACAGGCTGAATGGAAGGTGTAATCTTCAAACTTTTATAGATTACAACTACAGAAATGCCTGACACAAATAAGAATATGATGAAGAAGAAGAATAGGAAGAAGATGAAGAAGTATAATATGAAGAATAATAGTTGAATAAGAAGAATATGAAGAATGTAAAAAAAAAAAAAAAGAAGGTGAAGAAGAAGAAGAAGATGAATAAGGTGAAGAAGAAGTTGACGAAAAAGATGGTGCTGAGGATGATGAAGGAGAAAGTGTGGGAGAAGTAAAAAAGAAGGTGAAGAGCATGGAAGTAGTGAAACATACATATCTGACAAAATATAAAAGCGGTTAACATAGTAAATATCTTTGTAACTCCAAACGTCTTTAAAAAAGAAAATTTAATTCCTGCTATTCCACTTGATTGGGCTAAACCTCTATGCTTTTAGTGTCTCCTCCACCTCCCACAATACATTCTACATTATTATTAGTTGTTTTTCTTCATGTAGAATTAGCCTACAGGGAAAGAAAGGTTTTTTTTTAATTCCGATATTTCAGTTCCATTGACTTGAATGGGACTTCCGGGATCGGAATCGACGATACCCGATACTTTTTTAAGATCGGCCGATCCATTCCGATACGATATTTTTCAGTATCGGGTGGTATCGCTCAACACTAGTGACCTCATCTCTGTTACATACTGTGAGGCTGGGTGTGCAGATCCAGTGTAGCCAGGTTACTCACTATATGTGGTATATGGGTAAAGGCTCTATTTCTGTGCTGTATACTTAACCTGTACCACAGGTCTGTATACATGATATCACTCCTCACTCTGCCATATACGGATCATGCTGGGTATAAACATCCTGTGTCTCCAGGTCATTTTCCAGGCTGTACATGTAATCTGGACATGACTTCCAGCTTAGTGCTTGATTTCTGTAGCTATTGCTGCCTTTAGTCCTCCCCCTTGTATATTGCATGATCAGAGTATACCTACCAAGAGCTTATTTTATATTACCTAAGATGGTGGATAGAACAGGCCTGAATGGATAATGTTTTATCATGTGTAAAATAAATAATTGTGGAGTAACTCGGCACATTTGAGTGGGCAATAATAACTCAGCACATGGCGGGCAGTGAGTGGGCACTCCTAGTGTGAGGCTGCACATTGCTCTGGAGGACACATCATGGGCCCAGTTTTCAGCCCTGTCTCTCGTCTATTGTAATTGTATGTAGTAGAGAGACTGACTGGGATACAGAACTTGCAGTTTTCTGCACACACACCTATGGCTGCAGGCAGCTTATATTAGACCTACATATTTCTTACCATTTATGCGCAGCTGGTGATTAGAGTCTGTCTGTAACTGCTGTAGAGGAGCAGGTGGCTTCTCATTTATTGTTACAGCATATAACACAGCATTGCCCATCTCTGTCTATGTCTGGACCTTACGATGGGATATTTTCCATTATTAACCTGTTTTCACCCTCAATTATCCCACATTTTGTGCAGTTGGAGGGGTCCTTGAAGTTGGTTAAATATGGTCTGGGGGATCCATTGGGATATGGTTTCCTCCTTTTGGAATTCAATATGGTTCTGGATCTGGTGAAAGGTGGAGGGGAGTTTCGGCAATGGTTTGTCGGATCCCCAGGAAATTCAAGTGAACATTGGAACCCTTGTGGTTATGGTGCTCCCGAGCTGGTGGGGTAACGGCTGGGAGTAATTGTTGGTACATTTTATGTTCACTTTATGTTTGGTAATCACCAGATTTTTGGGAGCTTCAAGGACTCCTACCAGCATGTTAATTTTATTTATGCTTTGATGTTTTATGGTATGTTTGTTTTAATAAAGTTGTGAATAATAATTTTATAAAAGAAAAAAAAAAAAAGGATCAGTGTATACCCACCAAGTGCTTATTTTATATGACTTAAGATGGCGGATAGCACAGTCCTGAGTGGATTACCTGGAGCCTGGTGGTTGGGGGGGTCCTTGAAGTTGGTTAGAAATTGGTCTGGGGGATCCATTGGGATATGGATTCCTCTTTTTGGAAGTTAATATGGTTCTTGACCTGGTGAAAGGTGGAGGGGAGTTTCGGCAAGAGTTTGTCAGATCCCCAGGAAATTCAAGTGAACATTGGAACCCTTGTGACTATGGTGCTCCCGAGCTAGTGGGGTAACGGCTGGGAGTAATTGTTGGTACATTTTATGTTTGGTAATCACCAGATTTGGGAGCTTCAAGGACTCCCCCCAGCGTGTTAATGTTATTTATGCTTTGATGTTTATTTTGTTTATTTTAATAAGAACATGAATTTAAAATTTAAAAAACAAAACAAAAACAAACAGTTATTTGGTTTTTTTTTAGTGGGTCCTTGGAAGTTATTTATAAATTGGTCAGTAGGGGTAACCATATTAAGTATGGACCTCTGGGGTGGGGATCTTGGAGTTGACGCTGAATCAACAAAAAGGAATTGGAAGTTAAAATTCTGGATCTGGCTTTTGGTTACGGCTCTGGACGGGTGACTCTGGACGGGGTGTTACCCGGGAGCTTTTGGTGGTTGGACTTCCCAGAAAGGGATGTTTGGTGCCCTCGAGCTGGTGGTTTACGGCTGAGGGTAACGTGGATTTTTAAGTTCTTGTGTTTTTGCCAAATATTTAGCCAGAATTTTTTGGGGCTCCAAGAACCCTCCCCTCATGTCGTATAAGATTGTGTATTTAATACTTATTGTAAATGTTTATGTTATTTGTTAATAAACTGGCTGCTGACCCCCCCTGGGTTTGGAAGGGTAACCATTTCAGGTATGGCACCCTGGTTTTGAGGGGTAATCATCTCAGGTATGGCCCCCTGGTGTGGAGGGGGTAACCATCTCGGGTATGGCCCCCTTGTATGGAGGGGTGACCATCACGCTATGGCCCCTTGGTCTCCAGAAGCATTTATATTTTATAGGACCCTGTTAGGGTAAAGTCCCAGGGGTCATGGCAATCATATTTTGCATGCTTACAGAAGAAATTGGCTCCTCTGAGCCAGGAACAGCGGCTGGAGGGAAGAAGAGAGCAAGGTTGTCGTCTGGACAATGCAGTTATCTAGTGCATGAAACTGAAGAGCAATGTACCTAATCTGTGTGCCCTTGAGTCAGTGGGAGTGACTAAGGGTAAAGTAATCAAGTGCATTAACATGAAGGGCGATATGCCTATTCCCGATGCCCTTGAGCTGGTGGGAGCGGCTAAGGGTATAATCAAGTGCATTAACACAAAGGGCAGTATGCCTACTCCCGCTTCCCTTGAGCCAGTGGGAGCGGCTAAGGGTAAAGTAATCAAGTGCATTAACACAAAGGGCAATATGCCTATTCCCGATGCCTTTGACCCAGTTGGAGAGGTCAGCAGTAAATGTTATCAAGCGCATTAAAAACAATTAAAAATGGTGTGGCAGGATTATTAATAATGCCTTTGTAGACTTTTTCTGCTTTAGGTTTATTTAAATTACTACTTCCAGATATTCTGAACGTTATTTTATGGTCGGTTATAATGTTGTTATATTGTGTATAGTTTTTAATTACTCCCTATTTATAATGTCTTTCTATTGATATGTTCATCACTTTTCGGGTAGTGATAGTAAGTGGGTTTAAGAAATTTTACTGCACAGCTACTGTAAATAATGGTGGTTTCTAGAACTAAAATCTGTGAATTGGTGAATTATTAGAACTGGCTACAATACGTGCGGTATAATAGTTTTTTGAGGCATGACAGATGTCATTATACAGGTATTCAGATTGTGGCTGCGACCTTAATTATGGTTTACTTTCCACATTCCCCATTATGGGATCCTCATTGCAGGATGTTCAGCAACTGTTATTTTGCTGTAGTTACCGTATTATCGATCATAACTTGGTAGCATGGCATTGATAAAATTAATCTGTCGGAGCTCTGGAATTTTAATTTTATTACTTGTGTGCACAGACTTTCCATAGCCTGTAGAAATGGTTGATGGCTTTGTTAGGCATGGTTGATGGGGGTCGAGTCCATTTAAGGTGTCAAATGGCCTCTCTGGTGGTGGTTTAGGAGTCAGGTGGAAGTTGCAGGCAAGTTAAGGTGGACTCATTTTAACTAATAGAGGATGTAAAACCTCATGGTGGTGAACAGGCTCAACTTTCGTGGCCAGCCTCAAGGATGTTGTAATGGTAATGTCAATCAGGGGCGGGCACAGTGGTTAAGCACAGGAGTGAGGATAATAGGGTCATTGGTGCCCTGAAAGTTTACTGGCTCTGCTTGAATGGCAAGCCAGTGCGTGCCGCCCCTTTATGGCTGTCTGTCCTGGTTCTGTATTACTGGAGTAGCTAGTTTCCTACTCCACACTGATGAGGGGCAATACCCCGAAACAGCTGTCTGTGGATGGATACCATGTTTTGGCATAGGTGGTTTCCTTCATTGGAGACTGCCCTTCCCGTGGTTGTTCCTTCCCGGTGAAAGACCTGGCTAGTCATTGCTTGCGTTGAGAAACATGTGATGGTGTCTCCGCGGCTGTTGATTTACATGTTTTTGCATATTTCCCATAAGGGATGGGGGCATTGCTCTAGAATCACTGCGTTGAGAAACATGTGATGGTGTCTCCGCAGTGTTGGATGTTGATCTCCATGAGGTCACTCATCCTCATTTTCGCAGTCTTTTTTACTAGGCATTGCTCCTACTAGCCAGTTTCCTACTCCACACTGATGAGGGGCAATACCCCGAAACAGCTGTCTGTGGATGGATACCATGTTTTGGCATAGGTGGTTTCCTTCATTGGAGACTGCCCTTCCCGTGGTTGTTCCTTCCCGGTGAAAGACCTGGCTAGTCATTGCTTGCGTTGAGAAACATGTGATGGTGTCTCCGCGGCTGTTGATTTACATGTTTTTGCATATTTCCCATAAGGGATGGGGGCATTGCTCTAGAATCACTGCGTTGAGAAACATGTGATGGTGTCTCCGCAGTGTTGGATGTTGATCTCCATGAGGTCACTCATCCTCATTTTCGCAGTCTTTTTTACTAGGCATTGCTCCTACTAGCCAGTTTCCTACTCCACACTGATGAGGGGCAATACCCCGAAACAGCTGTCTGTGGATGGATACCATGTTTTGGCATAGGTGGTTTCCTTCATTGGAGACTGCCCTTCCCGTGGTTGTTCCTTCCCGGTGAAAGACCTGGCTAGTCATTGCTTGCGTTGAGAAACATGTGATGGTGTCTCCGCGGCTGTTGATTTACATGTTTTTGCATATTTCCCATAAGGGATGGGGGCATTGCTCTAGAATCACTGCGTTGAGAAACATGTGATGGTGTCTCCGCAGTGTTGGATGTTGATCTCCATGAGGTCACTCATCCTCATTTTCGCAGTCTTTTTTACTAGGCATTGCTCCTACTAGCCAGTTTCCTACTCCACACTGATGAGGGGCAATACCCCGAAACAGCTGTCTGTGGATGGATACCATGTTTTGGCATAGGTGGTTTCCTTCATTGGAGACTGCCCTTCCCGTGGTTGTTCCTTCCCGGTGAAAGACCTGGCTGGTCATTGCTTGCGTTGAGAAACATGTGATGGTGTCTCCGTGGCTGTTGATTTACTGGTTCTGTATGTCAGACAGCTGGGATATCACAGTACTTGTGAATCCCAATGTACTAGCACTTCACCTGACTCCTACTGTGATTGTTTTAATCCTGTGATTTAAATAAAGCTGTGGCCATTTTGACAACCAAAATAATGTGTTGTGTATTTATTCTAGTGCCTAGGTTTACTGTAGTTCTGGTGGTTTTAAGATGGAGTGGGGGTCCGTCCCATATCCATAAGTCAAGAAACCACTGGAGCCATAGGCAGAGGAGGACATGACTTGGGGATGGGTGGACCTTTACTCCTGCAGCTTTTTTGGCATAGTGGTGTAGATTTTTAAGCACGAAGGATGTTGCCTTAAGAGTAAGAAGCACAGTATGTACTGTATGTGCCTGGTGGGTTACTGTGAGGAGGGTGGGGCTTATATAGAGCAGGAAATCTGTGTCTCTCCCTCTTTCATGCACAGGATTAACAGGAGGAAGCATTTCCCACCCTCCTGCCCCTGTTTATAATCATTGTCCTAAAACATTTTAATTATTGCTTGTATAATGAATGCTTTATTGTATTTTTACTTGTGAATCCCAATGTACTAGCACTTCACCTGACTCCTACTGTGATTGTTTTAATCCTGTGATTTAAATAAAGCTGTGGTCATTTTGACAACCAAAATAATGTATTGTGTATTTATTCTAGTGCCTAGGTTTACTGTAGTTATGGTGGTTTTAAGATGGAGTGGGGGTCCGTCCCATATCCATAAGCCATGCTGTGCCCTGTTACATTTGTATACCTGCCTCTGACCTTACCTCTTTTCTTTGGGCAATAGTTACTTTTACACCATGCGTTTATGTTCCTCTACTTTTTTAATTTTAGTTTGACTCAGCCATAATTTTGCTTGCTCTGACTTTAGTTGCAATATTACGCTGGGTTCACATTGCGTTAAGGGTGGGCATTTAACGCATCCGTTACATAGCGGCATTAACGCTATGTAACGGATGCGTTAATGTACCCATAGACTACTATAGACGAGCGCATTGCTAACGCATGCCATAATTGGCATACGTTAGCAATGTGCCGTCATTCTGTGATGGAACTCGGACGCGTTGTTCAGCGTCCGAGGTTCTGTCACTGCTAACGCAGAATGAGCATCTGTGCTAGCGGGATCGCATAACGCAATCACAAATCAGGAATAGCGTTAACGCAGTTCACCAAACGCTATGCATTGAGCGGACTGCATTAACACAATGTGAACCTAGCCTTACTATTCTCCTGCCTATGCACTGCTTTGTGAATCTTCAACCTGCTTGTAAGACAGCTGTCACCAATATAGACTATTCTGGGAATAAAAATCTGGAAATTCTCACTAGGAAAGTACCTCTGTGGGAGGAAGGGTTTAAGGTGAAGAACATATTCCTGATTCAATCTTTATACAAATACATTATCAACGCACAGCATCCCCCATATCTATAATAATAATTCTTATTTACATAGCGCCTACATATTACTCAGCACTTTACAATTAAGCAGAGACATGTACAGACAATAAAAACAATACAATGTTACACATTTCAACAGTCACATAAGTAGTGAGGGTCCTGCTTGCAAGCTTACAATCTAGGGGAAATAAGGGGAAAAAATAAAAGGTACTTGTTATGTATGGTCCAGCCATCATTATTATAATAAGAGTTTTCATAATTAAGCTGCGTTATCTGGTCCCCAGCCAGGATCTGTCTTGGTACAGTTACAAGCGGTATTGGGTGCATGGAGGATGTGGAGACAGATGAATAGGAAGGAGCAGATTCTGAATAATATTTATAAAGAGGTAATAGAGGAGAGTTAGGTTAGTGATTGAGGTGGCAGGCCTGTCTAAACAAATGTGTTTTTAAAACACGCTTAAAAAATGGGGCTAGGTAGAAGCCAATTTGACTGGGGTAGTGCATTCCAGTATCTATCACAGCACAAGAAAGGTATTGGAGACATAGGTGTGAGGTTTGGACTATGGAGGATGATAGTCTTAGATCAATTGCATAATGGAGGGAACATGTAGGGTGATAGACAGGAATGAAGGATAGATATAGTGCGGTGCAGAACTGTGGAGAGCTTTGTGGGTGAGAGAGATGATTTTATATTGGAATCTGTAGCGAATGGGTAATCAGTGCAGTGACTGGCACAGGGTAGAGGCAACAGTGAAATGGCTGGACAAAAATATGACCCTGGCTGCTGCATTAGGATGGATTGTAGAGGAGAAATTTTAGTTAGAGGGAGACTGATCAGAAGAGAGTTGCAGTGTCCAGACGAGAGTGAATAAGACCTACAGTAAGAGTTTTTGCAATTTCAAAGGTGAGAAAATGTTGAATTCTGGAGATGTTTTAAGATGAGTGATGGGATATGGGGGATGAAGGAAAGCTTTGTGTCAAATATGACGCCAAGACTAAACTTGCTGCTTAGAAGTTGTGGTTGAACAAACCAAGGAAATTGAAAGGTTGGGCATAGGTAGGTTAGTAGAGGGAGGAAACAAAAGGAATTAAGTTTTGGAGAGATTCAGTTTCAGATACTGGGAGGACATGAAGTTATAGGCAGTAGACAGACAATCCATGGTATTTTCTATTAAAGTGGGGGTGATTTTAGAAGTGTATAGTTGGGAGTAGGGTTGGGCGAACCAGAGCTGTAAAGTTCTGGACCCATACCGACACATAGTGTTCGGTCACAAGGTCCCAAACACGGGTTTTCCATGGGAAACTCGTGTTACAGTTCGGGTCCAGTTTGGGTCCAGGGCCTGTAAAAGCATAAAATTAATATTAAACATTACAATTATGCTTACCTGTCCAGCGACGCGTCCTTCCGTCCTGCTGTCTCCCCGCCGCATCTGCTTCCGGGGCCGCTCATAAACGTCTGGCGGTATTCACTGCACTCAGCAGTCTTCAGCTTTTTCTGCCAGTGTTTGTGTGGTGATGTCAAGGTTCACCCGCGTTCATGAATCGTGAACCCTGACGTCACCGCATGAACACTTCCGATGCCAGCCAAAAATTGCACCGAGCAGTGGAGTGAATAATCCGGAAGTTAATGAGTAGCCCCGGAAGTAGATGTGGCAGGGAGACATCGAGACGGAAGGACGCGTCGCTGGACCGGTAAGTAGAATTATAATGTTTATTATTAATTATATGCTTTGTTTTACAACCCCCCAGCCCCATCCCATATCTGTAAAGTCCAACCTCGGGGTTCGGACGCAGGTTCGCGTTATCTTCGACCCTGAGCTCGAACTTTACAAAAAACCTCGGGCGAACCCGCTCATCCCGAGGGCCAGTGATGTGGTGTATGTGTGTGTGTATGTGTGTGTAGAGGGCCAGTGATGGCGGTGATGGGGAGAGGGACAATAATGAGAGTGATGAGGAGAGGGCCAGTGATGGGGAGAGGGCCAATGATGGTAGTGATGGGAAAAGAGACAATGATGGGAGTGATGGGGAGAGGGCCAGTGATGGGGAGAGGGCCACGGAGCTGAGTGATGATGTCATCCAGCTGCGCCTCTCAATGTGTGTGAGGAAGTGA
The DNA here is from genome assembly GCF_039654945.1 of Dendrobates tinctorius. NCBI lineage: Eukaryota > Metazoa > Chordata > Amphibia > Anura > Dendrobatidae > Dendrobates > Dendrobates tinctorius. Next base: position 23,327,292 of record NW_027361669.1, read on the forward strand.
CAGGAAGGAAGCTGCCGGCGTGCGGAAAGGTGAGTGTGGTGTGTGTATGTATGTGTGTGTAGAGGGCCAGTGATGTAGTGTGTGTGTATGTGTGTAGAGGGCCAGTGATGGCGGTGATGGGAGAGGGACAATGATGGTAGTGATGGGGAGAGGGCCAGTGATGGGCAGAGGGCCAATGATGGCGGTGATGGGGAGAGGGCCAGTGATGGGGAGAGGGCCAATGATGGCAGTGATGGGGAGAGGGACAATGATGGGAGTGATAGGGAGAGGGCCAGTGATGGGGAGAGGGCCAATGATGGCGGTGATGGGGAGAGGGCTAATGATGGGAGCGATGGGGAGAGGGACAGTGATGGGGAGAGGGCAATGATGGTGGTGGGGGTGAGAGCAATGATGGGGAGGAGGAAATGATGGAGGTGGTGGAATGGGCAATTTCTACCTTTCTGCATGATGGGGATCATGATGGGGCATATTCCTGCATGAAGGGGATCATGATGGGGCATATTTCTACATAAAGGGGATTATGATGGGGCATTTCTACATGAAGGGGATCATGATGGGGCATATTTCTGCATGAAGGGGATCACGATGGGGCGTATTTCTGCATGAAGGGGATCATGATGGGGCATATTTCTACATGAAGGAGATGATGATGGGGCATATTTCTGCATGAAGGAGATCATGATGGGGCATATTTCTGCATGAAGGGGATCATGATGGGGCATATTTTAAAATGAAGGTGATCACGATGGGGCATATTTCTACATGAAGGTGATCATGATGGGGCATATTTCTACATGAAGGGGATCATAATGGGGCATATTTCTGCATGAATGGGATCTTGATGGGACACATTACTAAAAGAAGGTGACAATGATAGGGCATATTACTGCAAGAAGGGGTTCAGGATGGGAACATAACTACTGGCTGTGGACCATTCTAATTGGGCAGGTGGTGAGCACTACTGCAACCTCCTACTCTCTGGCCTCCCCTCTAGCACTCTGACTTCACTCCAGTCCATCCTACACTCTGCTGACCGACTAATCCACATGTCTCCCCGCTATTCCCCAGCCTCCCCCCTATGCCAGGCCCTTCACTGGCTTCCTATTGCCCAGAGGCTACAATTCAAAACCCTAACCATGACACACAAAGCCATCCACAACCTGTCTCCTCCATACATCTGTGACATGGTCTCTAGGTACCTACTCGCATGCAACCTTCGATCCTCTCAAGATCTCCTTCTCTACTCGCCCCTATCTCTTCTTCCCACAACCGCATACAAGACTTCTCCCGTGCTTCCCCCATACTCTGGAACGCTCCGCTGCAACACATCAGACTCTCACCATCAATGGAAACCTTCAAGAAGAACATAAAGACCCACCTGTTCCGACAAGCCTACAGCTTGCAATGATCCTTGGTCTACTGAACCACTGCACGACCTGCTCTACCCTCTCCTACTGTATCCTCACCCATCCCTGTAGACTGTGAGCGCTCGCGGGCAGTGTCCCCTCTCCTTTTGTACTTGTGTGCTCCTTGTCTTACACATGTTTATTATACTTGTCTATATTTCCCCTTTTCACATGTAAAGCGCCATGGAATTAATGGCTCTATATAAATGCATAATAATAATAATAATAATAATAATAATAATAATCATCACAGTGAAGCCTCCTAGCCTGCCATTCTTGCCAGGTGCTATCCACAAGCCAGCCAGCTTCCCAAGCCAGCCATCTCTATGCCAGGCATCTCTATGCCAGGATTCAGAAGTCAGCAGCAGCCAGATACAGTAGGTGTTATCACATTTGTGTGACTGTGGCTAGAGATTAGAGATATTCACACTGTGAAATGTAGCAGTGGATTTCAGAGTGGAATCTGCTTGCATTCGATGCTAAAATCTATCTATCTATCTATCTATCTATCTATCTATCTATCTATCAATATTCTGCATTTTTTCCCATAAAGATCAATCCAAGTGCTGTGTCTGGAAAGGGCAGTGTGAGTGGCACAGTTTTAGTGTGTGATAAGCACTCATGAGCTTGAAGCCCCCCTGCTGAACAGAAGAGAAGATTGCAAAGGTAAGTTTCAAATCAATGAATTGTTTACATAATAGAATTGATCATCAGGGATTAGGGACGGCAAGTGCTGTACAGGGAAGAGAGTTGGCAGCTGCGGACTCTCCTGTGCAGCGCTACTGAGTAGTTCTCATTCACTTTGAATGAGGGCAGCACTGCAGTACCTTGAGACGGCACTACACATTTTTCATCACACAAAATTGCCCTGGTGGCACTTCATCATAAATAATTGGGTTTTAGGTTGCAGTTTGGGCACTCGGTGTTAGGAGTCGGATTTCTGCATTTACTCCGCAGGGATCCAGACCCTCACATTCTGCAGTCTCCTGCTCTTTATCTACTGCAGAGGAGATTGCCTTGCAGCAAATCTCTCCTGAGGCTAAGTCCTTCTGTCTTCCTACTGAGCATACTCATGGGATGATCTCCCATTGGAGATCGAGAGTCATGTGCTCAGGTCCCGCTCCTGATCTCATTGGTCTATCTCAGAGATCTGGAGGCTTGCGGAAGGTCCCGGCTGCTATAAAAAGCACACTGTTGTGAGTTCATTTTCCCCTTCACCATTTAGGTCTGATGAACTCCCTCTTCTCGTGAAGGAAGGTAGTGAGGCAAATTACAAAGCACCTGAGCAGAATGATGATGACTGGGTGACTGGGATTGCTGACTGGAAATAAGGCAGCCGACACCCTTCTGCCTTGCGGGTGATTACTCTGAAGGATTCTTGGAGACCAGTGTGATTCCTGCTCCTCAAAAGCTAAGTTTTCTGCTCTACTTTTTGCATTTGTGTTTTGGTTTTGTTTTGCCTTGTTTTTCTGGATTTCTGCCTTTCCCTGCTGGGTGAGCTGAATTCCTTTTTGCTCTGTCTTCAGATAATACCTGAGTACTGATATAGTCTTTTTGAAGCCTAGCGTCTTCAGGGCTTTTTTCCCTATCAGTCTGTCGGCTCTTGTTTTTGAGATGGTTTTGGCGGATTGCAGACAGCAGCTTTTCTATTCTGTCCTATTTAGTTAGCTTGGGCCCCATCATTTGCTCAGCCTATCTTTCTATCTGTGTGAGTGTTTTTTCATCTTGCTTCACCGTCATTATATGTTGGGGGCTGCCTATTGCTTTGGGGTCTGCTCTGGGGCAGTTTAGATTTCCCTTTCTGTCTTTAGGCTATGTAGTTCTCCGGCTGTGATCGAGGGGTCTAGGGCACCGTAGGAACCCCCCACGGCTACTGCTAGTTGTTGTTAGGTTCAGGGGTCTGCAATCCGATAGCTGCCAACTTCTCCGGTTTTCTGGACTTAGCTAGTATTTCTGTTTTTGCCTCCTACGGTGACTCATTCATAACAGCGCTCATGGCTGACTATACTTGCTATGTGTGAATGGTGATGGATGTATGATTCTGGTGACTGACTCATTATGAAACCCCTTCCCTCTGATATTACGCATGTGGATAGGGAATTAGAGTTATAGTCAGCGCCAGTCAGTGGCAAGCCATACGCCACAGTGCATACCGCACTGCTACACTAGCGTCCGATAGTGCCTCACGGCACTGTCGTACAGAGGCAGTAGTTACCGCCGCGCTGCAGTTAGCAGCACTTACTGGCGTCCGCGGTAGCGACGTCGCATGCATGGTAGGTCAAGTCGGACACCGACTTCTGCCTTAGGCCATGTCCTGTGACCAGAAACTGACAGGAGGAGACTGGAGGGCAATACACAACCATCAGTTGCAAGGAGAAAGGTTTGAAGAGTCTGATGGCGTGGAATTCAAAGGAAGGAAACATAAATGAGGATGTCGGGAAAAGCACATTGTGATAAAAGGAGCAGACCAACACCTCCCCCTTGTCTGTTCTCAGAGTGTGTGAGAATTGTAGTCCACCATAGGAGAGAGCAGCAGCGGCGGTGGTGCCAGACTGCTGGATCCAGATTTTCGTAAGAGCAAAAAGGTTAAAGGAGTTAGAAAGAAAGAAATATTTGATGGAGGGGAGCTTGTTGCACGCTGACTTTGTAGTCAAGAGAAGTTTGTAACCTGTATGGAGTCTGGAGGCAGGGTCGGACTGGGGTGTTTGGGGCCCACCAGGGGAATGGACTCTAGTGGCCCACCCTACAGTTATATGCAAATATCTGTCAGTTGTTATCCCCAATATAGTGGAGCATCAGCTCTAAAACACAGGCAGCACCTGCACATCTACTATGCACCCCCATAACTGGGATGAATAATTATGTGGCGCACCCAGGAGTATGGTCGCCACAGTGGCATTGCCCTCCTCCAGTGAGGGTGATGGCAGGCTTGGAGGCAATGAAGGGTCTCTCTAACAGTTAACCATGTCATACAACACAGTTCCCACTCCGGGCCAGCAGAGGGAGCTCTGAACCAGGATTGGGGGAGGAGTGCTCTCTGAGGGCCAGGAAGGGAAATCAGGAGTTAGTGTGAGGAGGGCAAAGAGTGTTGACATGTGGAGAGAAGCTGGAGGTTGAGCTGAGGATAGAGAGCTCCCTCCCGGTGATAGCGCATGATCTGGAGCCTGGTCTCCACAGTTGTATGGATACTGAAGGTTCTGCAACAGAAACCAGAGGAATAGGAAGCTGTAAATGCTCTATTCCCAACTAAGACTCGGAGGCACAACAGCGAAGGGTGAGCCAAGAGAGATAGAAGGCTACAGCTGTCTGCCATACGAGGTAGCTCTAAGAAAAGATAAGAAGGAGAAACTTCAGTGTAACACAGTACTGGATTTACCTCAAGCCAGCGCTAGGAAGGAGACTACACAACCCATCTGATAGAGAGATCCCTGAGTTGCTTCCAGGCTAGCCTGCTCCTGTGCCATCTGTAGCCAGGACCCTGGACTGCGTTTGCCAAGTAAAGGTAAAGAAACTGCACCTTGTTGTGTCCTTGCCTCCTTCCTGCAACATCCTCAGCACTGCTACATCTCTGTGCCAAACACTGCACCCTCTTCCTAAACATCCTGCTACACTGCCCTGGGACCAACAGCCCTACTTGTGGAGGGCTACAACATCATTGCTGCACCACACCATCTGTCCCAGAGAATCTGCTTGCAGCATCGGCTTAACACCTCCCTTGCCGAACACCACAGGTGGCGTCACGAATCACTTATCACGAATCAGGACCACCCCTATACAGGAAGTGTTAGGGGCAGACCCCCAGGGGATAGAACCGCGACAGCCGGAGGCAAAGGGGCGACTGGGCTTTAGACAGGAGAGGAGGCACAGGCGAATCCGTACAGGGAAACAGAGAGCATGGAGAATAGCCTGTGCGCAGGACCGGAGCGCAGCGGGTGGCAAAACAGGAGGCTGCAATAAAGAGGAAGCACAGATATAACACAAAGCGGGAGGCAAGGTAGACAAGCAGGGAAGGTCAGAGGAATGGATGAGAAGATGGAAGGAGCAGGACAGGGAAGGTATAGGGACCAAAGGAGGACACAGTATGGATGGAGAGCAGAGGGAGAGCTGTCAGAGACAGCGCAGGCGGAGGCAAGGGAAACTGAGGATACAGAACACAGCAGGCTGAGGCAAGAAACTAAAGACTAGGAACCCAGCGCGGACAGAGGAAGGCAAGAGGGGCCTGTAACACAGAGAACGCTGCTATGAAACAGCGTCACCGCATTCGTAGAACAGGCATCTTACCAGTCCAGATGCCGAGCTTAAGTAGCGATGGGCGCCACCATGTTGGAGGCGGGGCCAGCACGTCATACTTCCCAGGGGGCTGCGCCCCAGGAGGAAGGCAGCACGCAGGTGCCTGACGCTGAGGGAGCCGGAGGCCGGGCGTGGGGATGCGCCGGAGAGCAGGAACGCGCCAGGAGGTGCGCGCAGCAAGGTAGGTGGAGCCCGGGCCCGTGACAGTACCCCCCCTTTATGCCCCCATCTCCTAACGCTGGAGAGAAACCGTCTCATAATGCGGGGAGCATCAATATTCTCCTGGCGTTTCCATGATCTCTCCTCAGGGCCGAAACCCTTCCAATCCACCAGAAACAGAGTCTTTCCCTTAAATGTCTTCATAGCCAATATATCCCGTACTTCAAAGGTGTTATCCGAGCTACAAGGTTGGGAAGTTTGGGAAGGCGCTGAGTGGAATTGGTTAAATACTGCAGGTTTGAGGAGAGATACATGAAAGGCATTGGGAATCTTCAAAGAGGTGGGCAATCTCAATTTGTAGGCCACATCGTTGATGCGACTTAAGACCTCAAAGGGACCAATGTAACGTGGACCTAATTTGTAGGAGGAAATCTTCAACCTGATATGACGAGAAGATAACCAAACTCTATCCCCTGGGTGACACGGAGGAGCGTCTAGTCGTTTTTTGTCGGCATACCTCTTCATCCTGAGGCTGGCACTCTCGAGGGCTAGTTTGGTCTCCCTCCAAATCCGAGAGAAGTCTACAGACGAGTCCGCTGCCGGTACACCCGAGGTAGGGGACACAGGAAGGGGAATGCCGGGGTGTTGACCAAAAACCACAAAAAAGGGAGATTTAGAGGAGGCTTCACTTGGATGGCTGTTATAGGCGAACTCTGCCCAGGGAAGAAGCGAGACCCAATCATCTTGGTGCGCATTGGAAAAATGCCGAAGGTAGGATGTCAGTGCCTGGTTGACTCGCTTGACTTGACCATTAGACTGGGGGTGGTAGGCTAAGGAAAAATCCTCAGCGATCCGCAGAGAGCTCGCCAAAAACGGGAGGTAAACTGGACTCCACGATCCGAGACGATATGCTGAGGGAAACCATGGAGGCGAAAGACATGAAGCAGGAAGATCTTTGCCAACTCGGGAGCGGTAGGCTGACCAGGCAGAGCGATGAAGTGTGCCATTTTGGAAAATCGATCCACGACCACCAATATAACCGTACATCTAGAAGAAGGAGGCAAATCATTGACGAAATCCATAGCAATATGAGTCCATGGATTGGCAGGCACAGGTAATGGATGTAGGAGTCCCGAAGGACGATGACGAGGGACCTTGTTCCGGGCACAAGAAGGGCAGGAGGCGATGAAATCCTGGATGTCTCTGCAAAGCGAAGGCCACCAATAATAGCGGGAGGCGAGCGAGAGAGTCTTTTTAACTCCTGAATGTCCCGAAAACTTTGACGAATGGCTCCAACGTAGAACCTTCAGTCTATCTCCACACCGAACAAAGGTTTTACCAGATGGTGGGGAGACCAGGCTTAATGGGGCCACGGTAAGGATTTTGGCGGGGTCGATGAGATGTGCTGGACCCTCTTCCTTATCCACTGACAAGAATGACTGAGATAGGGCATCCGCCTTGATGTTCTTATCCCCGGGTCAGAAGTGGAGTTCGAAGTCAAAGCGTTCGAAAAACAATGACCATCTGGCCTGCCGTGGGTTGAGCCTTTGGGCGGACTGAAGGTAGGCCAAATTTTTGTGATCCGTAAAAATGATGAACAAATGGAGGGCACCCTCAAGAAGATGGCGCCACTCCTCGAGAGCCATTTTTATGGCCAAGAGTTCTCTATCACCAACGGCATAGTTGCGTTCAGGAGCGGAGAAAGCCTTAGAGAAGAATCCGCAGGTGAGAGCAGGGCCAGAAGAGGATTTCTGCAGAAGAACATCTCCTGCTCCCACTGAGGAAGCATCAAACTCAAGAATGAATGGTCTGCTGGTATCTGGGCGATGGAGTACAGGAGACTTTGCGAACTCTTGTTTTCAGAGCTTCAAAGGCAGCTTCAGCATCAGAGGGCCAATGCTTGGAATTGGCTCCTTTGCAGATAAGGGCTGAGATGGGTTTAGTCAACGAAGAGAAGTGGGGGATAAATTGCCTATAATAATTGGCAAAACCCAAAAACCGCTGAATAGCCTTTACTCCGAGGGGACATGGCCAATTGAGAACTGCCGAGACTTTCTCAGGATCCATCTCTAACTCTGAGTCAGAGACGATGTAACCAAGAAAATGCAATGAAGTCTGTTCAAAGAGGCACTTTTCCAACTTGGCAAAAAGTTGGTTCTCTCTGAGACATTGGAGGACTAGGCGAACGTCTCGGTGATGTGTGGCCAGGTCAGGAGAGAAGACTAAGATGTTGTCAAGGTAGACTATGACACAGGAGTATAGGAGATCTCGAAAGACATCATTAACGAGTTCCTGGAATAATGCAGGTGCGTTGCAAAGCCCAAACGGCATTTCCAAATACTCGTAGTGCCCATCTCGCGTGTTGAACGCCATCTTCCACTCGTCTCCAGAACGTATGCGGACCAGATTTTAGGCCCCTCGTAAATCAAGCTTAGTAAACACATGTGCCCCTTTCAGACGATCAGAGAGCTCCGAGATGAGTGGCAGTGGATATTTGTTCATCACTGTGATGCAATTCAGTCCACGATAATCAATGCAGGGACGCAGCGACCCATCTTTCTTCTTTACAAAAATGAAGCCTGCTCCTGCAGGGGACGAAGATTTCTGAGTGAAACCTCTGGCCAGGTTGTCTTGAATGTATTCAGACATGGCTTGAGTCTCTACCGAGGAGAGAGGATAAATCCTACCACGAGGAGGAGTGGTGCATGGAACGAGCTCAATGGGGCAGTCGTAGGGTCGGTGCGGCGGTAGAGTCTCAGCCTCTTCCTTATCAAAAACATCCACAAAGGCACTGTAAGCCGACGGTAATCCGGAGGGAACAGGGGAAGGATGGGGGGTACCTACGGGACGCACTGGCAGCAAACACCGAGCCCGACAAGACTCCCCCCAGCGCAAGACGTTGCCGCTACGCCAATCTAAGGTGGGCTCGTGCAGCCGCAGCCAAGGAAGACCGAGTAGGATTGGATGGGAAATACCTGCCAAGACATAAAACTTAATTTTTTCCTTGTTCAGAGCCCCTACCTGCAATTCTACCTCATGAGTGACAAGAGTAACTGTCTCTAGCAGGGGTCGACCATCTACGGAAGTGAGAACTTGAGGGTTCTCTAAAATTTGTTGACTTTCTCAAGCCTAATAAAATTTCCGGCAGCACCCGAGTCCACATAGGCCATCAGAGAAGCCCGCTTCCCACCAACATGCAAGAGGACAGACAAAGTGAGGGGTAGAGAGGTATCACAAACGCCCAGGAAGGCCTCTCTTACCTGGCCTAGGTGGAGGAGTTTTCCAGACGATCAGGACAAGTTCGGAGCAAATGGGAGTCACTACCGCAGTAGAAACAAAGTCCCCGGAGGCTTCTCTCCCTACGACGCTGGTCAGAGAGTTTCAGGCTGTCCACCTGCATGGGTTCGGGTGCAGAGGAGGGGATCCTGGGTCGGGGACTGGGTGGTCTGTGAACAGAAGATAATGGACGAGAAACCCTTCTCTCCCTGGCCCGTTCCTGAAACCGGAGATCTATCCAGGTGGCTAGGGAAATCAAATCCTCCAGGGCTGTAGGAGTATCACAACCAGCGAGCTCATCTTTAATACGACTCGCGAGTCCTCGCCAACAGGCGCCCACCAATGCCTCGTTATTCCAACCTAAGTTGGCGGACAGGGTCCTAAACTGTATGGCGTACTGGCCCACGGTTAGAGAACCTTGGCAGAGGCTAAACAAAGCCTCAGTGGTGGAAGCTAAACGACCTGGTTCGTCAAAAACCTGACGGAAAGTATCCAGAAAAACGGATAACTGAGTAACCACTGGGTCAACCGCTATACCCGGGTGGTTTGGCCAACCGCGGAGGAGGATGGGAACCTGCAGAAGGGGGTGCAGATGCGGACGACTGCAAGGAAAGCAACCGACCGTCTACCGAAGCCATGTAGCTGAGGATATGTGACTGGGTGTCACGCTGCTGCGCCAATTCTTGTTGTAAGCCAGCCAACTGGGCGGCGTTACCAGGGTCTGAGGATTGGAGAGCGGACAGACGCGAGACCATAGTTTTCATAAAGGACATCATGTGTGTCTGGTTCTCCCGAAGGAAAACCAACTCTTTTTGGGCAGCCGTAGCTCCAGCGGGGTCCATGGCCTCTTCTAACTGTTACTGTTGCAGTAACAAAGAGAAATGTAGGCAACCCGGAAGTGGACCCTCTGGGTCACGGCTCCAGAGCCCCCGAGGGCGAGCGCCCAGGTGAGGACCACCCGCTATACAGGGAGTGTTAGGGGCAGACCCCCAGGGGATAGAACCGCGACAGCCGTAACCAAAGTGGCGACTGGGCTTTAGACAGGAGAGGAGGCACAGACGAATCTGTACAGGGAAACACAGAGTGTGGAGAATAGCCTGTGCACAGGACCGGAGCGCAGCGGGTGGCAAAACAGGAGGCTGCAATAAAGAGGAAGCACAGATATAACACAAAGCGGGAGGCAAGGTAGACAAGCAGGGAAGGTCAGAGGAATGGACGAGAAGATGGAAGGAGCAGGACAGGGAAGGTATAGGGACCAAAGGAGGACACAGTATGGATGGAGAGCAGAGGGAGAGCTGTCAGAGACAGCGCAGGCGGAGGCAAGGGAAACTGAGGATACAGAACACAGAGCAGGCTGAGGCATGGAACTAAAGACTAGGAACCCAGCGCAGACAGAGGAAGGCAAGAGGGGCCTGTAACACCGAGAACGCTGCTATGACACAGCATCACCGCATTCGTAGAACAGGCATCTTACCAGTCCAAACGCCGAGCCTAAGTAGCGATGGGTGCCACCATGTTGGAGGCGGGGCCAGCGCGTCATACTACCCAGGGGGCTGCGCACCAGGAGGAAGGCAGCGCACAGGCGCCTGACTCCGAGGGAGCAGGAGGCCGGGCGCGGGGATGCGCCAGAGAGCAGGAATGCACCGGGAGGTGCGCGCAACAAGGTAGGTGGAGCCCGGGGCCGTGACACTTTATTCCCAACTCAACCCCTTTTACATGGACGCCCAGGGCCATTGACCGGGTCATGGCTGCTGTGACGATCCCCTCTGAGTGACCGGCCCAGTACCGAGTACTCCACAGCCCTGGGAGGGTGTCCCATTTTGGCATCACGAACAGGATTTACGGAGCACGGTGTCCCCGGGTCCTGTGTGCCAGAGACTGTGTTTGGTGCTATAAACTGTGTGCGTAATTGGCGCCGTTGCCGCCATTGTCCCGCTGATAGGCGCGTGCGGGAAGAAAAGGGGGCAGGCCTTCATGGGCGGAGCCAGCCGAGAAGCGCAAAAGGAGAAGAGCACGCGGGAAGTGAAAAGCTTAGGCCTGCAGTTCCGACGTCCCCTGATCCAGCCGAGGAGCGGCATCTGGTAAACCAGCGCAACCCCGCGGCCAGGTCTGCGTTAACTAGGGGGAGAGAAAATGTCTGAGGACAATGCCAATGCAGCGGCGGACGCTCCCGCTAACCTCCCAGCGCTGCCAGATGCAGGGTCCAGCGCAGCTGCGGCTCCAACAGCGCCTGAATCCGGCAGCCAGTGCTGCCTCCAGGGCACCGCAAGAATCAGCGCCCACTGCAGCGGTCCCCATAATGCCGCTGTCCATGCCCTACATACCGGGAGCAGCCTGACTACCACAGTACTCGGGTGAGTCACATACCCTGAGTGAATTCAAAGAGAGACTGTGCAGTTTGTTTGAGGTGTATCCTCTATCTGAAAGTCAGAAAGTGAACATTCTTATTGGGCAGCTAATCGGTGCAGCACAGAGAGAAGTAAAAGCCTGGCAGGACACTGACAAAGAGACTGTTAAAATGATTTTGGCCAAGCTAAGAAGCACCTTTGACACCCGCACTGCAGCTGAAATCAAGATGAGGTTCTTTGGATGTAAACAGAAAGCGCAGGGACTATGCTCTCAACCTGCAGGAGGCGCTGCGAGCCCTCAAGCAGATTGACCCTGACAGTTTGAAAGATGGAGACGGACTGCTAAAGGAGCAATTTATTGAAGAACTCTTATCCAGCACCCACAGAGCACAGCTGCGCATCATAGCCCTACAGAACCCTGACCTGGATTTTGCAGACTTCAAGGATAGGGCTATCCGGGTGCTGCATGAACCAACTGTCAGCCATCCGGTGCCCCCTAGGCGCCCAGCGATCACCTACCACCAGGAAGCAACATCTTTCCCTTCCATCCCTGTGGAGGCTAATGCACAGACTCTGGATAAAGATCCTACAGAAGAGCTGCGTCTTCAGGTCCAGGAGTTGACCAAAGGGATGGCTGCACTTACTAAAACCATGCAGTCCCTGCAGGTGTCCTCCAAGGAGAAGATGCAGCTTGCTTCCAGTCCAGAGGATGTCCCATGACTCCGGAAGAGGAGAACTCCACCACTCCGAGGGAGGAACAACGATCGCTATGACCAGAACGGACGTCCCATCTGTCGTCACTGCCACAAAGCAGGCCACCTCGCAAGATTCTGTCCCTTAAACAAGTAACCCCTGGCGCAGAGGGCCAACCCCCAGGAGTAGGACCACAAGGCTCAAGGAACTGGCGAGCCAAGTATGTTGGAGGGAGACCGATCCTTCCAGTGGTGATTGACGGCATCCCTATGAACGCTTTGCTGGACACTGGCTCCCAGGTGACCACTATGCCATATATCCTCTACAAGCGGTATTGGGCTGACTCTGAACTCACCCGTGGCCCAAGTGATGAACTAACAGTAGTTGCCAGTAATGGTCAGTCTTTACCACAAGTGGGATGTAAAGAAATTACTGTTAAAGTGGGGAGGGTGGAGTTAAAATCTCAAGGTCTGATAGTTGTGGATATTGATCGACGAGAATGTAATCCCATGATGACTCTTGGTACAAATGTAATTGAAAATTGTCTTTCCGAGGTTATTGTCTTGTTGCAACAGGTGGCTGAGACTGCTGGTTCCAGTGAACAATGAGTCCTGCAGAAGGAGATCAAGGCCCTGATGCAAAGACAGCAGGTAGAACTCTCTGGCGGAGAAATTGGCAGTGTCAGAGTGAGTGATGCTTTCCCCATTACAATACCCCCCAGATGTGAAATGTTGATTTGGTGTCGGGCAGCCATAGGCCTCAAAGGAAAAGATTACCAGGCAGTGGTAGAACCAGTGTACTCTGATAGCAGGCCCACTGTCCTGACAGCCAGAGGGGTAGTTGATGTCCGTAAAGGGAGGGTACCTGTACGCCTTTTGAATTGTGGGGAGGAGGAGGCCACAATACCTCAGTATGCCACAGTTGCTAAGCTGCTCACTGTCAGTAATAATGCAATGCAGGCAGGTGGAGGACAATGGCTCTGTAAAGCAGCGGGAGGAGTGGTGTCAGCAACTGCAGGTGGGAACTGACTCCACACCTTCATACCAGAAAAATGGGGTTTACAGAGTGACTCAGGAGTATGAGCGGGTATTCAGTAAACACCCTCTAGATTTTGGGAAGGCAAAAGTGGTTCAACATCATATCCCCACTGGAGATCATCCACCCATAAAAGAAAGGTACCAGCCTATACCCCCAACACAATACCAATGTGCTAAAGGTATGTTGAAAGAGATGAAGGAAGCAGGGGTTATCAGAGACAGTTGTAGCCCCTGGGCAGTTCCAATAGTTTTTGTAAAGAAAAAGGATGGTACCATGAGAATGTGTGTTGATTACAGAAAAATTAACAGCATTACACATAAGGATGCCTACCCATTACCCAGAATTGAGGAGTCATTAGCTGCACTTAAAACTGCTAACTATTTCTCCACCTTAGATCTCACTAGTGGGTATTGGCAGGTTCCCGTGGCAGTGGCAGACAAGGAGAAAACAGCATTTACCACCCCAATGGGTCTCTGTGAGCTCATCTATATGCCATTCGGGCTCTGCACCGCCCCAGGGACATTCCAATGGCTGATGGAGTGCTGCCTGGGACACAAGAACTTCGATACGGTCCTGTTGTACCTTGATGATGTCATTGTTTTCTCCAAGACTTATGAAGACCATCTGAAGCACCTGGCTGAGGTGTTTGAAGCCTTGTTCAACTTTGGCCTGAAGGTGGAGCCTTCCAAATGCCACCTCCTGAAGCCCAAGGTACAGTACCTCGGTCATGTAGTGAGTGCAGAAGGTGTAGTACCAGATCCTGACAAGGTCACAGTCATCCAGGACTGACCGAAGCCCACCAACCTCCATGAGGTACGCCAATTTCTTGGGTTGGTAGGCTATTACCGAAGGTTCATCAAGGGCTTCACTGAAATAGCCACTCCTATGCAAAATCTTCTGATGGGGCAGTCCAAGAAAGCCAAATAGAAGAGTTCCACATTTGAATGGACTGAGGAGTTGGAGAGGTCCTTCACCCGACTGAAGATGGGTCTCACAGGGGATGAAGTTCTGGCCTACCCAGATTATGACAAACCATTAGTGTTGTATACTGATGCCAGCAACGTGGGACTTGGAGCAGTACTGTCACAGGTACAGAATGGCAAAGAAAGGGTGATCTACGCCAGCAGGAAGCTTTGTCCCACTGAAAGGAACTCTGACAACTACAGTTCCTTCAAGTTGGAGTTCCTCACCATAGTCTGGGCTGTGACTGAAAGCTTCAAGCATTACCTAGCTTCAGCCAAGTTTACCATCTTCACGGACAACAACCCACTGACTCACTTGGAAACTGCAAAACTAGGTGCCCTGGAACAGTGATGGATGGCTTGGCTGTCTAACTATGAGTTTATCATCAAGTACCGGGCAGGGCATAAGAATGCCAATGCTGATGCGCTGTCCAGAATGCCTAATCTGCCAGATGCAGGAGAAGACCCTGAGGCTCTTGAAGAAATAGAGTTACCTCCCTTCCACCGGCCAATTGCGGCCCAACGTGCTCAAGGAGTGAGAAACAGACGGTCTGGCTTGAAAGAGGTCACCCTAAATCCATTGCCCCATCATGACTAGGCAGAAATGCAGGATAGCGACCCCGCAGTCCACATGGTGAAGGAGCTACTGTCGCAAGCTGACTCACGCCCAGAGCTGGGTGCTCCTGAAGAAACTCAGCAGTTGTGGAAGGAGAGAGGCCGGCTGTTCATCTATGAAGGAAAGCTTTGTCGGAGGAGTATCAATGCCCGCACTCATGAGTTGGTCTGGCAGGTGGTAGTCCCAAAGAGAGAGGCATCAATGGTCCTGGAAGCATACCACAATAGAGCTGGCCACTTCGGATGGAAGAAGTTGGAAGCATTGCTCCGGGAGAGGTTCTACTGGGCTGGTATGATGAAAGTCATTGAAAAGTGGTGCCGGGAGTGTGGACAATGTAACCTGCGCACAAAGGATCGAAACAGCCAGAGAGCTCCTCTACAGCCAATAATAACCAAACAGCCACTTGAGTTGGTCGCCCTGGACCATGTGAAGCTGGTCCCAAGCCGTTCAGGCTACATTTATGCTCTTACCATCGTGGACCACTACTCAAGATTCCTGGTAGTTGTGCCTGTCAAAGATCAAACAGCCAGGACAGCAGCCAGAGCCTTTTAACAGCACTTTTGTCGACCACACAGGTATACCGAGCGAGTGCTTACAGATCAAGGTCCCGGTTTTGAGGCAGAAGTGTTCCAGGAATTCTGTAACTTGTACGGTTGCAAGAAGATCAGGACAACACCGTACCATCCACAGACCAATGGCATGTGTGAAAAGATGAACCAGGTATTGATTGACCTACTGAAGACCTTGCCTTTGGACGAGAGGAATCTGTGGCCAGAAAAGTTGCCAGATCTTGTAGACCTCTACAACCACATTCCTGTGAATTCCACCAACTGCACTCCAGCCTACCTAATGAGATCGAGGCCTGGTAAACTGCCTATTGATTTGGATATGGGAGTCCTGACACCTGAAGTGACATCACCAGATGCTGACTGGGATACAGAGAGGCAGCAACAGTACAGAAGAGTACAAGTGTGTGTGGAGAAGAGTCTAGCTCAGGCAAGACAAAAACAAGAGAGGAACTACAATCAGCATGCACCTGCATTCCCCTTATCACCAGGAGAACAAGTCCTCAAGAGGAAAAGAAGACTGTATAAATTGGATTACCAATGGGAAACTGAACCCTACACCATTCTACCCTCAAATTTTGACAATACCAAGGTATGCCTTATTAGTAAAGATGGAGGAGAAACCTCAGCAGCAGTATCAAGGGATCATTTGAAATTATGCCTTGACCAGTTAAGAGAAAGAATGGAAGAACAAAATAACATCCAACCCATAGAAGAAGAAAATGTCAGCACTATATTTGGAGAATTCCCTGCCAATTGGACTAAAGTAAATGATGCCGTAGTGGTGCCAGTGTTGACATTTCCGCAACTGGTAGTACAAGAAGAAGTGACTCCTCATGAGAACTCTGAAAATCAGGAAGCTCAGGTAGCAGATGCCATGCCAGCAGTGGAGCCAGAGAACCCTCGCCCTGCCAGTGGTGAATCTGTCATACCCATGGTGAGACTAAGAGTCGGTAGGAGAATACTACCTAGTTTACCCACACCAGAGTTACGCAGGTCTACCCGTACTACACAAGGTATACCGCCCATCAGATATTGTGTATAGATAAGTTTATGTGAATGTTGAAATTGTGTATATATGTAACTGTTCTCAAGCTTTGTGCCTACAGATAACTAGAGTTGAGCGATACCGTCCGATACTTCAAAGTATCGTATCGGATGGTATCGGCCGATCTTTAAAAAAAGTATCGGTATCGCCGATTCCGATACCGGAAGTCCCATTCAAGTCTATGGGACTTCCGGTATCGGAATAAGAAAAACCCTTTCCTGCCCTTGTACAGCCTCTCTGGGGTCTGTACGGGCCTTTCGGGGGGCTGTGCCGGCCTGCCAGGGGGTCTGTGCAGGCTCCGGTGGTCTGTGCCGGCCTGCCGGTGGTCTGTGCAGGCTCCGGGGGGCTGTGCCGGCCTGCCGGGGGGCTGTGCCGGCCTGCCGGGGGGCTGTGCAGGCTCCGGGGGGCTGTGCCGGCCTGCCGGGGGGCTGTGCCGGCCTGCCGGGGGGCTGTGCCGGCCTGCCGGGGGGCTGTGCAGGCTCCGGGGGTCTGTGCAGGCATCGTCCGATGGGACTACAAGTCCCATCGGGCGATGCCTGCTACCATGACAGTGATTGACACATTAGCCAATGATGGGACAGTAGTAGTCCCATCATCCGGCTAATGTGTTAAATGTTAAAAAAAAAAAAAAAAAATACTACATACATACTACATGCATGCTACATACATACTACATGCTACATACATACTACATATATACTACATACATGCTACATACATACTGCATGCTACATACATACTACATACATACTACATACATACTACATGCATGCTACATACATACTACATATATACTACATGCATGCTACATACATACTACATGCTACATACATACTACATATATACTACATACATACTACATACATGCTACATACATACTGCATGCTACATACATACTACATACATACTACATACATACTACATGCATGCTACATACATACTACATGCATGCTACATACATACTACATGCATGCTACATGCATGCTACATACATACTACATGCTACATACATACCACATACATACTACATACATACTACATATATACTACATGCATGCTACATACATACTACATGCTACATACATACCACATACATACTACATACATACTACATGCTACATACTACATATATACTACATGCATGCTACATACATACTACATGCTACATACATACCACATACATACTACATACATACTACATACATACTACATGCTACATACATACTACATATATACTACATACATGCTACATACATACTACATGCTACATACATACCACATACATACTACATACATGCTACATATATACTACATGCATGCTACATACATACTACATATATACTACATGCATGCTACATACATACTACATGCTACATGCATGCTACATACATACTACATACATACTACATGCTACATACATACCACATATATACTACATACATACAATACATTCATACAATACATACATAGACATACAGTACATATAACATAGAGTAACATACTTACCAATACTTGTCACATTGTTCCCCGAAGCCATTGTCTTTTCCGGAATAAATATTAACATAACAAACCACAAAAATACTCACCCACGATCCGAAGCAGTCCACGAGTGTGTCCCACGACGATCTTGGGTAGAGAACTGCAGCATCAGCTGATGCTGCCGTTCTCTACGGGCTGCAGGAATCCAATGACGGAAGGTAGGTATCCTTCCGCACTGTATTCCTCCGCCACTTAAAAAAAAAAAAGTCCCTAGTCTCACTTTATGCCATTGCTGTGTGGGAATGCCGGTACAGACCGGCAGGCCGGTACAGACCCCGGGCAGTCCACACAGCCCCCCGGCAGGCCGGCACAGCCCCCCGGCAGGCCGGCAGAGACCCCCGGAAGGCCCGAAATGACGGCGCATCATGATGCGCACACACCGCGCATCATGATGACGTCAGGCCGTCAATCAACTGAACTTCCGATTCCGATGCCGAATTCCGATATTGAAAAAATATCGGAAGTCGGTATCGGAATTCCGATACAGCAAGTATCGGCCGATACCCGATACTTGCGGTATCGGAATGCTCAACACTACAGATAACCTGTAAGAAGCCTTTTTGAAGTTCTTGTTTCATGTTTTGATGGACATTGGACGACAGGACTTGTGTGGTCAAAACCAACTTGTACATAGTTCACCAATTGCCCAGGAATGGACCATGGACATTGATGCTTGGACTTATCATCATAGGACTATTTTTGTAGCTTTTGGTTTTTGTAAATTTTTCATTTTTCTTAAATCTTGTAACCTTCATATTGTTTACATGTTTATATGTTTTTCATATTTTTCTTTTATCAGTCCAGGAGTACTGACTTGCACTAGCAGGGAATGTGGCACCCCCAGGAGTATGGTCGCCACAGTGGCATTGCCTTCCTCCAGGGAGGGTGATGGCAGGCTTGGAGGCAATGAAGGGTCTCTCTAACAGTTAACCATGTCATGCAACACAGTTCCCACTCCGGGCCAGCAGAGGGAGCTCTGAACCAGGATTGGGGGAGGAGTGCTCTCTTAGGGCCAGAAAGGGAATTCAGGAGTTAGTGTGAGGAGGGCAAAGAGTGTAGACGTGTGGAGAGAATCTGGAGGTTGAGCTGAGGATAGAGAGCTCCCTCCCGGTGATAGCGCATGATCTGGAGCCTGGTCTCCACAGTTGTATGGATACTGAAGGCCCTGCAACAGAAACTAAAGGAATAGGAAGCTGTAAATGCTCTATTCCCAACTAAGACTCGGAGGCACAACAGCGAAGGGAGAGCCAAGAGAGCTAGAAGGCTACAGCTGTCTGCCATACGAGGTAGCTCTAGGAGAAGATAAAAAGGAGGAACTTCAGTGTAACACAGTGCTGGATGTACCTCAAGCCAGCGCTAGGAAGGAGACTACACAACCCATCTGATAGAGAGATCCCTGAGTTGCTTCCAGGCTAGCCTGCTCCTGTGCCATCTGTAACCAGGACCCTGGACTGCATTTGCCAAGTAAAGGTAAAGAAACTGCACACTGTTGTGTCCTTGCCTCCTTCCTGCAACATCCTCAGCACTGCTACATCTCTGTGCCAAACACTGCACCCTCTTCCTAAACATCCCACTACACTGCCCTGGGACCAACAGCCCTACCTGTGGAGGGCTACAACATCATTGCTGCACCACACCATCTGTCCCAGAAGATCTGCTTGCAGCGTCGGCTTAACACCTCCCTTGCCGAACACCACAGGTGGCGTCACAAATTACTTATAAACTTTATTCCCAACTCAACCCCTTTTACATGGGTGCCCAGGGCCACGGACTGGGTCACCGCTGCTGTGACGATCCCCTCTGAGTGACCAGCCCGGTACCGAGTACCCCACAGCCCTGGGAGGGCGACCCAATTACAGTAGCTTACATTAATGGGGTTCTTTGGTTAAAACAAGTTATCACCGATCCATGGGCTCCACAGGATAGGTGTTCGCTTAGGTCCGACCATTAGAAACTGCACCGATTGGAAGAATGTGGAAGTTTTATCCTTGATAGGACACTTATCCCCATTTTAAAATCGAGCGGCAGGTGGGATATCTGACCGAAGCGCCATTCATTCTCTTTGGGGCTTCAATAAAAAAACAAGTGCAGCCACGGAGGGAATGAATGGATCAGTGATCAAGTCAGACATGCCACTCCAGTCTAATGGGGATAAAAGCTCCACATTCTGCCGATTAGGTCCACATAGTCCGCCATACAATATTATGGGCAACCACATAGTCCGCCATACAATATTATGGGCAACCACATAGTCCACCATACAGTATTATGGGCACCTCATAGTCCGCCATACAGTATTATGGGCACCACATAGTCCATCCATACAGTATTATGGGCAACCACTTAGTCCACCATACAGTATTATGGGCACCTCATAGTCCGCCATACAGTATTATGGGCACCACGTAGTCCACCATACAGTATTATAAGCACCCACATAGTCCACCATACAGTATTATGGGCACCTCATAGTCCACCATACAGTATTATGGGCACCTCATAGTCCGCCATACAGTATTATGGGCACCACATAGTCCGCCATACAGTATTATGAGCACCCTCATAGTCCACCATACAGTATTATGGGCACCTCATAGTCCGCCGTACAGTATTATGGGCACCTCATAGTCCGACATACAGTATTATGGGCAACCACATTGTCCACCTTACAGTATTATGAGCACCCACATAGTCCGCCATACAGTATTATGGGCATCTCATAGTCTGCCATACGGTATTATGGGCACCTCATAGTCCACCATACAGTATTATGGGCAACCACATAGTCCACCATACAGTATTATGGGCACCTCATAGTCCACCATAGAGTATTTTGGGCCCCATAAAATGCTCCTCCATACAGTATTATGGGGCACCTGCTCCTTCATTCCTTATTATGGGCCCCCTGCTCCTCCATGCAGCACATTATAGCCCCGCTGCTCCTCATTGCAGCACATTATGGCCCCACTGCTCCTCATTGTAGCACATTATGGCATCCCCTGCTCCTCCGTGTAGCACATTATGGGCCCCCGGCCCCCCCTGCTCCTCCATGCAGCATACAATGGCCTCCCCTGCTCCTCCATGCATCACATTATGGCCCCGCTGCTCCTCCATGCAGCACATTATGGCCTCCCCTGCTCCTCCATACAGCACATTATGGCCTCCCCTGCTCCTCCATGCAGCACATTTGGCCTCCTCTGCTCCTCCATGCAGCACATTATGGCCTCCTCTTCTCCTCCATGCAGCACATTATGGCCTCCCCTGCTCCTCTATGCAGCACATTATGGCCTCCCCTGCTCCTCCATGTAGCACATTATGAGCCCCTGGCCCCCCTGCTCCTCCATGCAGCACATTATGGCCTCCCCTGCTCCTCCATGTAGCACATTATGAGCCCCTGGCCTCCCCTGCTCCTCCATGCAGCACATTATGGCCTCCCCTGCTCCTCCATGCAGCACATTATGGCCTCCCCTGCTCCTCCATGCAGCATACTATGGCCTCCCCTGCTCCTCCATGCAACACATTATGGGCCCCCAGCCCCCCTTGCTCCTCCATGCAGCACATTATGGCCTCCTCTGCTCCTCCATGCAGCACATTATGCCCCCCCGCATACATGAAGAGAAAAAAAATCAAGTACTCACCTCTCCCGTTCCCACCGCAGGTCCTGTTCACTCAGTGTCTCTCCAGACTCTGCAACGCTCAGGACAGAGAGGCTGATCACGCAGTGATGACGTCATAGCTCCCTCTGCCCTGAGATGTCGCAGAGTCACAGGGCACTGAAGACACTGCAGCTGCCAGAACGAGGAGAGGTGAGTATTAGAGGGGGCCCCGATGCCAGCACTGACCCCATGCTGTCTGTCGCACTTCCATTCGCCCAGGGCCCCCAGCACCTACCTGGTTTGTTTGGTGTGGTGGTGCCGCCGGCCCTGGTCCTAGCGGTGGGTCGGGACAGCGTGCATGCGCCCGCGCGCCTCTGCCTCGACCTCCTTCAGTTTTAAAGGGCCCGCGTCCTTTTTTTTTTCTTACTCCTCCTCTCTGGGGCCCAGGGGCCTACCGGGCATTTCACCAGTATCCCGGTGGGCCAGTCCGACCCTGCCTGGAGGACACAGCCCTGATGCGCGATTCGCATTTTCGCTACTTCTGAGGAAGAAGCTAAAATGCAAAACATGGATCTAAATAATTTTGATATACAGCATATGATCTCCATGTGAGTAGTTTATTTTGACTCATGCCTTGGTGTTTAAATATTTACTGCATATAACTGATTTTCCTGATGAACATGCATTGATGGATGGACCTTAGTGGTATTTATAGCCAATATATGTAGGAGTTAGTCCTTTTCTTATAGATGTTTGCAATTAATGCATGTCTATCATTATTTAGTGTTCTACACAGTGGAAAATCATCTCTATTTCTATTTTATCTGCCTTTAAATAGGGTAGCAAGTTGTTATCTTCTCTATTCTTTGACTATATGCCATGGTGTTTCAAAAAAATTTTTTTCTGATTTACCGTAATTATATATTTTTGGAGAATTTGTCTGCATAAGGCACTTCTATTTCAACTGTGCATGTAGAGATTTTCTGTATACAGACTTATTAACATATTTATATTATTTACAGGCAAAACAATTTGTCAAGATATGTGTGTGGTCACAACCTCAGTCTGATGTTTGTCTAATTTACATTTTTTTATATATATATTTTTTTAAAAAATAGAAAAATAGTGTACTAAATAAAAAAAAAAGATTTTACTTTGGGCTTTGTACTCCTGTTTCTTTGTAGGTTTAGTATATGATTTAGGAGAGCCAATTGTAATATACATCTATCATAGGTAATTTTAGGTTTCCATAGATGACTGAATAAAATACCCTTCATATTTCAGACCTCATATATTTTAATTTGCATACCTATAATCATAATGAAAGAAAATAAACTTGATTTTTTAGAGCACTATAGAAGAAATACCTTCAGAATACTTTTTCCTAAAGCTAAGATTCTAGATGACTGTTCACAGGCTTTCAGAGCTTCCAGGTTCCATCCATTTATATTCTTGACCTCAAAATGAGAGCCCAGACAGACACCATTATAAGCCATAATAGGCCTTTGTTAACTGTTTAGATCTGAAATTTGAAGCAAAATTACAGCATCAAGCCTGCTCTTTTAAATAGAAGTCATGATGATAGTGTGCACAATTATGCCACTTGTCATGGTTGTACTGGAACAGAAATGGGCCAGAAGACCATGACATCCAATTTCTCATACTCCTGCACTGTTAAGAAGCACTTTACCTTCATATTAAACAGTTTCTGCTAGCAGAGCAGGGGTTAATCTGTTCAGTTGAGACCTCCTGGAAGCTTTCCTGCTTTAAAGGTCTCATCTGTTCAGTGTTGGCCACTTCCCTCTGCTATATATATATATTCGCCTCTGGCAAGCAGGTATTGACAGTGTTAGTTTAATACAACGTTGTTCTGGAGATGGAAGTGTTGGTTGTTAGGAGGAATTTGGAATGTTGTTCTAAAGACTGTTGCTTTGTGATTTGTCTGTGTACAAATTCTCATCCTCTCCTAATTGTTTTTTCTTTCTTCCTTTACTTCCCAGTTCTATTCTGTTGTTTGTGTGTGTATATTTGTAGGATTGGTATGCTCAATTCTCCCTGTACATCTTCCCTGTTAGTCTGGTTTGTGTAGTCGTATACACTGCTACTCCCCACTTAACTTTGTAGGGGAGGGGACAGATAAGATCAGATTTAGGAGCTCAGTAAGGGTCCCGTTACACTAAAAGATGCACCAGCGATCCCGACAATGATACGACCTGGTCAGGATCACTGGTGCGTCACTACATGATCACTGGTGAGCTGTCAAACAGGCACACTCACCAGTGATTAGGACCAGCGAGGACGCTGGTATCCAAGGTAAATAGCGGGTAACTAAGCACACGCATTGCTTAGTTACCCACTGTTTATCCTAGATACCAGCGTGCTCGCGCTGGGAGCTGGTATCCAACGTAAACAGTAGGTAACTAAGCGCTGCACGCGCTTAGTTACCCGCTGTTTACCCTGGATACCAGTTCCCAGCATGAGCACGCTGGTATCTAGGATAAACAGCGGGTAACTAAGTGATGCGCGCGCTTAGTTACCCGCTATTTACCTTGGATACCAGCTCCCAGCGTCTGCTTACAGCGCTGGGAGCTCGCTGATCATTGGTCTCCCGCAGCGAAGCGTGCTGGCCAGCAGGAGACCAGCGATCATAAAATGGCCCAGGACATTCCTGCACGATCAGCGATACCCGGCAGGGGGGACAGTCGCTGCTGCGTGCCACACACAGTGAGATCACTGGCGAGATCGCTGATGCGTCACAAAATCAGTGACACATCAGCGATCTCGCTAGCGATCTTGCTTAGTGTGAAGTACCCCTAAGGTACGTGGCCCGGCGTCCTAACCATCAGAAGTAATTAGTGGAGCATGTATAGCTAGGGCACCCTTATCTTTAGTGAGAGGGAAGGAGCCCCTAGCCCCGGGATCTCTGGCAGTCGTGCCATGACTCCACTATTCTCTCTTTCAATATCCATTACTCTCCAGAGAACAATACATTTTCATACATAGATATTTATTTCTATATATATACAGTATATCATATTCTTTGTGGCAAGATGACTTATCTCTTCATTTAGAACATATTTACTGAATGTGGGTAAAGATCAAAGACAACCAATTTAATTTCTTCCAATTAGCTAAAGATGATGGCCACATCTTAGAGGATAGCCACTGTTCACACTGTAGCTAAAACTGGCCATGTGCATTACATCAATTTCATTGACTAAAAATGTGTATGTATTTGATGGTGATTTGAATGTGTATGATTAGGTTATGAATTCTCTCAACAGCAATTTGAGCTCAAAAGATTTGGTAGTGCTAGATATAAGTTTTTATTCCCATATCCTTATCTTCATATTGAAATAAAATAAAGTTCATTAAGATCAGTGCCTCAAATACTTCCAGATTCTTCATTCTTGTCAGCTCTCGTTCAGAAACTATAACCGTGACTCATTTTTGTTGATAGAGGTTTTTAAACATATCATTTTCAAGTACAATGTCATTCAATGGTGTGAATTGTGTGTTAGATTCTATTCACATTAAGGCAGTAAATTTCATTCACATCTATGCAGGTTTTTGCATGCAATTTTCTGCAGCCATTTGTAAGGCTATGGCGGTGTAGCAGCAGCAACAGCTGATTAATGAATTGTCATTCAATGGTGTGAATTGTGTGTTAGATTCTATTCACATTAAGGCAGTAAATTTTATTCACATCTATGCAGGTTTTTGCATGCAATTTTCTGCAGCCATGTGTATAAGGCTATGGCGGTGTAGCAGCAGCAGCAGCTGATTAATGAATAGTTATTCAATGGTGTGAATTATGTGTTAGATTCTATTCACATTAAGGCAGTAAATTTCATTCACATCTATGCAGGTTTTTGCATGCAATTTTCTGCAGCCATGTGTATTAGGCTATGGCGGTGTAGCAGCAGCAACAGCTGATTAATGAATAGTTATTCAATGGTGTGAATTATGTGTTAGATTCTATTCACATTAAAGCAGTAAATTTTATTCACATCTGTGCAGGTTTTTCGCATGCAATTTCCTACAGCCATGTCATGGTGGTGTAGCAGCAGCAACAGCTGATTAATGAATAGTTATTCAAAGGTGTGAATTATGTGTTAGATTCTATTCACATTAAGGCAGTACATTTTTTTTCACACCTATGCAGGTTTTT
Organism: Dendrobates tinctorius; assembly: GCF_039654945.1. Classification (NCBI taxonomy): domain Eukaryota; kingdom Metazoa; phylum Chordata; class Amphibia; order Anura; family Dendrobatidae; genus Dendrobates; species Dendrobates tinctorius. The sequence continues at coordinate 23,353,000 of NW_027361669.1, forward strand.
TTGCATGCAATTTTCTATAGTTTTATTAAAAATGTATCCAATCAATAAATACTAAGCATATTGTTGGGCATATTATAATATTCAGGATACTGCAGTCATTTTCTTTAAATTTTGACTCTTTATATAATTGAATTTGTATCCTTTTGCTGTTTCTCCTTCCTATAAGTGTTGGTTTGAGGCAATGGTTTTATGGTTGTATGTCAATTAATGTTTAATAAAATATGTATTTTATGAAATGAGTGACACTCTTGGTTATTGGGTCACCTGACAGTGACCTTTGTGATATATTCATGCATTGAGAGTGTAGCCCGCTCCTTTGAAGGATTATGGGCTTGGGTATTGTGCTTACTATATATATACAGTATATCATATTCTTTGTGGCAAGATGACTTATCTCTTCATTTAGAACATATTTACTGAATGTGGGTAAAGATCAAAGACAACCAATTTAATTTCTTCCAATTAGCTAAAGATGATGGCCACATCTTAGAGGATAGCCACTGTTCACACTGTAGCTTAAACTGGCCATGTGCATTACATCAATTTCATTGACTAAAAATGTGTATGTATTTGATGGTGATTTGAATGTGTATGATTAGGTTATGAATTCTCTCAACAGCAATTTGAGCTCAAAAGATTTGGTAGTGCTAGATATAAGTTTTTATTCCCATATCCTTATCTTCATATTGAAATAAAATAAAGTTCATTAAGATCAGTGCCTCAAATACTTCCAGATTCTTCATTCTTGTCAGCTCTCGTTCAGAAACCATAACCGTGACTCATTTTTGTTGATAGAGGTTTTTAAACATATCATTTTCAAGTACAATGTCTAAGAAAATCTTTTAGACAAGCTAAAAAAGACACACAAAAATGAAACCACTTAGTAAAAGGTGTTGTTTATTTTGTACGTTTTGTGAATGGTGGGTGCACACTGTGATGGATATATTGTTGGGTCAGATTTTGTAGGTACAAAGCTTTAATTCAAAATGACGTAATGGAAAATAAATGATCAATATACAATCATCTGAGGAATTAGAATTGTAACAGAAGCATGTTTATCCTTATCAACCCAACTTTGCACCATAAAACAGACATGACTTATGCAAAAACACAGCTACAAAATACATAAAACACAAATCTATCTGAGCTAATGTTGCGATTGTCGCGGAGAATGTTAAAGTCAACAGTCTCGTAATTTGGACTGTTTTTGAAGCCCTATTTTATATCGTTTTTGCAAAGATTTTTAATGTTATATTTTTTTGCTACTTTATTAGAATTGACATGTAGTTTTATCACCCCAAAAATTATTTTGACTGATAGTATGGCAGATTTTAAAAATATTTTATTTAGTTAATTTGTACCACACCACTTACAAAGTCTCAATTTGAATTGGTTACAAAATCAGCAAATTTAGTAGAATACAGATACGCTACATTTGTCTCGGTATGTGACATTTCTAGAAAATCTTATCAATGTTCAGTCACCGGGGATCGACTAGTGTAATCTCAGCTATCATAGAAAAATGTGGCAATGATGTTGGTGAAAATTGATGGCTACACTTTGCTTTCTAGAGAGACGGCATGGTTGACAATTCTCTATCACAGAGCTAATTTTCCTACAATAATTAAATTAACAATTTAAAAGCTGCTGTTATTTTAAGAGTTTATGGGTTATAATACAAAGACCAAATGTTATCTCAGGTACAAACCATTTATTGACAACAGGCATTGTTCTTATGTTATCATATGTTTAGCAAGAACATGTGACTCAAGCAATGAGAACGGGTAAAACATGTTGACAAAATTTTCAACACTTCAAGAGGAAACATAAAATCAATTTACAAAAACGAGTTACAAAATGTGAATCATGTTATTAAAAAATAAAGAGGCACCAGTGGTGATGACTGCTGCCTGATTTTCACTCAGAAGATCTTGGTTTCATTTTTGACATTAACATGGAATACGTAGGTGCTGAAAAAGATGGAGAGAAAAGTCTCAGCATTATGGTGCATCCAAATAAACCCTAAAGCCAAAAGAGATTGAGTTTGACTATAGGAAATTAAGAGTATAGTTTATCCGCCACTGCTGGAGAAAGCTCTGCATGCTCTTTTTGTATGATTCAGTTATCATGGGGAGTTAAGAAGGGGCGCAATAACCCAATTCCAGATAAGGTCCCACGCTCCACTTTTTTTGTAATAAATACAGCCTGTAACAACACCTGCTTAAGTGCATAGGTGGAGCTGAAATACTAGTAAAATACAAGTAAAACTTGCATATTGGGCAAAATGTTGTACGGCTAACTATTTTTTTATGAAGCATCAGACAAAATTTTTTATTACTTAAATCTTAAATCGTAAGGTTAATATTCTCACCAATCGATTTCTTCTCCAGTTTCCAGTGCCACTTTGGTCCTATTCTCCCTGGATTATACTGGGTTTTATGTGTGAGCCAGAAAGCGCTTTTATAATGTATATTTATGGAAAGAGGCTTCATAGGCTTACATTGTTAAAGCTACTTCTGGCTCACACATAAACCCCAATGTTTCCTGGTTTCAGCCTCATAGTTTTTAAGGCTGAAGATAGACTTAACCTCTTCACGACAATTGAGGTACTGTAAGTTTACATCATGGGCGAGAAAGAGTTCAGGCAAAATGACTTAAATTTACGTCATGGCGATCATGCGGGCACAGAAGCTGTGCCTGCACGATCTCTGCCAGCAGCTCGACTTAAATGAAAGCCGAGCCTCCACTGTCAGTGCCAGGAGTGGTGCCCGCACTACTCTGGGCCATTTAGCAACTTAAATGCCAAGCTCGATCACAGCATTTAGAAGGCAGGAAGAGGGAGGGGGTTCCCTCTCCATTAGATCAGTGGGCCCGCAACTTCACTGCCATGGCAACCCGAGGTTGTCATAAAGACATCCTGGTCACCCAGCTTGTTAGACCATGCTCAGAGCATGATATAAGAAGCTTCTGTTAGTGCAGCACTGACAGGTATAATTCTTGGGCATTGCAATTCATTATATCAGCAATCAGAAAAATAAAAGTTATAATGTCCGATAGAGAGACTATGTAAACAAAAAGTAGAAAAAAATAAAAAATATTTTTAAGAAAAAATAAAATAAATGAAAAAATGATAAAATATTAAACCAATTAATAGGTATATTTATGCAAAAAAATTAAAGTGCACATATTTGGTTTTGCCGCATCCAGAAAGATCCAACTTATCAAACTGTCACACTATTTAACCCCTTCAGTGAACTGTGTAAAAAAAATAATGAAAAAAACTGGCCATAAAACTATGCCATTCATTATTCCAGCAAAAAAGTGGAATAAAATGCGATAAAAAAGTTGAATGTAAATAAAAACGGTATCAATGAAACCTTCATTTTGTCCTGCATAAAAGAAAAGCTGCCATACAGATGTCAGTGGAGAAATAAAAAATGTATAAAAACTTAATATGTAGTTTGTAAAATGGGATCACTTATAGGGGGGTTCTGCTGTTCTGGCACGTCAGGGGCTCTGTTAATGTGACATGGCCACAGGGTCACTTATGCTGTTACCGTAGTGAAAATGCAAAATTTGTGGCTTATTCAAATTTTTCTGGGAAAAAGTAAAATTTTCATTTTTTCCAGGGAACCAAAATTTTCCCGAATCACATAGGTTTCTGACACTGTAGAGCACTGTAGCTTCTCACAGTGACAGCGCACGCTACTCCAGTAATCATCTTCGTTTTTACCCGGGATGCTCCCAGCTAAAGGGCCCTGGCTGGATAGACTTGTCTGAAGATTTTCAGCTTCTCACTGCACTATGCCCACATGTAACCGCTCCAGGATTTAGGATCCCTTCAGCGGATATCTGTGCACATAGGAGCGCATATAGGCAGAAGGATAACCCCTATCCTCTAGTGATCTTATGGAGACTACAACAAGGAAGCAACTTCAGCAAACTAGGCTTGTCTTATACCATTTTTTAATCATACACATGTAAGATGTATAGCTGGAACCCCAAGTCTGCTGTGTAAATTACTTAAAGCAGCACAAACTTTTTTTTCTTAATTTCATCAATGGAGAGAGACTATTTCTAACAATTACCTGTTTTTTAACTCTGTTGTAATAGGATCTCTGCTGTTGTAGTTTTATCTATATTGACTATGATACACACAATTTCTGTTGAAACATTTATTATTGCATGTTCTTTGTTTCCTTCATTTATTTCCCTTTGTTCATTAGCCGTTTAGAATTACAGTATCAATCCTTTATGTGGTAAATGTTATTTAACCCCTTAATGACCAGAGCTAGTTTTGGTTTTGCATTTTCATTTTTCGCTCCCCTTCTTCCCAGAGCCATAACTTTTTAAAAATTTTTTGGTCAATATGGCCATGTGCAGGATTGTTTTTTGTGGGAAGAGTTGTATTTTTGAACGACGCCATTGGTTTTACCATGTTGTGTACTAGTAAATGGGAAAAAAATTCTAAGTGCAGTGAAATTGCAAAAAAGTACAATCCCACACTTGTTTTTTGTTTGGCTTTTTTGCTAGGTTCACTAAATGCTAAAACTGACCTGCAGTTATGATTCGTCATTACAAATTCATAAACATCAAACATGTCTAGGCTTTTTTTTACTTAAGTGGTGAGAAAAAATTCCAAACTTTGTTTAAAAAAAAAAATTGCGCCATTTTTGGAGAATTTGACAAAAAATAGTAATGGATGAAAAAACTAGTAAATTAAAAATATGCAAATGATGAATTAAGGTCCTCTCTCTAAATTTCAGTTCTCGATGAGCTAGTGGATGGGGACTAGTTTCTGCCATACACATACTGTTCATGGGACCATAGGCTCCTTTCACTTGCACCATTATAGCAAGTACAGTTGAGTGTTAGCCATCGAATCCTTTGAATACACAGTTCACTGACAAATTAATTCCTGCTTTTCTCTCTCTGTAGCATGCAAACAGAAGCGATATTGTACACCACTATTGAGCCATGTGACTGTGAGTCTGGCAATTAAGTGAAATGCATTTGCTGAGTGCTGCAGCACGATCTGCCTGTGTCTACCTTTGCTGGATGCTGCTCACTTCTTTTCTCACCTCACTGTCATCAGTCCATCTTACTTTGATAAAGACAGATTTCAGGTGTTATTCAGAGTGGATGGTGAGTTCAAGAGGCAGCCGGAGGGGAAGAAGTAGCTCATAAATGGAGAAAGATGCAGATTTTCCTGATAAGATATCCTAAAAGGTTTTGTATATTTGACATGTAGTTAGCAATAATCTCATCTTGCCCTCATGCCTATGTTGGCAGAAAAGCCTTTCTGCCATGTTAGATGACAATGGTTTTGTAAGTAGCGTGATGGGATAGGAAAGGAATTGAGAACAAGTAACACATCTGATGTACAGTTGCAAACATATTTATTCTGCCAACTATCCTAATGCCAATAGTTGCCTCTGATTTGAAGCAGTCAGTGCTCAAAGAGTTCATTGCTTCAGAATAGAGTATGCACAGATAGAAAGTCTCCTATTCTTGTTTTCTACATGTTTTTTTTTTCATGCTGACAAGTTCTCAGATTGATGTGCATTCTCACAAGAATATGCACAGATCCATGACAGTATTTTATCTAGCACCATATGTCACCATATGTCACATTTCAAACCATCACACATTGTTCATTTTAGAAGAACTGAACCACATATTTACCTAGCCGGGCATGTCTTTGAGACACCTAGAGAGAAAAAAATATGATGTGATTGGGATTATTTGCACTAAACAATGGTATTCTGTCACATGATTGATGACTCCATATTGCTTTTTGCTTTTGTCTGGGAAAGAATGTGTAAGATCAATAATAGCTTAGTTTCATGCTAGAACCCTTTGGGAATAGTGTGATGCTGATGTTTAAACACTTCAACAATGCCCTTGGTGGTTAGCCATGAAGATGCTTGTGGATAGAAACACTAGCTTATTTGCACATTTTTCAGCTGGAATTTTTAGTATATAATGCACCCGACCGCAATGTGTATGTTACCCCACACTGTGACTAAAGTTTGCCAAGTAAACATTGACATACTTGATTGATCTTTTTTCAAGGAACAAAACAAACCTTCTGTATACACTAGCTATTTTGTCTAAATAACTAAATAGAGCATCTGGAGGCTAAAAAGCACTTGAGTGGTACTACCAATGTAATCAGTATATAAGGTTTATTGGCATAATTTACAAAATTTCTGATGTTTGCAATAAACCAATCAATTAAAAATAGTTTAACACAACTAATGGCCACTCCAGAATACTTAGAACAACTAAAGAAAGTTTTGTGGCCTTTGAGGTATGATTGGGATCATTGTCCTTTTGGAAGATCCAATGAGGCCCCAGCTTCAGCGTCCTCACAGAAGACATGATGTTTGTCTCCTAGGATTTCCTAATATTGGATTGAATTAATTTTTCCCTCTAAACGCTGTAGGTTTTCATTGCTAGAGGAAGCAAAGAAGCATCACTGAGCTACCACCATGCTTTACTATATACTCCCCAAGACTTACTACTGATTCATAGGTTGGAAAAGTTCCCCTTTTGTTTCATCAGTCCACAGAACAGAATCCCAAAACTTACTCAAAACCATATAAATAAGTCAGAGAGAACTTTTCTTGTGTTTTTAGGGCAGTAGAGGTCTGCATCTTGGATCTCAGGAAAGGAGATTTTCAGCATTTAGTATGGACCTTACTGAGTAAACTGAAACATCATTGCCTGCTGCCACCAAATTTTGCTGCAACTCTTTTTCAGCCATTCAATGGTTTTGGACCACTTGAATCTTCAGGAGTCTGAAGGAAACTGGTGATTGCTTCCTTTTCTGCCAAATCGGGGCAGATTAGCCAGTGTTTCTTTAGCTTTAAATTTTACAACTGTGCTTCAAACTGTACAATCATACCATTGCCATAAGTAAACTGGTGTTTGGCTATGCATCATGTTTACAGCCAAAGGGAACACTAATGGCTAGAGCACCTTGACAGTAACCATTACCGCTGCCCCCAGGATATTTCCGGGGACCACAATATCACACATGCGACTTTGTATTTTACCTTCACTCATCAGTATTGTATCACTTTACCAAAACTAAATCGATTCCGTGGACTATACAGAATGGGCTATCTCTGGCACAGGGAGTTTGATCCTCCACATAAAGCCACGAAATTGTGCATCATGTTTATCTACACTCTCTTACTATAATCATATATATTTGAGACAGTAGTTATTGTGTGGCTTTATAAGCCACGAGTACTTAACAAGACACTACACAGGGCTCGTTTAGTACTGTCAACAGCTTCTAAAATTATACATTCATACAGCTAGTGTATATTATAATTTATGTTTATACTTTTAAAACATACCTTTGAATAAGCAGCAGCTTGTCTCAGGATATCAAGTCCAGAATCTGAAAGTTCATCTCTTTCTATGGATTTTGCTGAAAATTATAAAAATAAAATGAAAAACAATATACAGCATACATCCATATATAAAAATACACAGGCAGTGCTACACCAGAGATAAGCAGATCGATATGTACGTAAGAATGAATGTAAGGAGAATGAAGGTAAGCTTGAATTGCCTAAAATTTGCAGGTCAGCAGTTTGCAATCCGGTTAGAGAGAAACGCAAAAAAAAACCCATAGATAAATGCTTTTAGTCATTTCACAGACCGCTGAAGACTCAGCGTACCAGCTAATAACATCAGGCTTGTCAGCTTTGTCCTCCCCATAATGCCTTCCATCTGTATCATTACATGGTCTACTGCAGCCAATCAGGGAGACTGCGGCAGGGACTATAAATAATTAGGGCCATCCAAGGAGCAGTCATTTTTGGATTTTACAGTGTAGGGATAGGTGATTATCGCACAGGTCTTTCGACATACAAAGTCTCAGTCTGTGATTTAAATGTAGGTTCTCTACCCATATTGTCACTCAGTATGACTGTGAATTAAGAGATATGTAATATACTTAAGTAACAGCACCTTAATAACAACCTTTTTTTTATTCTTCAAACAAGAACCGCATTAATACCCATCTGTCCTAATTTTCCAATAAAGAAAAATCCTGAATACAAGGCTTGTGTGTCACAGAATGTGTACTTCCTGCTTTGTGAAACTAATGCCAGGGCTTGATGGCAGCTGTGATTTTTCAGAAAGCATGTAGAGGCTTTGCAGAAATACTATTCAGAGAGAATAACACAATTTGATGGGAAATTTGGTGAAATAGCAGTACAATAAGCAGCATTATAGCCCAGTGATTACCACTGACATCCTAAAGGCATGCCATTGGACCCCCACGGATCACTAGAATGGGGGTCTCAGTACGATTCACCTTTTCCTTGGGAGTGTGAATAAAATTGTGGTATCACATGTGCCCTCCTGCTCTATACAAAATCTATGCATTTGGCATACTGTAGCTTGTTAAATATAAAGTAATTGAATCCTTATTTTTTAATTAGGTCTGAGGCATCTAGATCAGTATGTGGATAAAGATTGATAAATAGTCCATGAACTGCTCTATCTTCAAGTCACTAGATGAATGTAAAACAAATATTGCAATACTGCATAGCAAAGCATAGTATATGATGAATTATATACAATTCAGTCAGTCATTTCTGACCTTTGGAAGCAAAATTGTCCTTCTTTCTATCAAATCTATCTTTAACTGTCAAAATAACTATATTCAACTTAACAGGGTGAGCAGCTCCTATCAGATTACTAATTGATAAGATGGGTCACCCTGTGGCGAAAGATTTGCTGGGGAGTTATGGTAGAACCACACATGGACAGAGGTAGGTTAGTAGAAAGTTGAAAGGAGTTCAGTTTTTGACAGGTTCAGTTTCAGATTGAGGGAGGACATGATGTTAGACACAACAGTAAGGCAATCACTGGTGTTTTGTAATAATGCAGGCGTGATGTCAGGAGTAGAGGTGTATAATTGGGTGTCATCAGTATAGAGATAGAGATGATACTGAAAACCTAATGTACTGATTGTTTGTACAATAGGGGCAGTATGCAAGGTGAAAAGGATGGGGCCTAGGACTGATTCTCGAGGAACCCCAACAGTTACGTAAAAAGGAGAGGAGGAGGAGACAGTAAAAGATGCAGTCAAGGAGCGGCCAGAGAGGTAGGAGGAGAACCAGGAGAGAACGGTGTCCTGGAGGCTGATAGAGAGGAGGATAGTGAGGAGAAGCTAGTGATCCACAGTGCCGAATGCTGCAGAGAGATCCTTGAGAATTAGCATTGAGTAGTGACTAAAGTTGAGCGACTTTGGTCGGATCGGGTTTCATGAAACAAAATTTGTTTCGGATGAAACTGGTCCAACTAGGGCAAAAAAAGTCGGAGTTTCGTCCGAAACCCGACCCCAATGCAAGTCAATGGGGAATAAAAGTCGGCATTGAGTGGATGAATGTCTTCCGCTCAATGCCGACTGTTATTCCCCATTGACTTGCATTGGGGTCGGGTTTCGGACGAAACTCCGACTTTTTTTTTGCCCTAGCCGGACCAGTTTCATCCGACTCAAATTTTATTTCATGAAACCCGATCCGACCAAAGTCGCTCAACTCTAGTAGTGACCATTTGATTTAGCTGTTAGTAAATCATTAGTGAGGGCAGGTTCAGTAGAGTGTAAAGAGCGGAAACTGAATTGTAGAGGGTCGAGAAGAGAGTGATCTGAGAAATAGCGGGTTAGACAGGAGTGGACTAAGCGCAAAAGGAGTTTAGAGATGATAGCAAGATTAGAGGCAGCTCTATTATTAGCAGCACAGTTTTGGTTGAGGGATGTATTAGCTAGTCTATCAGAAAACCTAAGTGGCCATACAAAAGGGACAAGTACATATAAATACAGACACTGGATACCCAATACAAAGAGAAGTTGGTTGCAGGGACAGGGGGGCAGATGGTCCCATGTAAAAGTGAAGTAAGAATTTTCTGAGTATTTTTAGTGCTTTATATTTAACTGATGGATTTTTTTCCGTACATCTGCTATACTCTGCTTCATTACATGTCAGTTCTCATGTCTCTGTACCTGTATCGAGTCTGAGGCACCCACCAATGCTCACCTCAATGGCAGCAGAGCCAGCTGCACCCACCAGTGCTCACCTCAACGGCAGCAGAGCCAGCTATATCTGCCAGTGCTCACGTCAATGGCAGCAGAACCAGCTGCACCTGCCTGTCAGCATCTGCTGGACATTTCCCCGGGCCATTCCACTTATCAACTCCTAGGGGTCACTCGCCATCTACCCAAGGTCAGTCCTGGAGTAGCAATTGGATCACCTCCCTTGTCTCTCCACGGACTATGGAGCTTGTTAGCTGCTGCGTTTCCATGGTCGGATTGGTTAAGGTTCCTAGTCACGCCCCTCCAGATCTTACTTGAGCTTTGGCACAGTGGTTCCAACACCCAGCCGTTGCATAAGAAAACACTTTGTAAAAATTCTACACACAAGGTGGCGACATGAGGTATCACAGGAACTGTTTCTATTTAAAAGTTCAGCTGGTTTATTTCATTCTTCATAAACCACATCACAGGAATACTTAAATAGAGCCTTTATATGGCACAAAGGGAAACAAAGTAAACAGTCCATATAATAGCTTGAGTTCCCCAGCTTGACTTAGTCCAGCTTCCTAAACCTTTTGCAAAGCCACACAATCCAGAAGGCCTACAGACCTCCATACACAGCACCAAATGTAAGATAAACAGGTCCCATTTTACAAAGTGATCCACACCCAGGGGTAGAGATATGGTGAGCAGACCAGCACCTGACTCCTCAGCTGCTGACAATTAGAGCAGTACATAACATGGCCAATTAACCTCTCTTAGTACTATGTGTACTAGAGCATTACTCCAGGTTTATATCACAGACATCCTGCACCTCTGTGATCCAATATGAGTCCGGCAGTCACTTTACATACCTCCCCATTTGCCTAAAGCTGTGGGGCTTGTCACCGTCTACCACTAGACATGAGATTCCTGAGAGACCATCTGCTTTGCCATGTAACTTCCCGGATCTATGTTCCATAAGGAAGTGGAAATCCTGCAGGGCTAGAAACCAGTGGGTAACACAAGCATTTTTCCCACTCATCCACCTGAGTGGAACATGGTCTTAAACCAATTTAATTTTTTGCCCTAAGAAATAGTATCACAGTGTGTCCATCACCTACTTTATGGCCAAGCACTCATTTTTCACATTGTCATATTTTTTCACACATGCCGACAGTTTCCTACTCAAGCAGAAAACAGGACGCTCCTCTCTGTGCATCTCCTGAGACAGTACCTCGCCTAATCCATCTTCTGAAGAATCTGTTTTGAATACAAATTTCTCTTAAATTGGGGGCTACCAGGACAGGTTGCGTACAGAGAGCTACTTTCAGTTCTTGAAAGGCACTCTCCACCTCCAACGTCCTTTTGGCCATGACCAATTTTATCCCCTTAAGGAGGTCGGTCATGATAAAGTTTGGGATGAACCATCTGTACTACCCCACAATTCCCATGAAAACCATAAATTGATTTTTTTGAGAGGGGTCTCGGCAAGTTCTGGATTGCGCCCACTTTATTGATTTGGGGTTTCATTTTACCTCTACCTACTAATGTATTTGACCTCCTCTTCCCCCATCACATTTTTTTGGGATTTATAGAAAACCCCGACTTCCTGGGAGCATCGAACATCGTCTGCACCTTTTCCAGATAACTTCCCAAATAATGACTGAAGATTAAAACTGTAAAGCGCTGCAGAACATGTTGGCGCTATATAAATAAAGATTATTATTATTATTACAATATCGTCCACATATGCTGCAGCATAGTTCTTATGGGGTGTTAGGATCTGGTTCATGGTACTCTGGAAGGTGGTGGAGCTCCCTGCAGTCCAAACGGCATCCGGGCGTATTGGAAGCATCTGTTGGGTGTAGAGAAAGACGTCTTGGCTTTTTGGGACATGGGTATTTGCCAATATCCATTTGTTAGATCCAAGATGGTTAGGTATCTTGCCTGCTCAAGTCTCTCAATCAGCTGATTGACACATGGCATCAGATATGCGTGAAACTTGGAAACATCATTCAGCTTCCGATAATTATAGAATATTCATTCTCCATTGGATTTTGAAACGTGGACAATCGGGCTTGACCACTCGCTCTTCGATTCAGCATACACTTCACTTCCTTGGAGATCAGTTCTCGGTGGGCCTCGGGAATTCGGTATTGCTTCAAGTTCACCAGTACATGGAGTTCCACCAGCATCTCATGTTCTATGACATCTGGACACCCCAGCAAATCTTAGAACAGGTCCCGGTTCAACTACAGCAATTCCAGACACTGCTGTTTTTGGGCCTTCAATAGTGTCTCTGCTTTTGTGACTCCTTCAATGTTCCCTTCTGGCTTGACCAGCAAACATAGAGTTTCAGTGGGGTCCCTGTTGTGCTATGGCTTGATAAGTTTGACGTGGTAGATCTAGTACTGTTTGCGTCTTTCCATTTGATGAACCTTGAGTTCACTTCTGCCAACTTTTCTACCACCTCATAGGGGCATTGTCATTTGGCCAAAAACATACCCACTACCATGGGAATAAGCATGAAGACTCACCCTGGCTGACTAGTTGTAGACCCGGGATTGAGCCTCTTGAGCCTGGAGATGTACCTTTACGGTGGACATTAACTTCGGAACCCTCTCCTGCATCTGGGTGATGTGCTTGATGATGCTCCAATGGGGCGTGACCTTGGCTTCCCAGGTTTCCATTGCTATATCAAGGAGACCCCGCTGATGTCAGCCATACAGGAGTTAAAAAGGAGAGAATCTGGTAAAAGCTTCGCTGAACCTCTCAGATTGAGAATAATAGATATGAGAGGAGACAGTCCCAGTCTCACTCGTCCTATTTTATGACCTTCTTAAGCATATTATTTATGGTTTTGTTGAACCTTTCCACAAGGCCATCTATCTAGGGATGGTAAACTGATTTCTTCGGTTGTGCAATTTGCAAGGCCTTACACAGATCCCTCATCACCTTACTCATAAAGGGTGTTCCTTGGTCGGCCAGGATCTCCCTTGGTAGTTCTGTCCTGGCAAAGATGTGAACCAGCTCATGGGCGATGCTTTTCATGGAGGAGTTTCTCAGGGGAACAGCTTCTGGGTACCGCATAGCATAGTCGATGACAACCAAGATATATTGAGGCCCATGAGCAGTCTTAACAAGGGGGCCAACCATGTCCACAGCACTTCACTCAAATGGTACCTCTATGATGGGTAGCGGCACAAGGGGATTTAGAAAGAGTGAGGTGGGAGCAGTTAATTGGCAGGTGGGAGAGTACATGCAACACAGCTTGCAATGGGACAGGATTCCTCTGTGACATTCTGGTCAACATGACCTTTTCATGGCCCATTCTTGGGTTTTGTCGACAACGAGATGGCCACCCAAGACATGTAAATGGGTCATGTCCAATAGCCTAAGCTCAACTATTTTCTCTCTGACTTTAGTAACCGGGTACAATAAGTCCCCATTAATCATAATTGGGGAAGCCTGGTGTCAGCCTCCAGCTCCTGCGCTATGCCGTTTATAATCGTTACATTATTAATCACCTCTTTTAGAGTTACATCCCTATTTTGGGTAGACCCCAAATTTTCTCCGGTCACCCCAATATCAGGAATGTTTGTCTCAGAGGATACTACCTCCTCTTCTCCCACCATCACACAGTAGGGAAACCCATCAGTTTCTGGATGTGGTGAGAATTCTTTCGGGGCAACCCATGTCTTATCCAAGCAGTAGAAGCCTTTCCCCATCCCCCAAAACAACACAAAGTCCTGTCCTATAATAATTGGGTGCAATAAATCCTGGACCACAACGTCCTCATGGGACTCAGTACCTGCGTCCATCTGAATGATCACTCTGGCCACTGAATTGTTTTTAGCCGTGGATGCACACCTTCTTCCCAGGGATCAGTTGGAGAGGGAGTGTGGCCCTCACAACTGTCATCAAACTTCCTGAATCTAGTAGTTCAGTTATTTCCAGACCATTCCCTTTTACGGGACAAGCTTGGGGACAATCCACACTGTAGGCGAGATATGCATAGAACGAACACTAGCGTCCAATGCTATTGTTCATTTGCTCGGTGGGCTGTTGCATTTCCAGCAAATTACATTTCCCAATGGTCACCTCCTTCGACTTTGGGCACCCCTCCTCCATTAGGTATGGCAAAAGGACTTCCGTCCACTGCTCTGGCACGAGTTTCTCTCCATCAGCATCTCTTTCAAAAATGGTTAAAAAGGCCTTTTTGTCGTCACCTTGGGTCATTTTCTGCAAGGCTCCACAGCATCTCACAAACAGGGAAATCATCAGCTGACCTTGGAGTCGGAACTGCCATACAACCACCTCTGTGGTTCAGTCTGATGCTGCTGTTGTTGGTGCTGTTGCTGCATCTGTCATTGGTGCTGATGCTGGAGCTGTTGCACAAACAGCTTATTTGACTCCTGTTGTTGAAGATATTGTTGCTGCTACTGTTGCTGGAGGTGTTGCTGCTGCTATGCTCGCACCAGGCTTTAATTCAGGTCCTCCATGCTGTCTGATGTTCCCTGGCTTATAGTCACCTTCACCCAAGACATGCAATACTTCTGTAGTAGTCACACATGTTCCTGAGAAACGCTGTCCACATTTTTAACACCAAATGTAACAATGCTACTCACTTGAGAGCGATATGAAGTATCCTTGAACCATTTCTATTTAAAAGACTGGCTGGTTTATTTCAGTCTTCATAAACCACATCACTGGAACACTTAAATACAGCCTTTGTCTGGCACAACGTGAAGCATAAATTAAACAGTCCATACAATAGTGTGTGTTCCCTCACTTGGCTTAGAGTTCAGCTCTCTAGATCTTTTTGCAAAGCCACACAATCCAGGAGGCCTACATACCTCCATGCACAGCATCGAGTGTTAGATGAACAGGTCCCAGTTTACAATGTGAACCACATCCATTGGTGGAGATATAGTGAGCAGCCCAGCAACTGACTCCTCAGCTACTCATAATTAAAGCTGGCCCTAACATTGCTGATGAACCCCTCTTAGTACTATGTGTGTGGCGCCCCCAGGAGTATGGCCGCCACAGTGGCTTTGCCTTCCTCCAGGGGAGGGTAATGCCAGGCTTGGAGGCAATGATGGGTCTCTCTCGCAGTCAATCTATGCATGCAACACAGTTCCACTCCAGGCCAGCAGGGGGAGCTCTGAACTGGGATTAAGGGGAGGAGTGCTCTCTGAGGGCCAAGAGGAAGGAGTGGTCAGTTAGTCTGCGGAGGGTGAAGGTGTGCAGACGTGTGGAAGGAGCGCTGGGATTGAGCCCTTGGTCTCAATAACAACTCTTTGCAGGCAGCAGAGCCCTTGGTCTCATCCGATCCGGTGGGGGACAATGGCTCTGTGAAGCAGATGGAGGAGTGGTGTCTGCAACTGCAGGTGGGAACTGACTCTACGCCCCCTTACCAGAAAAATGGGGTTTACAGAGTGACACAAGAGTATGAGCGGGTATTCAGCAAACACCCACTAGATTTTGGGCAGGCAAAAGGGGTTCAACATCATATCCCCACTGGAGACCATCCACCCATAAAGGAGAGGTACAGACCTATACCCCCAACACAATACCAATGTGCTAAGAGTATGTTGAGAGAGATGAAAGAAGCTGGGGTTATTAGAGACAGTTGTAGCTCATGGGCAGCTCCAATAGTTTTTGTAAAGAAAAAGGATGGTACCATGAGAATGTGTGTTGATTACAGGAAAATTAACAGCATTACATATAAAGATGCCTACCCACAACCTAGAATTGAGGAATCATTAGATGCACTTAAAACTGCTAACTACTTTTCCACCTTAGATGTCACTAGTGGGTATTGGCAGGTTCCTGTGGCAGAGGCAGACAAGGAGAAAACAGCATATACCACTTCAATGGGTCTCTGTGAGTTCAATTATATGCCATTTGGGCTCTGCACATCCCCAGGAACATTTCAACGGCTTATGGAGTGCTGCCTGGCACACATGAACTTTGAGACGGTACTGTTGTACCTGGATGATGTCATTGTTTTCTCCAAAACCTATGAAGATCATCTGGAACACCTGTCTGAAGTGTTTGAAGTTTTGTCCAATTTTGGCCTGAAGGTGAAGCTCTCCAAGTGCCACCTACTGAAGCCCAAGGTGCAGTACCTCGGTCATGTGGTCAGTGCAGAAGGTCTGGCACCAGATCCTGATAAGGTCACAGTCATCCGGGACTGGCCGAAGCCCAGCAACCTTCATGAAGTGCGCCAATTCCTTGGACTGGTAGGCTACTACTGAAGATTCATCAAAGGCTTTACTGAAATAGCCACCCCTATGCAAAATCTTCTAATGGGCTAGCCCAAGAAGACCAAACAGAAAAATTCCACCTTTGAATGGACTGAAGAGTTGGAAAGGCCCTTCACCAGATTGAAGATGGCCTCACAGGAGATGAAGTTCTGGCCTACCCAGATTATGACAAACCCTTTGTGCTGTACACTGATGCCAGCAACGTGGGACTAGGAGCAATACTGTCGCAGGTACAGAACGGGAAAGAGTGATCTCCTACGCCAGCAGGAAGCTGCACCCCACTGAAAGGAACTCTGACAACTACAGTTCTTTCAAGCTGGAGTTCCTTGCCATAGTCTGGGCTGTCACCGAAAGGTTCAAACATTACCTAGCCTCCATCAAGTTCACTATCTTCACGGACAACAACCTGTTGACGCACTTGGACACTGCAAAACTAGGTGCACTGGAACAGCGATAGATGGCTCGGCTATCTAACTATGAGTTTACCATCAAGTACCGGGCAGGGCACAAGAATGCCAATGCTGATGCGCTGTCCAGAATGCCTAACCTACCCGATGCAGGAGAAGACCCTGAGGCTCTTGAAGAAATAGAGTTACCTCCCTTCCACCGGCAACTTGCAGCCCAGCGTGCTCAAGGAGTGAGAAACAGACGGTCTGGCTTGAAGGAGGTCACCCTGAATCCATTGCCCCATCATGACTGGGTAGAAACGCAAGATAGTGACCCTGCAGTCTGCCTGATGAAGGAGCTACTGTCACAAGCTGACTCACGCCCAGAGTCGGATGCTCCTGAAGAAACCCAGCAGTTGTGGAAGGAGAGAGGCCGGCTGTTCGTCTATGAAGGAAAACTGTGTCGGAGGAGTATCAATGCCCGTACTCATGAGCTGGTCTGGCAGGTGGTAGTCCCAAAGAGAGAGGCATCAATGGTCCTAGAGGCATACCGCAATGGAGCTGGACACTTTGGATGGAAGAAGTTGGAAGCATTGCTCCGGGAGAGGTTCTACTGGGCTGATAAGAGGAAAGCCATTGAGAGGTGGTGCCGGGAGTGTAGACAATGTAACCTGCCAAGAAAGGATCGAAACAGCCAGAGAGCTCCTCTACAGCCAATCATCACCAAACAGCCCCTTGAGTTGGTAGCCCTTGACCATATGAAGCTGGTTCCAAGCCAGTTCGGCTATATCTATGCTCTTACCATTGTGGACCACTACTCAAGATTCCTGGTAGTTGTGCCTGTCAAAGACCGGACAGCCAGGACAGCAGCCAGAGCGTTCCAACAGCACTTCTGTAGACCACATGGATATCCTGAAAGAGTGCTTACAGATCAAGGTCCAGCTTTCGAGGCAGAAGTGTTCCAGGAATTCTGTAACTTGTATGGTTGTAAGAAGACAACCCCGTACCACCCACAGACCAATGGCATGTGTGAGAAGATGAACCAGGTAGTAATTGACCTACTGAAGACTTTACCCTTGGAGGAGAGGAATCTGAGGCCAGAGAAGTTGCCAGATCTGGTGGATCTGGTGGAAATCTACAACCATATTCCAGTGAACTTCACCAACTGTACCCCAGCCTACTTAATGAGAGCAAGACCTGGTAAACTGCCTATTGATTTGGACATGGGAGTCTTTACGCCCGAAGTAATGTCACCAGATGCTGACTGGGATACAGAAAGACAACAACAGTACAGAAGAGTTCAAGAATGCGTGGAAAAGAGTCTAGCCCAGGCAAGGCAAAAACTGGAAAAGCTTTACAATCAAAATGCACCTGCTGTTCCTTTGTCGCCAGGAGAACATGTCTTAAAAAGGAAGAGAAGATTGCATAAATTGGATGATTAATGGGAAGCTGAACCTTATACCATTCTGCCCTCAAACTTTGATAATACCAAGGTATGCCTTATTAGCAAAGATGGAGGCGAAACCTCAGCAGCAATATCAAGAGATCACCTGAAACTATGTCCTGACCTGCTGAAGGAAAGATTGGAAGAACCAGATAACATCCAACCCATAGAGGAAGAAGAGAAGGTCAGCACAATACTTGGGGAATTCCCTGTGAATTGGACTAAACTAAATGATGCTATAGTGGTGCCGGTGTTGACATTTCCCCAATTGGTAGCAGAGGAAGACGAGACTCAAGGAAATCCTGAGGATCAAGAAAATCAGGCAGCAGATGCTATACCAGCAGTGGAACCAGAGAACCCTCGCCCTGCCAGTGGTGAACCTGTTATGCCACTGGTGAGTCTAAGAGTTCACAGACAATCTAGAATCCCTGCGCCATGCAGAACCCCCAGTAGTGTATCCAGTACATTACCTACTACACCAGTGTTATGCAGGTCTACCCACCTTACACAAGGGATACCACCCATTAGATATCTTATATAGATAAATGTAAATGCTGAAATTGTATGTGTACATATGTAGCTGTTTTTCAAGTTTTGTGCCTACAGGTAACCTGTAAGAGTTTCCTTTAGAGTTGCCAATTTTGTTTTATGGACATTGTACCACAGGACTTGTGTGGTCAAAAACTTTTCTGTATATAGTTCACCATTTGCCGAGGAATGGACCATGGACATTGATGCTTGGACTTATCATCATAGGACCATTTTTGAAGCATTTGGTTTTTGTTACTTTTTCATTTTTTTTTAACTCTTGTACAATTATTATTGTCTAACTGTTTGTATGATTCAAGTTTTTGTTCAGCCCAGGAGTGCTGACTTGCACTAGGGGGGAATGTGGCGCCCCCAGGAGTATGGCTGCCACAGTGGCTTTGCCTTCCTCCAGGGGAGGGTAATGCCAGGTTTGGAGGCAATGATGGGTCTCTCTCGCAGTCAATCTATGCATGCAACACAGTTCCACTCCAGGCCAGCAGGGGGAACTCTGAACCGGGACTAAGGGGAGAAGTGCTCTCTGAGGGCCAAGAGGAAGGAGTGGTCAGTTAGTCTGTGGAGGGTGAAGTGTGCAGACGTGTGGAAGGAGCGTTGAGATAGAGCGCAGAGGACGAGTAACTCAAAACTAGGAGATCTTCACACTTAAAAGCGCTAGTAAGGAGACTGCACAGCCCATCTGCTGAGAGAGAATCCCTGAATTGCTTCCAGGTTAGCCTGCTCCAATACCATCTGTAATCAGGACCTGGACTGCATTTATCAAGTAAAGGTACAGAAATTGCACCCTGCTGTGTCTTGTCTGCTTCCTACCTTTCCGTCACTGCTACATCCCCATGCCAACCACATCTACACTGCCCTGGGACTATAGCTTCACCTGTGGGGAGCTTTTACATCTTTGCTGCACCATACAATCAGTCCCAGTGGATCTGCATGCAGTGTCGGCTTAACACCTCCCTTGCTGAGCACCACAGGTGGCGTCACAAACTATTCATCTAACTACATTCCACCATTCACATCTTCCTATTACTTGGGCACCCAGGGCCACAGTCCGGGTCACCGCTGCTGTGACACATCCCACTGATACCGGCCCGGTACCGAGTACCCCACAGCCCTGGGAGGGCGACCCATGTGTACTCGAGCATTACTCCACATTTATATCACTGATTACTTGCTTGTCTGTTATACATATTTCCCATCCACTATATGTCCGGCTGTCACCTTACACTTATATGAAAGAGTTTGCCCAATACATATTATACCTTTGCTTTTCGATATTTTGGGATCTCTGTTTTTTTAAGGGATTTGGGATTGGTGCACCTTTGCATATAAATATTTATATATACAGTAGTGGTCTCCTATTTGCTTGGTCATTCGCATACTGCATTTAGTTCTCAAGGTATCCTGCATCACAAAGATGTACGGTAAGTGAGTATGTGAATGTCTATTCTTCATGGTCTACCTCACTCACTAATGCTGGATGAACTGTAAAATTGTGTACACAAAGCCATGTTCAATTCATCAATGACATTTCTGCAAATATAGAGACTGGATGGATGTATACATGACTGCATGCATGTATGCACCCCCTGACGAAGGCTATGTCGAAATGCACGTCCATCTTGTTGCATGATTACTGAACACCATCTGCTTGGTTAATAAAGTTTATTCATTTTCATTACATTAGCCATTGGCCATTTTTATTTTTTTTCCTTTTGGTTTTCCTGCATTTATGTATGTTTAGTTACAATGCAGATTCCTTCTACCCTCCTGGCTATAGAAAACAGAATAGAGTTTTGGATTGATTAGTTGAAAACAAAGAACAAGAATGTGATGTCCAATTAGATCTGCCTGCTACCATTCCTGCAGTGTGTGGTCTGATGCTGAAGGTTACATTCTGTAGATCATCAGTGTACAGACATTATACACTACTGTGTGTGCTTGATTCACCAGATGTTCATTCTACATTGGACATCCAGTGAAGACAGTTTTCCTGCTTTTGGTTTTAACTCCCAAGACCTCCTTCTCTCCTCCACACTTATTCGCTCCTCACCCAACCGCCTCCAAGACTTCTCCCGAATAGCCCCCATCCTCTGGAATTCTTTGCCCCAACACGTCCAACTATCAACCACACTCGGATCCTTCAGACGGAACCTGAAAACCCACCTCTTCAGGAAAGCCTACAGCCTGCAATGATCCCCGCTGCCCCCTCACGACTACTGGAGCTACCGCCTCACCATCACTGGAGCTGCTGCAATCCCCAACCTACTGTCTCCTTCCCCACCATCCTGTAGAATGTAAGCCCGAAAGGCCAGGTGTTGTGAGTTCATTTTCCCCTTCACCATTGAGGTCTGATGAACTCCCTCTTCTGGTGAAGGAAGGTAGTGAGGCTAATTACAAAGCACCTGAGCAGAATGATGATGACTGGGTGACTGGGATTGCTGACTGGATATAAGGCAGCCGACGCCCTTCTGCCTTGCGGGTGATTACTCTGAGGGATTCTTGGAGACCAGTCTGATTCCTGTTCCTCAAAGAGCTAAGTTTTCTGCTCTACTTTTTGCATTTGTGTTTTGGTTTTGTTTTGCCTTGTTTTTCTGGATTTCTGCCTTTCCCTGCTGGGTGAGCTGAATTCCTTTTTGCTCTGTCTTCAGATAATACCTGAGTACTGATATAGTCTTTTTGAAGCCTAGCGTCTTCAGGGCTTTTTTCCCTATCAGTCTGTTGGCTCTTGTTTTTGAGAGGGTTTTGGCGGATTGCAGACAGCAGCTTTTCTATTCTGTCCTATTTAGTTAGCTTGGGCCCCATCATTTGCTCAGCCTATCTTTCTATCTGTGTGAGTGTTTTTTCATCTTGCTTCACCGTCATTACTGTATATATTGGGGGCTGCCTATTGCTTTGGGGTCTGCTCTGGGGCAGTTTAGATTTCCCTTTCTGTCTTTAGGCTATGTAGTTCTCCGGCTGTGATCGTGGGGTCTAGGGGTCCGTAGGAACCCCCCACGGCTACTGCTAGTTGTTGTTGTTAGGTTCAGGGGTCTGCAATCCGATAGCTGCCAACTTCTCTGGTTTTCTGGACTTAGCTAGTATTTCTGTTTTTGCCTCCTATGGTGACTCATTCATAACTAAATCACCCACCATACCGCAGATCCTAGGGTACTCAATAGCAGGAAAGATTTGTAAAAAAAAAAAAAAAAGTGTGTATATTTTTTCCTCTATATCTCTGAGGCCGTAGGGGGAATTTTTTTTCTCTCAATGGAGATAAAGCAATTGTCTGATCGTGTGGAGCAGCTCGCTGCGGAAGTGCGGGGAATTTCCGCCTACCTTGCTCATTCACATGCTGCTGAACCAAAGATCCCTACTCCTGATGTGATTTTTGGGGATCGGTCTAAATTTTTGAATTTCAAAAATAATTGTAAATTACTTTTTGCCTTGAAGCCTAACTCGTCAGGGAGCTCAACGCAGCAGGTTAAAATTGTCATCTCTTTGCTGCGTGGCGATCCCCAGGATTGGGCGTTTTCTTTGAAACCAGATGATCCTATTCTGACTAATGTGAATGCATTTTTTCAAGCCTTGGGGTTGTTGTATGACGAACCTAATGCTATTGATCAGGCTGAAAAGACCCTGTTGGCATTGAGCCAGGGTCGAGATTCTGCAGAATTTTACTGTCAAAAATTCCGAAAGTGGGCGGTCCTTACTACCTGGAATGATAATGCCTTGGCAGCTCTCTTTCGGAAGGGTTTGTCAGAAGCCGTAAAAGATACTATGGTGGGATTTCCTGTTCCCTCTGGTCTTGACGATTCTGTGTCATTAGTAGTGTTGAGCATTCCGATACTGCAAATATCGGGTATCGGACGATATTCGCTGTATCGGAATTTCCGATACCGAGTACCGATATTTTTACAATATCGGATATCGGAATCGGAAGTTCCCATAATGCAAAGAGCCACTGCTGTGGCTCTGATTGGCTGCCGAAATGATGTCATCATGATGCGCAGTCTGTGCGCATCATGATGCGCCGTCAGTTCGGGCCTTCCGGGGGGGTCTATGCCGACTGCCCGGGGTTCTGTACCGGCCTGCCGGGGGTCTGTGCCGACTGCCCGGGGGTCTGAGCGGACTGCCGGGGGTCCGTGCCGGCCTCCCGGTGGTCCGTGCTGGCCTCCCGGTGGTCTGTGCCGACTGCCCGGGGGTCTGTACCGGCCTTCCGGGGGGCTGTGCCGGCCTGCCGGTGGTCTGTGCCGACAGCCCGGGGGTCTGTGCGGACTGCCGTGGGTCTGTACCGGCCTGCCCGTGGTCTGTACCGGCCTGCCGGGGGGGCTGTGCCGACTGTCCGGGGGTCTGTGCAGGATCGTCCGATGGGACTACAAGTCCCATCGGGCGATGCCTGCTACCATGACGGTGATTGACACATTAGCCAATGATGGGACAGTAGTAGTCCCATCATCCGGCTAATGTGTTGAATGTACAAAAAAAAAAAAAAAAATCCCTACTACATACATGCTACATACATACTACATGCTACATACATACTACATGCTACATACATGCTACATACATACTACATACAAGCTACATACATACTACATACTACATGCTACATACATGCTACATACATGCGACATACATACATACTGCATATATACCACATGCATGCAACATACATACATACTGCATATATACCACATGCATGCAACATGCATACTACATATATACCACATATATACTACATGCATGCAACATGCATACTACATATATCCCGGGGTCTGTGCCGACTGTCCGAGGGTCTGTACCGGCCTGCCGGGGGGCTGTGCCGGCCTGCCGGTGGTCTATACCGACTGTCCGGGGGTCTGTGCAGGCTGCGGGGGTCTGTACCGGCCTGCCGGGGGGCTGTGCCGGCTTGCCGGTGGTCTGTACCGACTGTCCGGGGGTCTGAGCGCACTGCCGGGGGTCTGTACCGGCCTGCCGGGGGGCTGTGCCGGCCTGCCGGTGGTCTGTACCGACTGTCCGGGGGTCTGAGCGGACTGCCGGTGGTCTGTACCGGCCTGCTGCGGGGCTGTGCTGACTGTCCGGGGGTCTGTGCCGACTGCCCGGGGGGTCTGTGCGGACTGCCGGGGGGCTGTGCCGGCCTGCCGGTGGTCTGTACCGACTGTCCGGGGGTCTGAGCGGACTGCCGGTGGTCTGTACCGGCCTGCCGCG
The DNA here is from genome assembly GCF_039654945.1 of Dendrobates tinctorius. Taxonomy (NCBI): domain Eukaryota; kingdom Metazoa; phylum Chordata; class Amphibia; order Anura; family Dendrobatidae; genus Dendrobates; species Dendrobates tinctorius. The sequence goes on from NW_027361669.1 coordinate 23,376,874, forward strand.
GGGCTGTGCTGACTGTCCGGGGGTCTGTGCCGACTGCCCGGGGGTCTGTGCGGACTGCCGGGGGTCTGTACCGGCCTACCGGGGAGCTGTGCTGTGCTGCCGGGGGGCTGTGCTGGCCTGCCGGGGGGCTGTGCCGACTGTCCGGGGGTCTGAGCAGGCTGCGGGGGTCTGTGCAGGATCGTCCGATGGGACTACAAGTCCCATCGGGCGATGCCTGCTACCATGACGGTGATTGACACATTAGCCAATGATGGGACAGTAGTAGTCCCATCATCCGGCCTATGTGTTGAATGTAAAAAAAAAAAAAATACATACTACATACATACTACATGCTACATACATACTACATACATGCTACATACATGCAACATATATACTACATGCATGCAACATACATACATACTGCATATATACCACATGCATACTACATATATACTACATGCATGCAACATGCATACTACATATATACCACATATACCGGGGGGGCTGTGCTGACTGTCCGGGGGTCTGTGCCGACTGCCCGGGGGTCTGTACCGGCCTGCCGGGGGGCTGTGCCGGCCTGCCGGTGGTCTGTACCGACTGTCCGGGGGTCTGAGCGGACTGCCGGGGGTCTGTACCGGCCTGCCGGGGGGCTGTGCCAACTGTCCGGGGGTCTGTGCCGACTGCCCGGGGGTCTGTGCGGACTGCCGGGGGTCTGTACCGGCCTGCTGGGGGGCTGTGCCGGCCTGCCGGTGGTCTGTACTGACTGTATGGGGGTCTGAGCGGACTGCCGGGGGTCTGTACCGGCCTGCCGGGGGGCTGTGCCGACAGTCCGGGGGGCTGTGCCGGCCTGCGGGTGGTCTGTACCAACTGCCCGGGTGTCTGTGCGGACTGTCGGGGGGCTGTGCCGGCCTGCCGGTGGTCTGTACCGACTGTCCGGGGGTCTGAGCAGACTGCGGGGGTCTGTGCAGGATCGTCCGATGGGACTACAAGTCCCATCGGGCGATGCCTGCTACCGTGACGGTGATTGACACATTAGCCAATGATGGGACAGTAGTAGTCCCATCATCCGGCCTATGTGTTTAATGTAAAAAAAAATAAAAATACATACTACATACATACTACATGCTACATACATACTACATACATGCTACATACATACTACATGCATGCAACATACATACATACTACATGCAACATGCATACTACATGCATGCAACATACATATATACTACATATATACTACGTGCATGCAACATGCATACTACATATATACCACATATATACTACATGCATGCAACATACATATATACTACATGCAACATGCATACTACATGCATGCAACATACATACTACATATATACCACATGCATGCAACATGCATACTATATATATATATATATATATATATATATCACATATATACTACATGCATGCAACATACATATATACTACATATATACTACATGCATGCAACATATATAATTCATATATACTACATGCAACATACATACTACATACATACTACATATATACCACATGCATGCAACATGCATACTACATATATACTACATATATACTACATGCATGCAACATATATATGATACATATATACTACATGCAGCATACATACTACATACATACTACATATATACCACATGCATGCAACATGCATACTACATATATACTACATGCATGCAACATACATACATACTACATATATACCACATGCATGCATGCAACATACATACATACTACATATATACCACATGCATGCTACATGCATGCTACATATATACCACATTATACTACATGCATGCAACATACATATATACTACATGCAACATGCATACTACATGCATGCAACATACATATATACTACATGCATGCAACATGCATACTACATATATACCACATATATACTTCATGCATGCAACATACATATATACTACATGCAACATGCATACTACATGCATGCAACATACATACTACATATATACCACATGCATGCAACATGCATACTATATATATACCACATATATACTACATGCATGCAACATACATATATACTACATATATACCACATGCATACAACATGCATACTATATATATACCACATATATACTACATGCATGCAACATACATATATACTACATATATACCACATATACACTACATGCATGCAACATATATATAATACATATATACTACATGCAACATGCATACTACATACATACTACATATATACCACATGCATGCAACATGCATACTACATATATACTACATATATACTACATGCATGCAACATACATACATACTACATATATACCACATGCATGCAACATGCATACTACATATATACTACATATATACTACATGCATGCAACATACATATATACTACATACAATACATTCATACAATACATACATATAGACATACAGTACATATAACATAGAGTACATACTCACCATCACTTGTCACTTTGATCCCCGAAGCCATTGTCGTCTATGGAATAAAGATTAAAATAACAATGCACAAATATACTCACCCCTGATCCGCAGAAATCCACGAGAGTCCCACGACGATCTTGCGTGGAGAACTGCAGCATCAGCTGATGCTACCGTTCTCTACGGGGCCCAGGAAACCAGTGTCGGGAGGTAGGTATCCTTCCGCCCTGTATTCCTCCGCCACTGTAAAGAAAAAAAAAAGTCCCTAGTCTCATTTCATGGCATTGCTGTGTGAAAAATTTCCCATGCAGCTTTTTGAAGTGTGTTTTGGGTTATTGTCCTGCTGGAAGACCCATGACCTCTGAGGTAGACCCAGCTTTCTCACACTGGGCCCTAAATTATGCTGCAAAATTTGTTGGTAGTCTTCTGACTTCATAATGCCATGCACACGGTCAAGCAGTCCAGTGCCAGAGGCAGCAAAGCAACCCCAAAACATCAGGGAACCTCCGCCATGTTTGACTGTAGGGACCATGTACTTTTCTTTGAATGCCTCTTTTTTCTCCTGTAAACTCTATGTTGATGCTTTTGCCCTAAAAGCTCTACTTTTGTCACATCTGACCAGAGAACATTCTTCCAAAATGTTTTAGGCTTTTTCAGGTAAGTTTTGGCAAACTCCAGCCTGGCTTTTTTATGTCTCGGGGTAAGAAGTGGAGTCTTCCTGGGTCTCCTACCATACAATCCCTTTTCATTCAGATGCCGACGGATAGTACGGGTTGACACCGTTGTACCCTCGGACTGCAGGGCAGCTTGAACTTGTTTGGATGTTAGTGGAGGTTCTTTATCCAACATCCGCACAATCTTGCATTGAAATCTCTTGTCAATTTTTCTTTTCTGGCCACATCTAGAGAGGTTAGCCACAGTGCCATGCGCTTTAAACTTCTTGATGACACTGCGCACGGTAGACACAGGAACATTCAGGTCTTTGGAGATGGACTTGTAGCCTTGAGATTGCTCATGCTTCCTCACAATTTGGTTTCTCAAGTCCTCAGACAGTTCTTTGGTCTTCTTTCTTTTCTCCATGCTCAATGTGGTACACACAAGGACACAGGACAGAGGTTGAGTCAACTTTAATCCATGTCAACTGGCTGCAAGTGTGATTTAGTTATTGCCAACACCTGTTAAGTGCCACAGGTAAGTTATAGGTGCTGTTAATTACACAAATTAAAGAAGCATCACATGATTTTTCGAACAGTGCCAATACTTTTGTCCACCCTCTTTGTTATGTTTGGTGTGGAATTATATCCAATTTGGCTTTAGGACAATTCTTTTTGTGTTTTTTCATTTAAGACAAATTAAATGAAGATAATAATACCAAAGAATTTGTGTTTGCAATCATTTTCAGGAAGAAACTGAGTATTATCTGACAGAATTGCAGGGGTGTCAATACTTTTGGCCATGACTGTATGTAGTATGTATGTATGTTGCATGCATGTAGTATATATGTAGTATATATGTAGTATGCATGTTGCATGTAGTATATATGTATTGTATATGTTGCATGCATGTAGTGTATATGTGGTATATATGTAGTATATATGTATGTTGCATGCATGTAGTATATATGTGGTATATACTGTATATATAGTATGCATGTTGCATGCATGTGGTATATATGTAGTATGTATGTATGTTGCATGCATGTAGTATATATGTAGTATATATGTAGTATGCATGTTGCATGCATGTGGTATATATGTAGTATGTATGTTGCATGTAGTATATATGTATTATATATGTTGCATGCATGTAGTATATAAGTGGTATATATGTAGTATATATGTATGTTGCATGCATGTAGTATATATGTGGTATATACTGTATATATAGTATGCATGTTGCATGCATGTGGTATATATGTAGTATGTATGTATGTTGCATGCATGTAGTATACTGTATATGTGGTATATATGTAGTATGCATGTTGAATGCATGTAGTATATATGTATGTTGCATGCATGTAGTATATATGTGGTATATATGTAGTATATATGTATGTTGCATGCATGTAGTATATATGTATTATATATATGTTGCATGCATGTTGTATGCATGTGGTATATATGTAGTATATATGTATGTTGCATGCTTGTAGTATACTGTATATGTGGTATATATGTAGTATGCATGTTGCATGCATGTAGTATATATGTATGTTGCATGCATGTAGTATATATCTAGTATGCATGTTGCATGTAGTACATATGTATGTTGCATGCATGTAGTATATATGTGGTATATATGTAGTATGCATGTTCCATGCATGTGGTATATATGTACTATGTATGTTGCATGCATGTAGTATATATGTAGTATGCATTTTGCATGTAGTATATATGTATGTTGCATGCATGTAGTATATATGTGGTATATATGTAGTATGCTTGTTGCATGCATGTAGTATATATGTTGTATGTATGTATGTTGCATGCATGTAGTATATATGTGGTATATATGTAGTATGCATGTTGCATGCATGTAGTATATATGTAGTATATATGTATGTTGCATGCATGTAGTATGCATGTTGCATGTAGTATGTATGTATGTTGCATGCATGTAGTATGCATGTAGCATGTATGTATGTAGCATGTAGTATGTATGTATTTTTTTTTTTTTTACATTCAACACATAGGCCGGATGATGGGACTACTACTGTCCCATCATTGGCTAATGTGTCAATCACCATCATGGTAGCAGACATCGCCCGATGGGACTTGTAGTCCCATCGGACGATCCTGCACAGACCCCTGGCAGTCCGCTCAGACCCCCGGACAGTCGGTACAAACCACCGGCAGGCCGGCACAGACCCCCGGCAGTCCGCACAGACCCCCGGGCAGTCCGCACAGACCCCCGGCAGGCCGGCACAGACCCCCGGCAGGCCGCTACAGACCCCCGGCAGTCCGCTCAGACCACCGGTATATGTGGTATATATGTAGTATGCATGTTGCATGCATGTAGTATATATGTGGTATATATGTAGTATGCATGTTGCATGCATGTGGTATATATGTTGCATGTATGTATGTAGCATGTAGTATGTATGTAGTATGTATGTAGCATGTAGTATGTATGTAGTATGTATGTAGCATGTAGTATGTATGTAGCATGTATGTAGCATGTATGTAGTATGTATTTTTTTTTTTTTTGTACATTCAACACATTAGCCGGATGATGGGACTACTACTGTCCCATCATTGGCTAATGTGTCAATCACCGTCATGGTAGCAGGCATCACCCGATGGGACTTGTAGTCCCATCGGACGATCCTGCACAGACCCCCGCAGTCTGCTCAAACCCCCGGACAGTCAGTACAGACCACCGGCAGGCCGGCACAGCCCCCCGGCAGTCCGCACAGACACCCGGGCAGTCGGTACAGACCACCCGCAGGCCGGCACGGCCCCCCGGCAGTCGGTACAGACCACCCGCAGGCCGGCACAGCCCCCGGGCAGTCCGCACAGACCCCCGGGTAGTCGGCACAGACCTCCGGAAGGTCCGTACATCCCCCCGAGAGGCTGTACAAGGAGAGAAAAGGGTTTTTCTTATTCCGATACCGGAAGTCCCATAGACTTGATTGGGACTTCCGGTATCGGAATCGGCGATACCCGATACTTTTTTCGTATCGGGCCGATACCATCCGATCCGATATTTTAGGGTATCGGATGGTATCGCTCAACACTAGTCATTAGCCATTCAGGTTGATCGGCGTTTACGTGAACGCAGGACTGCACGAGAGGTGTTGCCACCTGTTGAACAAGTGTCTGAACCTATGCAATGTGATAGAGTTTTGTCCAGGGAGCAACGTCAGGAATTCAGAAGGCGTAATAAGCTGTGTTTTTTTTGTGGAGATGCCTCGCATATTATTTCTGTCTGTCCTAAACGAGAGAAACGTTTTGCACACACGTTTTCTGTGGGTGGTGTTCAACCTAAGTTTCTTCTGGCAATTACTCTGATCTACCACATTTTCCGCCAAGGCTTTTGTGGATTCGGGAGCAGCCCTTAATCTAATGGATTTGGATTTTGCTAAACGTTGTGGATTTCCGATGACACCTCTGCGGACGCCAATCCCTTTGAGGGGGATTGATGCTACTCTTTTGGCGAAAAATAAACCGCAGTTTTGGACCCAGCTGGTAATGCGGGTCACTCCAGACCATCAAGAAAATTGCAGATTTTTGGTGTTGCATAATTTGCATGATACCATTGTTCTGGGGTTTCCCTGGTTGCAAATTCATAATCCAGTTTTGGATTGGAAATCTGTGTCTGTGGTGAGTTGGGGTTGTCAGTGTGCCCTTAGTGAGGCTCTGGTTTTTTCCACCTCTCCTCAGTCGCATGATGTTCCTGACTATTTGGCGGACTTTTATGATGTATTTAGTGAGAATGAGTCTGCGTCTTTGCCTCCTCATAGGAGTTATGACTGTGCAATTGAACTGAGCCCGGGGTGTAAATTTCCTAAGGGTCGGCTCTTCAATTTATCTGTACCCGAGCACGAGGCTATGCGATCCTATATTAAGGAGGCGTTGGAGAAGGGTCATATTAGACCATCCTCTTTACCCTTAGGTGCCGTTTTTTTTTTTCGTGGCCAAAAAGGATGGTTCATTAAGGCCTTGTATTGATTATTGTGCCCTCAACAAAATTACTATTAAATATCAGTATCCGTTACCACTGATTTCAGATCTATTCTCCAGAGTTAAAGGAGCTTGCTGGTTTACCAAGCTTGACCTCAGGGGGCGTATAATCTTAACCGCATTAAGCATGGGGATGAATGGAAGACGGCGTTTAATACTCCGGAGGGACATTTTGAGTACCTGGTGATGCCTTTTGGGCTCACTAATGCCCCTTCTGTCTTCCAGTGCTTCATGAACGACATTTTCCGAGACATTGTGGATAAATTTTTGATTATCTATCTGGATGATATTTTGATCTTCTCCAAGGATTGGGATTCTCATGTGGAACATGTTCGGACTGTGTTCCAGATCTTGAGGGAGAATTCCCTGTATGTCAAAGGATCGAAATGCCTTTTTGGGGTACAGAGGATTTCATTTTTGGGATTTATTTTGTCTCCATCAACTATTGAAATGGACCCGGCCAAGGTACAGGCCATTTATGATTGGGTTCAGCCCACTTCTTTGAAGGCCCTCCAGAAGTTTTTGGGTTTTGCTAATTTTTATCGGAAATGTATAGCAAAATTTTCTAGTATTGCCAAGCCATTGGCTGATCTGACTAAAAAGGGTGCTGATGTGTTGAATTGGTCTCCGGAGGCTGTTTCTTCCTTTCAGGAGCTGAAGCGAAGATTCACTTCTGCCCCGGTTTTGCGGCAACCTGATGTCTCACTCCCGTTCCAGGTAGAGGTGGACGCTTCTGAGATTGGTGCAGGAGCTGTTTTGTCCCAAAAGGATCCTGTAACATCTAAAATGAATCCCTGTGCTTTCTTTTCCCGAAAGTTCTCTCCATCTGAACGTAACTATGATGTGGGGAATCGGGAACTGTTAGCCATGAAATGGGCATTTGAGGAGTGGAGACATTGGTTGGAGGGAGCTAAACACCAAGTCGTGGTCCTCACTGACCACAAGAATTTGATTTACCTGGAGTCGGCCAAACGCTTGAACCCTAGACAGGCTAGGTGGGCCTTGTTTTTTACACGTTTTGATTTTGTGGTCTCTTTTCTTCCTGGCACTAAGAATGTCAAGGCAGACACCCTCTCTAGGAGCTTCTTTGCTGATTCTCCTGTGGTGACCAAGCCTGCTACCATCTTAGGCGAAGGGGTAGTTCTTTCTGCCATCTCGCCCGATTTAAGACATGCTCTGGAAGAGTTCCAGGAGGACAAACCTGAGCGTTGTCCCAGTGGAAAGTTGTATGTTCCTGACCAGTGGAAGAAGAGAGTGATGTCTGAAGTTCATTGCTCTGCATTGGCTGGTCATCCAGGTATTTTTGGTACTAGAGATCTGGTGAGTCGGTCTTTTTGGTGGCCCGCCTTGTCTCGTGATGTCAGGAATTTTGTGCAGTCCTGTGGGACTTGCTCCCGGTCTAAACCTTGTTCTCGCTCTAGTAGGTTGTTGATGCCTTTGCCGGTCCCCAGGAGGCCATGGACCCATATTTCAATGGATTTCATCTCTGATATGCCTGTCTCTCAGAGAATGACTGTTATTTGGGTGATTTGTGATAGGTTCTCTAAGATGGTTTATCTTGTACCACTCCCTAAGTTGCCATCTTCCTCTGAGTTGGTGCCCCTGTTTTTGCAACAGGTGGTTCGCTTGCACGGGATTCCTGAAAACATTGTATCTGACAGAGGAGTTCAATTTGTGTCTAGATTTTGGAGGACTTTCTGTTCCAAGCTGGGAATTCAGTTGTCCTTCTCCTCTGCTTTTCACCCTCAGACCAATGGGCAGACGGAGAGAACAAACCAGACCTTGGAGTCGTATTTGAGATGTTTTATTTCCGCTCATCAGGATGATTGGGTTTCATTTTTGCCCTTGGCCGAATTTGCTTTAAATAATAGAGCTAGTTCTGCCACTTTGATGTCACCTTTTTTTTGTAACATTGGGTTTCATCCTCGATTTTCTTCAGGGCAGGTGGAGCCTTCCGCCTGCCCAGGTGTTGACACTGTGGTGGAGAGAATGCACCAGATCTGGAACCAAGTGGTGGATAACTTATCTCTTTCCCAGGAAAAGGCCCAGCGGTTCTCCAACCGACATAGGACCATTGGTCCCCAGTTTAAGGTTGGTGATATGGTTTGGTTATCATCAAAAAATATCGCTATGAAGGTGGCTTCTCCTAAGTTTAAGCCTAGATTTATTGGACCTTACAAGATTTTGGAGATTATTAATCCAGTCTCTTTTCGTTTGGCTCTTCCTGTCACATTTAAAATTCATAATGTGTTTCATAAGTCCTTGTTGAAGAGGTTTGTTGAACCAGTTGTTCCTGGGGTGGCACCTCCGGACCCTGTATTAGTTGAAGGTAACATGGAATATGAGGTAGAGAAGATACTGGATTCCCGTCTGGCTAGACGGAGACTCCAGTATTTGGTTAAGTGGAAGGGTTATGGTCAGGAGGATAATTTCTGGGTCTCTGCCTCTGATATTCATGCCAAAAGATTGGTGCGTGCCTTTCATCGGGCTCACCCTGATCGCCCTGGTGGCGTGGATGAGGGTTCGGTGACCCCTCCTCAAGGGGGAGGTACTGTTGTGAGTTCATTTTCCCCTTCACCATTGAGGTCTGATGAACTCCATCTTCTGGTGAAGGAAGGTAGTGAGGCTGATTACAAAGCACCTGAGCAGAATGATGATGACTGGGTGACTGGGATTGCTGACTGGATATAAGGCAGCCGACGCCCTTCTGCCTTGCGGGTGATTACTCTGAGGGATTCTTGGAGACCAGTCTGATTCCTGCTCCTCAAAAAGCTAAGTTTTCTGCTCTACGTTTTGCATTTGTGTTTTGGTTTTGTTTTGCCTTGTTTTTCTGGATTTCTGCCTTTCCCTGCTGGGTGAGCTGAATTCCTTTTTGCTCTGTCTTCAGATAATACCTGAGTACTGATATAGTCTTTTTGAAGCCTAGCATCTTCAGGGCTTTTTTCCCTATCAGTCTGTTGGCTCTTGTTTTTGAGAGGGTTTTGGCGGATTGCAGACAGCAGCTTTTCTATTCTATTTAGTTAGCTTGGGCCCCATCATTTGCTCAGCCTATCTTTCTATCTGTGTGAGTGTTTTTCATCTTGCTTCACCGTCATTATACACTCACTGGCCACTTTATTAGGTACACCATGCTAGTAAGGGGTTGGACCCCCTTTTGCCTTCAGAACTGCCTCAATTCTTCGTGGCAGAGATTCAACAAGGTGCTGGAAGCATTCCTCAGAGATTTTGGACCATATTGACATGATGGCATCACACAGTTGGCGCAGATTTGTCGGCTGCACATCCCTGATGCGAATCTCCCGTTCCACCACATCCCAAAGATGCTCTATTGGATTGAGATCTGGTGACTGAGGAGGCCATTTGAGTACAGTAAACTCATTGTCATGTTCAAGAAACCAATCTGAGATGATTCGAGCTTTATGACATGGCGCATTATCCTGCTGAAAGTAGCCATCAGATGTTGGGTACATTGTGGTCATAAAGGGATGGACATGGTCAGCAACAATACTCAGGTAGGCTGTGGCGTTGCAACGATGCTCAATTGGTACCAAGGGGCCCAAAGAGTGCCCAGAAACAATTCCCCACACCATGACACCACCACCACCAGCCTGAACCGTTGATACAAGGCAGGATGGATCCATGCTTTCATGTTGTTTACGCCAAATTCTGACCCTACCATCCGAATGTCGCAGCAGAAATCGAGACTCATCAGACCAGGCAACGTTTTTCCAATCTTCTACTGTCCAATTTCGATGAGCTTGTGCAAATTGTAGCCTCAGTTTCCTGTTCTTAGCTGAGAGGAGTGGTACCCAGTGTGGTCTTCTGCTGCTGTAGCCCATCTGCCTCAAAGTTCGACGCACTGTGCGTTCAGAGATGCTCTTCTGCCTACCTTGGTTGTAACGGGTGGCAATTTGAGTCACTGTTGCCTTTCTATCAGCTCGAACCAGTCTGCCCATTCTCCTCTGACCTCTGGCATCAACATGGCATTTCCGGCCACAGAACTGCCGCTCACTGGATTTTTTTTCTTTTTCGGACCATTCTCTGTAAACCCTAGAGATGGTTGTGCGTGAAAATCCCAGTAGATCAGCAGTTTCTGAAATTCTCAGACCAGCCCTTCTGGCACCAACAATCATGCCACGTTCAAAGGCACTCAAATCACCTTTCTTCCCCATACTGATGCTCGGTTTGAACTGCAGGAGATTGTCTTGACCATGTCTACATGCCTAAATGCACTGAGTTGCCGCCATGTGATTGGCTGATTAGAAATTAAGTCTTAACACACAGTTGGACAGGTGTACCTAATAAAGTGGCCAGTGAGTGTATGTTGGGGTCTGCCTATTGCTTTAGGGTCTGCTCTGGGGCAGTTTAGATTTCCCTTTCTTTCTTTAGGCTATGTAGTTCTCCGGCTGTGATCGAGGGGTATAGGGCTCCGTAGGAACCCCCCATGGCTACTGCTAGCTATTGTTGTTAGGTTTCGGGGTCTGCAATCTGATAGCTGCCAACTTCTCTGGTTTTCTGGACTTAGCTAGTATTTCTGTTTTTGCCTCCTACGGTGACTCATTCATAACAGCCAGGGTCCTCTCCCCTCTATATCAGTCTGTGATTGTTAGTTTGCTTAGTTCCCCTTTTTATATCCTCATTTTCTTGCAGTATCCACAGATAGTAATGGAGAGAGGAGTGAACATCCATACCCACACTCACATCATTTATTATTTTACAGGAAAATTAAGAAAGTTAATAGGGCCCAGATGTTTGGCAAACAACTTTCTGATATGTAATGCTTATTCTGTAGATGTTTCATGAATATATATGTAAATGTACCATACCAAACAACAATACCAAAGCCATTGCCTTACCTAGCCTATAATCTCTGCCCTTCCAATGATTTATAAAGCTAAATGGCTAAGAAAACTATTTGAGAGAGCTGGAATGAAATCTAACAGTTGTGCAGATGAATCACAGGTATTTAATTAGGAGAATGTATTGTTTCATAATGATACTGTTTTATCTACTAAATACATCTGCATGTGTTATGATTATAGAATTATGACCGAACTAGATTTTGTTTTCATTTATTCCCAGTCTTTATCAGGAAAATGCCAAGTTCTGACAGTTATTGAACCAAATCAGTTTAGCATATGCTGCAAAACTGTCAGCCAAGCCAATTTCCAATGCTCTAACTGTATATAAAGTATATCCAACATTACCGGCACTTTAGGAGTAAGAACATTTACATGGTAAAATATAGCAGAGAAATTCCCAATGTCAGGGTCTCATAGGCTGCAGAAAATGATGAAACGTGATATACTTTTCCCCCAGAGAAATTCCAATGGGGTTCAGTTCGCACTATGAGATTTTGGCAAGTTTTTGATGGTTTTTATTGTCGCTGTTCAAAACTGCATCAAAATGGATGGGATTTTTAGAAATCTCATGCCTACTGAACTTATACTAGTGCAGCGTAAACTGACGTGCAATGCGTATTTCAAATCCGCCACAACAATTTCTCTTGCGGGTACACTGGGTTTCGGCAAAGATTTTCCCCATAGAAATGTATTAGATGCAGATATTCCACAAGTAAAAAACACACATGCATTTTTAGTTTGTTTCCACTGCAAAAACACAGTGAAAATGCATGGAGTCCATTGTATCAATAAAGTTTTATCAAAAATCAAATACCAGAAAGTATAAAAAACGAAGCAGCTTTATTTAAAACTTTATACTCCAAAAAAATGAAAACCTGAACCTGATAGACGCATATAAAAAAACACTCAAAAACGCAATGAAAAAACACAAGTAACCTAATTTAGCTACTACATTCAGGAATATGTAGAAATTCTGCAACATAAAAAACCTCAACAAATATAGCTACAAAACTGATCCATACAAATATGATCCAATAGCCCATAAAAAAAGATTCCTTCAAAAGGCTAAGAAGCGGCCAGTATACGATTGGGCTTTCTTACAGAACCTACTTTCCCATTCTGCAGGCTTGGCATTTTAGAGTTTTTAGATATGACTCTTCGAAGGGTCCTACACAGCAGCATAATTGATGAATCAGATGCAAGATAACTATCCCTTAGAAAACTATGGGATCAGTTCCCTCAGCTCACCTTAAATAAATGGAAACAAGCCCTAACATACCACTGCAGGATCAGAAATGATACGGGGATATTTGTGGTCTGTATGTCTGTAACCGGCAAATCAGTGTTTTGTTGTATTTTAGATACACCAGAGGTTGTGTAGGTATTTATACCATAATCTTTAAAAGTTTATCATGTCCTTTCAAACGTAACTAGAACCACAAGTACATCTTACCTGGCTGTAATATAGTGTTGATAGCATGGACCACACCGTTTGTGGCCATCATGTCTGCTTCAGAAACAGGTGACTTATTAACTAATAACGTGGAATTTCTCTGCAATAAAACATAATTACATGTCACTCTGTTGCACAGAATCACATACTGAAAATTAAAATCATATTTTATCTTTTTTCAAAAAAACAAAACAAAACAAAAACATGGCACTTAAATGAGGTGAAATTGCTGTCCATATGCCTATTCAAAATTTAAAAATTGCAACAATGTCAGAGACAAATTTTGGAATCATTACCCCAATATTCTATACTTGTATAAGTGTCAAATTTAGTGAAATAATAAAAATAACAGATGATTAGCGGTGCATGCTACAATGTTATTCCCCCTACAATTAAAAGGAAGTCAGTTAATTAGTTGGCTAAGGAGGATTTCCAAAAGGTACAAAGGAAAGTTGCTGAATGTAAACTCCTCACCATTAAAATTGCAACCCCAAGTAGGAAAAATCATGGAATTATGAAAATCACAGAAAAAATCACAGACTGTATACACATGATAATAATGTGCAAAAGATGTAAAGATTGAAATAAAATTTTCAAAACATCTTGATTTATTCAGTATCAAGTATGAGCCCTGCATGCAAACATACACACACTTACATACCTTGGCGTGCTATCACTAAGGTCATTAACCCCTTAACCCCCAAGGGTGGTTTGCACGTTCATGACCGGGCTAATTTTTACAATTCTGACCACTGTCCCTTTATGAGGTAATAACTCTGAAACGCTTCCATGGATCCCGGTGATTCTGACATTGTTTTCTCAAGACATATTGTACTTCATGTTAGTGGTAAAATTTCATTCATATAACTTGTGTTTATTTGTGAAAAAAAATGGAAATTTGGCGAAAATTTGAAAATTTCGCAATTTTCCAACTTTGAATTTTTATGCCCTTAAATCACAGAGATATGGCACACAACTTAATAAGTAACATTTCCCACATAAACTAAACCAAAAAAATGGTGAACACAAGGCCAAAATAACATATAAAAAATACAATTTTATTAAAGCATCTAATAAAATCCAATCGACAGGTACATATGGGAACGATGTAGAAGAACGCACACATAGTGGTGGTACATAAGCACATGCAAAGTGACGTACACATCCAGATTAATACACAACAGCATTAGATATACTAATCACACAATTGTGATTTAACCCACATGGGGAAAAAAAACGCTATAATGTATAATGATATCACAGGGAAAATGATGGACATAACAGTGCACAACAGGGATAAATACCACAATCATTTCCCTTAGCCATGTCCATAAAAATCCCACCCTGCTAGCAGTAAGTGACCTCCATGTATTAATCACTACCCCAGAGTTACCATTCCAATAAAGGGTTAAATTACCAGCAGGTCACAGCGGCAGCATAAACTGTGAAGTATCCCGGATGAGCACGTCAGCCCCGACGCGCGTTTCGATCCTCCTTCATCAGGGGGCATAACTACATTGATGGCTGCCTGTCTTTATATACCGCCCGGTCAAAGCGTGTTTAACCGCGCGACCGGAAGTAGCGGTCCCGGACCGGAAGTGACACGCTCCGTTATCAAGACGCCAACGACGCCAGCCAGCGTCGGCGTCATGCTGGAGGAGGAGCCGCAAGGAACCACCAACGCATGAAGACGCCGAAAGCAGGCGGGCGCAGGAGGCGATGACAAACAGGCGCGTACAGGTCGGGAAAGCTAGTCACACAGAAATAAACCAATCAATTAAAAAATACATCAAAGTGACAAAATGTGAAACTGGAAGTATCATAAATAGAGGCTTATACAAAAATACACAGAAATATAGATACCACATATATATATACAGGAAAAAGAAGAGGGATTAACAAAATCCTAGTATTTATTAGCAAAGTAGACATGTATATGGATATCAATCACTTCTTCATCAGCGCTTCCAATGCCAATCATAGGACGTAGTTCCTCATACATTGTCAGGAAAGCCGCTAGTCCGATATATATCCAGCACACATGAGCCATCATCATGCTGATAATTAAACTAAAATATAAAATCAAAAATTAAAATATGGACCACACAAAACCTGAGCGTTCTCCCTAAATCAGAACGGTGTGATCAAAGGAATGGGGCAAAGCTAATATGTTCATTTAATCCAGATGGATGGACAGTGCCCAATGTCCAAATCCACCTGGATTCCAACTGAGCCAACCTCTTAGACGTATTTCCACCACGAATACCAACATTCAACATGTCAATACCTCTAACCCTGAGAAGACTACCATTGCAGCCATGGAAACTCCTGAAATGAGTTTCAGGAGTTTCCATGGCTGCAATGGTAGTCTTCTCAGGGTTAGAGGTATTGACATGTTGAATGTTGGTATTCGTGGTGGAAATACGTCTAAGAGGTTGGCCCAGTTGGAATCCAGGTGGATTTGGACATTGGGCACTGTCCATCCATCAGGATTAAATGAACATATTAGCTTTGCCCCATTCCTTTGATCACACCGTTCTGATTTAGGGAGAACGCTCAGGTTTTGTGTGGTCCATATTTTAATTTTTGATTTTATATTTTAGTTTAATTATCATCATGATGAAGGCTCATGTGTGCTGGATGTGTATCGGACTAGCGGCTTTCCTGACAATGTATGAGGAACTACGTCCTATGATCGGCATTGGAAGCGCTGATGAAGAAGTGATTGATATCCATATACATGTCTACTTTGCTAATAAATACTAGGATTTTTTTAATCCCTCTTCTTTTTCCTGTATATATGTGGTATCTATATTTCTGTGTATTTTTGTATAAGCCTCTATTTATGATACTTCCAGTTTCACATTTTGTCACTTTGATGTATTTTTTAATTGATTGGTTTATTTCTGTGTGACTAGCTTTCCCGACCTGTACGCGCCTGTTTGTCATCGCCTCCTGCGCCCGCCTGCTTTCGGCGTCTTCATGCATTGGTGGTTCCTTGCGGCTCCTCCTCCAGCATGACGCCGACGCTGGCTGGCGTCGTTGGCGTCTTGATAACGGAGCGCGTCACTTCCGGTCCGGGACCGCTACTTCCGGTCGCGGTGGTTAAACACGCTTTGACCGGGCGGTATATAAAGACAGGCAGCCATCAATGTAGTTATGCCCCCTGATGAAGGAGGATCGAAACGCGCATCGGGGCTGACGTGCTCATCCGGGATACTTCACAGTTTCTGCTGCCGCTGTGACCTGCTGGTAATTTAACCCTTTATTGGAATGGTAACTCTGGGGTAGTGATTAATACATGGAGGTCACTTACTGCTAGCAGGGTGGGATTTTTATGGACATGGCTAAGGGAAATGATTGTGGTATTTATCCCTGTTGTGCACTGTTATGTCCATCATTTTCCCTGTGATATCATTATACATTATAGCGTTTTTTTTCCCCATGTGGGTTAAATCACAATTGTGTGATTAGTATATCTAATGCTGTTATGTATTAATCTGGATGTGTACGTCACTTTGCATGTGCTTATGTACCACCACTATGTGTGCGTTCTTCTACATCGTTCCCATATGTACCTGTCGATTGGATTTTATTAGATGCTTTAATAAAATTGTATTTTTTATATGTTATTTTGGCCTTGTGTTCACCATTTTTTTGGTTTAGTTTATGTGCTTTTGGTGATAGGTAGTTGAATCCGCAATTAATCCATGGTAGATGTACAAGTAAAAAACCATGTATATGTGTTTGACCTGTTGGTAACATTTCCCACATGTTTACTTTACATCAGCACAATTTTGGAACAAAAATTTTTTTTTGTTAGGAAGTTATAAGGATTAAAAGTTGACCAGCGATTTCTCATTTTTGCAACACCATTTTATTTTTACGGACCACATCACATTTGAAGCCACTATGAGGGGTCTATATGATAGAAACTACCCAAAAGTGACACCATTCTAAAAACTGCACCACTTAAGGTGCTCAAAATCACATTCAAGAAGTTTATTAACCCTTCAGGTGCTTCACAGGAATTTTTTGAATATTTAAAAAAAAATAAACATTTAACTTGTTTTCACAAAAAAAATACTTCAGGTTCAATTTTTCTTATTTTACCAATGGTAAAAGGAGAAATTGGACTGGAAAAGTTATTGTGCAATTTGTCCTGAGTAAGCTGATACCTGATATGTGGGGGGAAACACTGTTTTGGCACATGACAGAGCTCAGAAGGGAAAGAGCGCCGTTTGACTTTTTCAATGCAAAATTGGCTGGAATTCAGATCGGACGCCATGTCACGTTTAGAGAGCCCCTGATGTACCTAAACAGTGGAAACCCCCCACAAGTGACCCCGTTTTGGAAACTAGACCCCCCAAGGAACTTATCTAGATATGTGGTGAGAACTTTGAACCCACAAGGGCCACACAGAAGTTTATAACGTACAGCGGTATAATTAAAAAATCATATTTTTTCCACAAAAATGATCTTTTCACCTCCAATTTTTATTTTTCCAAAGGTAACGGGACCCTAAAAGTTATTGTGCAATTTGTCCTGAGTACGCTGATTCCCCATATGTGGGTGTAAGCGACTATTTGGGCGCATGGCAGAGCTCGGAAGGGAAGAAGCGCCATTTGACATTTTTAGCTGGAATTGAGATCAGACACCATGTCGCGTTTCGAAAGCCCCCGGTGTACAACAACAGTGGAAACCCCCCACAAATGACACCATTTTGGAAACTAGACCACCTAAGGAACTTATCTAGATATGTGGTGAGCACTTTGAACCCCCAAGGGCCTCACAGAAGTTTACAATGCCCGGGCGTGAAAATAAAAAAATCGTATTTTTTCCATAAACATGATCATTTAGTCCCCAATTTTTTTACTTTCCCAAGAGTACCAGGAGAAAATGGACACCAAAATTTGTTGTCCAATTTGTCCTGAGTACGCTGATACCTCATATGTGGGAGAAAACTACTGTATGAGCACACATCAGGGCTCGGAAGGGAAGTAGTGACATTTTGGAATGCAGACTTTGATGGAATGGTCTGCGGGTGTCATGTGCGTTTGGAGAGCCTCTGATGTGCCTAAACTATTGAAACTCCCCACAATTGACCCCATTTTGGAAACTAGACCCCCCACAGAACTTATCTCGATGTGTGGTGAGCACTTTGAACCCCTAAGGGCTTCACACAAGTTTATAATGCCTGGGCGTGAAAATAAAAAAATCGTATTTTTTCCACAAACATGATCATTTAGTCCCCAATTTTTTACTTTCCCAAGGGTACCAGGAGAAATAGGACCCCAAAAGTTGTTGTCCAATTTGTCCTGAGTACGCTGATACCTCATATGTGGGAGAAAACTACTGTATGGGCACACGTCGGGGCTCGGAAGGGAAGTAGTGATATTTTGGAATACAGACTTTGATGGAATGGTCTGCGGGTGTCATGTGCGTTTGGAGAGCCTCTGATGTGCCTAAACTATTGAAACTCCCCACAAGTGACCCCATTTTGGAAACTAGACTCCCCACGGAACTTATCGAGATGTGTGGTGAGCACTTTGAACCCCCAAGGGCTTCACACAAGTTTATAATGACCGGGCGTGAAAATAAAAAATTTTTATTTTTTCCACAAACATGATCATTTAGTCCCCAATTTTTTTATTTTCCCAAGGGTACCAGGAGAAATTGGACCCCAAAAGTTGTTGTCCAATTTGTCCTGAGTATGCTGATACCTCACATGAGGGACAGAACTACTGTATGAGCACACATCAGGGCTCGGAAGGGAAGTAGTGACATTTTGGAATGCAGACTTTGATGGAATGGTCTGCGGGTGTCATGTGCGTTTGGAGAGCCTCTGATGTGCCTAAACTATTGAAACTCCCCACAAGTGACCCCATTTTGGAAAATAGACCCCCCACAGAACTTATCTAGATGTGTGGTGAGCATTTTGAACCCCCAAGGGCTTCACACAAGTTTATAATGCCCAGGCGTGAAAATAAATTTTTTTTATTTTTTCCACAAACATGATCATTTAGTCCCCAATTTTTTTATTTTCCCAAGGGTACCAGGAGAAATTGGACCCCAAAAGTTGTTGTCCAATTTGTCCTGAGTACGCTGATACCTCACATGTGGGACAGAACTACTGTATGAGCACACATCAGGGCTCGGAAGGGAAGTAGTGACATTTTGGAATGCAGACTTTGATGGAATGGTCTGCGGGTGTCATGTGCGTTTGGAGAGCCTCTGATGTGCCTAAACTATTGAAACTCCCCACAAGTGACCCCATTTTGGAAAATAGACCCCCCACAGAACTTATCTAGATGTGTGGTGAGCATTTTGAACCCCCAAGGGCTTCACACAAGTTTATAATGCCCGGGCGTGAAAATAAAAATTTTTTATTTTTTCCACAAACATGATCATTTAGTCCCCATTTTTTTTATTTTCCCAAGGGTACCAGGAGAAATTGGACCCCAAAAGTTGTTGTCCCATTTGTCCTGAGTACGCTGATACCTCATATGTGGGAGAAAACTACTGTATGGGCACACGTCGGGGCTCGGAAGGGAAGTAGTGACATTTTGGAATAAAGACTTTGATGGAATAGTCTGCGGGTGTCATGTGCGTTTGGAGAGCCTCTGAGGTGCCTAAACTATTGAAACTCCCAACAAGTGACACCATTTTGGAAACTAGACCCCCCACAGAACTTATCTAGATGTGTGGTGAGCACTTTGAACCCCCAAGGGCTTCACACAAGTTTATAACGCCCAGTCGTGAAAATAAAAAAATCATTTTTTTTCCACAAAAATGATATTTTTGAACCCAATTTTTTATTTTCCTAAGGGAAACAGGAGAAATAGGACCCCAAAAGTTGTTTTGCAGTTTGTCCCGAGTAGGTTGATACCCCATATGTAGGGGTAAAACACTCTTTGGGCGCATGGCAGAGCTTGGAAGGGAAGGAGAATCATTTGACTTTTTCAACGCAGAATAGGCTGGAATTGAGATCAGAAGCCATGTTGCGTTTGGAGAGCACCTGATGTGCCTAAACAGTGGAAACCCCCCAATTATAACTCCAACCCTAACCCCAACACACCCCTAACCCTAATCTCAGCCCTAACCCTAGCCCTAACCCTAACCCTAATGGGAAAATGGAAATAAATACATATTTTAAATTTTATTATTTTTCCCTAACTAAAGGGGGTGATAACAGGGGGTTTGATTTACTATTTATGGCGGTTTTTATATTTGGCAGCTGTCACCCGCTAAAAGACGCTTTTTATTGTAAAAATAGTTTTTGCATCACCACATATTGAGAGCTATAATTTTTCCATATTTTGACCCACTGAGGCTAGTTTCACACTTGCTTTTTTTTGCAGCGCGTTTTTCCCGCAAAAAAACGCATTGAAAAAACGCATACAAAAGCATACAACTGCTGCGTTTTTTTCAAGCATTTTTATGAGCATGCATGAAAAAAACGCAGCGTTTTTATGCGTTTGTATGCGTTTTTAGTGCGTTTTTACCGCGTTTGCGGTTTTTTCCAACATTAGGTGGCCCCTCACACTAACCCAAACCATGACTTTACTAACCCTAACCCTAACCCTAACCCTGACCCTAACCCTAACCTTGACCCTAACCCTTAACCAAACCATACTTAACCCTAACCCAAAACCTAAACCCTAACTAACCCTAACCCTGACCCTAACCCTAATCCTGACCCTAACCCTAACCCTAACCCTAACCCTGACCCTAACCCTAACCCTGACCCTAACCCTTAACCAAACCATACTTAACCCTAACCCAAACCCTAACTAACCTTAACCCTAACCCTAACCCTAACCCTTAACCAAACCATACTTAACCCTAACCCAAACCCTAACTAACCCTAACCCTAACCCTAACCCTAACCCTGACCATAACCCTTAACCAAACCATACTTAACCCTAACCCAAACCCTAAACCCTAACTAACCCTAACCCTGACCCTAACCCTGACCCTAACCCTAACCCTAACCCTGACCCTAACCCTAACCCTGACCCTAACCCTAACCCTAACCCTGACCCTAACCCTTAGCCAAACAATACTTAACCCTAACTAACCTTAACCCTAACCCTAACCCTAACCCTGACCCTAACCCTTAACCAAACCATACTTAACCCTAACCCTGACCCTAACCCTAACCCTGACCCTAACCCTTAACCAAACCATACTTAACCCTAACCCTGACCCTAACCCCAACCCTAACCCTGACCCTGACCCTAACCCTAACCCTAAACCCCCTTAACTAACCCTAACTCTAACCCAAACCCCTAAATTCCATGGTTAACAAAAAAAACGCATGTGCAGAAAAACGCATACATAAGCATGCCAATGCGCACATATGCGCACCCATAGACTTATATTGGGTGTCTTGCTGTAAAAAAACGCATTGCGCGCGCATGCGTTTTTTTGAGGCAAATCGGATGCACAAAAAATGCAACAGGTTGCATTTTGTGCGCCCGAGCGCATACTGCAAAAAAACGCATGCGCGGTAAAACGCGTACAAACGCATGTGTATGCGCACATAAGCGCATCCCATGCAAAGTATAGGGAAAAAAAACGCATGCGCTATTTAGCGCTAAATTACCGCGAAAAAAAACGCAAATGTGAAACCAGCCTGAGTCATGTGAGGTCTTATTTTTTGCGGGACGAGTTGACGTTTTTATTGGTGCCATTTTCGGGCACGTGTCATTTTTTAATCGCTTTTTATTCCGATTTTTGGGACGCAGAATGAACAAAAACCAGCGTTTCATGAATTTCTTTTGGGTGGTGCGTTTACACCGTTCCGCGTGTGGTAAAATTGATAAAGCGTTTTTATGCTTCAGTTCAGTACGGTTACACCGATACCTCATTATGTCATTATGCAATAAAAACAATTTTATATAAAAAATAATTATTTTTGCATCGCTTTATTCTGTGAGCTATAACTTTTTTTATTTTTTCTCTGATAATGCTGTGTGGTGGCTAGTTTTTTGCGGGACAAGATGACATTTTCAGGGGTGCCATGGATATTTATATGCGTCTTTTTGATCGTGTGTTATTGAACTTTTTGTTTGGCGGTATGATAATAAAGCATTATTTTTCGCTTCGTTTTTTATTATTATTTTTTAAGGGGTTTGCTACAGGGGTTAACTAATGGGACAGTTTTATAGGGCAGGTCGTTACGGACGCGGTGATACCAAATATGTGTACTTTTATTGTTTTTTTTATTTCACACTATTTTTTTTAACTTTATTAGGTTGTCCCAGGGGGGACATCACTGTCCTGTGACAGATCGCTGATCTGTCACATCACAGATCACTGTGACAGATCAGCGATCTGTCACAGGCATTGAAGCAGACTTCCTCTTGCCTGCAGGGAAGGAGCCCCCCGCAGCAGTGCTGCACATTGCGCTGCTGTGGGGAGCTCAGGGAAGCACGGAGGGAGCCCCCTCACTGCCGATGCTTCCCTTTAACCCCCGGTACACCGCGATCGTGTTTGATTGCGGTGTGCAAGGGGTTAACGTATCGGGGGCGGTCCGTGACTGCCCCTGACACATTGTGCCGGGTGTCAGCTGTGATAATCAGCTGACACTAGGCCGCGATCAGCGGCGCTCACCACGCTCCCAGGGCACATGGACGGGATAGTACGTCACATGGCAGAAAGGGGTTAATGGTTGCATGAAGAATGTTCTGCCGCACTAAATGCACTTGGGCATGCAAAATATCATGATCCACTGCTGGCAGCACCCTTTATAATTGACAGCTATTAAATATTATTTATGGCTATTCATTTTTACTCTCAACTCTGTAATGGGTATATTTGCTGACATGACATTTACGTTATTCTTGTGCACTTAGCATGGGCAGGTGTACACCATGTGGACTTCAATGAATGGACAAAACAGGTGTTTTGTGATTATATATGTAAATATATATATATATATATATATATATATATATATATATACTAGCTGAACAGCCCGGCGTTGCCTGGGCATAGTAACCAACTGTGGTTAGTTATAACAAATTATAATGATGATATTGCACATAAAAACCATGCATCTAATCCTATCCTTTTTTTGATACTGCCTGCTGAGCCGTGTATCTAATCTTATTCTGTGTGATACTGTCTGCTGAGCCGTGTATCTAATACTATTCTGTGTGATACTGTGTGCTGAGCCATGTATCTAATCCTATCCTGTTTGATACTGTCTGCTGAGCCGTGTATCTATTCCTATCCTGTGTGATACTGTGTGCTGAGCTGCATATCTAATCCTATCCTGTGTGATACTGACTTCTGAGCTGTGTATCTAATCCTATCTTGTGTGATACTGTCTGCTGAGCCATGTGTCTAATCCTCTCCTGTGTGATACTGACTGCTGAGCTGTGTATCTAATCCTCTCCTGTGTGATACTGACTGCTGAGCTGTGTATCTAATCTTATCCTGTGTGATACTGACTGCTGTGCCGTGTATCTAATCCTATCCTGTGTGATACTGGGCTCCGCCTGCAGTCTGTGTCAGAGGGTGGTCTGTGTTGGCACAGTAATAAATTGTGCTATTTCCAGCTTTACAGAAGGACGATAACACCATAGAAATGATAAGGATAATAGGCCTCAGTTACTACAAATGTCTACAAAGAAAACTGTTGCTGATAGCAACCAATCACAGCTAATTTTTCATCTTTTAAACAGCTCTGTGACAACGTGGCGAGTTTTGAGTGGTGACTTTTGTGTTTTGACTTTTAACTGGCGAGGTTGGTGTATGTGTGGTGAAATGTGTGCTGAGGGTGGTATAAGTGTTGAAGCACATGGTAGTGTGAGGCGCATTTTGTGTGTGTGTTCATATCCCCATGTGTGGTGAGTATCTCTGGCGCCATCACTCTCATTCTTTAAGTCCCCCTTGTTCACATCTGGCAGCTGTCAATTTGCCTCCAACACTTTTCCTTTCACTTTTTCCCCATTATGTAGATAGGGGCAAAATTGTTTGGTGAATTGGAATGCGCGGGGTTAAAATTTCGCCTCACAACATAGGCTATGACGCTCTCGGGGTCCAGACGTGTGACTGTGCCAAATTTTTTGGCTGTAGCTGCGATGGTGCGGATGCCAATCCCGGACATACACACACACATACATACACACACATCCACATTGAGCTTTATTTATTAGATTGCTACAGGACACTCAGGGAAGAGCTGGTAACTAGTGTTGTGCATTCCGATACTGCAAATATCGGGTATCGGCCGACATTCGCGGTATCGGAATTCCGATACTGAGTTCCGATACTTTTAGCATATCGAATACTGGAATCGGAAGTTCCCATATTGCTATGAGCCAGTTTGATTTGATTCAGCCAATGAGAAATCCTAAGAAGTGTGGGCACATCCTGTTAGGCATGTAGGCATGTTAACTAATGGCATGGCTGTGACTGGCTGCTGAAATGATGTCATGATGCACTATAAAATCCGCCGCCGCCATTTTGGGCTCACTCTGCTGTGAATTCAGTTAGGGACAGGACGCTGCTCTTCTGACTCTGAGGGACAGTTAGAGATAGCAATTTTCTATATTGTGCTTTACCCAGGCTACTTTAGCAACCCCTGTGTGAAGCTTTCTTTTGCCTTGCAGCGCTGTTCACAGCTGTCTGCAAGGTCTGTGTGTGTAAGTGCAGCTCACGGTGTAGTGTGTTCTGCATACACCTCTGGTTGTAGGCCACTCAGCGTGCGTTACTGTCTCATACGTATTTTTTTTTTTTTTATTGTTGCTCATTTTTACTGATTTTTCCTATTAGTGTGCATACATCTGTATCCATCTACATTGGTTGCAAACACTATATAGGAGTAGATAGCGGAGCCTTTCTGCAACCTTTCAGTGCTGGTGCACAGTTCTCTGCACTGTTCACGGCTGTCTGTGAGGTCTCTGTGTGTGAGTGCAGCTCACTCTGTAGTGTGTTCTGCAGACCCCTCTGGTTGTAGTCCACTCAGCGTGCGTCACTGCCTCATACATTGTCCTTTTTTGCTGTAGTGCTGCTTATTTTTCCTGAATTTCTCCTATTAGTGTGCTTCCATCTGTATACAGCTAGATTGGAGTAGATAGAGGAGCCTTTTTGCTGGCTTGTGCCCTGCAGCCCCAGCCAGATTAGTATTAGCCTATTTTTTGGAGCCTCATCTATTGCATTGTAGGTTACCTTCCTGCATTGTAATAGCTCCAAAAAGTTTGTGATACTATCGCTTTTACATCTTCGATCACATCCTTTTTGTTTTTTTGAAAATAAAGTTCACCAAACACTCCACTTTACAGTTGTGTAGGCCACATTAGCTCATATTAAAGTGTAGTCCACACACTTTATAAAATTAGTGTTTCTTATACCTGTTAGCAGCTGTTCAGGAATAAGCACACTAAGCCCTAAGTACTTTTCTGCCTATCTTTATCAGTCTACCAAGATGAAGAAGGCAGGGAGTAAGGGTACCGTTACACCTAGCGACTCACCAGCGATCCCGACCAGCGATATGATGCTGTCAGGATCGCTCGTGAATCGCTGGGTGGTCGCTAGTGAGCTGCCGCACAGGCAGATCTCACCAGCGACATCGCATGGGACGGGGATCGCTACTTACCTGTCACACTAGGGGATCCTGCGTCCTTCCGCCCGGCTCCACGCGTCGCTCGTCGTCACAGCAGGAAGCGCTGCAGGAAGTGACCGACAAGGAATGGTCCAGCAGCTTCTCGCGCGATCAGCGATAACCAGCGGGGGAGCCGGTCGAAGGTAAGTATCACATGCAGTCCTGGAGGAGAAGGTTTAAACCTGCAGTCCCATCCATCATCATGGGTAATGTACGATCGCTTGGTAACAAGTCGGATGAACTGCTGGCTCTGAGTAAGACCCAGAAGGAGTTCAGGGAATGCAGTCTCATGTGCTTTACAGAAACCTGGTTGCATGAGGACGTCCCGGATTCAAGTATATCGGTACCGGGGTTTCAAATGGTTCGGGCTGACAGGGACAGAGTGAAGTGCGGTAAGAAGAAGGGTGGAGGAGTGATACTGTACATTAACAACAGATGGTGTAATCAGGGGCATGTAACAGTAAAGGAGAGACATTGTTGCCCAAACATTGAACTATTAGCAGTGGGCCTCAGGCCTTACTATCTGCCTAGAGAATTCTCTCTTGTTATTGCAGTGGTGTCGTATATACCACCATCTGCAAATCCAGAGGCAGCTGGGGATGTACTGTCTGGGGTGATTGCCCGGCTTCAGACGAAACACCCTAACTCTCTAACTGTCATTTCTGGGGATTTTAATAGAGCCAAGATCTCATTACCAAAATTCTATCAATATGTCAAATGTTCTACAAGGGACAATTATATATTGGATCTCCTCTATGCCAGTGTTAAGGATGCTTACTCATCATCTGCATTGCCCCCCCTGGGGAAATCTGACCACAATCTCATACTATTGTCTCCAGCTTATCAACCAGTTGTCTGCAAACAACCAGCGACAATTAAACGGATAAGGAAATGGTCTCCGGCAGCTGAAAAGACTTTACAAGACTGCTTTGAATGCACAGACTGGGAGGTGTTATGTGCCAGGGAACCTAATGATGATGTTAATGAGGTTACCAGGAGAGTTACTGATTACATCAACTTTTGTACTGACAATATTGTACCTATTCATGAGGTTCGGTGTTTTGCAAACAATAAGCCTTGGATTACAAAAGAATTGAAACATCTACTAAACAGGAAAAAAAAAGCTTTTGAAAGGAAGGACAAGGAGGAAATGAAAATTGTTCAGAGAGACTTAAAGGGGAAAATTAGGATTGCCCGTGAAGCATTCAGAATTAAATTGGAAAATAAATTGTCACATAACAACTCCAGAGAAGTGTGGGCTGGAATGAAGCTTTTGACTGGGTTTAAGGCAAGGTCAGATCAGGGGGGTGGGGGGCTGATCATGGCTAATGAAATGAATGTTTTTTTCAACAGATTCAACAATAAATGTGCCATGTCAACAGAGGAGAGGGCCGGGGAGAGACGAGCAATATCAACTGGGGGGAGGAAGTCGGAGTCTTTCTTGATCTCCGAAAATGATGTGAGGGAACAGTTTAGTAAGCTGGTCATGGGTAAAGCAGCAGGGCCTGATGGTATCTGTCCACGTGTCCTCAGAGTGTGTGCGAATCAGTTGTGCACTGTCTTCCAGCACCTGTTTAACTGGAGCTTACAATCACAGAGAGTACCAGTTCTATGGAAGACTTCTTGCCTGGTGCCGGTTCCCAAGACTACCTTCCCGAGCTCCCATAATGACTATAGACCGGTGGCCTTAACATCGCATGTGATGAAGTCCTTGGAGAGAATTGTACTTGCCTACTTGTGTCCGAGGGTGTCTGCTTTTACGGACCCCCTTCAGTTTGCGTATCGGCAGAGTCTGGGGGTGGACGATGCTGTAGCGTATCTACTACAAACAGTACATTCCTTTTTGGACAATGATAGAACCACTGTGCGTGCCATGTTCTTCGATTTCTCCAGTGCATTCAACACCTTACAGCCACTATTATTACGTAAAAAGCTGGTTGAAATGGCGGTTGATGAGGGACTAGTGAATTGGATCATTGATTATCTGTCGGACAGGCCACAGTTTGTGAGGTTGGGGGCGGCCGTATCGGATAGTGTGCGGAGTAGTGTTGGAGCCCCTCAGGGAACGGTGCTGTCGCCATTCCTTTTTACGTTATACACAGCTGATTTTCAGTATAAATCAGACCTTTGTCACCTTCAGAAGTACTCTGATGACTCAGTGATAGTCGGAGGTATTGAGAGAGACCGGGGGGAGGAGGAATACAGAAGGGTGGTTTTGGACTTTGTTGACTGGTGCCAGGCTAACCATTTAGAACTCAACGTAAAGAAAACCAGGGAGCTGGTGTTGAGTTATGGAAGGTGCATGAAGGATTGCTTACCTATCACTATTGATGGTCAGGATGTGGAGATGGTGGAGAATTTCAAATATTTGGGGGTTCACCTGGACAGCAAGCTTGATTGGAGGTGCCATATGGAGAAGGTTTGCAAGAAAGGGATGAGTAGACTTTACTTCCTAAGGAAGTTAAGGTCGTTTAATGTGTGTAGCAAAATGCTTGAAATGTTCTACCAATCCATTGTGGCGAGTGCAATCTTTGATGCAATTATATGCTGGGGTAGTAGTGTGCGCACAGCTGACGCGAATAAGCTGAATAAACTTATCAAGAAGGCTAGTGCGGCGGTGGGTCTACAACTCAGGACTTTCGAGGAGGTATTAGAGGATAGAATTACTAAGAAATGCAAGGCTATAATGAGCAACAATACACACCCGCTCTATGAACTGTTTGCGAAGCAAAAGAGCACATTCAGCAAGCGTCTACTCCAACTAATGTGTAAAAAGGAAAGATATAGAAAATCGTTTGTTCCGACAGCTGTGGGGATGTTTAACAAATGTATAAGTGTAAAGCATCCCAAGACTAAATGAAGTTCAAAGTGTATGGGGGGGAATTGGTGAGTTACAAGTACCAGTCTATCCGCATCTGCTGTCCATATAGACTTATTTTGTAAAGTGTGTATTGTTCTTGTAATGTTCTTGATCTTTGTTCTGCTGCTGTAATACTGTAATTTCCTCCGGGATCAATAAAGTTTATCTAATCTAATCTAATCTAATCTAATCTAATATCGCTAGCAATATCGCTGTAACGTCACAAAATCGGTGACTTTACAGCGATATTGCTGGCGATATCGCAGTGTGTAACGGGGGCTTAAGGCATGTGGTCGTGGGCGTGGAGTTTCAGCAGGGAGAGGACATGGGGATTCTGTGCCTGCTGTGGGCACCAGTGACTCAGCATCCCCCAGTTTTAACAGGGAACAGTCCTTTATGCGCAGCTTTGTAGGAGCTCGCCGTACCCCACTGCTGCGGGAGGAACAAATTGAAGCCATTGTCGGATGGATGGCAGCTAACGCATCGACTTCAATTACTTCCACATCCTCTCAGGTCCAGAGCACTGAAGAGCAACCATCTGTCTCTTCACCACCTGCCAAATTGCCCAGGCAGTCAGAGAGCACTAGACAGGAGCCATCTCATTCTCTAATTCTGTTCTCTGAATTTGTTGGCTTGGAAAGAGGGAGCCAGCCAAGCAGCATTCTAGAATGTGAAGAAGAGGGAGTACGCAGTGATGCACAACAGCTTTGTGTCTCTGAATCTGAAGAGGCAGGTGGGCCAGTGCCTATGGTCAGTACACCTCAGTACGCATCTGATGATGAGACTCAGGTGCCACTTTCTGGTGCGTACTGTGCTGGCGAGACTACCCAGGAGAAGCAGGTGTTTGAAGATGGTAGTGTAGATGATGAGGTCCTTGACCCATCATGGCGTGAGGAAAAGGAAGGTGGTGGGAGCAGCTCTGAGGAAGAGATTCCCCGAACGGCCAAGACAGGAGGGAGAGGGAGGAGGCAGACTTGGTTGCCTGTAGCATCCACTTCGGCACCCATTAGGAGCATTCTTCTTCCAAAACCCAAAACGGGCGCTCCCAGAACTTGCAGTGCGTGGTCCTTTTTTGACACAGTTGCAGATGACATTTGCTTTGTCAAATGCAAGCTGTGTCTTCAGAAAGTCAAAAGAGGGAAAAGTGTCAGCAACCTCAATACCACAAATATGTGGAAAAATGTGCCGACCAAGCACGTGGTGGAGTTATAAAGACACAATGAAGACGTAGGCCAAACTACAGCACCACCTACCACCTCTTCAGCTCGTGTTGTAGCCTCTTCCTCCAGCTCACACACAGCTGGTTCGGCTTCCTCACAGGATCCTCATGGAAGAACCTCTGGCAGTGTTGTACAGAGACCCAGTGTAATTCCACCCACTGCACCATGTTCCCTGTCATCCTCACACTCCCAGGCCACTCTACAGCCATCGGTAGCACAGGCATGGGAGAAATGGTGGCCATACTCGGCAAACCATCCCCGAGCACAGGCTCTGAATGCTGGCATAGCAAAACTATTGTCCCTTGAAATGCTCTCATTCAGGTTGGTGGAGACTGACACCTTCCGTAACTTCATGGCATTGGCAGTCCCACAATACAATGTGCCCAGCCGCTTTTATTTCAGCAGGCAAGCCGTCCCTGCCCTGCAAAAGCATGTGGAGGGAAAAATTAAACATGCGCTACTAAACGCCGTCAGTAGCAAGGTCCACCTGACCACCGATGCGTGGACCAGTAACCATGGACAGGGACGATACCTTTCCCTCACTGCCCATTGGGTCAATGCTGTGGAGCAGTGTACAGATCTTGAGAGTGGCGCTGTACATGTTCTGCCAACTCCAAGGATTGCAGGAATCCTGTCTGTACATATTGACTCCTCCTCATACTCCAGTTCCTCAGAATCAGCGCTACAGGAGCCTGTTACGACCGATATGAGCACAGCCGTGGCCAAACGTCAACAGGCTGTACTGAAATTAATTTCTTTGGGGAATCGAAGCCACACAGCGCAGGAGCTCTGGAATGCCATCAAACAGGAGAGCGACGTGTGGCTTGTGCCAGCGAATCTCCAACCAGGCTTGGTAGTGTGTGACAATGGCCGAAATCTGGTGGCAGCTCTGGGCCTAGGCAACCTCACTCACATCCCATGTCTGGCACATGTGCTCAACTTGGTCGTGCAGTTTTTTGAGGGACTATCCGGTTCTTGATGCACTGCTGCACAAGGTCCGCATAGAGTGCGCTCACTTGCGGTGTTCCAGCATGGCAAGATCGCCCATTGCAGCTCTGCAGTGCCGATTCCGCCTTCCGGAACATCGCATCATATGTGACCTACCCACCAGGTGGTTACATATGTTGGAGCCGTTGTGTGAGCAGCAGGCAGCAGTAATGGAGTACCAGCTGCATCAGGCGCAAACAAGTCGCTCTGTGCGCCGTTCACACTTAACCACCACTGAGTGGGCCTCTATGAAGGACATCTGCCACGTTTTGCGTGCCTTTGATGATTCCACGCGGATGGCGAGAGCAGATGATGCACTAGTCAGCATGACTGTCCCTCTTATCTGCCTGGTTCAAAAAACACTGCAAGCACTAAGGGAGGAGGCTTTGGAAGAGGTGGAGGATGAGGAGTCACAAATGCCATCTGCTTCTGGACAGTCTGCGCAATGTGGTTCCTCACAAAGGCCTAGGCAGGGGACACTTTGTGAGGTGGATGAGGAGGAGTCAATGGAGGAGGAAGACATCTCTCCAGAGGAGAGAGGTACACAATGCTCTAGTAGTCAGTATGTAGAGCGAGGGTGGGGTGATGCAGAGCAGGCAGAAATGACGCCTCAAGCAGGGGACAGCGTTTCTTGGCCAGTTGGGAGTCTGCAGCACATGGTTGATTTCATGCTGCTGTGTCTGAGAAACGACCGCCGCATCGCCCACATTCTCAACACGGCTGATTATTGTGTGTACACCCTCCTAGATCCTCGCTACCGGGACAACTTACAAAGCCTCGTAACACCATTGAACCGGGAGCGTAAAATGCGGGAGTACCAAGACACACTGGTGCATTCCATCATGTTCTCCATTCCACCTGAGAGCAGTGCTGCTAGTGCTTTAGAAAGCAGCTCTGTGCATCGAGGCAGTGGAGGAAGCTCTGCACAAAGAGGGAGCAGAGGCAGCGCCTCAGCACAAGGCAAGACCAGTATGGCCCAAATGTGGCTAAGTTTTGTGTGCCCGCCACAAATGTCTACACCACCACAGACGGCTCCAGTCAGCAGGAGGCAATGTTTCCGTCAGATGGTGACAGACTACATGTCTTGCCCTCTCAGTGTACTCCCAGTCGGCTCTTCCCTCTTCAAGTTTTGGGTCTCTAAGCTAGATACATGGCCAGAGCTTAGCCAGTATGCATTGGAGGTACTGACTTGCCCTGCTGCTAGTGTATTATCGGAACGCGTCTTTAGTGCCGCAGGTGGTGTACTAACAGACCGTCGCATGCGACTATCCTCCGATAACGTTGACCGGCTTACTTTTCTGAAAATGAACAAGGCCTGGATCTCGCTGGAATTTGCCAGTCCTCTTCCAGAATAAATAATTGGTTGGCAACAGTATCCAGGTCTCCTGTTGTGTTCATGTTTCTATCACCTGAACTGTAATCCCTGGGCTCCCACCCCGCCAGTTGTTGCTCAGAAGTGCCATCTGCACAGAGAAAAACACTAGCTCCTGTGTTAGTGGGGTTCAGTAACATCAGCTGCTCCCCTACTGTGTGTCCGACAATATCTCCTGCTCTCTTCACATTCACACTACAACTGATTTAAAACTTGCTCCAATTAGGCCTCAGCCTACTCCATGATTGACCCTGGGCTCCAACACCGCCAGTTGCTGCTCAGAAGTGCTATCTGCACAGAGAAAAACACTAGCTCCTGTGTTAGTGGGGTTCAGTAACGTCAGCTGCTCCCCTGCTGTGTGTCCGGCAATATCTCCTGCTCCCTCCACATTCACACTACAACCGATTTAAAACTTGCTCAAATTAGGCCTCAGCCTACTCCATGATTGACCCTGTGCTCCAACACCGCCAGTTGCTGCTCAGAAGTGCCGTCTGCACAGAGAAAAACACTAGCTCCTGTGTTAGTGGGGTTCAGTAACGTCAGCTGCTCCCCTCCTGCGTGTCCGGCAATATCTCCTGCTCCCTCCACATTCACACTACAACTGATTTAAAACTTGCTCCAATTAGGCCTCAGCCTACTCCATGATTGACCCTGGGCTCCAACACCACCAGTTGTTGCTCAGAAGTGCCGTCTGCACAGAGAAAAACACTAGCTCCTGTGTTAGTGGGGTTCAGTAACGTCAGCTGCTCCCCTGCTTTGTGTCCGGCAATATCTCCTGCTCCCTCCACATTTACACAACTACAGATTTTAAACTTGCTCCAAATAGGCCTCTGTCTCCACTCTGTTTGTAGTATTTACCCTGGGTTCCAGCAGCGCCAGCTGGTTCCCGGCAGTGTCTTTGGCACGGGTACTCCCTCCTGCCCAGCCTGGTTCCAGCACGTCAGCTGTTTCCGGGTAATGTCAACGTCACTTTGCCTCCAAAACTTTGTCCTGTCTTGTTGCGGTCGGGTTAGCCGACTCTATGTTGCCTGCAGTTTAGGTGCTTCCTATGTGGGCTGCGGGATCTGGCAAGACAGGCTGGTTCCGTAGTGCCAATAGGACAAGCACCCCCTGTAGGAATGTGGGTTTCGGTAACTGCGGCCGGCTCACGGCCTTGCAACTTTCTTTTTCATGGGTACCTTCTGCTACCCATCTGGGTTCCAGCACCGTCAGCTGGTTCTCAGCAGTGCCTTTGGCTTAGGTGCCTCCATCTCGGTATCCGAGTTCCAGCAACGTCTGCTGGTCCTTGGTATTGCTTTCTAGCACAGGTACCTCCTGCTTAGTAACTGGATTCCAGTACCATCAGCTGGTTCTTGGTAGTGCCATTGGCTCTTGTTCCTTCTGCTGCCCCTCCGGGTTCCAGCACCATCAGCTGGTTCTCGGCAGTGCCTTTGGCTTAGGTGCCTCCATCTCCGTATCCAAGTTCCAGCAACGTCTGCTGGTCCTTGGTAGTGCTTTCTAGCACAGGTACCTCCTGCTTAGTAACCGGGCTCCAGTACCATCAGCTGGTCCTCGGTAGTGCCATTGGCTCTTGTTCCTTTCGCTGCCCCTCCGGGTTCCGGCACCATCAGCTGGTTCTCGGTAGTTCCATTGGCTCTTGTAGCTTCTGCTACCTATCTGGGTTCCAGCACCGTCTGCTGGTTCTCGGCAGTGTCTTTTGCACGGGTACTCCCTCCTGCCCAGCCTGGTTCCAGCACACCAGCTGTTTCCGGGTAGTGTCAACTTCACTTTGCCACCAATATGTTGTCCTGTCGTGTTGTGGTCGGGTTAGCTGACTCTATGGTGCCTGCAGTTTAGGTGCTTCCTATGTGGGCTGCGGGATCTGGCAATAAAGGCTGGTTCTGTAGTGCCAATAGGACAAGCACCCCCTGTAGGACTGTGGGTTTTGTCTGGTTCTCGGTTGTGCCATTAGCTCTTGTTCCTTCTGCTACCCATCCGGGTTCCAGTACTGTCAGCTGGTTCTCGGCAGTTCCTCAGCCTTCTTGTACCTTCTGCTGCATTTCCAAGTTCAAGTTTTTTTAAATGGTTTTTGGTAATCACTCTGGATCTCCCTGATGACGACCCTGAAAACGATGACCCTGAAGACCACCCCGAAGAAGACGACGACTCCAAAGACGATGACCCTGAAGACGACAACCCTGAAGACCACCCCGAAGAAGACCAAAAAGATGACCCTGAAGAAGATGACCAAGAGGACAAAGAACATGAAGACAACCACCAAGATGCAGAACAACAAGAGACAGAAGACCAAGAAGCAGCAGAACAAAAAGCAGATGAACAAAAAGCAGAAGAACATTAAGCATAAGACTAAAAATCAAAGCAAAAGATATTATCTAAATTATAAGCAGAAGAAGACTAAGCAGTGTATGGGGGTGAGTCCGTTCCTCCTCATGGTGCCCCTGGAAAATGCCTGCTGCTGCAAGCCAAACTGAACGCGGACAAATCCTGTTGTAAATCTTTTGTAACAGGCAGAACGGAATGTGTAATCTTCAAACTTTTATAGATAACAACTACAGGAATGCCTGTCACAAATAAGAATATGATGAAGAAGAAGAATAGGAAGAAGAAGAAGAAGTAGAATATGAAGAAGAATAATAGTTGAATAAGAAGAATATGAAGAATGTAAAAAAAAGAATAATATGAAGAAGGTGAAGAAGAAGATGAATAAGGTGAAGAAGAAGTTGATTAAAAAGATGCTGCTGCTGCTGCTGAGGATCATGAAGGAGAAAGTGTGGGAGAAGTAAAAAAGAAGGTGAAGAGCATGGAAGTAGTGAAACATACATATCTGACAAAATATAAAAAAGGTTAACATTGTCAATATCTTTGTAACTACGAACGTCTTAAAAAAAAAAATTATTCCTGCTATTCCATTTGATTGGGCTAAACCTCTATGCCTTTAATGTCTCCTCCACCTCCCCCAATACATTCTACATTATTCTTTAGTTGTTTTTCTTCATGTAGAATTAACCTACAAGGAAAGAAAGGGTTTATTTTAATCCCGATATTTCTGTCCCATTGACTTGCATTGGTTTCCTGTATCGGAATCGGCGATACAAGATACTTTTTGGGTATCGGTCCGATCTAATCCGATCCGATATTTCACGATATCGGAAGGTATCGCTCAACACTACTGGTAACTCTTCATTCGTGATTCTTGCCATTCGGGGGTCTCTACGTTTAAGAGTTGACATATTCTCCTGGGGCCTACTATAGCCTGGACTTTGACACTTATGTATAAGCAGGTGACACGTGCTCCTGTGACTTACTGTAACTTGGACTGATACTCATGGACAAGTAGCTGATAAAACTTTTACGCATGATGCAGTGAAAAATGAATGAATAAACCGCAACCAATTCAATGAACTAACCATGGGATTAATTCACATTTTATATTTTACTACAATGATTCTTTTTGGTGAACAATCCAATAAACTACTACATTTTTAAAAAGTATTATCCTGACATTTTCTTTGGAGTATCACATCTAGTATGAAGTCCAGAATAAATAAATATACGCAAAAATGTATATTTAACACCAACCAATAACATCCCAAATGTGCAGAATGGGAGACTCTGTATACCATGGTAGCAAGCATGCAGGCTGTTTATAGTGCCACAAGCAACATGCAGCCTGGTGATTTTATGTTGGAAAATGTGTGCTGGGAACTTTGGAAAAAGCGCCATTCCACTGGTTCCAACTATTAGTATATCATTGTAAAGACCTCTTCATATCATTGCTCCCTTGATAATGTCAGATTCGAAGAATGCTTTGTAATAATCCATTCTGTGATGGAAGTAAAATTATAAATCATACACCAAACATAAGGCATCAAATAGTGTCTACATAAACATCTTCAGATCTGATTGTACAGCTATAGGTGTCCCACTGACTTCACACCACTCCTTTCCAAGGTTATCATGGTATAGAGCAGGATGGCAGTGGAGTGAGCAGCCTGCATGGAATAAATGTGATACCAAGGCCTGCAGTGTCTCTGGACTTCTGGTCTAGCATAAATCAAAACTTTGAATTGCAAAGGAGCTACTAGCTGCAGATCTTGATGACTTGCATGTCCAAGTGCATTCAATATGGATTAACAGTTCTCAATTAATAACCTCATTGATTGCATGTCAAGGTGTGTAAGTGCATGTATTTCTACGTGTGGCACTTATATTCAATACTGAATAAATCAGAGGTTCTGAAATATTTCTTTACATGTTTTCATCATTTCTCTTCATCATTTCAACATGGTTATCCATCTCTTCATTTTCATAATTACACAACTTTTCATTATTTTTTCTTGGCAGGTTTAATGTTGAGTTTAGTTTTTTATAGACCTTCATGATCTGGTGGATCTCTTGGTGATTGTATAATCCTTAGGCCGGGGTCACACTTGCAAGTGTAATGTGAGTTACTCGCGAGAGTCTCTCGCATCAGTACCGGGCACTGCCGCCGGCACTCGGACCGGAGCATTCAGCTGCATAGAAATACATGCAGCTGGACACTCCGGTCCCGAGTGCCGGCGGCAGTGTCGGGTATTGAGGAGAGAGACTTGCTCGAGTTTCTCGCATTGCACTTGCAAGTGTGACCCCGGCCTTAAATGTTATAAGGACTGTTAAAGTATTAGTAATACCTCTGCTTCAAAATTCCTATTTAAATCAGTCCATTGTTTATTTTCATATTTTCCTGTGTCTTAAACTTAGCTCACGTTTTATAAGCCAGGCACATAATTCTGCCAATATAATGTGGAACTTTCATTTATCTGTATACCTGTCTTTGTTTTTTACTAGCTTTCCATGCTATAAGTACTGTCCCACATTAGTCCGATCTGTCATTTGTACATGTCATTATTCTGGTAAAGATCTTACATTGGTTTCTACTTTTTGACTAGAGCAATATGTCCTGTACTGATAAGCATGTGATAGACCACAGCAGGTACGTCTGCTGGTAAATGAATTTAACAATACCTTAATGAAATTTTCTAGAACCATTTGGATCAATAGTCTACATAGGCTCCACAGTGATATTACATATGAAAAGTATTGCATTCTGAACATAGCAGTGTGATTCCAGCTGTATTTCAGCTAATGGTATCCACTGGGGTTGGAGTGTATGAAACAACATTTGTGCTCATGATCTTGGGAATACAGAAAATATCATGTGGTTTTTGGATGTTTCTGATTGCAAAATTGCAAACACATGAAAAAGCATACAAGACCTTTCAAATACCGATATGTTAAAAGTAGTGACCTTGACAGGTGATATTGCACCATGATCCACCACAATCACATTGTGTTATAGGGCAGAACACGTCCCAATGATGTTGTCTTGCTCCATCACTTTAATGACACCAATATTATCACTTACAGAGACAGCTTCCAATTTTTCTCCCTGAAGTGACTTCATCCTCACAAGCTGACTGACCGCCCCACTAACCAGAATCTCCTCACCAATGTGATACTTCAGGAGATTGGATAATTCCTTTGCATTGCCTAATAACATAAAGAACATGTTAGTTATGAATCTATGTCATCAAAACAAAAAATAAAAAGCCATCATGACTGTTTTATTTTGTTTCTCGCTTCTTTAGATGTCAAAATGTAATGATAAGGTCATGTAAATACTATAAAAAAAGGAAATAATCATTTAAGTCACCTAGCAAAAACTTACTTCTGCATACAGAAGGGCACTATTGTATAAGAGGCGCACATTACATATTTTGTAATATATAGATGCCCAGATTCAACAATAATAACACAGCTTGGATAACATGGTGCAAATACATTGTCCAATATAATTTGTGTACCGTGTCCCGAGCACTAACAGATGGCCCTACTGCGGAACTGCTGTCAGTCAGTGCCAGGGATCTGGTTACAGCCACCACCTTCTGTCCACAGAGCGGGGACTGAACCCACGCCGGCGCCTCCCCTATGACTGGAATCCAAGCGCTGCCAGGAGGAATAAAGTTCATTTTTCCTGGCAGCGTGGGTCTAAGTGCCGACATCTGACAGATTCACAACACTATTAACCTGCAGATTAACCACATATCGGTGGGTTAATGGATTTTATTTCAGGTGACAGGTTCTCTTTAAATGTATTTTTTTATTTATTTAATTTATTAATTTTCTTGGAGAACACCCTTTACTGATATTAATGTAGTGATTACCACTAATCGCAGGACGCAGGAACAATAAATGTTCTGAGCTAGCTACATGGAACGGATGGCTTTTATTATCTTTGAACCATTGTAAAATGGTTTTCATTGACAATGGTAAATGTTATTTCAATGGCCAGCTTAACAAAATGCTTCAGGATAAAAATGACTCATAGGGTTATACTTTGTACAAGTCATGGATGGTGGTGCATTGTTTCATGTCCTAATGTTACACCCACCAGAGTGCTATTCTACCACGTAAGACATTTAGAAACATAAGTTAATGGGTGTGACTTTGTGTGTGTGGGTGATGGATATATATTTTATGCATAGTTTTTAGAGAAGTGAGTATTCTGACCATATTATCCTTTTATGCAGATTTTCCAACTCCAAGCTGTATAAACTTGAATGCTTATTGGATGCAGCAGATCAGGTGATGTGTATTTGTGCAATAAGGAAGGTCATAAATCAACAAAACCCACACATTATTTAATATGAGGGAACACAAAGAGATCCATCAATAATTTTTATTTATATCCATTAAAAGCCAAAAAACATCAAAGGAAAATAGAAAACAGAAATGCCGTATAGGGGATGCCCAGTCTGGATAAAAAGATTCAAAGAGGGGACCATGAAGGGAAAGGATAAATAGTCATAACAACCCTTAAAATTACAGTGACCCCCCTAGATAGACTAGCACTATTGGCGGCACTGCATAGCTTGGAGGGCCTGGACTTAGGGGTAGCTACTTGGTATTGAAGGCGATAGACCACCTTTGGGTGATTTTCCCTTGGACCACAGGCTGTGTATGACTTGTACTGACACTTTATTAAATATTTACTCTTATTGTCTTTTCAGCTTGGGTCCGGGGGTACCTTTGCATTCACATGTGCTTTGAACATTGTTTCCCCCTTTTTTGACCTATAAGTCCTACAAAGCCTGCATAGATGGTATTCCATCTCCGTTTTTTAGTGCTATTTATGTAATATTTTGTATGCTTGGTGTCTCTGCCTTTGTCCACCACCATATATACACTCATTTGGATTTACTCTTTTATCTTTATATATGTGTTTGTCAATAAAATTCATCTTTTTGCACTTTGTGAGTGAATAGTGAAATATATTGCAATCTTTACATAATTAAGTTTTTTTGGGCATTTGACTTTAGTGTCTGTTGTAGGTTTGATTTATATGGGGGGGGGGTCGCCCAGTGACTATGTGTCTTGTTTAAAGTAGTGATTGTCCTTAACCCTTAAGTATGATAACTAGAGATGAGCGACTTTGCCTTTTTTAGGGTCGAGTCGGGTTTCATGAAACCCGACTTTCTCAAAAGTCGAGTCAAACAAAATCGTCCGACTATAGGGAAAAGTCGGGAAACACGAAACCCAATGCAAGTCAATGGGGAGAAAAGTCGGCAGTGAGTGGAGGACTGTAAACACACCTGGCATGAATTTTAACCCTAGAGGCGGCAAAATCTCTCTCTTCTCCCTCTCCCTCCCTCTCTCTCTCTTTCTCTCTCTCTCTCCCTCTCTCTCTCCCACTCCCACTCCAGCTACGCTCCCGCTACACTACGCTCCGCTTCTCTCATTGGCTGAAAAAAGTCACGTGCAAGCATTCGGCGAAACCCGACTTTGATGCTTGGGTCGCTGACCGTATGGCCAACTTCACACTGTGGTCGGGTTTCGTTTCATGAAACCCGACTTTGGTGAAAGTTGGCGACTTTTGAATCTGACCGACCCGTTTCGCTCAACTCTAATGATAACTTCTGTTGTAATATTTTTCATTTAGTGGTGTAATATTTCTGAACACTAATAGTTGGCCAATAATTCTGCACACATAGATATTCTCCTAAGAAACACAAAACCTCACATTTACTTTCTTAAATATTCAGGTTTCCAGTTTATTAATCTTTTGGATTGACAGACAGCACTGTAGTTGTTCATTAATGAAATTAATAATCAAAAATACAAATTCCCTAATGACTGTTAATAAAGTGTGTATATCTTGTATATCTATATATTATAAATATACACTCATGTATTTATATACTTGTATCCAACAAGAAATCCAAAATGCTTATCTGCGTGTCTTTAGGGTATATCTGAATATTCCTTATATTTTTTTCCATTCATTAGATCATTTGTTATCATGATTACTGCACTAAAGCAAATGAAAGGCTGTGACTACACGTAGATTAGCAGAAGTAAACATCCATGTATCACTTCCTAGAAGCCCTCGTTTTTCTTATGTGATTTTAATTATATGTTAATATTTATTTACAAACATATCAAGGCCTCCTATAAAGTGCTCGTCTGGCAGCATACTCCATTTTTAGGCTTTGGTACTAGGACTTCAATACATCTGTTTTTCTTTTGTTTTGTTGTTTTAGAGCATGCAAAATATATCTTTTGAAAATGTTTGATCTAAGTCTTGTAAATCTAGAAGAACATGTAATCAAGTTATCCTTGGTTTAATCTCTGTAGTCTAAAATTAGATTAATAAATTAGAGAAACTTTTCATTTTTTGCTTTTCAGGTCTTAAATGTGAAATTGTGGTGAAGTGTTCTGGTAGTTTTTGCTTTGGGAATATGTTGTTAAACTTGGGAAGCTAAGTTGACATTGAAAGATGTTGCAGACAGTAAAACAAAAATGTCCTTCAGGCTGGAAATCTTATTAGAAACATTACAGATTTTTTTCTCCATTTAGATGGACGGTTAGAGCTTTTATCATGGTTAGAGATGTAACCCATTACAACTACGCTTTCCTATAACTTTTTCCTATTAACTTTCCAAATGCAATGATTTGGATTGCAAGTAGAACATTTCAAGGAATAAACAAGGTCACGGTGATGTGAGAAAGTTATAATCATGGCATGGCAGTAATCATGAGAAGTAGATGTCTCAAAAGTTAGAAACGAAATGAAAATTAGAACAACTTTTAAAAAACAATCCAATAAATGCAAGGATGCAAATGACTTTTCTCAAATAACAGTTGGAAGAAAGCATTTTGGGTATGTGCACACGTTGCGGATTCGTCTGCGGATCAGCTGTGGATTTGGCCCTGATCCGCAGCAGTTTTACATGGGATGTACAGTACCATGTTATCCTATGTAAATTAAATCCGCTGTGCACATGCTGCGGAAAATTCCGTGCGGAAACGCAGCGGTTTATTTTCCGCAGCATGTCAATTCTTTGTGCGGATTCTGCAGCATTTTTACACCCATTCCATTATAGGAATCCACAGGTGTAAAAACGCAGGCAAAATCTGCACTAAATCCGCAATGAATCCGCAGGTAAAACGCAGGTCATTTTACCTGCAGATTCCGAGAGGAAAAATCCGGACACAAATCCGCAATGTGTGCACATACCCTTAGTCACTAGAAGCTTCATGCTTCATGGGCAACCCTGACTAACCCCCGTAGATAACCAAGAATTGTTTGCATAACCGGCAATCAAGGAAAACGTAAATATCAAAACTAATATTAATTTTCATTGGACAATCCTCTGCACTGGTGACATCACAGAAATATTTTAATGTCTCCTGCGCTTAGGTCAATTTCACATGAGTTTCATAAGGAGACATATTATGACCACAAGTGCTGGTCTAACCACTTGTTTATCCGCTCAAACTAACATCATCAAAGCCCTTACTATGCTTTTAGTTTGGGTATTATCTGCAGATAGAACATGATGTGCAGTAGTAAAACTTTGCCATATGGTTATTGCTTTCCATAGCACAGGTGGATGTAGTCATAAACAAAATCCTCCAAAGGGTCATGCCATCATAGAGTGACTCCTGGAATGTGTGGAGGAATTTGCTTTGGATTTGTGGCCTGTACAGTCTCCAGATCTTCATAACATGGCTCATCCCTGGGATGCATACTGTACATTGTACCAATATTTCATGTGCAACTTCAATTGTGACAGTTAAATGTGTGGGTCATATGCCATAATGCATTTGTGACCGCAAGTAATCATGATGTCCTTTTATGTAGCAAGATCAACTTTTGCCTTCAAACACCCCTACTTTATACACATCTATGTCATTGTTATGTCTGTGAACTTGCATATATAAAATAATATTTTTTTTTTCCATTTTCAATAGAAAATCCGTTTTTTCATTACAGATTAATAAACAAGTCCACAGAAACCAATCAGGGGTTCTCCGAGAAATGAAAATACATAATTCACATTTAAATCTTAAATATTTTTCAAAATATCTTTATTTACCAAAAAGGTATGCTTAATCTACTGCACTCTGTCAGGATTTCAAAGACGGCAACATACATCATCCTAATTTTCAGAAGACAGGCAGTAGGGTGGACTGTATGAAGTCCAAGACAGACGCACTAAAACTTTCAGGATGACAGATGAATGTTCATTCTCAGTCAGCCAAAGAAAGATTATCTTCTTCCCTAGTCCCTTCCACTCAATGTCCTGTCGAGTTGAGTGAGCAGTGTAAGGTGGATTCTTGATGCCTGACTGGACACTGCTCTGACGTGACCACTGTCTCAAGCAGATGTTCTTCTCAATACTTAGTGTCCTCTGAAATCTGGGACGGATTGCACAATGATATATGGCAGTCGCCATCTTTGAAATCCTGACGGTGTGCAGTTGATAAAGCATACCTTTTTTGCTATATAAAAGTATTTTGAGAAATGTATAATATTAAACTTATTTTATTCATTTTATTACATTTCCAGACGATTCCCTTTAATGCTTACCATTACTGAGGCCTATGCATGGGACAGCCAATAACTTTACAGCAGAACATTTCCTTCACAATCTTAAATGGTTCCATGCTTCTTTCATTGTTTGTCTTTTCATTTCTTAGGACTTAGCAGTCTATGAACAAATTCCATTGACCTTATTCATAGATCCTGCGATTAGATCTTGATGAATCTGAGTGGGTTTTATGATATTTATGGCTCCTTGTGTATCATGTGGAGATGAGAAGATAAAACACATACCTAATAGTTTGTTTAATTCTCCTCTTGGAAGAGCACGGAATGCTTCATCTGTCGGAGCAAAGACTGTGAAAGTTCCTTCTCTGTTTAATATCTCGGTAAGGCCAGCAGACTGGATTGCAGCAACTAACATGCTACAATGATGTGAAAGGAATGTGTTTGGTTAGTGTGACATTTTGAATGAGAAATAGCGTAATTCAAACATTATTTGTGGTTACTTCACCAAGGTGAGGACACATCTAAGCTTACCATTACTTATACATAGTTGCATGGTCTGCTAAATCCACTCAACAACTATACATGCTGCTGAGAATTCCTCAGGCTCAGCCTTCTCTATGGTCTTCACAAGGTGAACTTACAGCTTCTAATTATGCACTAGGTGTGGCTCATACGGTTTTTGCTAAATGCTCCCAAAAAGTAAATTATCAGTGTTTGTAACCTTATAAGTTACACATTATTGGTAACACCATGTACTGTAAATCACTGTGCATCTGGGCGCGGTACCTGCACCATAGGTCTTTTACAATTCCTCAATAACTAAAAATATCCGATTTTTTTAACTGCAAGTTCTACAGTAACTTCTGAACTTTTGCTACTTGTACCTGAATCGATTATCAGCTTTGAGGACGTCCATGACATTTCCTGATGGAGGAGTCAGCAACTTGTCGACAATAAAAAGAGTTCCATATCTTCCTTTCTTATCATGTGCATCAATACAGCTGTTTTCAATGCAAAGTGCCTAAAATAATTATGAAATTTTACTTAAAAAATGATATACAAATATTTATATTGTCAGGTAACGAAAAAAATCACAGTCATGGATGGATTCTTATAGTTTTGCCACTATTCTGCCATTATGCATTTTTTTTCCGTTTAAGGGCATGTATTATCATTCCATGAACATTTAATTGGTTGTGATGACAATTGCTTTAACACGTCTCATCTCTTCAAGATACAGTTCACGTCCCCCCATCTTGGTGAAACTTAGGAAAGCTGCACCTTGCCAGAAGTAATGTAAAGGCCCCGTCTCACATAGCGAGATCGCTGAAGCGTCACCGATTTTGTGACGCCACAGCGACCTCGCCAGGGATCTTGCTACGTGTGACACATAGCAGTGACCGGCCCCCCTCTGTGATGCCGCTGATCGT
Source organism: Dendrobates tinctorius (assembly GCF_039654945.1). NCBI lineage: Eukaryota > Metazoa > Chordata > Amphibia > Anura > Dendrobatidae > Dendrobates > Dendrobates tinctorius. Next base: position 23,421,656 of record NW_027361669.1, read on the forward strand.
GCTCGAATGTCCTGGGTAATTTTTTCATCGTTGGCATCCCTCTGGCCAGCATGCATCGCTCTGTTTGACACCGACAAGCGACCTCGTTAGCTACTCAGAAATCATGGACGCAGGCGGGAGTCGTCAGAATCGCTGCGGTGTGACAAGGTCCCAACGACCGCCGAGGTTGTTATACGGATCACTGCATCTTTGCTGCGTCGTTGGGTAAGCCTGCCTGTTTGACAGCCATGTAGCGATCATGTAGCGATGCACCAGCGATCCTTACCAGGTCATATCGTTGTCGGGATCGCTGGCGCGTCGCTTAGTGTAACAGTACCCTAACTTGTATTCTTAATCTCTGAAGTCAGGGCTGTTTTATTGACATTCAATACCTAGCATTATATGGACTGTTAAAAAATCTGGGTCAACAGAATTACCAAGGATATACACATTGATGACTGACACTTGGGATAAGCCATCACATTAAGAGTCTGGGGTCTCTGCACCCTGATGTGTGACTCCACTGCTCATGTGTATGTAGCTCAGTCACATGAAACTGAATATAACAGAGCTGCAGCGCCAGTTACACTCATACTTATATTACAGTGTGAGTGATGGATGGCTGAGGCCAATTTATTTGGATTACTATGTTTCCCTGTGGTAGGATATGAGATATTGGCGACCTGTGTTAAAGACAGGCCATTAATGAGTAAGCCTTTGAGAACTTATTTTATTGTTTAATTAGTAGTGTAATTTGGTGTTGGAGATTGAATTATGTCCAAGAATAAAAAATAGTAGACACTTGTGAGGCCAATTCATTAAAGGGGTTTTCTCATGAACAAAAGTTGATTTTAATCAACAGATCTTGGAATAATAATAATTTCCACAATTGGATGTGATTAAATAAAATGTTCCTGTGCTGAGATAATCTTATAAATGTTCCCCTGCTCTGTACTGTGTAATGGCTGTGTCTGACTGTACAGGGTGTGGTGTAGTGACCACTGTCCGCTAGGGGGCGCTGTGTGGATGTCCCAGGAGAGTGGATGAATGGCGGAATACTGAATGACCGTTATGTATCTCAAGGTGAGTGGCCTTGAGATGGAGACTTATATGTGTGTTGATCAGCAGTGATACTGCTGAGTTGCTGTTTCAATGTGTCCGGGAGAAGTCTCCAGGTAGTTGGGGAGATGGGTGGAACTAGTTACTGACAAATCCACCCAGGATTGTGGTTAAGAGCGATATTGTAAAGAGTGTGAGAATAGTTCAAGGACCTGTGATGAGGTCATAGCCATGTGACCCGGTGGGCGTGGCTACGGACCATATAAGGTGGCCAGGGTAGGTCACATGAGTGAATGCTGGGACCCGGTTGGTCCGTTGTGGAATGTCCCACTGGGAGATGTGTCTCCTTTATTGACAGCACGTGAACGCTGTGTTGAATGGCTGCACGTGCCTGATGATTCCCTGGAGGGAATGGACGTCCGCAGCATGATGAGGTGAAGCAGTCATGAGGAAACCCTGACGTGGGTGAGATAACTTGAGATAACTAAGGCTGAAGAGCCTGTGTATGCCTAACCTGTGTGACCACAGGGGTTACGGAGCTGAACTCTGTCATGGACGCTATGCTGGTGTGATGAACTTTATGTTACTGCTGTGGGTTTATGATGCTGAATAAACCGCATGGACTATAATTGTTTTATGCAAAACCCGTGCCGGATCTGGTTTTGTGATGGCTAAGCGAGTATCCCCTACTTGAATAACAGCGCTACCTCACAATTGGTGGAGAATGCGGGCAGTGTTGTAGCCTTGTTGCTAGGAGCAACGAAGAGGACTGCAAAATTTTGGTTGCTAAGGGCAACGGTTTCCAAAGGCACATGGTGCAGCACTGGCAATGCTGAGCCGGGAGAGCCAGTCAGTGGAAAAGACTTATAGGATACCTCTGCGGTAGAGGGGTCCGAGAACCTGCACGGCCAGCAGGTGATGGTAGTGAAAGCCATGTTGTACTGACCGGGGTCAGAGAAAGAGACTGGTGATTGCTAGGGTGCCTCTGCGGATAAGAGGTACCCGAGGACCTGTGTGGCCGACACAGGTAATGGACAGGTGTTCCTGTGGTACTGACCTGGGTCAGTGAGAAAGACTGTGTACCTGGAGGGTCAGTGTTGGGAGGTTCTAGGAGAAGAATCAGATCCCTGGAGCACGTGGTATGACCTTGGACCTGGGGAGGCATGTGTTGGGCAATCTGAGGAGGAGATGAATGTCCTGAAAAGCACCCGTTGAGCCCTGGACCTGGTGAGGCCGATGTGTTGGGAAATCCTGAGAGGAGGGTCGGCTCCCTGAATAGCACCCGGTGCGCCCTGTGTGTTGGATGGTCTCAGGCGGAAACTGAATGTCCTGAATAGCACACAGACAGGACATGTGAGTTTTGTGTGGTGTGTTTTTTTTCCTTTTCTCAACTCTGCCTGCGGTGGCTCAGTGGGAGTCAAGAACGTGACAAGCGGCTTCCTGTAACTCGGTGGGGTTACGAAGGGGACAAGCGGCTTCCGGTAACTTGGCGGGGTTATGAAGGTGACACCTGTAGCTGTGTGTGTGAATGGCAGCCGGTGGTGTCGAAGATCGGTGACAGCAGGAGCTGTGGTGGTGCCAACAATGACTTGTGTGGTATCATAAGAGACATAAACTGTGCGGGGTGACCTGTGTTCTAAGAAGACCAGTATAACGGACATGGGGAAATCCTGAAAGGGGGTGGTGGCCCAAATCGGGGTGGTAGCTCAAAAAGGGGTGGAGTCCCATAGGGGGGCGGTGACCCAAATTGGGGTGGTGGTCCAGAAAGGGGCCGGTGTGGCAAAAGATGAACCGCAGTGTTCTTGTATGTTGTTTCCAGAATGTGGGATATTCTTTCCGGGTGATGACTGGCTGCAAGTGTGTACTGTGATGCTGCAATGGGAAGGAATCTTGGGACGGTTGGACTCAAAGAGTCTGGTGACTCTGACAGGAACTTCTCTCACTTTCTGTCAGACCGAGAAAATGGTCCTGGTTTGCTGTAAACATGGGGTCACGGTGAACTATGCGGTAGACAGAGTAATGTTTGAGAAGTTCGGAGGCAGTGAGTGCAAAGGTGGCAGTATACCACCAGACTTAGTGTATGCCTTGGAGTGGGGCCAGGACTTTGTCAGGTTTGATGACATATGCCAGGAGGTTGGAGACGGTCCTACTGTTGGGCTAACCGATATTAAGACGGCTGGAGTATTGGCACGGTTAATGGGTAACTGGAGGGATTGCTCGGCAGGTCGGGTTGACGCAGACTCTGGGGGTGACTGTGGCTCTGAGAAAGAAAGGGAGCACAGAATAGAAGGGCTAGAGAAGAAAGTCTCTGAGCTCAGAGGTCACCTGTCAACATGGCAAGATGTGAACAAGACCCTTAGGGAAGAGATGGAAGAACATATGAAACGGGAAAGAGTCCTGAGACAAATGACCGAGCAAAGGGTCGAGGAGCTCGAGAAAAAAGTTGTGGAGCTCAAAGAAACTGTAAGAGGTCTTCTGCGGGAGAAGAGCTTGGACGAAGATGTACAGCGGCCGGGCCAGAGTGACAACAAGACGGAACTGCAAGTACCAATCGTGGCAAAGGGTCATGAAGAAATAAAATATTGTGAAGTTGGTGAGCAACGAACTGAAGAAGACAGTCACACGGTCGGGTCAACGGTAGTGAGGGAAGTGTCTGTGGTAAAGCCAGAGTATTCTGTCCAGGAAGAGTGAAAGACCACGACCTTTAAATCTGTAGTCGAGGTACCCGAAGACATGCAAGAAGCCTGTGCTGAGGAAGGTGTGCATGAGACTTTCAAAGAGGCGGTCAAAGCGTTTAAGGTGCACTGGGCGCCTGAGACTCGGCAGTTGGTGATAATATCAGCCAGAGAAGATACATCAAACTGAGTAGCTGTCCTGAAAGAAATGCATCTGCAATGTCTTCACACCAAACAGCTGGTTAGGCGGAGTAATATTAAAGGGAGGCTATGGATCGGCTGAGTTTGCGGAAAGATGTAGTTCCGGTTCCCAAAAGTCTGATTGGGAGAATCATTGGAAGATTCAGGAAGGTAATGTAAGACCTTGTAAATATCTCCGGTGTGGTGAAGGTGAGGATACCTCCTGATGATGAAGGCCAGATATCCAGTGAAGAGGGTAGGATTCCCATCATGGTGGTTGGCTCCGTGGAAAGCCTGAGAAACTTTCAGATGCTATTGGAGTATCGAGTGGGGTACCTCCAAGAGATTGAGCAGTTAAGGCTGGACCGTCGAAGGATCAATAAAGAGGTACGGAACACCAGGTGGCAGCCGCCTTCAACCCAAGGTGTAAGGACCCGAAGGGTTCCTCCAAGAAGTGACATGGCAAATGGCCGAAGAATATCAGCAAGTGGTAGTTCGACTGGCAGGATGAAGCTGAAAGACCGTAGTTCCTGTGAGACGCTGAATGAGTCAGACTCAGGCCAGACAGTAGGCTTAACGAAGACTTATGACCGCACTGACCGGGGGAGCTGGTCAGGGAACGGAACAAACAGGGAGAGGTATGTGGTGACCAAACAGTGTCTGATGACGCAGACAGGCTGTGACTGGAGGGCCAAATATCAGGGCCGATATTCTGACCACTGGGGGTGGGGGAGGCCTAACGTAGGAATGAGGCCATATGACAGATGGAGACGTTCTCTCGACCTGTGGGCCAAGGTGTAATGAGTGCCCAGTCTCGAGATCCTGGTGTAAAGTTGTGTGTTCAACCCCGCAAGTTTGAACAGAGGGGGGACGTATGTGGTGTAGTGACCACTGTGTCCGCTAGGGGGCACTGTGTGGATGTCCCAGGAGAGTGGATGAATGGCAGAATACTGAATGACCGTTATGTATCTCAAGGTGGGTGGACTTGAGATGGAGACTTATGTGTGTGTTGATCAGCAGTGATACTGCTGAGTTGCTGTTTCAATGTGTCCGGGAGAAGTCTCCAGGTAGCTGGGGAGATGGGTGGTACTAGTTACCTACAAATCCATCCAGTGGTGTGGTTAAGAAAGATATTGTAAAGAGTGTGAAAATGGTTCAAGGACCTGTGATGAGGTCAAAGCCATGTGACCCAGTGGGCATGACTACGGACCATATAAGGTGGCCAGGGTAGGTCAAATGAGTGAATGCTGGGACCCGGTTGGTCCGTTGTGGAAGGTCCCACTGGGAGATGTGTCTCCTTTACTGACAGCACGTGAACGCTGTGTTGAATGGCTGCACGTGCTGGATGATTCCCTGGAGGGAATGGACATCTGCAGCATGATGAGGTGAAGCAGTCATGAGGAAACCCTGACATGGGTGAGATAACTGAGGCTGAAGAGCCTGTATATGCCTAACCTGTGTGACCACAGGGGTTACAGAGCTGAACTCTGTCATGGACGCTATGCTGGTGTGATGAACTTTATGTTACTGCTGTGGGTTTATGATGCTGAATAAACCGCATGGATTATAACTGTTTTATGGAAAACCTGTGCCGGATCTGGTTTTGTGGTGGCTAAGCGAGTATCCCCTACTTGAATAACAGCGCTACCTCACAAGGGACAAAGTCTGATTATACCACAGCCCCTGGGCAGGGGAGGAAAAAAAGAGTGTACAGATATTACAGCACGGGATCACAGCCGATTCTTGTTGTGATGTAAAACATTTCACTGCCTGTTTTATACAATGTTTTACTTCAAAGAAAAATCAGCTGTGATCCCATTCTGTAATGTCTGTATAGTATTTTCTTTCCTCCCCTGCCCAGAAGCTGCGGTATGATCAGCCCATGTCCCTGCACAGTCAGACACGGCCATTACACAGTACACAGCAGGGACACATTTATAAGATTACTAGCCGAAGAGCCTGGCACTGCCCGGGCATAGTAACTAACTGTGGTTAGTTATGGCAAATTATAATTATCCTCCATCCCATAGTCCCATGCCCATATACCCATCATACATATCCATGATCCCATAGGCCCGTGCCCATATACTAATCATACATATCCTCCATCCCATAGTCGAGTGCCCATATACCCATCACACATCCTCCATCACATAGTCCCATGCCCATATACCCATCATACATATTCGCCATCCCATAGTCGAGTGCCCATATGTCCATCACACATCCTTCATCCCATAGTCCCTTGCCCATATACCCATCATACATATCCACCATCCCATAGTCCCGTGCCCATATACCCATCATACATATCCTTCATCCCATAGTCCAGTGTCCATATACCCATCACACATCCTCCATCCCATAGTCCCGAGCCCATATACCCATCATACATATCCTCCATCCCATAGTCCAGTGCCCATATACCCATCACACATCCTCCATCCCATAGTCAACCATTATGACATCATAATGAGCGGCGGGGCTTGCAACCTATGATGGAATCAGTGTCGCCATGGCAACCATTATGACATCATAATGAGGGGTGGGGCTTGATACACACACACTTTTTCCCCATTATGTAGATAGGGGCAAAATTGTTTGTTGAATTGGAATGCGCGGGGTAAAAATTTCGCCTCACAACATAGCCTAGGACGCTCTCGGGGTCCAGACGTGTGACTGTGCCAAATTTTGTGGCTGTAGCTGCGACGGTGCGGATGCCAATCCTGAACATACACACCCACATACATACATTCATACACACACTTGAGCTTTATATATTAGATCTCAGCACAGGGACATTTCATTTCAATACATCCACGTGTGTTAATCTACGTGAATATTTACGACTAGAGCTCGGGTTTTTTCTGATTGTTTTTTTTTTCCAAATGGTGCCAAAATATGTGTGTGTGGCAGATATATGTGTATATAATGATGTAGCATCTGGTTTATCTATCCTGATTATCACATGTGTTATCTGCCTAGTTCAAGATTTGCTGTTTACCATATAGAACAAAGTAGCCCCTTTGTGAAAAAATGAAGATTGTCACATAGAAGTGTTGCCACAATTGTTACAGAAAGTTGTCTGGAATCAGCACATTTAATAAACTGAACAGATAGAACTTCTACGGTAATACAGATAGAAGCAGAAGACTTACATTGCGGTATACAAAGACGCGAAGTTTTTTTCCACCAACTGTCTCTAAAACTTGCCCGTGGTAAAGATATTTGGAAGACAGTTGTTCTTTCACAATGTGATTCTGAAGCAATTTTTTCATGTCTCTGTCGATGACGGGAGTTCCTGATGAATAAAAGAAAAATGTTACATGAGGAACAAATCATTTTAGCAAAGTAATGATTTTAGTTAAAGTCAAGACTAGATGCTAATAAGAGAAGGTATTAAAAAGTATTTTCTGTCAGAAGGAGTGAAGCCCCTAGAAAAGTAGTTGGCACGATTTAGGAACTTTATAGCTAGGTTATATTGATGCTGCTTAGTAGACCTATTGGATACCCCATGGTATTATTTGGACCGCTGTTGTGATGGTGATATCTGAACATTTAAGAGCTTGGATTCCTGCTAACAACTAGATTATTCTTCATGTATAGAATATAGACTGGATTCATAAAACTGAAAAAGAAGTTTAACAATTCCATGATTTGGATTCTTTTGCACAGAGTTTGGTTAAATGTCCAGTCATCTCCAGCTAGCGTCACCCAAGTGATCAGATAGTAACTGGTTGCTCAAACCCCACTGTTATAACAACTGTGGAAACTACATATTTGCCCTGCACATGACAGCCACTCGAAGAACACATGTCCTTCTTGACTTTCTTCTTGGCTCACCATAGGCTAAGATGTGTGATGCAAAATTAACACCTCTTTTTAGAAAGAAAAAAATATTTTGTAAAGTCAAAAAAATTCTATGCAATGAGTCCTTCATCAAATTTGAAAAAAGGTATGTTAGGCACCAGGATTCTCCCTCGTCACAGGATGGATCCCAAGCCTTATCTTCTCCCGCGGTCTCCCATTCAATCTCGACCGCAGTGGATGCTGCTCAGCAAAGACATCATTCTCGGTGTCTTGCTCAGACTCAGGCTGTGTGCATGGTTACTGCTGCATCTCCAGGTTCAGCTATGGTAACTAACAATAGACAGCGGCAGGCAGTCATTCCTGAGAATAAGTCCAGGATTCGCTCTACTGAGCATGCTTGTGAGGTGGCGACCTCTCATTGGTGGTCGGTCGTCAGCTGTTCAGGTCCTGTGCCAGCTCTGGATTGGCCAGCGAGCAAAGTCCTGTCTGATTGGCACAGTCTATAAAAGGATCTTTGGCATGCCCATCGGTGCACTAAGATCATTCATATTTGCTGTGTGTGTTGATGGGTCAGTTACCACCCTGTATGCACGTGTGCTGCTAATAGCTCTACGAGTGTGTTTCTAGACAGGCAGTGTAGGGTGGGAACTCCCACTTTAACTTAGCATCTGCACCAGGCGCCCTCAGGTGCGGGATCAAAAGCCACCGTGTAGTAGAGCAAGTTCAATCACCAGCGTAGTGGGGGGAGGGCTATAAGGACCCCACTAGTGTAATTTCCACTCTGCTCTTCTGAAGTCTAACAGGGCATAGCTTAGAGTGCTCTCAGTTGTTGTACTGCTTTGTGGAGTAACAGAGTCAGGCGCTTTGCACTCTGTTCACACCGAGTTGCGTTTAACTTGGTGTGTTTACGGTGCTTATTCACTACTACGCTCCATCATTGTTTTCTAGCTGCGGTTTTTCCATCCCCGCATGGTGGACCCCGGGTTGCGATCACACCTTCTCATAATTTATATTTGGTGCGATACGCAAACCCTAATAAGGTATTGTCCTAGAACAACCTTTCTGAGCATTTAGTAGATCTCCTAGCTAATGAATTTATGTAAAACGTTTTAAATTGCTACAACTAATCAAAAAACATTGATTATTTCAGTTGCTGCATGAAACTGTACAATGTAAAACGTGGGACACAAAAGAAACAAACCTTTAAATGCATTGTTGTGTGGGGCTATGACAGTCACTCGTTCATTCACAGCAAGATGAGCGTTAAGTCCAGCTTGTTGGAAGAGTTCAATAGCCGTAGAAGCAACGGAGTCTTTGCCCAATTCAGATAATGTTTTGGCTGCAAAATAAAATTGCTATTTTTTTTAGGCAACACAATCACCAAAAAACTTAAAAAATAAAATGGAAAATAGATCTAGAAAAACATATCTTAAACAAAAACTAAATTAAAAAATGTGGTTTTGCTTTAAAATACATTTTCTTGTATCTACAATACCCTGAAAGAATTTAATAAGGATTTTATAAGTAATTAAATGTAAAACATGAATGGAATTAAAAAAAAAAAATCACTTTTTTACTACATAAGCAATACAAATAAAGATTATATACATTACACGTAACTTATATCAATCCCCCAGCTGTGCTGAATAAATACAATTTTTCCAACATAATTTAAGACCTCTGAAACACAGTGATGTAGAAGACTAAGAAAATATAGACAATCATTGAGGCCCAAACAGACCTGATCAAAGGCTAAAAGAAATTAAAAGCAGAGTAGAGCGGAAGGCTAGAGTAATTATTCAGTAATAACACTTGCAATGTCGGATAATGTATTGATATAGATACATGGGCAAGGATGAAGAAATCCTCACACTATGTGTTAAATCCTAGATGTGAATATATAATATCGAATTACTATAGAATTGACTATACCTGAATCTGGAATCAACAATTCATCAATGAAGTGAACAACCCCATTAGTAGCCAAAATATCCTTATTAGAAATGATTGCTTTTCCATTAAGTGTGAGCTCATCACCAAGACAGCCAACTTCAAGTGGAGTTCCCTCAATGGTTTCTATGGAAGATCCGGCAATGATTGCTTCAGAGCACTGAGCAGAGTGTAGGAGGTGGTGATGTAACAGATCTAGAAAAATATAAAGAAAAGTTCTTCAATAATCCAGTTAAAAATAAAGTTCATAAAAAAGTTCATTCATAACTATTAAACTATGTTGGTGGTGTTGATGGAATTAACCAAAGCTCTAGTTTTCAGGAGGCTGCGATACATGTATAACAGTAAAGGTTAGAGGATAGTCTGTATTTCTGTAACATACATGTCCTCTAGTGTTACAGTTAAGACACAAAGTATCTAAGTAATTTGAGAAAGGTAATAGCAGACCACAGGTGAAAACGAGGTAGCTTGTGAATTGCGGAATATTCTTGTATAGCTCATATATATTTTATGTCACTAATAAAAATTGATCATAATACAATGCAATTCTACTTATCAGGAATATAATATTGTCTTGATCACTTGCTCACTTACCAACTTAATTTACAAAAAAGCAAATGAGTGAGGTAATACGTTTCTTATTAACCCATTAGCGACGGTGCTAATACGACCTTAATGACCAGGCCAAATTTTAGAAATATAACCAATATCACTTTAGGTGGTAATAACGCGTTAACAGATCCCAGTGATTGTAAAACTGTTTTTTTCATAACATATTGTACTTGATGCTTGTGCTAAATTTTGGTTAATATGATTTGGGTATATTTATGAAAATTTGACAAACATTTTGAAAATTTAGCAATTTTCAAACTTTTAATTTTTATGCCCTTAAATCAGTTATACTACATAAAATAATTAACAAATAACATGTTTCATATATCTATTAAAATCTGCATAATTGTTGAAGCATAATTGTTTTTCATTAAGACATTGGAAACCTTAAACCTTTAGAAACTAATTTACAAAAAAATTTCTTTAAGGAATTAGATGTAAATGGACTTTGAGGGGTCTATATATTGGGAACTTCCAAAAAAAGATATCATTTTAACAACTGCATCCGTCAAATACTTCAAAACTGTTGTTGAGAAATCTTTAACCCTTCAGTTGCTATACAGGAATCAATGCAAAGTGGAATGAAGAAAAATACATTTAAATTTTACCTCTAAAATCTTGCTTTAGCCCCACATTTCTTACTTCTGCAAGAGGTAACACCAAATAGTATAGCTCTCAGTATACCTCCCCAGAAATATAGTGAGCATTTTGTTGCCATATTGATAAAGTTTATATTGAAAAAGTTTCTCACAAAAACCTTCCTTTAGCCCCAAATTTCTCACTTTTGCAAGAGGTAACACCAAAACGTGGACCACACATTTTGTTACCCACATTCTTATGAGCATGGCAATAATTTGGCTAAAAGATGGTGGCATCATGTCCCATTTGCAGGGCCACTAAGGTTCCTAAACAGTAAAAAAAAAAACTGACACCATTTTGAAAACTTCACCCCTCAAGGTTTTTATCCAGGGGTGTAGTGAACATTTTCATCCCACAGTTCCAACACAGAATTTGATAACAGGTCGTCATATTGAAAAAGTTCACTTTTTCACAAAAATTTTGCTTTAGCCCCAAATGTCTCACTTTTGCAAGAGGCAACACCAAAAGGTGGATTTTATCCAGGGGTATAGTGATGATTCTGAACCCAAAGGTATTGCACAGTATTTATAGCATTAGGTAATCATATTGAATATGTCATTATTATCGGATAGTAATAAGGTAACTTGGCACTCAACTGAATGATCCTTTAAAGATGAAGTTTTATTTTATTTTTATGCAGTCTCAGAGACGTTTCGGCCTACAACCGGCCTTTGTCAGTCTGCTGTAGTTAATACAATACAGATACAAGAAGAAAAAAGTCATAACAAGTCCTCATGATTAATACAGTAATATCCAATAAATATTTACAATAATTGTGTCTAGACGTGCAGTCTAATGCATCAGAAAAATACATTGATAAATCTCATATTATACTGTAATAATGCATCAGGAGGACCAGGTGAGAGGGGACAGAGACAAAAGGATAAATAAACAGGCAAGGAATAACCTACCCGACTGCTATTGGAATATAGAAGAAAGAGTGGTATGGACTCCTATAATAAATAGAATGAGGTGGTTCAAGAACACCATAGTAGATAAAGTGACGACCAAAACATGAAAAGAGGTGTTACATTAGTTGTACCTGTTTTAAAGACATAGTGCAGGTAAATATTATACTCTCCAGCTGTCCCTAGGACGATTTGTGCTGTGTTTGGAAAACCGTAGAGCAGGTGAGTATATAGTGCACAATAATGGGAGTGTGTATTAATGGGAGTGTGACCATAAGAAAATTAATACCTGGTATATCGGAGGGTATTGTGAGCACTGAGCATGGAGTCAGACTTCATGGAGTAATAAGTCTGTGTGCCTATTAATAATACATGTATGAGAACCACAAAGAATTGCACGCAGTGTGAAGTTAAATTAAGGGTTAATACCTGTTAATGCTATATCTGTGTCACGCTGAAAAATTCAGGCCCATATGAGGCTGTAGAGAGAGTATACTGAGCGGTAAGGACCATGGAGGTATATTTGCAAATAAGAAGCACTAACGGGGGAAACCCCTGTATATATGCTTACCAAATATGTGAAGTGTTAGGGCATACCGGGCTGGATGCAGTATCCGCTGCTCGTCTGTTCGCCTCATGGGGTATAATAATTTGCAACCCTCCCTGAATGAGCAGAACTTGTCGTCACCAGAGAGGGTATCAGGGAGTTTCACCGAACGTTCAGGAGAGTGCAGAGACATGTCAGTCACCTCACCAGACTTAATGACAGAGGAGGTCCCCCGGGTTAACGTAAATGTCTCAGTCATCTCCCTCTGCACCTGGTTCTGAGAATTAACCAAGGCCCTGTGCTCCACAGATAACTCCTGTGTCATCTGAGTAATTTTGGCCTCTTGTTCCACCAAAATTCGGAGCAGAGCCATACCAGAGGGGAAAAAAAAAGTGCGGAATCCCCTTTAAAATGTAGTGGGTCAGTGATAATGTAATGCAACTGCAGAGCAGTTGTGCACAGCCTCCGCCCGGAAAGATGAAGTATCAGTGGTCACAGAAATGTATGAAGTCAGAGACGAGCCAAACGGGAGTGCGGTGACCAAAACATGAGACGGAAAGAGGAGTCAAGGTACAAGCCAGTGGGTCAAAAAGCCGGGTGTGGAAGGTACCACCCAAGACAGAGAAACTGGAGGCGGAGTTCAGAGTTCAAGCTGAGTCGTACACTGTAGGGAAGTCACCAAACATACACCAAGTCAGGCATAGGAAACAGGTCAGACACACACACGGTAAGTCAGAGGCAGAACGATCACTAGGGTATACGGATCAGCTGCTCAAGCCAAGGATCAGAACTATCACTGACAAAGGCTACCAAAAATAGCACCAATAAATAGCCACCCAAGAACCAAAGAGAAGCAGGAAAAGCAGGAAAAGTTAACCCCTCCATGACCAGGCCAGGGAAAGAAATGCAAGAAGCAAACCCCAACTTGGATCATGACAGAGGGGAGTAGTTTACAAAATGGTGTCAGTTGTGGTGGCTTTCTGCTGTTTAGGCACCTTAGAGGCCCTGCAAATGGGACTTGGTGCCTACCATTTTCAGCCATATTTTGTTCCAAAATCTAAATATAGATCTTGCCATTTCTTCATACAGAACTTTTTGACTATATATGGGGTATTGCTGGGCTTATAAGAAAGTGGGTAACAAATTGTGGGGTCCATTTTTTGGTGTTGCCTCTTGCAAAAGTGACAAAATTTGGAGCTAGAGCAAGTTTTTTGTGAAAAAATGAACTTTTTCAATATAACAAAATAATTTAAACAAATTCTTTGTCACACCTGTGGGTTCAAAATGCTCACTATACCTATGGATATGCAAATAAAGTCCGTGGAGCCTCATTTAAGAGTCTCAAACACGGGACTAGCCAGATCTTCCTCCAGGGAAGGACCCATATACCTATGGATAAAATACTTGAGAGGTGTAGTTTCCAAAATTGGGTCAGTTGTGGGGGGGTTTCTACAGTTTAGGCACTTTAGGAGACTCTCCCATTGGACACTGACATGCGGCGCGTCTATCAGGACCGTAGCATGTCAATTTCTCTTGCAGAGCTTGTCTTCGCAACAGAAATTTTAGCAATAGAAGATATTGAATGCAGTAAATCAGCATCGTTCAGTGAACACATGCGGACTTAGATACGTTCAATTAAACGCAGCATTTTAGACGCAGCGAAGATACGCTGCGTCAAAACAGCTGCTACTTCCAGATCATGGGCACATCGCCTAAGCAAGAACAAAAGGATCAACTTGTCAAAATTCTAAATGATAGATCCTGCTTTTCCCAAATATCTGTTGGTGTACAATCGGGAGTTCTTTGTGCAAACTTTGGTTTGGATGACCAAGAGGACCTTAAGAGTAAGATACGGCTCTCCAGCTTTGGCTAAGGAGCTTTATGAAATAGTATTTAAGTATATAAATCTTCCCTTTGCTAATATATCATTTTAGCTATGTAGAAAACCCTTGTAAAACATTAAAGCAGACTTTTATTGATCTACACTTTTGAAAAAAATATAGAGCTTATTGCATGACAAATATAACAGGTGCTACATGGCTATCTTGCCTTTAAGTGCTTCTGGATCACCAAGGATTCTGGTCAAAGTTTCCTTTGGAACTTTCTCAAAGGCTTCATTGGTGGGAGCAAGAAGAGTGTACTGTTTATCTTCTGACTGCAGCAGGGTTTCAAGACCTGCAGCGGCCACAGCCGTCTGGAAATGTAATTAAATGTAAAACAATTGAGTAGAAACTTTTACTTAAATTTCCAGGAGAAAATACTGTACCTAGTGTTATTGTGCTCATTGCGAAATTAGAAAGTCAGCTCACCCCTTTTATATAACATGCAAATTGCTTCTTCAGAGAGAAAAAGGACTTGAATGCCGATGCCATCTATTGAAAGTAGCAATCCTAAAAGTCAATGTCAGCTCTTTAACGAATCTTGCCATATGACTTAGGATAAAAGGAAAAGCAAAATTTCTGCTTGCTGATTTATGTTGTGGGATGTTGCCTCTAAGTGCAAAGGAAGAGATATGTTTTGGGTGTAAACAGAGATTCTGCTTTGGCTTTTATCCTAAGTCATATGCCAAGGCTCAGAGAGGCGCCTATATTTACTTTTAGGATTGCTGCTTCTAATAGGTGGTACTAGAGTTCTAGTCCTCGTTCTCTCTGAAGAGGCATATTTAATTTCACCAGAGGAGCATTGTATATCCTATAAGTCTCCTTACACTGACATGTCAGATATGTCACTCTCCAGAACGTGAAACCTTACCCATTAAACCCCTCCTCAATAAGTGACTCCACACCCTCCATTAAGTAGCCTCAGTGCGCGTTACAAGAACAGCAGGTATGGCTTCCCGGGGTAAATGTATGGAGAGATTTTAATCATAGACCAGCATTCGATGACATCAGGAAATCATTATCTTCTTTGTTATGTGTCATGTTAGACAACAAACAAACAGGATTAAATTAAAGGAATCAGCCCAAAGCATCATGAGCCATGAGTAAAAGGGGTTTCCCACTTGAATCTCAGTGTTGCCTTTGATTTTATCTTGTCTGTTGGATCATGTTGGATAAATAAATAATGGAGATCTTGATTTTATAATGTCCTTGAGTGTTGGTCTACTATCGACTACACAAACACTATTCATTATACATGATCACATTAAGGTGAGGCTCCTGCATAATTTTGAGATATTTTAAGATTCTGCATATTGTATGCGTGCACTTATTTTTAACTGGATCTTAACATTCAAGACGATCTGTGATGCAAAATGATTCCCCTTATAGGGGCTTCTCTTGTATAACAAGCTTAATGAAATTATTTGATTTACTGCTGAATTTGTAATTTCGTGTTTTGACTCGCAAAGTTCCACTTGGAACATATAATGACACTGTCTGCAGGGTCCCAGCAGGTGGCATTTAGCCAACTATGTACTGGATAAAATGCTCCTCACTAGTTGTGACGCCACAAACAATGGCATCTCCTGCTGATCAGCATTCATCCAACTTTTTTGGAGAACACAATCTGCTTTGCCAGGGATTATGGTTGGTCAGGCAGTGAACAGACCTCAGGGTTCTGCTCTTGAGCACTTTAGACTCCTCAATATATCAGGAATGTCGTTAGGAGATATACAAGTTCCTCACCAGTATAAACTCTGAAAGTAAGGAGGATCCAAAGACTATGGATCAAACAGTCTCCTTTGCATTGCAGATCATCTTCAATTGTAAAAACAACTATTTTACTCTAGATTGAGTCATATATAAGCATACTCATACCAGTTTTTATTTCCTTGAGTAAATATGAGCAGATCTTTTGAAATTTGCATTCATTAAATTTTCACTCAAAACTCAATTTGTGGTGGAGACATTCACACGAATCTAAATACTGAAAAACTTGTAATTGCTTGTAAAATACATGTTGTAGAGAGGAGAGAGAGGACTTTGCTCACCATAAGAGGCTATATTTTACAGGCGAGAGAGAGAACCCCAATGACCATAATAGTTTTCACTCTTTTTCTTTTTTACAGAAAAGAGAGACTGGAAAACGCCATGCAAATGGTGCTCCACTGGGATCTACTAATCATTAATGGCCCAGATATTGACCACCAACATACAAGCTATGACAATTTGTAAGATGTCATATGTGCAAGGCATTTTGGGGTAGTCCACCCACGCAGCAATGCAAAATGAAGTTTCCATTCTCTCTAATGCTCCAGCAGTGTTGAAATGGTGCGGGACAAGAGGTTTTTAGAATAAAATTTTAAAATTTACAAATTTGCATGAAACCAAGGATTTTAGGAAAGTCAACTCAAATTCTATCCTCTGTTGATCAATCAGCTTCTCTCTATTCTTGAGCAATGAGCACATAAGCAGTTACTGTTATATTGAGATTAGCTATATGTACAGAAGTGGGAGTTATAGTGTTTCATAGTTTTATATTCTAATGCATACATCAGGAAACAGACTGTACAATGAGATGTTTTAACATATTTTCTACAGTCCAGTGCAATTGTAAAAGCCAGACTTAGCTTTTTCATTCATGCAATTCTAAGCAGTTCTCACGGTAAGCCACCACAACCTAATGATTATCTATGAAGTGGCCATTCATTAAAATAACTGTAGTCTGGTCAGACTATTCAAAAACCTCAAGACGGTATCACCACAACTAAAGAAATTTCTGCTATGACAACTTATAATTGTCCTTTTTGGTAATTGTAGGGTACTGTTGTAAGGAAAGAAGCTACAAATGTGGTTTTACGAAATATAACTGAAAATGCACAGTAATGATGAACATACCCTCAAAGTTTCCAGACTTTCTTCAGTTTCAACCACTTGATCAAGGTTATTTGTGACTGCTGTGATGACTTTATCGATGACGTGGACCACACCATTTGTAGCATGATGGTCTGCCTTAATAAGCCGAGCACAATTTACTGTGACAATCTGTATACAAAGAAAATTGCAGTTATAAAATAAGAGATAAATCATTGACAATAATATCACAATGTAGCAAAATGTCTTGACGCAGAAAACTATAACTCAGCAACTAACTTGACCTGTTCAATGACTTTGGCTTTGTTAAGTGTGTAGATAGCATTTCTGAACCGTGATATCTTTTTTGAACATGGTGTAGTTGACGGGCTGTTAAATAAAAAAAAAAGGATAATTTTGTACAGTGGCATGTCTTTGTTAAATCCAGCTTTACGGATAACTGTATGCATCTAGAAAATATGACAAATCTGGGCTCCATTGATGTACTAGTTTCTATTAGGATATGTTGAATTCTGCTCTTTAAAAGTACAAAAAAGGAGTCTGCATTATATATTTGTATCCTGTTTGGCTGAAAAAGTTTGCAAAAAAATAAAGAAAATAATACCTTTCAAAAAGTATGAATACAGTGGTGCGAACACATCTTTACTGCAGTAGATGGAAGAATGACCTGAGCAATGAAACCTTTTAACTAGTACTTTACTTAATTCATCTATTACCAAGTACAATGAACAACTTGGATCATCCAGAACCTAATCTGGTGCTACTACTATTACTCTTATTATTATGATGGTGAGATTATACATGGGGCTATGCATTTTGTCACGGTTTACACATTTAAAATATATTGGTAACTTCCAACTTTTGAGTCATTCTTTAGTTTCTTTGGCCAATGTTATAAGAAAACCTGGAAAATATAACCTTGCATTATTAAACTGCTCCGAGCAGTTCCCTGGAAATATCCCAGAAGTTCACCTCACTGATATCTCGCTATGTGCCAATTTTCATGCAGGCAACTATTGCCCTTTATACTGTAGGTTAGTAGAATACTCACATCTGCTGGAAACATGTTCCAAGGGTCCAGTGAATGATACTTTCTAATATTTCTCCTAATCATTTATTCTGCAAGTTTAAGGTTTAACCCCCTGTTTTCTAACTTTACCTTAGGAAAATATTCATGCTCTATGTGGAATAAAATGTGAACGTATGTTAAACGGGGAACATATTGAATTCTGTTGGAAAAGTCATGCAATATTTTAGGCTTTCGGATTATCCAGAATTTAAAACATTTCTTAAGTATCACTAATACCATGTCAGTAATAAAATGTGATAAGCAGAATAATAAACTTATCTTTTCATCTCCATACAATCAGATGATGTTGTGTCTTCCATTTTACAATGATTGAAAACAAGTCGGCAACACAATTTTAATAGACGTGTGCAAGGGAAAAAGACCATGGTAGCTAGCAAATTTGAATTTGTGCACTTGGTATTGATCCTATCTCTCACCGGTCCCAATTTTAGATCTTCACTTATGTAACTTGTATTATTGTATGTCAATGAGATAGCCACTGAAAAGACCATTAAGTAGGACAAAACATCAAATAGTATCTGTTTATCGTAAGGCTAGATCAAAAAATTCACAATTTGAGCATCACTGATTACCCCTGTTACCTTTCTGTGCTGGGATTTCACTGTGTGGTAACTTTTATTATAATTATCCTCCCCCAAAAAATGACACCTTTCATTTGACTCTAATAAAGGATGGGGTTGTGCTCCATTAGCTCACATCATAGATCTTCAAATCACATAGCATAAACACATTCAAAAATTCTGCATCCAATGTGAACCAAAAATTAAAAAGACAAGGTAAAATGCAGCCAAAAACAAGTAATCAGGGCATAGTGACATTGAATATTTTGGTGCACACCTGAATAAAAAAATACATAGGAAAACATACAGCATTCTCACACATAGGATCACGGTCTCACAGTAAAAAACAATTTGGTGACCCACCATTGCCACAAGTCAGTCCAATAAGTATTAGTTTTCAGTACACCTTTCTGGTTCATGCATGTTGATAATGTAACAAAAACAATAAAGATTAAAAAAATAGAAGAAATAAAATAGAAGGCAAAATGAATATTGTAAAGCAAATCTACAAATTTAAAGCCATTTTGAAAGAACATGGCAAGGTGTCCCTACATTTTTCTTTTGGGGCATAAGTTACTTTTCATGCAATGTTGATGAAATGGACTCTTTTTATAAAACGTCAATACCGTCAGAAAAAGTAGTTCACAACATGATAAATGATGTGGTCAGCATGAATGCCATTCTTTTAAATGTGGTTGTGCAATAAAATCTGATACGGGTGCAATGACAAATATTCCCCAGTGTTCTGTCATCAACAGGTTGATATATTGCATATATGGTAAATATCCATTCAGCAGTTACAAAACTAATGCCTTAATGCAAACATTGTCAGTAACATAAATGTTGTATACAGTACAAAGGTTTTAGGCAGGTGTGGAAAAAATGTTGCAAACTAAGAATATAGAAGAAAATGTTCCATTTTTATCAGTTCACAAAATGCAAAATGAGTGAATAAAAAATAAATCTAAATCAAATTAATATTTGGTGTGACCACCCTTTTGCTCTCAAAACACCATCAACTCGTCTAGGTACACGTGCACCAAGTTGTGAATTTTGTATTATAGTCAAGTGTATGAATAACCCATTATACCAACCATGTGCTAATGATCATTACTTTCATAATGTAGGTTGAAGCACAGATAATAACTGAAACAAACAGCTGTGTAGGTTGCTTAAAACATGGTGAGGAACAGCCAAACAGTGCTACAAAGGTGAGGTTGTGGAAGATAGTTTCATGCCACAGGTCATGCATCATCGCAAAGCTAAGCACAGCAACTAAATGCAAGATAGTTATATTGCATCAGTAATGTCTCTCCCAGGCAAAGATTTCAAAGCACACTGGAGTTTCAAACTGCGCTGCTAAAGGTCTTTTAAAGGAGCACCAAAAGTAAACATGGAGGACCGTAGATGCAATGGTCATCCAAGAAACATCATATTTTCTTCCTTTCAAAATCAGAAGATGTCCAACAGTGCCATCAACACAGAACTGTCAGCAACCAAAAAACCCATCTACTGTTTGAAGAAATCTTGCCAGATGTGTTCTTCATGGAAGAATTGTTCACAAAAACCATACCATTAACATGGAAAATGTGAAAATGCCAGGCACCTCAACTATGCACAAAAACATAGGAACTGGAAAGCAGAAAAATGGCAGCTAGTGCTTTGGACAAAGGAGTCAAAATTTGAAGTATTTGGTTCTAGCAGAGGAATGCTTTTTCACCAAAAAACTGGAGGCTAGTACAATAAAAAGTGTCTGCAGGTAATAGTAAAGCATAGTGGAGGTTACTTGCAAATTTAGGGTTGCATTTCAGCAAACTGAGTTGGGGACTTGGTCAGATTAATGGTGTCCTCAATGCTTAGAAATGCAGGGAGATACTTATGCATCATTGCTATGTCCCATGAATGAGACATTTTACAGACTGTCCTGTGCATTTTACATGCTGTATTGCAGTCTCTCATATTGTTTACTGTTGCTATGTGTTCCTGTGTTTTGCATAGCTGAAATCCTCCCTCTCCAGGTATGTCCCTCCTGTCTCCCTGTCTCCCTCTTCTGGGTGTGATGTCATTTCCTTCTTCTTCCCCCTGTGTCTCATTCTCCATTTTGGCTTCATTAGAAGCACATGTGTTTTCAGCCTGTCTGAAGCAAGTCTTTATTTACCTGCTGCTGTTTGTATGCATTCAACAAGAATTCTTAAAGAAATATAAGAGACTATACAGCTCCCCTTCTCCCTGTGAATCAGGATGGCTGAAGGAATGACTACACGGTCTCTGCCAGACCTATTGTTAGAGGAAGAGTGCATAGAACTCGATCCACCGTTTAGTGAGAGGCTAGACGTCCCACAAAGCCAACATAGAAAATAAGGGAGAATCTAGAATCCAGTATACATGATCTTCTCTGTGCTACAGCAGAGCTATGGCAAAAACTGCTGAGTCACATAGACAGCCTGTCTCAGCCTGCTTCTCTGCAACGACCACCAGAGGGAACCCTTGCACAACTGTGTTCAGATTATCAACGTTATGCAAAAATAGCACATCAGTATATATCAGTGTTAAAGAGATTTAATCCTTTAGTTACCTGCAAAGAGCTGCAAGCTTTCCAAAAACTTAACTCTGAGAGAGAAAGCATGGTGCGCGATATAAAAGCCAAGCCAGAGGCAAGAGTCACGCTAATAGCCGAGATGTCATCTTGTATTTCTGGCTCAGCCAGACAGTCAAAGCGATCATCTAAGTCACGCTCCTCAAAATCTTCAACGCTCAGCGAACAGCTCGTAAAAGCACGTGTAGAAGCCGAGGCCACTAAAATACAAGCTCCCTTCGCTGAAAAGGAAACTGAGATGAAAATAGAGGCAGCCGAAGCAGTGCACAGAATAGAGGCCCTAGAGAAGGAATGTGAACATGCCATAGCCATGACAAGGTTAAAGGTCCTGGAACAAGCCATCAGTGGGAGCCAAAGAGACAGCATCAGTTTAAGTGATTTTGATACTGAAGACCCTCTTAAGCGTACTAGAGACTATGTACAAAGCCAATACCCCTGCTCCTGCAATCCTTCCTGACCGCACAGATGCTCCCCTGAGACAACAGGACACAGAGTGTTTACCCGCATCCCGCACCCAAGGTTAGTACAATACACTGCCAACCTTGCATCCTGATCCTCCTCTGTGCACCGAAATGTACCGGAAACCTGCACCTCACCATATCTTATACACAGAAACATACGTGCAGGCCAATATGCAGGCAAGTCACCACACTCCGGTCAGTCACACAATTCCAGTCCCATGTGTGGCAGAAACAAAGCACATTAAGCCAGTAAATGGACTGAACGCCTACGCTGCCCCATATGTACCTGCATTCCCAGGTCAAAGCACAGACTGTAGGAACAATGCTATCCAGCCAGCAACGGTCCTTCCAAAATCGGAGAATGCTTATATGACCGGCCTTGCAAGGTACATGATTCGGCGTGATCTAACTAAGACCGGTCTTACAGAGTTTGATGATAAACCTGAGAACTACAGGGGTTGGAAGTGCACCTTTAAAACCACAATCAGTGACCTTGGCATCACCACTGCTGAAGAGCTAGACCTGCTAATCAGGTGGCTTGGGCCACAATCCACGGATCGGGTCAAGAGACCTAAATTCGTCCACATCAGAAATCCCATTGCTGGTCTCACCTCTGCATGGAAGAGGCTAAAAAGAAGCTATGGCAGTCCTGAGGCCATAGAAAAGGCCCTGTTCAAGCGACTAGAGGATTTTTCAAAGGTATCTAATAAGGACAGTACAAGGTTCCAAGAGCTCAGTGACCTCCTGTTAGAGCTTCAACTGGCCAAAGCAGACCCGTACCTGTCTGGCCTCAGCTACCTGGACACTGCTCATGGGTAAACCCAATAGTTTCCAAGCTGCCGCCCAATATCCCAAATAAGTGGGCCATGCTTGGCTCAAAATACAAAAGGGAAAACCAAGTCTCCTTCCCTCCATTTTCCTACTTCTGCGAGTTCATCGAAAATATTGCAGAGTGTAAGACCTATCCAAGTTTTTCCTATGGAGAACACAGCGACCCTGTTTCATCTCCTAATCATGACAGTCCACGTCTTAACTACAGGAACCGCCGAGCTCCAATGTCCGTCAACTAGACGGATGTTCTTCCCAGACCTACAGTATCACAAGATAAGAGCGACAAAGGTGAGAAGGTGGAGAATCCTAATCGTATGTGTCCCATTCACAAGAAACCTCACCCCTTAAAGAAGTGCATCGGCTTCGGAAAGAAACCACTCCAGGAACGCAAGGAGCTTCTGAAGAACTTTGGGATATGTTACAGGCGCTGCACTTCTACTGAACACTTTGCTAAGGACTGCAAAACATCTATTAAGTCGTGTGCGAAGATATGCCTGGTGAATGTGTATCCCGAGGGTCGACCAGAGAAAACCGCAAGGGTGTATGTTATCCTGGTCGATCAGAGCAACCGATCACTTGCAAGGTCAGAACTCATTGACATGTTTGACTTAAAGGGAAACTCACACCCCTACACCCTAGGTACCTGCAGCGGTGTTACGGAGGTCTCTGGGAGAAGAGCCAATGGACTCATGGTGTCTTCTCTTGAGAACATTGTGT
The DNA here is from genome assembly GCF_039654945.1 of Dendrobates tinctorius. Taxonomy (NCBI): domain Eukaryota; kingdom Metazoa; phylum Chordata; class Amphibia; order Anura; family Dendrobatidae; genus Dendrobates; species Dendrobates tinctorius. The sequence continues at coordinate 23,445,024 of NW_027361669.1, forward strand.
AGATACCCTTACCCACTCTGGTCGAATGCAACCAGTTACCATCCAACAGAGAGGAAATTCCAACTCCAGAGGCTGTATTCCATCACCCTCATCTAAAGACTTTGGCAGGCAAGATACCAGCTCTCAACAACAGCGCAAACATCATGATCCTGCTTGGCAGAGACATTCTGCGACTTCACAAGGTACAACGGGCCACACGACACTCCATTTGCTCAACGCCATGACCTAGGCTGGGTTATTATAGGCAATGTCTGTGTAGAAAAGATGAAGAGACCCACGAGGATTTCCCCATTTAAGACTCACGTCCTACCGAATGGTCGCAGCACTTACTTTCAACCATGCCCACATCATTACTGGGTGAAAGAGATGATAAGCGACAACATGTGGAAGAAAGAAACCTCTGACAACACGAATATATTCCTGTCCCGTAATGATGACCTCGGGTCAACAGTGTTTATCTCTACAAGAGAAGACAACCAGCTAGCACCTGCAAGGGAGGACAAAGAATTTATAAAGATTATGGAAAAGGAATTCGCCCAAGACGATAACATGCCCGCTGTCTTGGGTCATACTTGACTCCGAGCTTTTCTTTGTCCCCCACATCCGATCACTGGCTCCCTCTTGTTATCTGCACCTCAAAAACATTTCTAGAATTCGACCTTTTCTTACTTTTGACTCTGCAAAAACTCTGACCGTTTCTCTTATTCATTCTCGTCTCGACTATTGCAACTCCCTTCTAATCGGTCTCCCTCTTACCAAACTCTCCCCCCCTCCAATCTGTCTTGAATGCTGCTGCCAGGATCATATTCCTCGCCAATCGTTACACCGATGCCTCTACCTTGTGCCAGTCATTACACTGGCCACCCATCCACTCCAGAATCCAGTACAAACTTATTACCTTCAACCACAAAGCTCTTCATGGCTCAGCACCACCCTAAATCTCCCCCCTTGTTTCAGTATACCATCCTACCCACACCCTCCATTCTGCTGATGACCTGAGGTTAGCATCCTCAATAATCAGAACCTCCCACTCCCATCTTCAAGACTATACACGTGCTGCGCCAATTCTTTGGAATGCACTTCCCAGGTCAATACGATTAGTCCCCAATCCCCACAATTTTAATCGTGCCCTGAAAACTCATTTATTCAGACTGGCCTACCGCCTCAACACAATAACCTAACTATCCCTATGTGGCACAGCCAAAAGTTTTTTACCATAACCAGGTTCCCCGCATCATGTTCCCACATGCTTTATGCATCCATTAGCCCTCTGCATCTGTACTGTTACACACTTAACATTATGGCTGGTCCATACAATCAGGGCAACTGTTACCACCCACCTTTCGTGTCTCCCCTTTTTTCCTCATAGATTGTAAGCTTGCGAGCAGGGCCCTCATTCCTCTTGGCATCTGTTATGATCTATGTGATTATTGTTATGCTGTAATGTATATTGTCTGTACAAGTCCCCTCTGAAATGTAAAGTGCTGCGGAATATGTTGGAGCTATAGAAATAAAATTTATTATTATTATTATTCAAATAGCTGGGTAGCACCTTTACCTTTTCGTTCTCCAAGAACAAGGCTACCTAATAATCTGCAACAAGCAACGGCAAGGTTTTCATCCCTAAAACGTACCTTAAAGAGAAAGCCGGAGATGGAGAAACATTTTGTCGACTTCATGCAAAATATCTTTGATAGAGGTCACACAGAACCCGCACCCTCGCTAAAAGAAGGTGAAGAATTCTGGTATCTTCCATCCATTGGTGTATACCATCCTCGCAAACCCGACCAAATTAGAGTGGTGTTTGACACCAGTGCTCAGTATGAAGGCATCTCGCTAAATAGCCTGCTCCTCACTGGGCCTCATCTAAACAACAGCCTTATAGGAGTGCTGATTCGCTTCAGACAAGAATCTGTTGCAGTAATGGCCGACATTCAACAAATGTTTCATTGCTTTAACGTGAGCGAAGAAAATACCTGGTGTGTTATTTCCTGACGAAGGGGGCACGAGACCCCCGAAACACGTTGAATAAACCACTGTGAATCTTTGACATCTATCTCCTGGAATCCTTTCTTGCGGCAGCGCGGAATATAACTACAAATTCCCCTGAATACAAGTCCCATGTTGTTATTCCCCAGGCACCCTTTCAGCCACATCAGAAGATAAGTCCACATTTTCTCCGATGCTTCTACAGAGGCTATAGCTGCCACAGCCTACCTGAAGACTTTGGAAGAAGGTAACAAGGTGCATTGTGGATTCATCCTAGGTAAGTCAAAACTAACCCGGAAACCTGCTCACTCTGTTCCAAGACGCGAACTTTGTGCTGCCGTTCTGGCAGTGGAGTTAGCTGAAGCTATAAAGGACGAAATGGACATTGCTATTGATTCATTTATCGTCTACATAGACAGTATAGTGGTACCAGTAACATCGGACCATGATGCACCAATGATCCTTACTCCTGCTACACTTCTTACTCAGAAGGTTGGAGCTGCCGCATTTCCTCAAGGGAAGTTTGGGGATGGGGACATTTACAAACGTCAGTGGAAACAGGTACAACACTTGTCCAATGTCTTTTGGCACTGCTGGAAAACCAAATACTTGCACTTGCTTCAAAGCCGTCACAAATGGCAGACTGCAAAACCTAATCTACAATTGGCAGACCTTGTCCTCCTTTAAGATAAAGAAGCTCATCGCCATGACTGGCCAATGGGTCTTATTACTATGGTTACGCCAAGCGATGACGGGAATATCCGTAAGGTAGAAGTCAAGGTTACGAAAGGCGGTTCAACTCGTATTTTCTTCCGTCCAGTCACTGAGCTTGTGCTACTTTTACCAAAGGAGGACATCACATGAAAGTCTTGGTTATTGACACAGCTCACGGTGGGGAGCCTACCACCATATACTGTACACCTCTGGCTGTGTTGGAACATTTTAACATTTGAACTTTCTCCAGCGGATTATTGGGTTGGTGAAAGTGTTTGCACATTGCGGCTTCCCTAATCTGAAGATGGGTTTACGTTTGAACTCGGTGTATTCCGCTGTAGAGGACTTCATGCCTCCAACTGAAGATTGGACCATGCCAATTTGACTATAACTGTTGTTATTTACTTGCATGCTTTTTTTCCCTTTGTTTTTAAGGTCTACAGTGACATCTCCAGAGGACATCATAAAAATTATGAAATCTATAGATTTCAAATGGGGAGTGTTATGTCCGATGAATGAGACATTTTACAGACTGTCCTGTGCATTTTACATGCTGTATTGCAGTCTCTCTTATTGTTTACTGTTGCTCTGTGTTCCTGTGCATTGCATAGCTGAAATCCTCCCTCTCCATCAAGTTTGTCCCTCCTGTCTCCCAGTCTCCCTCTTCTGCGTGTAATGTCACTTCTTTCTTGTTCCCCCTGTGTCTCATTCTCCATCTTGGCTTCATTAGAAGCACATGTGTTTTCAGCCTGTCTGAAGAAAGTCTTTTTTTTACCTGCTGCTGTTTGTATGCATTCAACAAGAATTCTTAAAGAAATCAAAGTTTCTTCTGGATTCTTCATAACATGTGTGCCGGCAGCTGAGTTGAGCTATCTGTGACCGTTGCCCATTGTAAGTAAGGTGAAGGGATTCAGCATCTCACAAAGCCATATTTGCAGCCACAGGCCCCGGGGACAGAATAATCATGGTATCCCATCTTATTACCTACAAATTTGTTCTTCAGAAAGACTAATTCACACACAAAGCCAATGCCATTAATAACTATGTTCAGCATAAAGTACAAAGTACTGGAAGTTATGACATGGCTCCAACAGATCCTTGAGCTCAAAATCATTGAGTTTGTCTTGGGTTATATGAAGAGACAGAAGGATTTCTGTGAGCTTATTTCCACTGAATCTCTGATTCGTTTTCCAAGAACATATTTAAAATATGTGTGCATGTGTAAGGTGCTCAGGGTGGTAGTGCTTTCCCATGCCCTGGCACCCACAAATAAATTGTGTCCCAGTGTGCTATCGCGTGTAGGAAGCAGTACACTCATTTGCCAGCTACCTGCAGCGGCCGGGCGATCATGTGCGTCAGCTATTAAAGAGAATAAATATTCACTGCTTTCCACTGTCATGGACATGGTGAGCAGTGAATATTCATTCTCTTTTTTAGCGGGCATACATGATCGCCCGGCCGCTGCAGGAAGCTGGCGGCTTTTGCTAACAATGTGCCTGATATTAAAAAAAATGAATATTCACTGATCTCCACTCCTATAGTCCTTCCCACCTCTCAGCGCCGGCTTCAGTACATAGAGGTGGAAGGGACTATGGGCGTGGGGAGCAGCGAATATCCATTCTCTTTAACAGCAGGAACACATCTTAGCAGCAGCCGCCGGCTCCTGCTTCCTATGAACCGCTCCTCTACCGCTCACCCCCCACAGCCTCAGCCACAGCCAAAATAAGGTACATCCAGACTATAAGGGCTTATACTCACATGCAAGAAACTTGGACGAGTCTCGTACGTTAATACCCGGCACTGCCACTGGCACTCCGGACCGGAGCTCTCAGCTACATAGAAACACATGCAGCTAAATGCTCTAATCCGAGTGGCTGTGGCAATGGTGGGTATTGACGTGCGAGACTTGTTCGAGTTTCTCGCATGTGAGTATGAGCCCTAAGATGATAAGACGCATCCCGCCCAACCTTCCTCCAAAATTTGGGAGGAAAGGTCGAAGAATAATATATATATATATATATATATATATATATATATATATACAGTGTCTTGCGAAAGTATTCGGTCCCCTGGAACTTTTCAACCTTTTCCCACATATCATGCTTCAAACATAAAGATACCAAATGTTAATTTTTGGTGAAGAATCAACAACATATAACAAAATCTACAATGGAATGGTTCACAAATAAACGTATCCAGGTGTTAGAATGGCCAAGTCAAAGTCCAGACCTGAATCCAATCGAGAATCTGTGGAAAAAGCTGAAAACTGCTGTTCACAAAAGATCTCCATCAAACCTCACTGAGCTCGAGCTGTTTGCCAAGGAAGAATGGGCAAGAATTTCAGTCTCTCGATGTACAAAACTGATAGAGACATACCCCAAGCGACTTGCAGCTGTAATCGCAGCCAAAGGTGGCGCAACAAAATATTAAGTTAAGGGGGCTGAAGAATATTGCATGCCCAACATTTCAGTTTTTCAATTTCCACAAAAATTTAAAATAACAAATAAATTTCGTTCGAATTCACAATTGTGTCCCACTTGTTGTTGATTCTTCACCAAAAATTTACATTTGGTATCTTTATGTTTGAAGAATGATATGTGGGAAAAGGTTGAAAAGTTGCAGGGGGCTGAATACTTTCGCAAGGCATTGTGTATATATACACTGTATATATTATATATACATTATATATACACAATACTGTAATTTCTTATTCTTATTATTTATTTATTTTACTCATATAGCACCATTAACTCTACAGCACTTTACAGACATTGTCATCGCTGTCCCCATTGGACTCACAATCTAAATTCCTTTCAGTATGTCTTTGGAGTGTGGTAGGAGACCAGAACACCCAGAGGAAGTCCACGCAGACATGGAGAGAATACAAACTCCTTGAAATTTTAATGTCACCAATATGATTCAACTATAAGCAAAGTTTGTAAGTAATGTGTGCATTTTACATTGGGGTCTGTTCACACTGTGCTACTGCAGTGTGTCCGGTGGGATCTGAATAAATGTCCTATGGAGCCATAGACTGCAATGACAGGATAAAATACACTCCATATGTGATTTCTTTTTGTGAAAGTGACCAGCAGCCACAGTAAGTGGACTTTTTCAGAAGAAAAAATGCAAACTGAGACTTTAAGAGAAAAAAAATCAGAGGGTCAATTTCAGAACAAAAACTACAAACTGAATTGGTTTGAACTCTGGTTGTATCAATAAAGTCTATGGTCACATCGGGGATTTGTTTGAATCCTATTTTAAGGTGATTTAGGCAGAAATGCAGTGTGAACCATGCTTTAACTACTATTTTACAGTATGGAATAGTCTAGTGTACTATGCTATTCCAAACATACACCAGACAGACAGACACAGACCAGAAGACACTTTCTTTTTTTTTTTTTTTACATCCACAGCTAGTCAATTCTTTTAGGCTGTGTGCACACGCTGCGGATTAGGTGCAGATTCATCCGCGTGGATTTTGTAAAATCCGCAGGTAAATCTGCAGGTCAAAATACCTGCGGTTTTACCTGCGGATTGCTCTGCGGTTTTGCCTTGCTGTTTTTCATCTCCTCAATGGAGGAGATGGCAAACCGCAGGGGAATCCGCAGAAAGAATTGACATGTCAATTCTTTCTGCTGATTGAAAACCGCAGATAATCCGCGCGGAAAATTCCGCACCGTCTGCATTGCGGTTTTTGATTCCCATAGGGAATCATTGTACTGTACACCGCAGCAGAAACTGCTGCGGGTCCGCAGCGGCCAAAACCGCTGCGGAACCGCAGCAAAATCCGCAGCGTATGCACACACCCTTAATGTTTTTGAAGCAGTTTTTTCTCTATTCAAATGAAAGGGAAACAAAATGCAAGTGAAAAGGCTGCAAAAACAGAAAAAAACACATGAAAACTGTTTGTACGGTGAACAACATTTTTACTGCCAACAGTCTGGTTTTAAAGCAGAACAATCCACAGCCAAAATAGTGCATGCAAACATACACTAATGGGGTTTTCTGAGAATATAACAACATTTTTGCATGAAGTGATAAATCCCCTGCAATTCCAGCACCGATGCTCTGGTAGTCTCTTTAAGCCAGTTTCACACGTCCTGATATTTCCAGTACAGAAAAAACGGTACCGGAGATATCCGTGTCCTTGTGTCAATTTGTCACATTCGGGTGGCATCCATGTGCTATCCTTGTGTCTGTGTGTACCATCCGTGTGTGATCCTTGTGCTGTCTGTATGCTGTCCTTGTATTGAAACAATTTGTTTCAATGTTAACCCTATGACCTTTGAAAAGCACACAGATGGCACATGGATGGCACATGGATGCCATCCGGGTGCTGTACTTATTTACACGGACCCATTGACTTGTATGGGTCCGTGTGATCTGTGCTGTCGCTCAAAAACTGACATGTCAGCTGGTTTTGCACCCGGACACACGGTCCAGGAAAAACCGCTGACATGTACATAGACCCATTCATTTGAATGGGTCTGCGTGTGTCAGTGTCTCCAGCACGTGAGAAAACGGTCACCACACGTTGTCAAAAACAAACAATTAAGACATACATTTTTTAAAGCATTCTTACTTTCCAGACTTACCTAAAACTTTTCCACACTACACTAGGTCTGGAGAATCCAATCTAGTTCCCTACCTGAAGTCAATGGTTAGTTACCATCTCATCTGCAAATAGTAACTATAAAAATCTTATTATTCGCAGGACGCTTCACTGGAAAGCTAGCAAGAAATATTAGGATTGTAAAAATATGTAAGGAAATTGCTAAAATTGTCTGGGTTCATCAAACGTGGCTATTTTTTTATGTCTTGTCATGTTCTACTTCAGGCAGGACAGAAGAGCAAAGCTTCTAACATCCAGACACATCATTGTGAAAAGGAGGAGAAAAAAGGCTGATCTCTTGACATATCTATAGAAAGTACTGAATATACTTTTCAGTTTTACTTGCAATAAAGAAAAAACAATTCAAAGAAAAGTATATCAAGTGCTACAATACAGTTTTACATTGTTATGAATATTCTATATTGAATGAAATCTGGCTTTGGATGGGTTGTTGCAGCCTACAAGGTAAGTCTCACGTTCAGCGAGTGATAATAATGAGGTCTAAACTTAGTTTATGGTTTTTGTCATGACATCACTTACTCCATTTGGATAGTGGTGTATATGAATATCCAGGTCTTGGTACATTGATGGCACGGTAGTTCCATGCTTCATTTCATCTGTGAGAAGACGTCTGTCCACCATGTGATACCGTAATGCATTAAGAAGCTCAATGTTAACATTGCTCACTAAGGCATCTAATATTTCCTGCAAGACAAGGTTAGAAAGAAGTATGTCAGTTACAGCTGCAAAATCTACAGATGTTTTGTGTTATTTGACATTTTTATGCTCCCTTTTACTATACAATAATCATACTTCATCCTTCCTAGAGACAGACGTCTGTACTTACAGCTGGCAAAGCTGCCCAGGCTTCGTTGCTTGGTGCAAAAATGGTAAAACTTCCAGGGCCCTCAATTTCAGGTCTTAAGTTGGCTCTATCCGAATATAACTGCGTTGTAGCTGCTCCAACGATTCCGAGTGTTTCATAAATATTGGAAAGAGGTAGAGCTGCAGAACACATGAAGGTACTGATTAAAATAATATAACATTCAGGTACTTCTCACAAAATTAGAATATCATCAAAAAGTTAATTTATTTCAGCTCTTCAATATAAAAGGTGAAACTCATGTATTATATAGAGTTATTACAAACAGAGTGATCTATTTCAAAATCACTAAAAATCACTAGAGTTGACAAATCCCCGGGCCTTGATGGGATACACCCCCGAGTACTGCAGGAATTAAGTACAATCATTGATAGACACACCATGCTGTGTGTGACGGGGATCAGAGACCAGCCCCCCTGCTGGGTATCGCTGATCGTGCTCGATTGGCCTGGGACATTTTTTTATCGCTGGTCTCCCGCCGGCCAGCACGCATCGCTGCGTGTGGCAGCGAGAATCAGTGATCAGCGACGCTGGATGCTGGTTTCTAATGTAAACATCGGGTTTCCAGGAGCCGCGGCTCTTGGATACCCGCTGTTTACCTTGGAAACCGGCGTACACGCTGGTTTGCAAGGTAAACAGAGGGTATCTAGGAGCCACGCAGCTCTTAGATACCCGATGTTTACCTTAGAAACCAGCGTGTACACCAGTTTCCAAGGTAAACAGCGGGTATCCAAGAGCCGTGGCTCCTGGATACCCGATGTTTACATTAGAAACCAGCTTGCTCGCTGGTCCTGATCGCTGGAGGGGCTGTCTATGTGACAGATCACCAGCGATCAGCCTAATGATGTCCCAGCGATCCCATCCATGTCAGATCATTGGTGGGATCGCTGGGACATCGTTATGTGTAACGGGGCCTTAGGTGTTGGTGCCCAAATGTCTGGAGCTTTCCCTTGATTGCTAACTGCTTTTGTCCGCCTTGCACAAAAGACAGCAGAGGGCCCTAGCTCTGCTCCTCCTTGCCTTCATTAACACTTGGCCTCTAATTCTCTGGCCAAATGTCAAAGTTCTGTTCTTGTGGGGATCTGTGTATTTTTCCCAAGGGTGGGGGGGCCACTTCAGGAGTGGAGGGAGATCTCTGGACGGTATAAAGGGCCTTAATTAATAAATCCAAAATGGAGTCTCCCTCATCCCTCACACCCACCATAGTTTAGGACTGGTTTCTCACTGTTAATAAACTGGAAAAAATTGTGGATAATTTCCGCTCTGCTGTGCAAATTGAAGACTGGGCAGGTTTGTAGATTGAAAAACTTGGTGGTTTATTCACAATCTCATTTACAATTTCAACGTGTTTCGAAGTCAACCAGGACTTCTTTTATTTTAATAATATAAAAAATTGAATATTTTTATATAGAAATTTATATGAATTCAATAATGTGAGAAGTTGTATATACATCCACTGTTGCACAGCAGCATGGAAATTAATCATGATTTTTTCCAGTTTATTAACTACATTTTGGTCACCAGTTTGACCTATGGATCTGCAACGGCTGTTGATGATTTTACATGCTCTTGTGTATAATACATCAGGTGAGTGCAGTCTGATTGTAACCTCCAATACCTCCATCGGATAAGACCCTATTTGGCGCTTTTCTCTTCAACAGTGTTAAGTATTGGTTTCTCAGTGTGTAAGATGTAATCACTAGATTTGAGCGACTTTTGGTTTTTTAGGGTCGCGTTTCGTTTCGTGAAACCCGACTTTTCCAAAAGTCGGGTCGAGCAAGATCGTCCGATTATAGGGAAAAGTCGGGGTCGTCCCGAAACACGAAACCCAATGTAAGTCAATGGGGAATAAAAGTCGGCAGTGAGAGGAGGACAGGAAACACACCTACAGTGCCCATTTGAATGCCAAAAGCATCAATTCTTCTTTCTTAAGCTTGTCAACCTTAATTAACTTCATAATACAAGTTACGCACTGAAAAATGGGGGTTATTTGGCTACAAACTGTGGGGGGGAGGGCTGGCTCCAGGTTTTCATGTGCCCTGGGCGAAAGAGCACCCCTTTAACACATACCACAACTCATTATGCTCCGATACGGCAGAGAAATAGCGGTATAGTACAATGAAAAATACCTCACTTTTTACATCTCATGACGAGGCCCATCTATTTCTCCATACAGAATCATTGGTCCCATATAATGTTTGAAACAGTATATGATGAGCTCCACATAATGCTACAGTATATGTTGGTCCCCATGGATGAAGCTCCACTGTCTTATGGGCCCAAATAATGCTCCAAACATAATGGGCCCCATTTCTAATGCTCTAGTGTATAATGGGCCCTGTAAATGCTGCTCCAGTGTCTGATGTCCACCTTTGGAATGTTCCAGTGTATGGTGGGCCCCATCTATCATTCTCCAGAGTATAGTGCTCCCCAAAAATTGCTGTCCCAACATTGAAAACAATCAAATAAGTCTCCTCGCTAGGGAATCCCTGTACTTGTCTGGACAGGTGCTGTAGCTTGCTTAACAGCTCGCCAGCCGTTCTCACGCCCAGTATGGATTACACGTGATAGCACAAAGGTGAGAAAGGGTACCGTATCCCCAGATAACATGTATGGATAGCGTACACATTCAAAATATATGTCTCAGGAGGCAGGCTCAGATGGTGTTAGGCCCAGTATGGATTGCACGTGATTGCACAAAGGTTAGAAAGGGTACCGTATCCCCGGATAACATGTATGGATAGCGTACACATTCAAAATATATGTCTATACAGCATGAGGCAGGCTCAGATGGTGTTAGGCCCAGTATGGATTGCACGTGATTGGACAAAGGTTAGAAAGGGTACCGTATCCCCGGATAACATGTATGGATAGCGTACACATTCAAAATATATGTCTATACAGCATGAGGCAGGCTCAGACGGTGTTAGGCCCAGTATGGATTGCACGTGATTGCACAAAGGTTAGAAAGGGTACCGTATCCCTGGATAACATGTATGGATAGCGTACACATTCAAAATATATGTCTATACAGCATGAGGCAGGCTCAGACGGTGTTAGGCCCAGTATGGATTGCACGTGATTGCACAAAGGTTAGAAAGGGTACCGTATCCCTGGATAACATGTATGGATAGCATACACATTCAAAATATATGTCTCAGGAGGCAGGCTCAGACGGTGTTAGGCCCAGTATGGATTGCACGTGATTGCACAAAGGTTAGAAAGGGTACCGTATCCCCGGATAACATGTATGGATAGCGTACACATTCAAAATATATGTCTATACAGCATGAGGCAGGCTCAGACGGTGTTAGGCCCAGTATGGATTGCACGTGATTGCACAAAGGTTAGAAAGGGTACCGTATCCCTGGATAACATGTATGGATAGCGTACACATTCAAAATATATGTCTATACAGCATGAGGCAGGCTCAGACGGTGTTAGGCCCAGTATGGATTGCACGTGATTGCACAAAGGTTAGAAAGGGTACCGTATCCCTGGATAACATGTATGGATAGCGTACACATTCAAAATATATATCTCGGGAGGCAGGCTCAGACGGTGTTAGGCCCAGTATGGATCGCACGTGATTGCACAAAGGTTAGAAAGGGTACCGTATCCCTGGATAACAAGTATGGATAGCGTACACATTCAAAATATATGTCTCAGGAGGCAGGCTCAGACGGTGTTAGGCCCAGTATGGATTGCACGTGATTGCACAAAGGTTAGAAAGGGTACCGTATCCCTGGATAACATGTATGGATAGCGTACACATTCAAAATATATGTCTCAGGAGGCAGGCTCAGACGGTGTTAGGCCCAGTATGGATTGCACGTGATTGCACAAAGGTTAGAAAGGGTACCGTATCCCTGGATAACATGTATGGATAGCGTACACATTCAAAATATATGTCTATACAGCATGAGGCAGGCTCAGACGGTGTTAGGCCCAGTATGGATTGCACGTGATTGCACAAAGGTTAGAAAGGGTACCGTATCCCTGGATAATATGTATGGATAGCGTACACATTCAAAATATATGTCTCAGGAGGCAGGCTCAGACGGTGTCAGGCACAGTATGGATTTGACGGCCCAGACTACACAGCGGAGGAGCAGGGAGAGGTAAAGATTGCAAACGCTGGGGCCCTGCCCAAGCAAGGGGGGCCCACTCGTGGGCGTCGGTACTGGCACTTGGCCCCTCATAGTACAGCGGTGTGTCTGACGGCGGGTGTGCACCACCACCGTCAGAGACACTTGATTGCACTATGAGGGACCCTGTGCCAGTGCCCGCGCCCAAGAGTCAGCCTACCCACCTGTCCAGGGCAACGGCACTCGCATGGTGTCGTGCGGTAGGTGGTGACCCCGGCCATGGGGGGGGAGGCAGCACAATTAGGGAGTTTTAGAAAGTGGCATATGTTGATGTTGGACATTCAGCTGATGCAAAAGGCGAAATAGGTGAAGTACCAGGAAGAGGTGGACCAAAGCAAGCCATTTTTCTGTCACCCTATGTGTCATCAGGGGAAGGTGGGACAAAATCCTTGGAAACCCATCCTTGGAAACCCATGCATTTTAATGAAGGTTAGATCATCCACATTTTGGGTTGACAGACGGGTCCTTTTTTCTGTCAGGATTGATCCAGCTGCACTGAAGACTCTTTCCGATAGCACACTTGCAGCTGGGCAAGCGAGCTCCTGTAAGGCATATTGTGCCAATTCAGGCCAGGTGTCCAGTTTAGCAGCCCAATAGTCAAAGGGGAATGACCTGTGTGGGAGAACATCGATATGGGAGGAAAAGTAGTTTGTTACCATAGTTGACAACTGCTGTCTCCTGTCACTTTCCATCGATGCAGTATTACCAGTTGTGTGAGCGGTATTTGAAAAATCAGTCCACAACATTGTCATGAAACCCCTGTCTCCAACGCCACTTCTGCTGTGTGCACCACGAACACCTCTGCCAAGCTGCCCCCGGCCCATACGGCTCGTGTGAGAACCATCACCGCTGCTGTGTGCTGGGAATGCCTCAAGCAACCGATTTACCAGAGTTGCTTGTTTATTAGCCAATATTAGGTCAAGGTTCTCCTGTGGCATGATGTTTTGTAATTTGCCTTTATAGCGTGGATCCAGGATGCTGGCCAACCAGTAGTCGTCATCGTTCATCATTTTGGCAATGCGGGGGTCCCTTTTTAGGATCTGCAAGGCATAATCTGACATGTGGGCCAATGTTCCCGGTGTCAATGATGCACTGCGAGTGCTGGGTGGAGGAGCACTTTCTGGCAAATCCACATCCCTCCAGTCACGCACAAACCCTGTACCAGACCTTGCCACGCCAACATTTTCACTTGCCCCACGAGATGCATCCTCCTCCCCTAAGTAATCATCCCCATCATCCTCCTCCTCCTCCTCTTCTTCCTCCACCTCATCCAGGAGAGGTCCCTGAGCAGACAATGGCTGAATGTCATCAAGGATTCCCTCCTCCTCTTCCTCCTCATCAACATTGGCTGCAGAAGCCTGCTCCTTAAGGTGCGTCAAAGTTTGCATGAGCAGACGCATAAGTGGGATGCTCATGCTTAGGATGGCGTCGTCTGCGCTTACCAGCCGTGTGCATTCCTCAAAACACTGAAGGACTTTACAAAGGTCTTTCAGCTTCGACCACTGCACACCTGTTAACTCCATGTCTGCTCTCAAAGTGCCTGGCCGTGTATCCTCCCACAAATGCATTATGGCCTGCCTCTGCTCGCACAGCCGCTCCACCATGTGCAGGGTGGAGTTCCACCTTGTTGCAATGTCGATAATGAGGCGGTGGTTGGGAAGGTGGAGCAATCGCTGCAGCTTCTGCATACAAACGGAGTGTACAGGCGACCGGCGGATGTGCGCGCACAGTCTTCGCACCTTCTGGAGCAGGGCTGTTAACTCCGGATAATTTTTGAGGAAGCACTGCACCACCAGGTTCAAGGTGTGAGCCAAGCAAGGTATGTGGCTGAGTTTTGAAAGGGCTATGGCTGCCACAAAATTACGGCCGTTATCACTAACTACCTTGCCTGCCTCAAGATGTACACTGCCCAGCCATGACTCAGTTTGTCGCTTCAAGTACTCGGCCAGCACCTCGGCGGTGTGTCTGTCGCCCAAACACATCATCTGCAACACAGCCTGCTGACGCTTTCCACTAGCTGCTCGATAGGGGGACACATCATGTGCAACAGTGGCAGCTGCAGATGGAGTGCTCGTACGACTGCGCTCTGTGGACGAGCTTTCGCTTCTGGAGGAGGTGGAGGAGGAGGAGGGTCGAACGCCTACAGCCAACTGTTTCCTATACCGTGGGCTAGGCAGCACTGTATCACCACCGCTGTCCCCTGTGGACCCTGCATTCACCACATTAACCCAGTGCGCAGTGATGGACACGTAACGGCCCTGGCCATGCCGACTGGACCATGCATCAACTGATGCATCAACTTCCGCTCACTGACTGCTTGAGTGCATGGACAATGCGGTCTTTCACATGATGGTGGAGGGCTGGGATGGCTTTGCGAGAGAAGAAGTGGCGACTGGGTAGGTCATAGCGTGGTACTGCATAGGCCATGAGTTCGCGGAAAGCTGTGCTTTCCACCAACCGAAAGGGCATCATCTCAAACGAGATTAGTTTGGCAATGTGGGCGTTCAAACCCAGTGTACGCGGATGAGAGACTGAGTACTTTCTTGACCTACTCATAGTGTCTGGGAGGGTGAGCTGGACTTGAGAGCTGCATATGGTGGAAGTAGCGGTGGACAGGGCGGACTGAGAGAGGGTTGATGATGGTGATGGAGTTGGTGTTCTTTCTGATGGCCTAGAATCAGTCTTTCGTTGATATAACAGTGGGATTCCCTGACTGCTGTGGCCTTGCAACGACACCTCAACATTTGCTGCTGTGCTAACCGGTGGGCTTACAGTGGGGGAAACAATGTAGCGTTGCTGACTACCTTCGTTGTGATCAGTTTCACATGTGGCACTTGAGGTTTGGTGTTGTGTCCACGCTTGCAAGTGCATGCTGGTTAAATGTCTAAGCATGCAACTGGTATTCAAATTTTTCAGATTTTTCCCTCGGCTAAAGGTCTTTGCACACTTCTTACAGATAACCTTGGCCTGATCATGAGGATTTTGTTCAAAAAAGTGCCACACTGCACTCTTCCTACTTTGGCAGACATTTTGCGGCCTAGCACGCTGTGATCTTTTGACCGTCTGGACAAGCTGTCCAGCAACTCTTTTGATGTTTGGAACCTGTCTTTGGAGTGCTCCGGGCCTGCCAGATAACAGCTGTTGCGATGTCGATGTCTGCTGTGGATGCTCCTCATCTGAGCTATTGGAAGCAGCACCCTCTTCCCCCAATGGATGCCAATCTGGGTCAACAACTGGGTCATCCATCACCTCCTCTTCTATGTCATGTGCACCTTCCTCTGTGTCACCGTGTATGGTGGTATAGTGTGCGGGAAGGGGCACCTGAGTCTCATCAGGGTCAGAATCTGGCTCTGTACACTGCGAAGACAATGTAGTGCTCTGAGTGAATGTACCAGCAGAATCATCCATCAGCGGCTGTGCATCAGTGCACTCCATGTCAGATTCATCTTGGCCTGGGTAATTCACCATTTCACTTGATAATCCAGGCATGGTATGTTAAAACAGCTCCATGGAGTAATCAGTAGTATGGCCTGCGTCATCCTTCAATCTTGGTTGGGGTGAAGGACACAAGGAAAGGTGTGGTTCATGAACATGAGCCTCCAATGACGACTCAGTGCTTTTACTTTTTACAACTGAAGAAGAGGAGGCGATAGAGCTGGAGGCTGAGTCAGCAATGTAAGACAAAACTTTTTCCTGATGCTCTGGCTTTAAAAGCGGTTTGCCAACTCCTAGAAAACTAAGCATTCGAGGCCTTATGTAGCCAGACGATGACGCAGGCTCAACACCTCCTGCATTCGGTCCTATTTTGCTCTTGCCACTACCATCAGATCCACCACCAACACCATCATTACCAGCTGCCAACCCCCGCCCAATTCCACGGCCTCTTCCACCAGCCTTCCTCATTTTTGGTAGAAATGTAGACAAAATCCAACAAACTATATAGTATGTAAAACAAGGTGTCTATAGGACAGGGGAGATTTTGAATTTCTGCACACACTTTTGGACACTGGACACTTTTGGATTGTGTGAGGCCCACTGATATCTGAGCGCTATGTGACAGGCTCGATGGCACAGCTGTGACCTAAGTGACTAGAGAATAAGTGAGATTTTGAATCTCTGCACACACTTTTGGACACTGGACACTTTTGGATTGTGTGAGGCCCAATGAATATCTGAGCGCTATGTGACAAGCTCGATGGCACAGCTGTGACCTAAGTGACTAGAGGATAAGTGAGAGTTTGAATCTCTGCACACACTTTTGGACACTGGACACTTTTGGATTGTGTGAGGCCCAATGAATATCTGAGCGCTATGTGACAAGCTCGATGGCACAGCTGTGACCTAAGTGACTAGAGGATAAGTGAGAGTTTGAATCTCTGCACACACTTTTGGACACTGGACACTTTTGGATTGTGTGAGGCCCAATGAATATCTGAGCGCTATGTGACAAGCTCGATGGCACAGCTGTGACCTAAGTGACTAGAGGATAAGTGAGAGTTTGAATCTCTGCACACACTTTTGGACACTGGACACTTTTGGATTGTGTGAGGCCCAATGAATATCTGAGCGCTATGTGACAAGCTCGATGGCACAGCTGTGACCTAAGTGACTAGAGAATAAGTGAGATTTTGAATCTCTGCACACACTTTTGGACACTGGACACTTTTGGATTGTGTGAGGCCCAATGAATATCTGAGCGCTATGTGACAGGCTCGATGGCACAGCTGTGACCTAAGTGACTAGAGAATAAGTGAGATTTTGAATCTCTGCACACACTTTTGGACACTGGACACTTTTGGATTGTGTGAGGCCCAATGAATATCTGAGCGCTATGTGACAAGCTCGATGGCACAGCTGTGACCTAAGTGACTAGAGGATAAGTGAGAGTTTGAATCTTTGCACACACTTTTGGACACTGGACACTTTTGGATTGTGTGAGGCCCAATGAATATCTGAGCGCTATGTGACAAGCTCGATGGCACAGCTGTGACCTAAGTGACTAGAGAATAAGTGAGATTTTGAATCTCTGCACACACTTTTGGACACTGGACACTTTTGGATTGTGTGAGGCCCAATGAATATCTGAGCGCTATGTGACAAGCTTGATGGCACAGCTGTGACCTAAGTGACTAGAGGATAAGTGAGAGTTTGAATCTCTGCACACACTTTTGGACACTGGACACTTTTGGATTGTGTGAGGCCCAATGAATATCTGAGCGCTATGTGACAAGCTCAATGGCACAGCTGTGACCTAAGTGACTAGAGGATAAGTGAGAGTTTGAATCTCTGCACACACTTTTGGACACTGGACACTTTTGGATTGTGTGAGGCCCAATGAATATCTGAGCGCTATGTGACAAGCTCGATGGCACAGCTGTGACCTAAGTGACTAGAGAATAAGTGAGATTTTGAATCTCTGCACACACTTTTGGACACTGGACACTTTTGGATTGTGTGAGGCCCAATGAATATCTGAGCGCTATGTGACAGGCTCGATGGCACAGCTGTGACCTAAGTGACTAGAGAATAAGTGAGATTTTGAATCTCCGCACACACTTTTGGACACTGGACACTTTTGGATTGTGTGAGGCCCAATGAATATCTGAGCGCTATGTGACAAGCTCGATGGCACAGCTGTGACCTAAGTGACTAGAGGATAAGTGAGAGTTTGAATCTCTGCACACACTTTTGGACACTGGACACTTTTGGATTGTGTGAGGCCCAATGAATATCTGAGCGCTATGTGACAAGCTCGATGGCACAGCTGTGACCTAAGTGACTAGAGGATAAGGGAGATTGGATTGCTTTTAAAAAAGCAGTTTGCGGAGCAGTGGGTAAACAGCAATGCCAGCCTGTCAGGAAGCCTTAAAAGGCAGCCCAACAACCAACACCACTGATACACCACTATATAGCCTCCCCTTGCACTGCACACAGTGACTGGTGTGTTGTGCAGGCCAAATTGCTATCAGCAGCAGAAGCAGTTTTTTTTTCTTCTCAGCAGGACAAAAAAAAAAATTGGGATTGCTTTTAAAAAAGCAGTTTGAGGCCCAATGAATATCTGAGCGCTATGTGACTGGCTCGATGGCACAGCTGTGACCAAAGTGACTAGAGGATAAGGGAGATTGGATTGCTTTTAAAAAAGCAGTTTGCGGACCAGTGGGTAAACAGCAATGCCAGCCTGTCAGGAAGCCTTAGAAGGCAGCCCAACAACCAACACCACTGATACACCACTATATAGCCTCCCCTTGCACTGCACACACAGTGACTGGTGTGTTGTGCAGGCCAAATCGCTAGCAGCAGAAGCAGTTTTTTGGTCTTCTTCCCTGCCTAACGCTCTCCCTACAGAATCAGCAGCAACCTCTCCATATACTGAGATCGGCAGAAGTAAGATGGCGGTCGGCGTGCACGCCCTTTTATACCCCCTGTGACGCCCACCAAAGCAAGCCAATCACTTGCATGCCCTGAAAGATGGTGGTGACCCGTGCCTATGTCATCACGTTGCCCACAGTGTCCGTGGATCCTGATTGGCTGAAAAAGAGCGCAAAACAAACTTTTGAAACGCGACTTTGGCGCGTAAGTCGCCGACCTCGTGGCCGACCTCATCCTAGGGTCGGGTTTCGTTTCATGAAACCCGACTTTGCTAAAAGTCGGCGACTTTTGAATTTTTTCGACCCGTTTCGCTCAACTCTAGTAATCACACTTATGTCTGTTGTGTTCAAGCAACTTATAATCGCTTTACAGTGAGATCAGGGCTGTCATTGCATCTCACACAGGAACACTCTGCTATTGGCTACCACTGTGTACAATATAATGAAAATATAGTCTGATTTCACTGCTGAGAAATTGCAAGTGGCTCACCACTGGCATAAGTGTGATAACGACATCTTTGAGCTAATCTCTGAACAAGCAGTGTGGGAGCTTACAACAGAGCTGACCATCCTATGAAAGGAGGAGAGCTGTTTGAAAATTTTGTAATGTGGCACAGCTAAACTAAGATGCACTGACTCATTAAGGAGGTTAGATCAGGAGATCAGAGTTGTCATTATACATCTCACACACTGAGTAACCTTCTCTAAGCTATGGCGGCAGCTTGTTCTTTTTTCCTTTGAGTAATACCTGCTTATGATTGACCAACAGCATGTGGAAAGAAGTAGATGCCTCCAGTGAAAATTGTCTGATAACTTTTTTAATTGAAGAATGCCAAATATGTTCTAGACTTATTGTAGTCTATAGTTCATGCACTTTGTCTATATGGTACAAGACAAAGAACAGATGAAATTAAAGTTCATTTATCATAACATTAAGATGGTGTATTACCATTAATAGAAAGAGCTTATTTTATTACAAGGATGTTAAAAGTGAGAACAATTGGAGACAGATGCAGTATGAATGCAAGTGGTTTAAAATGATATACCTGCCGGGCAGCCTTTCTCTCCTGGTACTTTCTCATAGCCGGGGCAGCATTCATACACTATTACACTGTCAAAGAGAAATGTATGTTGTCATTATATGAACAAGATTTAGATCAAAGTGTTAGAATGTTATTTTTTGGGGATAAATATAAGAATATCTTTATCCAAAATCTGTATAAATAGAAACAAAGGCACAGACAGCATATATTAATGACTGAAATTAAAAATTAATGACTGAAATTAAAAAGATCCACAAAAAACTTTCATTTTTTTATACTGAATATAAAACACAGTCATCTTGCCAGGTGACAATTAAAATGTAAGCGACCTGTTATGTATTTTTATGCTCTTAGAAAATCCCATAATTTAAAATGTCACCTTTTAACTACATTTCACAGTTAAAATAAAATATAAATAAAAAGTTGAATACTCTTAAAAATAATTTACTGATAATGTACATAGCGGCTTTCAATATTATACAGTATGTGCACTGGGTTTCCAAAGGTCTGACTTTATTTAACTGATGCTATCGTCCCTGCATGTTCGCTCTCTCTCTCCAGGTAGGGATGCCGACATATTCACCGCCATGGGCGCTTGGCAGCGTCTCCTTGTCCTGCTGCAGCTTCCTGCTCCTAGGCCCACGTGCTGATCTCCCTGCCGTGCGCTTAGTGTGAGCACGCTCCCTGCATCTTAAAGGGGTAACTCGTGCACTATGTATTTACCCCCACCCAAGTTAGTTTGAGTTTGTCTATACTAGTTAGTTGTCCCTGCTATTCCTGAACCTATTCCTGAATATAGTCTGTTAGAACCTGAACCTATTGTTGAACTCACCTACTCTGAAACTGAACCTATCCTGAACCTATTCTGTTAGAACCCGAACCTGTTGCTGAACCAGTTTAGTCTGAACTTGAACCCGTTCCTGTTACCTGTGTTATCTGAAACCGCTCTGGCAGTACCTGAACTTGAAGCCACTCTGGCGGTACCTGAACCTGTAACTGCTCCAGCGGCACCTCAACCTGTAACCGCACCGGTGGTACCTAGACCAGCACCAGTGTACATCTAGTCAAGTGTTCCAGGATCCACACTGTCTGAACCTACACCAGTGTCCATCCTGTCAAATGTTAGAGGATTCGTACTGTCTGATCCTGCACCAGTGTCCATTCTGTCAAGTGTCCCAGGATCTGCATTGTTTGAACCTGAACCAGTGTACATCCTTTCAAGTTTTCCAGGAACCTCACTGCCTGAACCTATATCACTATCTGATCCTGCCTTGCCCTCTGAATGAGTGTCTGCAATTCTGACCCTTGAGGTGAGCTGCTGCAGTACCAGGGACTGTCCTTGGAGTGATACATGGCGGTCACCTGCAACTGAAGCCTAAACCCACCATCAGGAGCTCTAGCGAAAACCAGGAGGTCACTTAGCCACACCCCTCCACAGGTAAACCCAGACCATGGCAGAGTGGATCTATGATCCACATGCGTGATATTTTGTACAGGCCAAGGAAGCCACTGTTCCTACGCCCTCAGAGTTGTACCAAGATATGATCCATCAGCGATATCAGTAGGAAAAAATGCCTTGATGACATCTTCTTCGTCCACTCCAGCCCAGGTTGCAGCTACTGCATCCGTGTCTACCCAGCCTGCAACTTATGTACTTTAAGCTAATCGTCATCTGTCTGCTTCTCCACATTTTGATGCACACTGCACTATGAAATTTTGTCCCTTCAGTTTCCCTCTGATCAAGCTAATGTGGGATTCCTGAAGTCCCAACTGGAAGTAAAGGCCCTAGCATAGCTCAACCCCTTGTGGGAGAGATGGAACCCTGTGAACTCAGATTTGCAGGCCTTCTAGGTGGTCTTCTGAAAGGTCTTCCATGAGCCTGATTATGTATCCTCTGCTGCATCTTACCTTCCCAGACTGCGTGAGGGAAATCTGCCTGAAGGCCAGTATGCCATTCTGTTGCGCACTCTGTCTTCTAAAATTGGCTTGAATGCCAAGGCTCTGGTAGCCGTCTTTTGGGAGGGATTGTCAGAAAGGATTAAGGACGACCTGGCTGGTCAAAACATCCTTGCTACCACCCTAGACAATCTGATTTTCCGAGTCAACCTCAGTTCCAGGAACAGTCGAAAGAGGTGAAGCATAAGAGGAAATCATCGCAACTGGCTCGGTTCTTCCAGAGACTGCTCGTTCTCCAGCCTTTTGAGACAGCTGTCTTCTCTGAATCTATGCAAGTCAACTATGTGAAACTGGCTGAGCAGCAGCAGGAATGCCGAAATGCCAAAGAATTGTGCTGCTACTCATCAGTTCTTGTCCTGAGAAATCGGAGAATCTCCAAAGCCTAGGGACTGGAGGAGAGGCTATGCTGGGCGTGAGTAATACCTATCTACTGTTGACTCTAAATGTTTTTGTGCCCTATAGAAGCACGTGGTTCGTTGAGACGTCCAAACATTGACTCTGGTTTGGCGGGAAATTTCTTACAGCAAGCTGTGGTGGATCGATATCAAATTCCCGTCCCACACCTCAAGAGTCCCTTGATGGTTTCCTCCATGAAGGGAAAAGCCTAAGTCATTTGAGTTGTTGATAAGCAGCTGAAGATTCTGGTTGGAATGCTGCATATGGAGAAGATCTCTTTTTATGTGCTGCTTGGTCTGTTGCACCCACTAATCCTGGGTCTTCTATGGATGTGTACTCATAAGCCTTTACTAGACTGGAGATTCAGTGAGGTGCTTGGTTGGGAACAGTCCTGTCACGAGAGATGACTGCTCTTTGTATGTCCAGTTCTCCAACAAGTCTGCCTGTCAAGTGTTCCAGGAACCGCACTGTCTGAACCTGCATCAGAATCTGGTTCTACCTTGGACTCCGAGTCCATGTCTGTTATCCTGACCTTTGGGGTCATCTGCTGCAGAACCAGGGACTGCCTTTGGAGTTAAAAATGCAGCTTTTGCATAAAACCCACAAAAAATAAAAATATTTTTGTGACTGTTTAGATGGTGGACATCACTAGAACAGACTCCAAACAGAGTCCAATATTCTACCTGCCTCATTATAGTAAGTGGTTCAAATGGGGGGGGGTTCCACTGAATCACATTTTTGTGGAATCTAAATGGAAACCCCTATGTAAATGCTCAGTGTAGAGCACAAGAATGTGATCTTAGTCATATAATGAAAGCTATAAAAATTATGGGTAGAACAAAGGTTCTGGAAAAGCAATATATCACCCACACCATCAAATAGAATCCAGGGAAATCTATGTTGCAAAATCCAAATGCCCCTCTTTCTGTCCCCTACAGTGTGCCTAAACTGCAATAAATTATCACAAGTTTGGCACTACTCTAAAGGGGAGAGCCTAGCTAACAATATAAGGGTGCGTGTCTCCAGAAGCACCAGCTGTGCACAATGGAAACCTTCAAAAAGAACCTGAAGACCTACCTCTTCCGACAAGCCTACAACCTGCAGTAACCACCGATCCACCAAACCGCTGCACAATCAGCTCTACCCTCACATATTGTATCCTCACTCATCCCTTGTAGATTGTGAGCCCTCGTAGGCAAGGTCCTCTCTCCTCCTGTACCAGTCGTGACTTTATTGTTTAAGATTGCTGTACTTGTATTTACTATGTATACCCCTCATCACATGTAAAGCGCCATGGAAGAAATGGCGCTATAATAATAAATAATAATAATGTATTGGCACTAAACAGGCATATTCGGAATACTCCAGAAAAAAGCATGGCGTGGATGTTACAAAGTGAAACATCTGTGAGGCCAAAATAGCCACTGCAGCTGAAGATTAATTAATTGAGAAGTGCAATGGGGTCTAAAATGGAATCACATTTGGGGGTTTCTGCTGTTTTGGCATCTTTGGGTCTCCACAAATTTCAACCGAAAACTATTTCAGCAAAATCTGTGCTCCAAAAGCCCTCCTTCTTATGAATCCCTGCTGTGTGGCTAAACATTAGTTTTTGATGACAGCTTCTCCACCATGACAGAAGATCAGCTCTCCACCCTTCTGTCAAGATCACATCTCACCACTTGCAAGCTTGACCCGCTCCCGTCCCTCCTCATTCCTGACCTCGCCAGTCTTCATCCCAACCCTAACACATCTCTTCAACATTTCACTTAGAAATGGTGTCTTCCCCTCATCCTTCAAACATGCCTCAATCACACCCATCCTCAAAAAGCCCTCCTTCGACTCATCTTCTGTGTTTAGCTATCGCCTGATATCACTTCTCCCTTATGCCTCAAAACTACTGGAACAACACATCCATCTTGAATTGTCCTCCCATCTCTCCTCCTGCTCCCCCTTTGACCGATTACAATCTGGCTTCCAACCACATCACTCAACTGAAACCACCCTAACTAAAGTCACCTAATGACCTACTAACTGCCAAGAACAAGCAACACTACTCTGTCCTCCTCCTCCTGGACCTGTCTTCTGCCTTTGACACTGTAGACCATTCCCTCTTGTTACAGATTCTCTCGTCTCTTGCATCACAGATTTGGCCCTATCCTGGATCTCGTCATTTCTAACAGACCGAACATTCAGGCTATGTGTACAAGTTGCGGATTTTTAGCGTTTTTGCCACGTTTTTTTGCCGCGTAAACGCTAAAAATCTGCAACTCATTAAATTAAATGGCATTCTGCACATGATGTGCTAATTCTGCGTATTTTCCCGTGGCGGAAAATACACAGCATGCTCATTCTTTTTGAGGAATCGCGGGGATTTCGCACACATAGGAATGCATTGATCTGCTTACTTTCCACATGTAGCTATACCCACCATGCGCAAAGTAAGCGGATCGTGTGCGGATGGTACCCAGGGTCTGGAAGAGAGGAGACTCTCCTCCAGGCCCTGGATACCACATTCCTGTTAAAAAAGAATTAAATTAAAAAAATTGTGATATTCTCATCTTCCGGCATCCCCCCGCTGCGTTCTCAGGCCTTAGCGATGCTCCCGGCAAGTCCTGTTCCCAGTGATGCCTTGCGACAATGACCTGTGATGACTTAGCTGTCTCGCATGATGCTACGTCATCTGGGATCACTGTCACAAGGCATCAGTGGGAACGGGATTTGCCAGGATCATCGCTGAGGCCTGGGAACGCTGCGAGGGATGCCGGAAGGTGAGAATATCACGATTTTTTAAATTATTTTTAAAATATATTTTACTACTGATGCTGCATAGGCAGCCTCAATAGTAAAAAGTTGCTCACACTTGACAAACACTATGTTTGACAAATGTGACCAACCTGTCAATCAGTTTTCCAAGCAATGCTACAGATCGCTTGGAAAACGCTAGCATTCTGCAAGCTAAATACGCTTGCAAAATGCTAGTTTTTTGCGGGAATGCCGCATGCAGATTTCCCGCGAATTTCCCATGGCAGGGAGTTGCGGAATTGCCGCAGAAATTTCCGCGGCAATTCCGCACGTGTGCACATAGCCTTAGTATCTCCCTCTCCCACACCGCCTCTGCACCTCGCCCCCTGTCTGTCGGTATTCCCCAAGGCTCAGTTCCAGGACCCCTACTCTTCTCCATCTACACCTTCAGGCTGGGACAGCTCATAGAATCACACGGCTTGCAGTATCATCTCTACACCGATGACACGCAGATCTACTTATCTGGACCCGACATCACCTCCTTACTGACCAAAATCCCACAATGTCTGTCCCCTATTTCATCTTTCTTTTCTTCTCGCTTTCTAAAACTGAACATGGACAAAACAGAATTCATCATCTTTCCCACATCTCACTCTACCCCTCCACCAGACCTATCCATCAACGTCAATTTCTGCTCACTTTCCCCAGTCCTGCACGCTCGGTGCCTCGAGGTGATCCTCGACTCTACCCCCTCATTCAAGACACATATCCAAGCCCTTGCCTCCTCCTGCCGACTCCAACTCAAAAATATTTCCCTGATCCATACATTCCTTGACCAAGAAACTACGAAAACGCTCGGGCAGGCCCTCATCATCTCCCGCCTCGACTAATGCAACCTCCTACTCTCTGGCCTACCCTCTAGCACCACTCCAATCTATCCTAAACTCTGCTGCCTGACTAATCCACCTTTCTCCCCATTATTCCCCAGTCTCTCCTCTCTGCCAAGCCTTTCACTGGCTTCCTATTGTCCAGAGGCTCCAGTTCAAAACCCTAACTATGACATACAAAGCCATCCACAACCTGTCTCCTCCATCCATCTGTGACATAGTCTCCCGGTATTTACTTATACGCAATCTTCAATCCTCTCAAGATCTCCTTCTCTACTCCCCTCTTATCTCTTCTTCCCACAACCGCATACAAGATTTTGCCCGTGCTTCCCCCATACTTTGGAACTCTCAAACACATCAGACTTTCGCCTACCATGGAAATCTTCAAAAGGAACCTAAAGCCTACAACCTGCAGTGATTATCAGTCTACTGAATCACCGTACGGCCAGCTCTACTCTCTCCTAGTGTATCCTCACCCATCCCCTGTAGACTGTGAGCCTTCGCTGGCAGGGTCCTCTCTCCTTTTGTACTTGTGTGTGCCTTGTATTGCTCATGTTGTTTATTGTGCATGTCTTTGCATGCCCCTTTTTCACATGTAAAGCACCATTGAATAAATGGCGCTATAAAAATGAATAATAATAATATGAGACATCGTCACATTTGGGTGAAATTGTGCAACAAATTGTTGGTCCAGTTACATCTATTAATCCTTGTGTGCAGAAATTGTGTAAAAAATTAAATGGTCTATTTTCTCCTATTACCGCTTGTGACAATTACAAATTTGTGGCTAAGACCATTTTGCTAGAAAAAAAAAATCATTTTTCATTATCGCACCCAATAATTATAGAGTTTCAAGCACCTGGTGATTCAAAACACTCAGCACAACCCTAGATGAGATAATCGTGAGGTTTAGTTTCCAAAATAGTGTCTCTTGTGAGAGTTTCTGCTGTTTTGGTACTTCAGGGGCTCTGCAAATTAGATATGGTAACTGCAATCTATTCCAGACAAATTTGCATACTAAACACCAAATAGCGCTTCTTCCCTTCGGAGCCCGGACGTGTGCCTAAACAGCAGTTTTTACTATAAATGGTATATTGACATTTTGAGAAGAAATTTAAATAATATATTTTCTCCTATTACCCCTTGTGAAAATGAAAAACTTACAACTAAAGCAATATTTTATTAAAAAAAAAAAAAATCGGGGGTATACATCACCAAAAATCCCGTAGATTTATTCCAAACTAATTATTCTCCCCTATTGAAGAAAGTGGAAACATTGATGAAATTTTATGATCTACCTACACTCTCTTGGTTGGGACGTTCTAACATATTCAAAGCATATATAATGCCGGTAATTTTATATATATTATATACTATGAATATGATTCCCATAAATGTACCCCAAACTTTTTTGAAAATCTTACTTTTAATATCTAGATTCATATGGAAAAAGAAAAGAGCGAAATTGCCTTTCAAATTCCTTTCATACCCGATTTCCTCAGGAGTTTTGTGAGTCCCTGATTCTTACAGTTAGGTCCATATATATTTGGACAGAGACAACATTTTTCTAATTTTGGTTCTAGACATTGCCACAATGAATTTTAAACAAAACAATTCAGATGCAGTTGAAGTTCAGACTTTCAGCTTTCATTTGAGGGTATCCACATTAAAATTGGATGAATGTCTTAAGAGTTTCAGCTCCTTAACATGTGCCACCCTGTTTTTAAAGGGACCAAAACTAATTGGACAATTGATTCCAAGGCTATTTCATGGAGAGATGTGGGCAATCCCTTCGTTATGACATTCTCAATTAAGCAGATAAAAGGCTTGGAGTTGATTTGAGGTGTGGTGCTTGCACTTGGAAGGTTTTGCTGTGAAGGAAACATGCGGTCAAAGGAGCTCTCCATGCAGGTGAAACAAGCCATCCTTAAGCTGCAAAAACAGAAAAAACCCATCCGAGAAATTGCTACAACATTAGGAGTGGCAAAATCTACAGTTTGGTACATCCTGAGAAAGAAAGCGCTGGTGAACTCATCAATGCAAAAAGACCTGGGCGCCCACGGAAGACAACAGTGGTGGATGATCGCAGAATAGTCTCCATGGTGAAGAGAAACCCCTTCACAACAGCCAACCAAGTGAACAACACTCTCCAGGAGGTAGGCGTATCAATATCCAAATCTACCATAAAGAGAAGACTTCATGAAAGTAAATACAGAGGGTTCACTGCACAGTGCAAGCCACTCATAAGCATCAAGAATAAAAAGGCTAGACTGGACTTTGCTAAAAAACATCTAAAAAGCCAGCACAGTTCTGGAAGAACATTCTTTGGACAGATGAATCCAAGACCAACCTCTACCAGAATGATGGAAAGAGAAAAGTATGGCGAAGGCGTGGTACAGCTCATGATCCAAAGCATAACACATCATCTGTAAAACACGGCGGAGGCAGTGTGATGGCTTGGGCATGCATGGCTGCCAGTGGCACTGGGTCACTAGTGTTTATTGATGATGTGACACAGGACAGAAGCAGCCGAATGAATTCTGAGGTATTCAGAGCCATACTGTGTGCTCAGATCCAGCCAAATGCAGCCAAACTGATTGGTCGTCATTTCATACTACAGATGGACAATGACCCAAAACATAAAGCCAAAGCAACCCAGGAGTTTATTAAAGCAAAGAAGTGGAATATTCTTGAATGGCCAAGTCAGTCACCTGATCTCAACCCAATTGAGCATGCATTTCACTTGTTAAAGACTAAACTTCAGACAGAAAGTCCCACAAACAAACAGCAACTGAAAGCCACTGCAGTGAAGGCCTGACAGAGCATCAAAAAGGAGGAAGCACAGCTTCTGGTGCTGTCCATGAGTTCAAGACTTCAGGCAGTCATTGCCAACAAAGGGTTTTCAACCAAGTACTAGAAATGAACATTTTATTTACAATTATTTAATCTGTCCAATTACTTGTGGTCCCTTTAAAAACAGGGTGGCACATGTTAAGGAGCTGAAACTCCTAAACCCTTCATCCAATTTTAATGTGGATACTATCAAATGAAAGTCTGGACTTCAACTGCATCTGAATTGTTTTGTTTAAAATTCGTTGTGGCAATGTCTAGAACCAATATTAGAAAAATGTTGTCTCTGTCCAAATATATATGGACCTAACTGTATATTTATTATAAAGCTATACATTTAGGCAGATGGCTAAGAATTGTTTTTGATTATGAAAGAGGAGACCAGGAGGATATTGATTTAATTTTGCTAGGGGCTAAAGGGATCTCATATCTATGGTCTCGAGGGAATCCCCCTGACACCTTTAGGTTGGATGGAATTCTCTTGGCCACTCTTCGAGTTAAATGATTAGTGTCTACTGAGCTTCCGACTGCCTCTTTCCCATCTACATTGACACCTATTGGCTTTATACCATATCTATTAGATCCTGATTTTAACGATCCGTATAACCTTTGGTTTGCATTGCCTAGGGATACATTGATCAGTTTCTATGACAACAAGATTTTGAGGAATGAGTGGCCTGACAATGCCTTGGCTCATCCCAAAAATTTTCTTCAACAGCAACATGTTAGGCGGACCCTGTGCCAATTTAGACAAAATTATCCATTTAAATCTGACTGGTCCTGGCTAGATATCATGACTAAATTACCGTCCCCGAGATTAAAACTTATTTCCCGCTTATATGCTTGCCTTAGTATCCCTCCCTCTAAGTTGAAGCCTTCTTTCATATATTCCTGGGAATCAGAACTTAAGGTTAGTTTCTCAGAAGAACAAATTGCCAAAATCTTACTGAATGCACGTGGTTTCTCTAGTGTATTCGACTTCAGAAAAATTTCTATAAAATTCAAACTAGATGGCATATGACTCCGGCCAAACTTCATCATATGGGTTTATCAGACACCAACATGTGTTGGAGATGTCATAGTCAAACTGGTCATCATACTCAGGGAATTTTGTCCAGGCGTCAATCTTAATCTTAAAAAACTAAAACTTATTGATACTGATCTACAGGCTACCGAAGCTCTACTATCTTGCCCATCCAAAAATTTTAAACCATTGAAACACAGCTTCTCCCATTACTGGTTAGTGCAGCGAAACATTTAATAGCTACACATTGGAGAGACGAAACTCCTCCCACCCTAGGAGAATGGACCTCTAAGGTAAATCAAATTTCCCAACTTGAAGAACTCACCAGTTGGGAAACACAACCCATGAAATCTATAACAAAATATGGTCTTCATGGAAAAAACTTCAAGAGGTAACTCCAATGTAGGGGTCTTACTCACACGGTTAGGTTTAATATATGGGTGATCTCCCTCGCTCGGATATGACCCTCACTCAACGTGATTTCACAGGTGTCGCTAGCTCCCCCATTTTGCCTTCCGACGATTTGTAAACATGGTTCTTGGCTATGATGTGTGTACCTAACTTTGTTTTTTGTTACACCCAGTTAATATTTTTTCCTCCCCTCTTTTTCCTACCTCATTCACCCTTCTACCCTTCCCTTTCCCAAATTACTCTCCCCCGGTTCCTACATCTCCTTTCCTAAACTATATCCTACATGTCGGATTATCATAAGATGTTATGTACTTTGATTATACCCCAGACATGTTTGTATCTTTTCTATGATATACCTAAAATAAAGAATTTAAAAAAACATTAAAAAACATTAAAAAAAAGACATTTTTTCATTCAACTTTGCCTTAATTCCTGGGTAGCACCTGAAGGGTTAACAAGTTTCCTAACAGCAATTTAGAATAATTTAAGTGGTACAGTTTTTTTTAAATGCTATCACTACTAGGGTTATTTTTTTATATAGGCCCCTCAAAGACCCTTCAATACCGATTAGGACCATAAAAAATTGGATGTGTAAATTTCCTAGAAAAAAAATGGAAAATTGCTGCAAAACTTTTTAACAAAAAAAAAGGATATTTAGAATATGATTCAGACATAAAGTAGACTTATGGGAAATGTTATTTATTAGCTATTTTGCGTGGTATGGCTATCTAGTTTAAGGATATAAGCATTGAAAGATTAAAAATTGCTAGTTTTTCAAAATTTTCATCATATTTCAGATAATTTTATAAAAAGACAAAAAACATATTGATCTAAATTTACCACTAACATAAAGTACAATGTGTCATAAAAAAATACAAATTCCAGAGTTATTTTCACATAATGTCACATTGGTAAGATTTGAAGAAATGGGGTTTGGTCATTAAGCTCAAAAATGGTTCTGTCACTAAGGGGTTAAGGCAGACTAGAAGAGTAACTACCATGTGTGATTATCGAAGATGAGATATGATGTACATGAAAACTATACATTTCTCACTGTATGTCTAGGAAAACTTTGTAAGTGATTTATATTGCTGTATACATTTGTGAGGAGTATCTAAAATCGATATTTTGCCCTGCACAATTTATTTTTCTTTTTTATCTTAGTATTTATTCTAACTAGCTGTCAGAAATGTAGCAGACGTTTGCTGGCAGATGAAGAATAGCTGGAAGAGATGTGCCTTAGGATTCCATTACGTATTACTCAGTGGCCTGCTGCGTACATAAACATTTCATTGCTTAGAAGAGATCTCACTTCTTGAGATGTGTTTAATGGCAACATTCAGCTCTCTGTTGTGAAAGCAAGACAAATGACTAGCTTTGCAACACACGCCAACAGGCTCTGCTTTATTTAATCCTAGTCTGTTTAAATCTTTTGGGTGAAATTGTAATTCTATGTCATGCACATAAATAGTTACAGATGACAGCGCAGGGGAAGTTTAATGCATGCATAACCGTATGACTTCTGGCATGAAGCTGACATTTTTGGCATATTACTTGCTATGGGGTTTCAAACCTTTGACCTAAGAGGCTCCAACAGTAGGTCCCTCCTGCAGAGATTAAGATGCTCTAAAGATGCTACTTTGGATTAGTTCATTGCCTTCATAATGTAACCCTTTTACTAGAATTTTTGTGGCTGAAATCTACATAATTCTCTGCCAGAATCCACTAAGGCTTGGTTCATGTGTTCAGTTGTCAATAGTGATGAGCGAGTATACTCGTTGCTCAGGTTTTCCCGGGCATGCTCGGGTGACCTTCGAGTATTTTGGCGTGCTCGGAGATTTAGTTTCTGTTGACGCAGCTGCATGATTTGCGGTTGCTGGACAGGCTGAATACATGTGAGGAATGCCTGTTTGTTATGGAATTCCCACATGTATTCAGCCTGTCTACAAGTCGCAAATCATGCAGCTGCGTCAACAGAAACTAAATCTCCGCGCACGCCAAAATACTCGGAGGACACCTGAGCATACTCGGGAAAACCCGAGCAACGAGTATACTCGCTCATCACTAGTTGTTATGCATTTGTTGCAGTATTAAGAAAATCTGCCTTCGATACAAACATCACACACGCATATTCAATTTTGCTTCTGTTATTGCTCCATTTTTCTTAGAGGTGTCTTTGAATATTTCTAGTGTTCAGGGTATGCGCAGTGCTTACAAAACTGATTCATTAACAGATGAAATAACAAAGGAAATGATTAGTGATGAGCGAGTAAGCTCGTTGCTCAGGTTTCCCCGAGAGTGCTCGGGTGGTCTCCAAGTATTTGGAAATGCTCAGAGATTTAGTTTCTGTGGCTGTAGCTGCATTATTTGCGACTACTTGATAGCCTGAATACATGTGAGGATTGCCTGTTAAAGAATTCCCACATGTATTCAGGCTGCAAATCATGCAGCTGTGGCAACAGAAACTAAATCTCTGAGCACTTCCAAATACTTGGAGACCACCCAAGCATGCTCGGGAAAACCCGAGCAACCAGCATACTCGCTAATCACTAGAAATGATCAGTTACTAATGAAACTGGCCCTCATTTTCCAGAAACATTTGTGTATCTGCTGTGCACAACATAGTGACTTATCCCTATTTAAGTGAGTCCAACTCAGTTGCAATACAAGTTAAAGCCATGGTAATGCCCTGAGCAGCACTGTTTCTGGAAAAAAACTGAGATTCTGATTCATTAAGACATTAAGACTGGCGTTATGAACGGGGCCGCTGGAATAAGATATGTCTAATTCATTAAGACAAGCACTCCAATTAAAGAGTTACTTTTAAGTTGTCTCCTGAATAGAACACAGCTTTCCAATCTCTTTTACTTCTGGGTTTCTGTTGTGGCAGGCAGGCACTATTCCTTGTGTAACAGTTCTAGTAAGTAGTAGAACTGTAAAGCTCAGCCCAAGTTCCACTGTAAGACATTCAGTTATCAGTGGTTTGTTCTGAGTTTACATTGCAATCACCAAATATACTCAGAGATAACAGGACATTTGGACAAGTACACAGCAGTGAGAGCCATGATTAGGAGACCTGCTTTGAGTGCAGTGATTTTTCAAGATTTTTCACAGCAGCTTGTCAGGGGCTGAGAGGGAGGGGGGAGGTAAGCAGATAATGGCTGTATAGAAATAAATGGGCTGGTATGTTATGAGCTAACACCTCTCCTGGAATTACATTACTTTGCACACTCAGCCTGGCAAGCTACTAGTGGCCAAGTTCCATGCAAAGTAGCTGTACACTATGAAAGATATAAGCTCTCAATGCATAAGAATGACAGCAAAAAGAATAAGCAAGTCAAATCAAATGTGTTACTTTTATGTTGTTTAACAAAATCAATTTAATAACATACACATTTAATGAATTAAGTACAACATACACGTGCCGTCTGCCTCCGTAAGAAATGTACTCCTGTCAGTCAGTAAGTATATTTCCAGAATAAATTACACTGCTTAAATGGCATAACTTTTAACTAACTTTGCCACTACCTGTCCACTCAGTGCTCTGCCTATTGGTGTAAGTTTCTGGAAATGGCATGAAAAAAACAAAAGTCGCAATTTTTTTTTGAGCAACTTCTGATTTGCACAAAAAATATTGCAAGATATGAATTGAAGATATTTTATGCTGGTATGAAAAATAAATTGATACATTTGCCCCAGAATGCTATTTACAAAATTGGAAACCCCATTAATGTAGCATGGAAAAACACACAAACATAAAATAGAAGGTAAATTTATGTCATCATGCAGTTCCTAACATGTTGTTACTCATAGCAGACCAAAAAATCCTGCTGTGTTTTACATTTTAGGGATTTATTCATACTTACAGTGTGTTTACAGCAAACTAACTTAATATTCAGTAGAATTTTGCAAACTCTGCCAGGAATGCTTCAGCAAAGCCCTCTTCTATTTCTGTGTCATCCAATGACTTCAGAATGTCAAGCAAAGTTCATCAAGGATACAGCATTTTTGTGTTTGCTGCTGTATAGTGTATTAATAGACATCACAATTACATAAGTATTATTAGTACAGATTTTAGATGAATGCCAAACTTACGAAAAGCTTGAGAGAAATATTTAGGGGACTATAGTGCAGATTCAAGGGATACTGGACGTGTTAGTATTAGTAATAGTTTTTAGGCCATTTTGCATAAGTGATTACAGGAAGTGGAGCCATTTTGGTTGCAGTATTTAAATTAATTGTGCAGAAACTGACAACTGATTTTTCTGCATGTAGTGATAACTAGAGAGGAACGAACATCGTCAGCGCCTTCCTTATTCGGCAAGCTATAGCGCTTACCGACGAAGCTGTATTGGGAACCCAGATACCTGGAGCGCTCATGATAATCAGCTGTCTGTTTGACAGCTCACCAGCGATCACATAGCGACTTACCAGCGATCCTGACACGTTGATATCGTTGTCGGGATCGCTGGTAAATCGTCATGTGTGACGGGGCCTTAAGTGTGAACTGGTGCTTAACCTAGAGTCACCAACTAAGTGAGGATTGGCATTAGGTTAGGGTCCTGGAATATGAGAAACACCTTACCCTGGCTTCCAGGTACACATAAATTGACCATTTTATGCACTAAGCTTTCTCAATTTTTCATATTTCTAATGCAGTAATGCATTCATTTTTCATATTTCATGTTTGCATGTTATGGTGCTACAGTGTGCTTCCTATTTTCTTTGAATGTATATGAGTTGGTGACTCTAGGCTAAGCACCTGTGTACACTGTGTTTGTGCTTGGATGTGATGGTCAGTTTTTTGAGGTTTATGTTTATTGACCTTCTGACTGAGCACTCCATCTCTTAGCCACAGGCATTTTTAATCACAGGAGAGCCACCACCCCTCCACAGAGATACAAATTTCAGTCTAAGGAGAGGATTTACCTAGGTTCCCTTTCAGATGAAGACTTCAGTCTTAGTGAGGATTGGCATTAGATAGGGTCCTGGAATAAGAGAAACGCTTTACTGTGGCTTCTAGGTACACATAAATTGGCCATTTTATGCGCTAAGCTTTCTCAATTTTTCATATTTCTAATGCAGTAATGCAATTCATTCTTCATATTTCATGTTTGCATGCTATGGCGCTACAGAGTGCTTCCTTTTTGTTTGAGTGGCTGTGTGACAGTGACAACACAGGCATGGAGAGCTCAACAAACAGGCTCTCCATTCATGTGTTGTGTCTGTCACACAGCCACGACACATGCAGCTGTGACGCCAAACAGCTGATCAGCCGCCAGCGATCCAGGAAGCTAGGTTACCGATGCAGCTTCTTCGGTAAGAATATAGCTTACTATGTATAGCTTGCCAAATAAGGAGGGAGCTGATGATGTTCGCTCATCTCTAGTGATAACAACATGATAGTTTTACCTTCAGCTGCTAAGAATATGCAAATATGACAACTAATGTTGATGTATTTCTTTTTGTCTTTTTTCAAATAACCACAAAAACTGCTCAAAAATATCAATAACTTAGTGAGTAAAATGTTCATGATTTGGCTACATTGGCAAATGTGTTTACTGTTGTAAAACATTTTTATCTCTTTAGTGAAAATGCACTTAATGACTTATGTAAGCTATAAGAAACCATTTTAACATACTTTTACAGATATTTTTTCCTTTCAATATCACTACAGCTTTGATGTATATTCGGGGTCAAAGTTAGAAATGAATCGAGCCAGGGTCGGACTGGCCCACTGGGGATCTGGAAGATTCTCCGGTGGGCCCAGATACTTACACCTGCTGGCATACAGGGCCGGCAGCTGCCTAGGGCCCCCCGTTGCTCCAGGGACCCCCAGCCAGTAGCGTGTCGCTATTAGCGGCACACCCCGCTGCTATGGGGCCTGTGAGTCAGGGGGCCTGCCCAGTGCAAGTGGAGCAGCAGCTGGAGACAAGAGCCTGTCCCCACTGCTGAAGAGAAATGAATATTCACGTTTCCCCATGGCCCCATGGGCACGAAGAGGAGTGAATATTCATTTCACTTTAATAGCGGACAGTGTTAGTTGCAGGCTGAGGCTAACACTGCCCGCAGCAGCAGACATACCACATGTAAAACCGTTGCAGCTGTATCAAGGCCCCACAGGTGGGCCCCTGCAGGGCGGATAACACTAAGGGCAATCGGCGAGCAGGGAGCGATCCCTGCAGCTTCGCTGCCTACAGGAGAAAATGGCAGAGGAGCAGAGCTGCAAAGATCGAATGCCATCCTGCTTCCTGTTTGACACAGCAGTGCAGCTGGATGACATCATCATTCAGCGTGGCTGTGTCAGAGAGAAAGCTGGTGGTGAAAAAAGATGCTGCCTTGATGTGCTGCAGCTGCGGGGATCGTGCGGAGAGGTCAGTGGTGCTGTGTGTCTGTCTGCGTGCCTGCATGTGTGTTTATATGTGGTGCGTATGTGGTGCGGTGCTGTGTGTGAGTGAGAGTGGGGCTGTATGTGTGAGTGTGTGTAGTGCTGTGTGTGTGAGAGTGGTGCTGTGTGTGTTTATTGGAGAGGGCAATGATGTGGGTGATGGAGAGCAGTGATGGGGGTGATGAGGAACAGGCAATGGTGGTGGTAGAAAGGACCATGGGGTGGTGAGGAAGAGACAATGATGGGGTGGTGGGAATGAAGGCAATGATGATTGTGGAGGTAAGGACAATGATGGTGGTGGTGGGGGGAGGCAATGATGAAGGTGTTGGAATGGGGAATGATGAGATTGATGAGGCGGAGGCAATGACGGAGGTGGTGGATAGGTCAATGATAGGGGTGGTGGGTGAGAAGGCAATGAAGTAGGTGGTGATAAGGACAGTGATGGAGGTGGAGGGGGGCTGCATTATACCCTATGAGGGGTGGCTGCATTATACCATATGAAGGGGGCTGCATTATACTTTATGAAGGGGCTACATTATATTCTAAGTGGGCTGCATTATATTCTGTGTGGGGGCTGCATTATTCTCTCAGGGTGCTACATTATATTCTGGGGGTTACATTATACTATATGAGGGGGACTGCATTATGTCATATGAGGGGGCTACAGTATATTCTGTGGGGTCTTCATTATTCCTTATGAGGGGGTTGCATTATATTCTGAGGGGGCTACATTATATTCTGTGGAGGGGCTGCATTATACTATATGAGGGGGACTGCATTATACCCTATGAGGGGGATATATTATATTCTATGGGGTTTGCATTATACCTTATGAGGGGGTTGCATTATATTTTATGGGGGGCTGCATTATACCATATGAGGGGGGCTGCATTATATTCAATGAGGGGAGCTGCATTGTATTCCATGAGGGGGCTACATTATATACTACTGTATGAGTGGGGCTGCATTATATTCCATCACAGAGGCTGCATTATGTTCTATGAGGGGGGATACTTTTTATTCCATGAGGGGGCTACATTATATTCTATGAGGGGGCTGTCCCAACCCCTGCTACATAATTAAGACGAGCACTACCTTATATTGTACCCTGATATTTGCATATTTTACCACACAATTGGTGGTCTTGTATTTATTTCTATGTAGCTACATAGTGGGCCCCAAGATTGATTTTCTCTGGTGGGCTCAAGGTGCTCCAGTCTGACGCTGAATTGAGCAGAAGAATTCCTTTTTTTCATAGTTTATATTCTCTTTAAAGGGTAAGCAGGTCACTCTGTATGACTGTAGACTTTTGAATCCCTCGGTCACATACATTGTGAGGATTCGCCAGTTCTTGAGCCAGATATGGCGGTGATGTATGCAATGTGCAGACTCCCGGGCAGAAGCCATCTAGTGGATGTGGCCTCACTCTATACTAGTGAACTGAACAAGGCCACACCCATTAGACAGCCTCAATCTCTCACCATACACTTGTATGGCCCAAGGCCACACCACCAGACAGCCGCAATCTCTTGCCATACACTTGTATGGAGTATGGCCATGCCCACTAGACAGCCACAATCTCTCGCCATACAATTGTATGGAGCAAGGCCATGCCCACTAAGCAGCTGCAATCTTTCACCATACACTTGTATGGAGCAAGGCCATGCCCACTAGACAGTCACAATTTCTTGCCATACACTTGTATGGAGTAAGGCCACGCCCATTAGACAGTCGCAATATCTCACCATACACTTGTATGGAGCAAGTCCACGCCAACTAGACAGCCACAATCTCTCACCATACATTTGTATGGAGAAACGCCATGCCCACTAGACAGCCACAATCTTTCACCATACACTTGTATGGAGCAAGGCCACACCCACTGGACAGCTGCAATATCTTGCCATACACTTGTATGGAGCAAGGCCACACCCACTAGACAGCCACAATCTCTCGTCATACACTTAAATGGAGAAATGTCACAACCACAAGACAGCCACACTCTCTCTCCATACACTTGTATGGAGCAAGGCCATGCCCACTACACAGCCGCAATCTCTCGCCATATGCTTGTAGACAGCTACTTCCCAGGAGTATGCATATTGCATACATCGCTGCTGTTTCAGGCTCAGAAACTAGTGAATTCTTGCAGTGCACAGATTAGGCACTGGAGGATTCAAAGCTCACATAGAGTGACTGCAGACTTTTTACTTTAGACTGGACAAACTTCTTAATTCACTTCAGACTTTGGATTTAAGAATGTCATGAAAAACAGCGACAAAAGCTACAGGATTTTTTATGAAAGGAAAAGAAAACACTTTAGACCCAATTCACCATTTGCATTTTTAGGTCAATTTTCTTTTTTGCCTTGTGATATTTGTTGACATTTTTACTCCAAATTCTTAAAAATGGTTCTTATAAATAAGTGATTCGTGAGTTTTATATAAATGCGACTTATTTTTGTCTTTATTTTTGGCATTTTTTGTGCCTTTTTAAAGCGAAAAGTCACATGTACTTGCTAAAAGGTGGCAGGCAGCGCTAACATTTATGCACAAATTTCTAGTGTACAAAATAAATTACTTCAAGGGGGGCTGGAGAACATTTACGGAAATACTTTGCAGCCCGCTTTTAGAAATCAGGGATATTGTATACTTATAGCTTAGAGAGCACTAACTTTTTGCCCTCAATGACAGATTGTACAAGAAAAATGCTTAACTGCACAAGGCCATTGGTCATGAGCATGCTACTGTCTTCCAGTCAAAAATTAGCACATGACCCCGACAATATGAAAATCTGATGTCATTCAGGATATAATATGTAACATCCTTCTTAACATCTTTTAAAAAATTATATCAATAAATCATTGTTTTTAAAAACTTTTCCTGCATTAGTAGTTATTTAGCAGAAATGATGAACACAATCCTATTAATATTCTTACTCTGAGTCACTGTGGCAGAGACAAAAAATGTATGTGTCACACTCCAATACAAAACCAGACTCATTTAGTCTAGACATTGAAAATTCCTTGTGGAAAATGCTTGCATAAAGAAATCCTCTTCATTGTCTTTGTGGACAGCTCAGCTCTGTACAACCCTGTGTAAATTTATTGCATGCTTAATACAAATGTATTTATGACTTCATGTGCAGGAAGGGAAAACTGATGTGCAATAAAATTGATCAAATTGACTTTATAATAAATACTTTTTACTTTTTAGAAATACGGTACATAAATTTGGAGACTAACAGCAAAAGCTACAGTAAATAGAAAAAAAATAATAGTATACGAAACATCAACTAAGTCACGTGGTAAATATAATGTACAGTGACATGTAAAGGTTAAGGAGCACACGTTGTTAAGGGGAGAATACATGGCAAATGAATATATACAAGAATCAAACCTATAACTTTATATGGACACTTTGCGAATATTGGAATCAGAATATTGGAATCATGTAGCTTTAAGATAC
Source organism: Dendrobates tinctorius (assembly GCF_039654945.1). NCBI lineage: Eukaryota > Metazoa > Chordata > Amphibia > Anura > Dendrobatidae > Dendrobates > Dendrobates tinctorius. The sequence continues at coordinate 23,484,905 of NW_027361669.1, forward strand.
TTCTGATTTTCTAAGACTTATTTCTGTGTTGTATAACCCACCTAGCTTCATCGAAACTGGGTGGATTAGGGTGGACCAGGCCAGAAACAATAATTATATGCATAATGATTACATAGGACACAAGGACATATGAGATCAATACTAATTTGTTATTTGGGGTAAACAGTAATTTGGAAAAGAACCCATGATGTAATGCAATGAGACAGCTCGATTTTTGCTATAAAATGTTGTACACTTCTGGAAATAAATCAGAAATCATTTGAGAGACAATTGCTTGCATTTGTCCCGATTTCTCCGGCCGTAAGACCCCGCATTCAATTTGGAAGCAGAACAATTAAGATGACGACACACGCATTTTGTGCGCCATATCAATGTTAAGGAGCTGAAACTCCAAACCCTTCATTCAATTTTAATGTGGATACCCTCAAATGAAAGCTGAAAGTCTGAACTTCAACTGCATCTGAATTGTTTTGTTTAAAATTCATTGTGGTAATGTCTAGAACCAAAATTAGAAAAATGTTGTCTGTCCAAACATATATGGATCTAACTATATATATATATATATATATATATATATATATATATATATATATATATATATATATATATATACACTCACTGGCCACTTTATTAGGTACACCATGCTAGTAACGGGTTGGACCCCCTTTTGCCTTCAGAACTGCCTCAATTCTTCGTGGCAGAGATTCAACAAGGTGCTGGAAGCATTCCTCAGAGATTTTGGACCATATTGACATGATGGCATCACACAGTTGGCGCAGATTTGTCGGCTGCACATCCCTGATGCGAATCTCCCGTTCCACCACATCCCAAAGATGCTCTATTGGATTGAGATCTGGTGACTGAGGAGGCCATTTGAGTACAGTGAACTCATTGTCATGTTCAAGAAACCAATCTAAGATGATTCGAGCTTTATGACATGGCGCATTATCCTGCTGAAAGTAGCCATCAGATGTTGGGTACATTGTGGTCATAAAGGGATGGACATGGTCAGCAACAATACTCAGGTAGGCTGTGGCGTTGCAACGATGCTCAATTGGTACCAAGGGGCCCAAAGAGTGCCAAGAAAAAATTCCCCACACCATGACACCACCACCACCAGCCTGAACCGTTGATACAAGGCAGGATGGATCCATGCTTTCATGTTGTTTACGCCAAATTCTGACCCTACCATCCGAATGTCGCAGCAGAAATCGAGACTCATCAGACCAGGCAACGTTTTTCCAATCTTCTACTGTCCAATTTCGATGAGCTTGTGCAAATTGTAGCCTCAGTTTCCTGTTCTTAGCTGAGAGGAGTGGTACCCAGTGTGGTCTTCTGCTGCTGTAGGCCATCTGCCTCAAAGTTCGACGCACTGTGCGTTCAGAGATGCTCTTCTGCCTACCTTGGTTGTAACGGGTGGCAATTTGAGTCACTGTTGCCTTTCTATCAGCTCGAACCAGTCTGCCCATTCTCCTCTGACCTCTGGCATCAACAAGGCATTTCCGGCCACAGAACTGCCACTCACTGGATTTTTTTTCTTTTTCGGACCATTCTCTGTAAACCCTAGAGATGGTTGTGCGTGAAAATCCCAGTAGATCAGCAGTTTCTGAAATACTCAGACCAGCCCTTCTGGCACCAACAATCATGCCACGTTCAAAGGCACTCAAATCACCTTTCTTCCCCATACTGATGCTCGGTTTGAACTGCAGGAGATTGTCTTGACCATGTCTACATGCCTAAATGCACTGAGTTGCCGCCATGTGATTGGCTGATTAGAAATTAAGTCTTAACACACAGTTGGACAGGTGTACCTAATAAAGTGGCCAGTGAGTGTATATATATATATATATATATATATACCCTATATATATACACCCTTTTATAGCCTAAAATGCAAAGGCAATGTGTCATCTTTAACTTTAGGCTGTTTAGAGAACATTTCATCTTCAACTTGCGTATCTGTTCACAATAAAAGTGACTTTGACCAGGGGTGCCAAAACTTTTACATGCCACTGTAAATTGTGAAATGGTGTACAGAATTATACAGAGGTTAACTGTACTCTGTAATGAAATACATTGTCCTATTACACATTTAAAAACATAGATAAATTGGCCTATATTTCTGTGTCCATATCTTAAGTGGAACAATATGGACTACTTACTAACTCCCTGAGGTGTAATTCTAGAATAATAAATGAAATGTCTTGTGCAATAAATCACTTAAGTAATTGCTATCAGTACCTGATGTAGCCTGGTTTTAAGTTCCTGTATTTTCCAGAAGATTATGTAGAAGGTTAGATGCAAACACGTGTAACTAATGACAGAGATATTTTCCACATTTCAGAACAATGGACCCCAAGGGACAAGTTCAAGATTTCCAACTTAGACTATTATGATGATAATAAACACAAAGATGCTTCTACTTACGGTAACTTCTGGGAAATTGCATTGGTAAAACTAGTAAATATTTGATTTAGGATCACTGGGAATGATTTTACGTTCGCTTACCGGTTAATAGTTTCATGTTGTTACTAAATAATTTGGAAATATATTTGGAAAAAGATGATAAATCTTAGCGCCCAAGCAATAGATAGGTATATACTGTAGATAGATGATCATGAGTAATGATATAAACTGTAATTGATTTGGTTAAATCCAGAGTAACATTACATGTGCAGTAATGGCCAAATAGGAAAAAAAATTACTTTATTTTGTCTGACTATTTGTGATCCATTCCTAGTCATACAGGCAAGCTAGAGCTATTATTTCTCTTTCCATACCCAAGCTAACACAGGCCACAGCTGGGGTCAATCAAAGGTACAGTAGTTGAGTATGTAGCTGGGACTCTTCCTTTCTCTGGAAATTTCCTGGGAATTACAGTAAATCCAATAAGTAAGCTCAGCATTTCAGAATCTTGTTTCTTTAGAATAATTTGCACACAGCAAGGGCATGTAGTGGCGAAGTAGTAAATGTATGGTAAGATCACCTTCAGATGATGGTGCCATGGATTATGCCATCATATAGGATAAGGGGTGCACATTTAACATGTTATTGTGTTATTGAGTTATTGTGTGTGCATTATGATTCTAGCTACCCTCAGGAATTAATCACACTGTTCCATTGAAAATGTGATTTTTTTTTTTACAAATCTCTGATTTAGGGCTCATACTCATTTGTGAGAAAAACGGACGAGTGCAAGCCAAGAAAAAAAATCGCACTCTGACCAATGTTATTCAATGTGTTACATCTCATCTGCGATTTTTTTTCTCAGCTGAAATCGAACTGAGATAAAAAAAAATTGCAGCATGCTGCATATTGCTGGGTATCTCGGACCAGACTCGCCAATGCAAGTCAATGGATGCAAGAAAAAAATCGCACAGCACTAGGATCAAGCGAGGGCTGTTCGATTTTTACGCAACTGTGACCTTAGAAAAGCTGGCAATTCATGTGTGGTGTACAGTAAAATCACACTGACAAGTTAGAATAGAATAGATAGAATAGATACAGTATATACACACAGAATACATACATATACTGTATATATATAGAGAGAGAGAGGTCAGTGACACACACATATATATGTATTTATTGTCATGATCCAGCGGGATCTGACAGTTTAAATGCACAAAGTGAACATTTTTTCCTTTGGCTTGGTGCCAAAGTGGGTTGATTGCCCCCCGGTGGCCATTAGAATTATTACACGTGGTGTCGCTCATTCTAAGTTGCCCGGTGGTGGTGAGTGGTATCACACCTTAGTTTTAGGGTTAATGTGCACGCAATTACAAATCAGGTGTTAAGCTCTATAAAAGGGAGCCAGGTGGGTTCAATCACTGTTGGTGATATTGTGTGTTAGTCATTCACAAGCAAGCCTGGGTGAATGAAGGAGCCGAACATGAGTCCTGCGCAGCCCAGCCAGAGGGGACGAGTGGAAGCTAGGTGGTCTGCAAGAAGGGCTGGCATGGCGTGATGGAGTCACAGTTTATGGTGTTGGCAGGAAGTGCTTTCATGGCTTGGTGGAGTGACGACTATGGAGAGAGTTGCACTCAGCATGCGGGACTTGGTTGCTGAGAGCTGGACTCAAGCATGCTTGACTTTTTGGGCAGGAGCTGAACTCATCTTTGGGACTCTGTTACTGGACAGCTGCAACTGGTGGTGGACTCTGCTCCAAGGCTGCACTATGGTGAAGGATCCAGTTATGGTGATGGATCCGGGTGGAGGAGAAGATGCACACAGGTGGTGGGCTCTGTTGCTAGGAGCGTACGCAACAGAGCAAAGCTAAGTGGTGTTTCCCCTGTTTTGTCATCTTTCCTCATATGTGTTTTAATGCAGTGCTGGGATTTTTTTCCGCACCGACCAATTCCCTAGTGAGGGTTTAGGTCAGGGCGAGCTAGGGTTTTTAGGTTCCTGTTGCGCACCTGGTGCGGAACCGGCATAGGGAACGTTAGGAGTGCAGGGACACTGGCTCAGGGGAGCTCAGGAGGTCTCCACTTCCCTATTCCCTATCGCAGGGCCCACCACTGTTAATGTTTCCCAGGTTTCCCTTATTGTTTAAATTCGCCTTACTGGTGGCGGGGTTTCCAGACTTGTATATACGTGTAATGTCTAAATTTGCCAGTTGGAGGCGGTGTATCCAGTTGCACGTGTTTATTATTTAAATTCGCCCCACTGGAGGCGGTGTATCCAGGGTCACGTGTGTCATATGGGTTCGCCTTGTGGTACTCGCTGCATCCAGACACGCGTGACCATGACATTTATATTGCATAGAGAGATAGATAGAAGAAAAGCCAGTAAAACACTTGCCAGGATCTGTAAAATTACTGCAAGAGCCGACAGGATAGAAGAGATGGTTTACATGCAGTAAAGAAAATCTAATAGGTATATATATATATATATATATATATATATATACCGTATTTTTTGGACTATAAGACGCACCGGACCATAAGACGCATCCCAATTTTCAGAAGGAAAATAGGGAAAAAAACAATAATGTATCAAATGGGGGTCTGTCTTACAGTCCGAATTCAGCTTACCTGGGAAGGGATCCGGCACAGGTGGAGGAGTAGTCACAGGGCTCATTCAGTGGTCCAGGCTCGTGCGGTGGCGGCTCTGTGCTGGGGCAGGTTGGTTATGCTGGGGCAGCTGCGGCAGGTGGGCTGTGCTTGGGCAGCTGCGCTGGGGCAGAGGCAGCTGTGCTGGGGCAGCTGTACTGGGGCAGCTGGGCTGGGGCTGGGGCAGCTGTGCTGGGGCAGGGGCAGCTGTGCTGGGGCAGCTGTGCTGGGGCAGGGGCAGCTGTGCTGGGGCAGCTGTGCTGTGCTGGGGCAGCTTTGCTGGGGCAGGTGGCCTGTGCTGAGCTGGGGCAGGTGGGCTCTGCGGGGTGAAGGTGGCGGCGGGCTGTGCTCCGGTGCAAGGGCGGCAGCTCCGCCGGCATTTCCTCGCAGCCCGGAGGCCCCCGCACATCCCTTGCTGGCCGCCGCCATGTTGCGGTGGCCTCTGGGAACATGGACGCCAGAAAGATGGCCGCCGGTCCGGGGATGGCGCATGCGCGGGTTCAGATCTCGTCCTGAGATCTCGGGGGAGGAGGAGATCTCGTTGCCGAGATTTGAATCTCGGCCCCCGAGATCTCGGAACGAGATCTGAACCCGCTCATGCGCCGTCCCCGGACCGGCGACCATCTTTCTGGCGTCCATGTTCCCAGAGGCCACCGCAACATGGCGGCGGCCAGCAAGGGATGTGCGGGGGCCTCCGGGCTGCGAGGAAATGCCGGCGGAGCTGCCGCTCTTGCACCGGAGCACAGCCCGCCGCCACCCCCACACCGCAGAGCCCCGCCCGCTGCCACCACCGCACCACAGGTTAGTATATTGCGACCATAAGACGCACCCCCCACTTTCCCCCAAAATTTTGGGGGAAAAAAGTGCTTCTTATGGTCGGAAAAATACGGTATATATTGTATATACAGTAGATGTCAGTGACAAATACTGTATATACAGTAGATGTCAGTGACAAATACAATTAGTACAGTGTGTGTGTAAATTACTGGATGTGTATTTAACTAATAAAAGATTATTTTGTTTAAAAAAAGGAGTGGGCTCCCGTGCAATTTTCGTAAACAGCAGAGGGTAAGCTGATGGCTGGGGCCAATGTTTATAGCCTGGGAAGGGGGTAATACTCATGGAGCTTCCCGGGCTATAAATATCAGCTCACAGGTGTATACTTAGCCTTTACTGGCTATTAAAATGGGAGATTCTAAAAAAATGATATGGGCTCCCCCTATAATTGATAGCCAGCAAAAGCTGTGCAGACAGCTGTGGACTGGCCCCCACTGGCTAAAAACATCAGCTCTCAGTTACCCCAGAAAAGGCGCATCTCTAAGATGCACCCATTCTGGCACTTAGCCTTGCTCTTCCCACTTGCCCTGTAGCAGTAGCAATGGCGTAATAGTTGGGGGGGTTGATGTCACCTTTTCGACATCAAGCCCCGACGTTAGTAATGGAGAGGTATCAATAAGATGCCCCTATTACTAATCCCATAGTCAAACTGTAAATAAAAAAGACACCCAGCAAAAAATCCTTTAATTGAAATAAAGACACAGAGTCCTTTAATATTCTTAATTAAACCATACTTACGACCTCACCTAATTCCAGCGAAGCCCTCGATCTCCTGTAATAAAAGTAAAATAATAAACCAACAATATACCATACCTGTAAGTCGTTGTGTCCCACCCAGTAATCCTTATCTGGGGAATATTCAGTTTTCAACCTGGACGGTGCCAAGATGCTACCGCCCTGGCTGAAAACCACTGGTGAATGAGAAGAGAAGAGATGAGCGACTTTTCCTTTTTTCGGGTCGAGTCGGGTTTCATGAAACCCGACTTTCGCATAAGTCGGGTCGAACGAAATCGGCCGACTATAGGGAAAAGTCGGAGGCCGACTGAAACACGAAACTCAATGCAAGTCAATGGGGAAGCAAAGTCGGCAGGGATTGGAGGACAAACACACCTACAGTGCTCATTTCAATGCCAAAAACATCAATTCTTATTACTGAAGCTTGTCAACCTTAATTTACTTCATAATAATAGTTACGCATTGAAAACTCGGGGTTATTTGGCTAAAGTTGTGGGGGGGTATGGCTGGCTCCAGGTTTTCGTGTGCCCTGGGCCAAAGAGTGTCAGTGCGCCCCTTTAACACATACCACAACTCATGATGCTCCGATACGGCACAGAAATATAGGTATAGTACAATGACAAATACTTCACTGCTTACATGACATGACTGATCTATTTTAAATTGTACAAAAAAAGGACAGTATATTACTCCATACAGTATTATGGCCACCACATTGTGCGCCATATAGAATAATAAGCCCTATATTTCTCCATAAAGAATAATCGGTCACTCACATATAATGTTCCATACAGTATATGATGAGCTCCACATAATGCTCCAGTATATGATGGGCCTCATGGATGATGCTTCAGCGTATGATGGGTCCTAATAATGCTCCATATATAATGGACTCCATTTCTAATGCTCCACTGTATAATGGGCCCCGTAAATGCTGCTCCAGTGTCTGATGTCCCCAATCTGGAATGCTCCAGTATATGATGGGCCTCATGGATGATGCTCCAGTGTATGATGGGCCCTAATCATGCTCCATATATAATGGGCCCCATTTCTAATGTTCCAGTGTATCATGTGCTCCATAGATGCTGCTCCAGTGTCTGATCTGCCCCATTTATAATGCTCCAGTATATGATGTACCTCATGGATGATGCTCCAGTGTAATATGGGCCCTAATAATGCTCCATATATAATGGGCCCCATTTCTAATGCTCCAGTGTATAATGGGCCCCGTAAATGCTGCCCCAGTGTCTGATGTCCCCAATCTGGAATGTTCCAGTATATGATGGGCCTCATGGATGATGCTCCAGTGTATGATGGGCCCTAATAATGCTCCATATATAATGGGTCCCATTTCTAATGCTTCACTGTATAATGTGCCCCATAGATGCTGCTCCAGTGTCTGATCTGCCCCATTTATAATGCTCCAGTATTTGATGGTCCTCATGGACAATGCTCCAGTGTGTTATGGGCCCAAATAATGCTCCATATATAATGGGCTCCATTTCTAATGCTCCAGTGTATAATGGGCCCTGTAAATGCTGCTCCAGTGTCTGATGTCCCCCATTTGGAATGCTCCAGTATATGATGGGCCCCATTTTTAATTAACCCAGGCATGGTATGTGAAAAGAGCTCCATGGAGTAATCTGAAGTGTGTGCTGCCGCATCCTTCACTTTTGGGGGAGGGTGAAGGACACAAGGAAAGGGGTTGCTCCTAACCAGAAGCCTGCACTTACAACTCAGTGCTTGCATTTTTTTAAACTTCAGAAGAGGAGGCGATAGAGCTGGAGGCTGTTTCAGCAATGTAAGGCAAAAACAGTTCCCGATGCTCCAGCTTTAAAAGCAGTCTACCTACTCCCAGAAAACGGAGCCTTACAGGCCTTCCAGAGCTACACCATGACGCAGGCTCAACACCTCCTGCCTTAGCTGCTTTTGTGTTTTTGGCACTACCAGCAGATGCACCACCACCACCATCAGTACCAGGTGGCCCCCCACGCCCACGTTCGCGTCCTCTTCTACCATACTTCCTCATGTTTTGGAAAATGGACCCAAAATACCAGCAGATATATGGTACTGTATCAGAAGCGTACAGCTCTATACAGTCTAGGGATAACAGTAAATCTACGTATATATTTCATGAGTCATACACAGACGCTCACAGGCTCAGTTTTGAATACCCAATAAAATAAAAAGTTGAAAAAGGGTACAGTATCACCAGATACAAGGTATATATACTGTAGTATAGAGTAAACATTCTGAATCTCCGTATACATTTCAGGAGGCAGACACAAACGCTCAGGCCCAGTATGGGTTACACAAGAATATGAAAAGCTGTAAATAGGTAATGTAACACAAGCGTACAGCTGTATACAGTGTTGGGGTAATCTTAAAGCTCCTAATATATTGCCGGAGTAACAGACAGACGCTCACAGGCTCATTATGGATTACACCAGAATCTAAATAGCTAAAAAGGTTACTGTATCAGACGTGTACAGCTGTATAAAGTGTTAGCCAAATTTGAAATCTCGGTATATATTTCCGGAGTCACCCTTAGACGCTCACTCAGTCTGGGTTTGACCATAATAAAAAATGTTGTAAAAAAGGTACTGGATAACAAGATAGCAAGTATATATATTATATGGTACAATTGAAATCTCCGTATACATAGTCCCGGAGTCACTCTCAGACGCTTACTCAGTATGGATTTGACCGTAATACTAAATGTCAAACAAAGGTACTGTATAACAAGATACAAACTGTATCGAGTATAGGGTAAAAATTGTTATCTCCAAATTCACCGTATATATAGAAGGCGTAAACCACACATGCTCACTCACTATGGATGATACCGTAACACAAAATTTTGAACAAAGGTACTGTATCAGTACATACCAGGTGTATCCAGTCTAGGGGTAATTGTAAATTTCTGTCTATACTTCCGGAGTCAGACACAGACACTCACAGACTCACTATGTATTACACCAGAATTTAAAAAGTAGAAAAAGGGAAAGGAAAGGTAGTCGAAGCGTACAACAGTATACAGTGTTGTGGTACTTTTAAATCTTTGTATATATTTCAATCTCAGTAAGCCAGTCCAGACTCTCCGCTACTGGAATAATAATAATAATAATAATAATAATAATAATCTTTATTTATATAGCGCCAACATATTCCGCAGCGCTTTACAGTTGAACAGTTTCAAACACAACAGTCATAAGTAACAACGTTAACAATACAATAATTAAAGCGAAATAAGACGACCCTGCTCGTGGAGCTTACAATCTACAATGAGGTGGGGGGGATACAAAGCACAGGTTTGTATTTACAATGATGTATTTACAATGACGGTCCAGCCATCTTCAGGGGGTGGGGGTTAGATGGAGATAGTGAATGGGCTACACACACACAAACTACATGGAAACTACATGGATACAAGTACAGACAGAAAGTCGAGTGTTTGCAGAAATTTAGGAATTACTCATGGTGGGAAAACCTCCCGGTAGAAGTTGCAGAGGCGATGCAGACCCTCAATTACTGTGTCTGTGGAGACAACGAAAACAGTTCTTTGTGAAGAAAGGATTGCTTTATCGCAGTTGCGTGGATCACATCACCGTTACTTGTCTTCATCAAATTGTGATCACAAGGAGAGATGTAGATATGGTCCTCACTGCCTATCATGATGTGTCTTGTCATTTTGGAGTGCAAAAGACAGAAGCCACAGGCCGTAGGCGATTCTATTGGATTGGCATGAGAGGAGACACTGAAAAATGGTGGCAGGAATGTCACAAGTCTGTGACTATCACAACTGTGAAAGGTGATCATAAAGCACCACTGCATCCGCTTGTAAGTTGACGTCCATTACAAATGGTAGCCATTGATCATCTGAAGGTAGAGGCCAGCAGGACAGGCCATAGCTACATCTTAACCATCATTGATCAATACACCAAATTTCTAGCGGCTGTCCCTGTGAAGGATTTAACTGCCCAGACTACACAGCGGTGGAGCAGGGAGAGGTAAGTATTGCAACTTGCAAGTGCTGTGGCCATGACCAAGCAGGGGGGGCACACTCGTGGTCGACGGTACAGGCACAGGGCCCCTTATAGTACGCTGGTGTGTCTGACGCTGAGTGGGCCCCCTCCCTCACCATCAGAGACACTGTATTGTACTATGAGGGGCCCTGTGCCTGTGCCATCAGCCATCAGTGGGCCCATCCAACTGTTCAGAGCAACGGCACTTGCCCGGGTGCGCCAGGTGTTGACCCCAGCCATTGGGGGGTGGGTGGGCAGCCCACTTAGGGAGGTTTAAAAAATGGCATACGTTGATGTGTTGGCTGGACATTCAGCTGCTGCAAAGGGTTGAATTGAGCAAGTCCGAGGAAGAGGAGGACAAAAGCGAGGCAGTTTTCTGGCAACCAATGTGTCATCAGGGGAAGGTGGGACAAAATCCTTTGAAACCCATGCATGGTTCATTTTAATGAAGGTAAGATCATCAACATTTTGGGTTGACAGATGGGTCCTTTTTTCTGTCAGGATTGATCCAGCAGCACTGAAGACTCATTCAGATAACACACTAGCAGCAGGGCAAGCGAGCTCCTGTAAGGCATATTGTGCCAATTCAGGCCAGGTGTCCAGTTTAGAGGCCCAATAGTCAAAGGGGAATGACCTGTGAAGGAGAACATCGATATGAGGGGAGAAGTAGTTTGTAACCATAGTTGACAACTGCTGTCTCCTGTCACTTTTAATCAATGCAGTATTAGCAGTCGTGTGAGCGGTACTTGAGAAATCATTCCACAACATGGTCATTAAACCCCTGTCTCCAACGCCACTTCGGCTGTGTGCACCATGAAGACCTCTTCCATTGTGCCCTCTACGGCTCGTGGGAGAACAAGCACCACTGCTGTGTTCTGGGAAAGCCTCAATCAAACGGTTTACCAGAGTTGCTTGTTTGTTAGCCAATATTATCTCTAGGTTCTCCTGTGGCATGATGTTGTGTAATTTGCCTTTGTAGCGTGGATCGAGGATGCTGGCCAGCCAGTAGTCATCATCCCTCATCATTTTGGCAATGCGGGGGTCCCTTTTTAGGATCCGCAAGGCATAATCGCACATGTGGGCCAATGTTCCAGGTGTCAATGCCACACTGCCACCGCTGGGTGGAGGAGCATTTTCTGGCCAATCCACATCCCTACAGTCACGCACAAACACTGTACCTGACCTTGAAACGCCAACATTTTCACATGCCCCCTGAGAAGCATCCTCCTGCCCAAAATAATCATCCCCCACATCCTCCTCCTCCTCTTCTTCTTCCTCCACCTCGTCCAGGACAGTTCCCTGACCAGACAATGGCTGACTGTCATCAAGGCTTCCCTCCTCCTCCTCCGCTGCAGACGCCTGATCCTTAATGTGCGTCAAACTTTGCATGAGCAGACGCATAAGTGGGATGCTCATGCTTATGATGGTGTTGTCTGCGCTTACCAGCCCTGTGCATTCCTCAAAACACTGAAGGACTTTACAGAGGTCTTTCAGCTTTGACCACTGCACACCCGACAATTCCATGTCTTCCCTCAAACTGCCTGCCTGTGTATCCTCCAACAAATGCATTACAGCCTGCCTCTGTTCGCACAGCCTCTCAGCCATGTGCAGGGTGGAGTTCCACATTGTTGCAACATCTATGACTAGGCAGTGCTTGGGGAGGTGGAGCAATCGCTGCAGCTTCTGCATACGAGTGAAGTGGACATTTGAGCGACGGATGTGCGAGCACAGTCTTCGCACCTTATGTAGCAGGAATGTTAACTCCGGATAATTATTAAGGAAGCACTGTACCACCAGGTTAAAAGTGTGAGCCAGGCAAGGTATGTGTGTGAGTTTTGCACGGGCTATGGCTGCCACAAAATTACGGCCGCTATCACTGACTACCTTGCCTGCCTCAAGATGTAGACTGCCCAGCCATGACTCAGTTTGTCACTGCAAGTAGTCGGCCAGTACCTCCGTGGTGTGTCTGTTGTCTCCCAAAGACATCATCTTTAACATAGCCTGCTGACGCTTACACTAGCTGTTCGATAGTGGGACACCTCGTGTGCAACACTGCCAGCTGTGGATGGAGTGCTCGTGCGATTGCACTCAGTGGACGAGCTTTCGCTGATGGAGGAGGAGGGTCGAAAGCCTACAGCCAACTGTTTCCTATACCATGGGCTAGGCAGCACTGTTCCACCGCCACTGTCCCCTGTGGAGCCTGCATCCACCACATTAACCCAGTGCGCAGTGATGGACACGTAACGGCTCTGGCCATGCCTACTGGTCCATGCATCTCTTGTGAGGTGCACCTTTCAACTCACTGACTGTTTTAGTGCATGGACAATGCAGTCTTTCACATGCCGGTGGAGGGCAGGGATGGCTTTTCAAGAAAATAAGTGCCGACTGGGTAGGTCATAGCGTGGGACAGCATAGGCCATGAGCTCGCGGAAAGCTTCGCTTTCAACCAAACGGTAGGGCATCATCTCTAATGAGATTAGTTTGGCAATGTAGGCGTTCAAACACAGCGTACGCGGATGAGAGGATGAGTACTTTCTTGTCCTACTCAGAGTGTCTGGTAGGGTGAGCTGGACTGGAGAGCTGCATATGGGGGAAGTAGCAGTGGACCAGATGGAGTGAGAGGTGGTTGGTGATGGTATTGGTGGTGATGGCCTAGATTCATTGTTGTGTTGCAAAACCATTGTGATTCCCTAAGTGCTTTTAGTGCTGGTGGTGTGCTTAACGGTGGCGGTGGTCTTACAGTGGGGGAAGTGATGGAGCGTTGCTGGCTACCTTCAGTTGGAGCAGGCGCACATGTGCTACCTGAGGTTTTGTAGTCCGTCCACGCTTGCAAGTGCATGTTGATTAAATGTCTAAGCATGCAACTGTTATTCAAATTTCTGAGTTGTTTACCTTGGCTAAAGGTCCTTCCGCACTTCTTACAGCTAACCTTTGCCTCATCAGTAGGATTTTGGACAAAGAAGTGCCACACTGCACTCTTCCTACTATGGTATACATTTTCTGGCCTTGCACGCTGTGCTAAGTTGACTGTCTGGCCAAGCTGTCCTGCAACTCTTTTAGTTTTTGGTCCACGTTTTTGGACAGCTACGGGCCTGCCAGATAACCGCTGCTGTGATGTCAATGCCTGCTGCAGATCCTTCTCCTTATCTGAACTATTGCCAGCACCACCCTCCTCCGTGCTTGCAGGTTTCGAACATTCAGAAGAGGAGGCAATAGAGCTGGTGGCTGTTTAGGCAATGTACGACAAAACCTGTTCCTGATGCTCCGGCTTTAAAAGCAGTTTTCCTACTCCAAGAAAAGGTAACCTTACAGGCCATCTTGGGCCAGACGATAATGCAGGCTCAACACCTCATGCCTTAGATGCTATTGTGCTTTTGCCAGAACCAGCCGATGCACCACCACCATCAGTACCAGCTGCGCCCCCCTGCCCACGTCCGGGGCCTCTTCCACCATATACATCCTCATGTTTGGGAAAATGTACCAAAAATACCAACAGAGACTATTAAAAAAATTTAATTTACGCATATATTTTGTTAGTCACAGACGCTCTCACAGTATGTATTTGACCGTAATCCAACAAGCAGATATACGGAACTGTATCAGAAGTGTACAGCTGTATACGTTTTTTGTGTAACTAACAATATCCGTATATGTATTTACGGAGTGTCACACAAACACACGCTGACTCTGTATAGATGTGACTGTAATGCGAACTGCAGATATACAATACTGTTTGAGAATCGGACAGCTCTATACAGTGTGTGTTATGGAAAATTGTCAATCTCCGTCTATTTTCATACGGACTGACACACGCTGTCTCTGTCTAGTTTTGACCATTATCAAACAGCAGATATACGAAACTGTTTGAAAAGCGGACAGCTCTCTAAGGTGTAGGTCTGGAAAAATGGAAAATCTCCTCGGCTTGCTCTTCCAGAGTCACACCCAGATAGCTTCTATTTGTCCGTGATACCAGCCGGTACACGATAGTGTGTGAGGAGCGTACACCGCTATACGGTGTGTGTGGAAAATTGTCAATCTCCGTCTATTTTCATACGGACTGACACATGCTGTCTCTGTCTAGTTTTGACCGTTATCAAACAGCAGATATACGAAACTGTTGGAAAAGCGGACAGCACTATCTAAGGTGTAGGTCTGGAAAAATGGAGAATCTCCTTGGCTTGTTTTTCCAGGGTCACACACAGATAGCTTCTATTTGTCCTTGATACAAGGCGGTAAACGATAGTGTGTGAAGAGCGTACACAGCTATACGGTGTCTGTATGGAAAATTGTCAATCTCTGTCTATTTGTATACGGACTGACACACACTTTCTCTGTCTAGTTTTGACCGTATCAAGCAGCAGATATACAAAATTGTTTGAAAAGCGGACAGCTCTCTAAGGTGTAGGTCTGGAAAAATGGAAAATCTCCTCGGCTTGTTTTTCCAGAGTCACACACAGATAGCTTCTATTTGTCCGTGATACAAGACGGTACACGGTAGTGTGTGAGGAGCATCCACCGCTATATGGTGTCTGTATGGAAAATTGTCAATCTCCATCTATTTGTATATGGACTGACACCCACTGTCTCTGTCTAGTTTTGACCGTTATCAAACAGCAGATATACGAAACTGTTGGAAAAGCGGACAGCTCTATAAGGTGTAGGTCTGGAAAAATGGAAAATCTCCTCGGCTTGTTTTTCCAGAGTCACACCCAGATAGCTTCTATTTGTCCCTGATACCAGCCGGTACATGGTAGTGAGTGAGGAGCGTACACCGCTATATGGTGTGTGAAAAAATGAACACTCAGTAACTCACCAGAAAAAAATAATAAAAGTTGGAGTGTTTTGAAAAAAGCAGTTTGAACAGCAGTGTGCACACAGCAATGCAGCTAGCAGGTAACCTTAAAAGGCAGCCTAATCACCACCAGCCCTGCTGCGCACAACAAAAATCTTCCCCTTTCACTGCACACTAACTGTACAGTGAAAAGCGCTATCAGCAGAAGCAATTTTGTTTTTCTTGTTCCCTGCCTAACACTCTCCCTATTCAGAATCAGCAGCAGCACCTCTGCCTATTCTAAGATCGGCAGAAGTAAGATGGCGGTCGGCGGTCACGGCCTTTTATACCCACTGTGACGCCACACAAAGCCAGCCAATCACTTCAATGCCCTTCTCTAAGATGGTGGTGGCCGCTGCGCATGTCACCGCGTTGCCCACATTGTGCGTCCTCCATCATTGGCTGAGAAAAGGAGCTAGAAGCTTTATTTGAAACGCGACTTTGGCGCTCTGATCGGTGACCTCATGGCCGACCTCACGCTATGGTCGGGTTTCGATCGGCGAAACCCGACTTTAGCTAAAGTCGGCTATTTTTTAATTTGACCGACCCGTTTCGCTCAACTCTAGCGGTGACGTCACTGAGTCTGCGCTCCCTCACAGCCTAAACTGCGGTGACCTCTGGACCATGGAAAAATGCCAGTGATGAGGTGACCGCAGTTCATGCTCAGTGTATTCACAGTAGATCACCATGACAATTCACTGCCTGTCAGATCCTGATCTGATACTCTGCAGTGCAGAGTGTCAGATCAGCAATCTGATATAATATAGTTATGTCCCATCCTGGGACAATGTAAAAAAGTTAAAAAAAAAAAAATAAATTACAAAGTGTAAAAATATTTTTTTAAAAAACCCTAAATAAAGAAAAAAAATATGTTTTTCCAATAAATATATTTATTTATGATAATAAAAAAACAATAAAAGTACACATATTTGGTATCGCCACGTCCATAATGACTCGCTCAATAAAACTGTCCCTCTAGTTAACCCCTTCAGTGAACACCGTAAAAAAATAAATAAAAACAAGGCAAAAAACAATGCTTTATCATCCTACCGCAGTACAAAAAGTGCAATAAAACGCAATCAAAAAGACAGATGTAAATAAAAATGGTACAGCTGAAAACATCATCTTGTCCCTCAAAAAACAAGCCATGATTCAGCTCCATCAGCAGAAAAATGAAAAAAGTTATAGCTCTCAGAATAAAGCAATGCAAAAATAATTATTTTTCCTATAAAATAGTTTTATTGTGTAAAAGCGCCAAAACATAAAAAAATATAAATTGTGTGTCACTGTAATCATACTGACCCGAAGAATAAAGCTGTCTTACCAATTTTACTACACATGGAATGGTATAAAAAACAATAACACAAAAAAGCCAATTCCTGAATTGCTGTTTTTTGTTCATTCTGTCTCCCAAAAATCATAATAGAAAGCGATCTAAAAATATCATGTGCCCGAAAATGGTACCTATAAAAACATCAGGTTGTCCAACAAAAAACAAGACCTCACATGACTTTGTTGGCTGAAATATAAAAATATTATAGCTCTCAAAACATGGTGATGCAAAAACTAGTTTTTGCAATAAAAAGCGTCCTTTAGTTTGTGATAGCAACGAAACAAAAACCCAATATAAATCTGGCATCACTGTAAACGCACCGACCCGAAGAATAAAATCGCATAATCAGTTACACTGCACGAGGAACGGCGTAAAAAAAATAAATAACACCAATTCTTCACCTACTGTTGTTTTTTTCATTCTGCCTCCCAAAGATCGCAGTTTGGCTTGGCGCACATTTATCCTGCGTTCTGCTCTGAGGGTTTACACCGAGGCTTCCGTGTAAATCTCTGAAATACGTGATTCAGACTGAACCCCCCCGGTGGAAAATTCCCTATAATGAGGCAAATGGAGTCACAGTGGATGCCATAGGACCTGTTATCTGGTGGTGTCCGTCTTTTTAGGATTGCATAAAAGTGCCGTCGGCCACAGTTTTGTGCAATTCTGAAAAGGACACAGCTGAACAGAGGCCAGACAGAGTCCACAGTAACTCTGCTGCCTCACTATAGTGAATGGATCCCTCGGGGGTTTCATCTGTCTCGTCACTCTGAGATTTAGATGGAAACCCCAAAGTAAATGCTCAGCATGTGATCTCAAACATTATGTAAAATGTTCCCAATAATAGCTTCAACTGAATCCACAAAAAAGCAAGCCCTCACTCAGGTCCATCATCTGTTAATGGAAATATAGGAATATAGGAACTTCCACGTTACTGGTAGCACAAAGGCTCTGAAAAAGCTAAATGGCTCCTTGGCTCCTCTCTCCCAAAAAGACATTCAGCAAATTCTCCACTCCCAAATCCAAATGCCCCCCTCCCTTCTGATCCCCAGTGTGCCTAAACAACATTTAGCGCCCACATGTTTGGCATTTTTGTAATGATGAGAGCCCACCTACTGGTGAACTCAGGAGAAATTGCACAACAAACTTTGGGGTCCATTTTCTCCTTTTGCCCTTGTGAAAATACAAAATTTGTAGCTAAAAAGAATTTTGTGGGGAAAAATGTGTTTTTTTTCTTTTCATATCTTAGCGTTATAGACTTATGTGAAACACCTGGTGGTTCAAGGTGTTCAGTTCACATCTAGGGGGTCTAGTTTCCAAAATGGTGTCATTTGTGGGAGTTTTCACTGTTTAGGCACATCAGGGGCTCTTCAAACTCAGCATGGCACCTGCTAATTATTCCATCAAATTTTGCATTCAAAAAGTCAAATGGGGCTCCTTCCCTTCCAAGCCCTGCTGTGCACCCAAACAGTAGTATTCCCCCATATAAGGGGTATCGGTGTGCACAAGATAAATTGCACAACAAATTGTATAGAACAATTTCTCCTGTCACCCTTATAAAAATGCAAAATATGGAGCTAAAAAAGATTTATTTGGGAAAAATATGATTTTTTTATTTCCACAGCTCTACGTTATAAACTTCTGTGAAGCACCTGTGAGATCAAGGTGCTCAATACACATCTAGATAAGTTGCCTAAGGGATCTACCTTCCAAAATGGTGTCACTTGTTGGGGATTTCAACTGTTTAGGCACATCAGGGGCTCTTCAAACGTGACATGGCAATTGCTAATTATCCCAGCATATTTTACATTAAAAAAGTCAAATGGCGCTCCTTTCCTTCCAAGCCCAGTCGTGCACCCAAACAGTTGTTTTCCCTCCATATATGGGGTGTCGGCATGCTCAGGAGAAATTGCACAACAAAATATATGGTTCATTTTCTCCTGTTACCCATACAAAAATAAATAAAAAAAATTATGTTTACAAAATTGTGCTGATGTAAAGTAGACATGTGGGAAATGCTATTTATTAACTATTTTGTGTGATATGACTCGGATTTAAGTGCATGAAAATTAAAAGTTTGAAAATTGTGACATTGCATTTTTTTCACAAATAAACGCAAGTCATATCAAAGATATTTTACTTCTACCATAAAGTACAATATGTCATGAGAAAGCAGTCTCGGAATCACCAGGATCCATTGAAGCATTCCAGAGTTATGACATCATAAAATGACAGTGGTCAGAATTGTAAAAATTGCCCTGCTCAGGAATGTGAAAACAGGCTCTGGATGAAGGTGTAAGCTCTGCACGCAGAAATACATGCACTTGCAAGTCTACGCATGCTATCAGTTAACTTATTAATGGTTTTCTGAGGAATGCATTCGGACATACAAATCATCAAGATGGTAGCTTTCTTTTGAAAAACCAACAAATGATGTCACAGATGTGCTCAATGGAAAACAAATCCAGAGATGCTGCAGGCCATGTTAGCACATTCAGTCCACACAGGATGCTCACAGCAGCACGAGCAGCATGCGACCTGCTGTCATATTGAAAAAAAGGCTCTTTGGAGGTATGTTTTGAAATGCTGCAGGCCATGATAGCGAGCTTAGGATTTGCATGCAGCTCACATTAGCATGAGAAATATGAGGCCTGGCATTGTAGCATTTAAAAAAGGCTCCTGAGAAACTCTGTAGAAAAGTCTGTACCACTAATTCCACCACCAAATTACTTTAACACTGTGCTATTAGTGTACCTGGAATGAAATACAAAGGGGTCCATCTACCATACAGTATGCCACCTCACATAATAACTCTGGGAGTAGGACCAGTGTGCCGTTCCCTCCCGAAAGTGATACATTGACCTCATCACACTGCTCACAAAGGCTATCATCATGTGAAGCAAACAGCAATGCAGGCTGGAATAGTGTTCTTTCCTCATCAGTCACAAGTGCAGCTTTCACCTCGGACACAATGGATGGCACTGTACTGTATAAGGAGAGGTGCCACTGACTGTTGGTCCTCTCTCCCCCTCCCCTTCCCTCATAGAGAATGTTTTGCCCACCTTGTGTCTTGGTGAGGCGGGGGTTAATTTGAGGTGCCCAATGAGACCAGGAAGGGGTTAGCACAGCCCCTTCCTGTGGGTATATAACAGTGGGTCCGAGGCTGCCCTTCCTCTTCCCCTGGGGTCTCATCCTGGAAGTGCTTGTCCAAGCGCTGTCTGGTAACAGCATGTCAGATCCACTGGTTGAGGCTTTGCGTCAGCGCGTAGAGAGGGAAGGGGAGTCATGGCTGCACAGTATCTTAGCAGACATGGGTTCTCACCTGTCATCTGGGCTGGCCCCGGCATCTGTGGGAGTACCCGTCATGGCCGCTGCGGCACCGGGGGTTGGTTCGGCCGCTGCCGCGGCAGTTCTGCTAGAGCAGCCAGCGGGAGAGGGGCCGCGCGGCGCTCCCACCCTCCACTGCGGCTGAAAGATTCCTCGCCGGTGCCGGCCGCTGTGTCCTGGCGGCACGCGGCAAAGCGGAAGTCCCCGCCCACTGACTTCCAGCCCTGCGTCTCGAGGTCAGCGGCGGCTTCTGCACGTGGCAGCAGAGCGCGCCAGTCAGTGAGGGAGCCGCGATATTGCCCGCTGCTGCCCGGGGATTGGGAGAGGACACCATCAGTAGCGGCGGTAGTGGGGAGTGGGGTGGTCTTGCCACCTAGGGTGGTGATTGCCTCTAGCCCGCAGGGTCGCAGGATGGGAGGGAGGCACAGTGCTTCTTCCTCTGTGTCTGCAGGGGAGCAGGGCATTAGTCAGCCCTCCGTGCACGGGGGGGGGCAGGATACGAACATAGAGTCACAGGCAGCAGGATCAGGGGGCACACAGCCACAATCACCCGCCGCGGGTTTAGCCCTGCCAAGTACTGCAGTGCTTGTCCCTGCCTCACATGGGGGTAGCATGCAGGGGGCTTTGGTACATGGCATGGCTCCGGCTCCCCCTGTAGTCGGTGGTGGAGGGGAGGTTCTTTTATCGGGGGTGGCGAGCCCTTACCCACGGGGGGGCGGGAACGGCGTAGATGCCGGAGATCCTCCTCTTCTTCCCTTGATTCCTCATCCCCGCAGTCGCGTCATCACGATAGGCATACTTCAGGGAGGCGTAAGAAATCAAAGCATTCCAGCCGTAATGCGTCCTCTCGGAGTCACCGTCGTACCCGGTCCTCGAGGCGTGGCTCTCCATCTTCAGAATCTGAGGTGTCCAGCACGTCTGTGAGTCCCGAACATGCTCTTAATCCTCCTCCCGCGCGCTGCGGGTCGAGGGCTCCGTCAAGGACTTCCAGCCTGGTTGAGATGGTACCTCCCGAGGCTACAAGTCATCACATCAGCACCCAGGTGAGTTATCTGGGAGCCGGAGTTCCTCCACCTGTGGGAATCCCTCCTCCGACGGCGAATCCGGGTGAGTG
Organism: Dendrobates tinctorius; assembly: GCF_039654945.1. Classification (NCBI taxonomy): domain Eukaryota; kingdom Metazoa; phylum Chordata; class Amphibia; order Anura; family Dendrobatidae; genus Dendrobates; species Dendrobates tinctorius. The sequence continues at coordinate 23,506,155 of NW_027361669.1, forward strand.
TTCCCTGTGGGGTTCTGCAAGTGCGGACAATGCAGCAGTGTTATCTGTGTTGAGGAGGTTGATCGGGCAATTGCCCTCTACAGCGGATGCAGGGAAGGAGTGTAATAAGGCTGATTCCCCGCTTGCCGGGGTGTAGAAGGATACCATGTTCTGTGGGGTCAGTGCTCTGGGATCCCATTTAGATGACGATACTAAAAAGAAGATCTGGAGCAATGACTATGTAGATATTTGGTCGCTGATTTCGGTGGATCAACACACTGTAGATAGGGAAAGGAGAACTGCTGAGCGGTTTTCGGAGAGAGTGCGCCAGAAGGTGGCGAAAACTATGAATAATTGGTTGCAAGCTTTTGCTGTATTGGGTGTGTGATGGGTCAGAAGCACCCGGGTAGATGCTCAGAGTTGTTCATCTATCAGGACATGATCTATAACTCGTATAAAGCTCACGGTGGTTCAGCGTGGTGGAGGCATGATGAGGCGGTTAGCCCTCCACCCAGACATCGGTTGGGGGGTTAAGGCGACTGAGGTTTGGTTGCGACTTATGATGACGCAAAAACAACATCCCTTTCCATCAGCGGCCGCTGGACAGGGTTCAACAGGTGCCAGTTCAGTGGTCGTGCGGAGACCTGGGACCTGTTGGTTGTTCAATGAGGGACACTGCCGATTTTACGGTCTCTGCAAATTCAGGCACGAGTGTTCCTCGTGTGGTAGTTCCCACCCGGCGGCTAGGTGTGCCCGCCCCGCGGGAAAGCTGCCAGCCAAGCCACAGCAAAATGAGAGGAAAGACACCGGTGAACGTAGTCGTGATGGAGCCGTGGCTAGATCGGTATCCTAACAAGGAGGCGGCAGGTCAGCTGCGTTTTGGTTTCTCGGAAGGTTTTTTCATCCCGTTTAAATTGCACAGGTCCCCAGAGTTTTCATCAAATTTGAAGTCTGCACGTGAGCATCCAGATGTTTTATTGGCAAAAGTACAGAAGGAGGTAGCATTGGGTAGAATGGCTGGACCATTTTTGTCCCCGCCGTTTCAGGATTTTAGAGTATCACCCCTGGGAGTGGTTCCAATTAAAGAACCGGGTTCCTTTTGCTTAATCCACCATCTTTCGCCAAAGGGTTTTTCAGTGAATGACGGAATTTTGGCAGACGATGCGCCAGTATCGTATGTGTCTTTTGACAGGGCTGTGGCTTTAATCAGGAGCGCGGGCGAAGGAGCGTGGTTAGCGAAATCGGATATCGATTCTGCTATTCGTCTTTTGCCTGTTCATCTGGATTGTTTTCATTTGTTGGGTTGTCAAGTTGAAGGGGAGTTTTATTTTGAAATGTGTCTCCCCATGGGGTGTTCTATTTCGTGCTATTATTTTGAGCTTTTCAGTTCCTTTTTGGAATGGGTGGTGAGATGGGAATCGGGAGACAGGTCAGTTACTCATTATCTGGATGACTTCCTTTTCGTGGGCCCCAACGATTCGGAGGTGTGTAGCAGGTTGCTTTCCTCGTTCACGGCGATTGCGCAGAAGTTTGGTGTTCCTTTGTCTCCGGGAAAGACCATTGGTCCGGTAAAAGTTTTGTCTTTCCCTGGCATTGAAATTGACACGGTGTCTATGGTTTTTCGGTTACCCAGTGAAAAGATTCAGAAATTGGTTTATCTGATCGAAGGTTTCATGGCAGTTAGTAAGGTTATGTTGTTGCAACTTCAAGCATTGCTTGGTCTGTTGGTTTTCGCGAGCAGAGTCATGCCGGTAGGCAGGTCGTTCTCGCGACGTTTGTCGCTGGCTATGAAAGGAGCAATTCGCCCCCACCACAGGGTGCGGGTCACGAGGGCCATGAAGGCAGATTTGGAGGTGTAGCTTTCCTTTTTGAATACATTCAATGGTCACACTTGCTTCATGTTACCGCGCCGGACGGCACGGGAATTGAGCCTGTTTGCAGCAGGGGACGGGGTTGGGGGTTTCGTGACAGGTTTTGGTAATCGGCGGTGCAGGGAGGATTGGCCAGAGTTTTGGTTTAGTTCGGGTTTTTGTCATGACAGGACCCTATGCGAGATTTTTCCGATCGTTGCTTTGATTGAACTGTGGGGTGAGTTACTGTGCAATCAAGAAATTCATTTGAGATCTATTAACCCGGGAGTGTCCAGATGTATTAATCACATGTCATCCAGGTCTTTGCCGGTTTTAGGCCTTCTGCGTAGGTTGGCTGTTATGTTTGTGGTTTAATATTTGGCTTCGGGTTCAACTGGTGCAGGACCATGATGGTTTTTCTTGTAACCTCTCTGAATTTTCTGATTTTCAGGTTTCCACGGCTCATGGCCCCAATGCCCTTCCGGTGGATTTCAGCTGCCCGGTGGTCCTGTGGGATGTGGTCGGCAACAATTGATGTCCCTTGTTCGTTCCTCTGTTTCCGAATCAACATGGCGAGCGTATGGTAAGGCATGGGCGGAATGGTGCCAGTTGGCAGGCATGAGACCGGTTCAGGCGTGCGAGAATTCCAGATTGCAAGTTACGATTGAGTACTTGTGTCAACTGACTAAGATGGGTTTATCGGGCACGTCAGCGCAGCAGCGCCTGTCGGGGGTTGCTTTTCATTTTCAGTTATTGGGTTGGTCTGACGTGACAAAATGTTTTGTTGTTCGATGAAGGGTTGGAGGAGGGTTCAGCCTAGTAATGAGTGCCGCCGCCCTGTGTCGCTAGTCCTCCTTAGTCAACTTATAACCATGTTGGATGAAGTGGGCAGTTCCGCGTTTGAATCAGCTATGTTGTCTGCGGCTTTTGGTTTAGCATTCTTTGGGGCTTTGAGGGTGGGGGAATTGGTTCCTCGTTCAAAGCTCGATTTGGGGTGCGGTTTGTGGTTTGAGGACGTGGTTTTTTCGGAAGGGTCGGTTCGCGTAAGAATTCGTAAGTCAAAGACCGATCCATTGGGTCGGGGTTCCTGGGTTTTGCTACATGCCGCCACATCCTCGAGGTGTCCGGTCGCGTTGCTTAAGGCATATGTGGCTATGAGAAAAGGGGGTAGTTTCTTTTTCACGCATTTTGATCTGTCACTTTTAACCAGGTACCAATTTCACGCCGTGTTTAATAAATGTTTGAAGGGTTTAGGAGTTCCAGCTGGTGAGTATGGCACTCATTCTTTCAGGATCGGGGCTGCTACGGAAGCGGCCAGGGAAGGTCTTCCAGATGTGGAGGTTCAAAGGATTGGGAGTTGGCGTTCGACATGCTTTGCTCGTTATATTCGTCCGGATTTGTTGTATTAACAATTTTCTTTTCTGCAGGTTCCGTCAGACCGTCTGTTTGGTTATTGGGCCATTCTTATATTTTCTGGGCTGCGCAACGGGCCGAGTGTCGCCCAGGTGGATGTCACCTTGGATTTCGGGACATGGACTTCATGTGGAGAGGTGTTAGGGGCTTGCAATGGCCGCAAGTTCTGCCGGAGGTTGTTTCGGTGGCAAGAGGAGCGCGTGGGCCGGTCATTTTGGTCTTGCACGCGGGGGGAAACCATCTGTGCTCGTACAAGGTGGCGGAGCTGTTAACGATGATGCGGGCTGATATGGAACGCTTCCATGGGTTTTTCCAGGAACTCGTTTTGGTGTGGTCTGAGATCGTCCCGAGGGCGGCGTGGCAAGGGGCCCGTGATGGCATGGCAGTCAAATGCACAAGGAGGTCGATTAATGCCCGCATCTCTATGTTTGTCCGAGACAGGTTCGGTGTGGTCGTTCAGCACAGACAGCTGGAAGGGGATAACAGTGCCCTGTTAATGCCTGACGGGGTGCATCTGAACGATATTGGGCTCGATATCTTCTTATCCGGTTTGCAGGATGGTATAGAGCAAGCTCTGTTATTGATGGGTGGGGGTCGGAGTCCTGTTTAAAAACAGGATCCTCCGTGGCGGTGAAGGAAGAAATGGCACGAAGTTACGGCTTGCCGGCCGAATTGTCTGCGAATACGGAGCAGGGCATTTGGCGGCGAGTGCGTGTTAAGAGAAGTTACGTGCCTTCAAAATGGTTATTTACAAAGCATTCAATAAAGCTGTGACCGACCTTCACCCATCATATGGTTTTCCGAGTTGTTTATTACGATTACGGGGTGGCATAGTAAATGGTGCGTGGGGATTAACCCTGGGTCACAATAGTCTGGATGGCACTGTACTGTATAAGGAGAGGAGCCACTGACTGTTGTGCCTCTCTCCCCCTCCCCTTCCCTCATAGAGAATGTTTTGCCCACCCTGTGTCTTGGTGGGGCGGGGGTTAATTTGAGGTGCCCAATGAGACCAGGAAGGGGTTAGCACAGCCCCTTCCTGTGGGTATATAACAGTGGGTCCGAGGCTGCCCTTCCTCTTCCCCTGGGGTCTCATCCTGGAAGTGCTTGTCCCACCCTCCCTCCCTATTATTTATGTGTGTTAGTAATGTTCAATTTGTTCTCTTTATTATAGTTTGCAAGTCACAGCGGTGAAGGAAGGAATGGCACGAAGTTACGGCTTGCCGGCCGACTTGTCTGCGAATACGGAGCAGGGCATTTGGCGGCGAGCGTGTGTTAAGAGAAGTTACGTGCCTTCAAAATGGTTGTTTACAAAGCATTCAATAAAGCTGTGACCGACCTTCAACCATCATATGGTTTTCCGAGTTGTTTATTACGATTACGGGGGGGCATAGTAAATGGTGCGTGGGGATTAACCCTGGGTCACAACAGTCTGATAGTCAGAGATTGGTCTAGAGTGCATGTGGGATTCCCTACGCCATTATCTGGAGTAGGGTAGGGTAATTTGCAATAGCTGGAATTTTTTGTTCCTGATACACTAACAGCTTGGCATGGAACTATTGGTATGGCCAATTTTTCAAAGTGTGTCAGGAGCTGTTTTTAACACAATGTCATACCGCATGCTGCTTGTGCTACTCTGAGCAGCCTAAACATGCTACCATGGCCTGTAGCATCTCTAGACTTATCTCCCATTGTGGACATTTGGAACTTCATTTGTCAACAGTTGCAAAGGGAGCTGTCAGCAGCATATCTTGATGATTTGCATGCTCAAGCGCATTTAGTGTGACAACATTCTTCAGACTTCAATTTTTAATCTCTTTGCTAGCATGTTAATTTGTGCAAAAAGTATTTAGTCAGACATGAATTGTGTAAGTTCTCCCACTTAAAAAGATGAGAGAGGCCTGTAATTGACATCATAGGTAGACCACAACTATGAGAGTCAAAATGAGAAAACAAATCCCGAAAATCACTTTGTCTGATTTAGCAAGATTTATTTAGCAAATTATGTTGGAAAAAAAGTATTTGGTCATCATTAACAAAAGTTCATCTCAATATTTTGTTATATATCCTTTGTTGGCAATGACAGAAGTCAAACGTTTTCTGTAAGTCTTCACAAGGTTGGCACACACTGTTGGTGGTATGTTGGCGCATTCTTCCATTCAGATCTCCACTAGAGCAGTGATGTTTTGGACCTGTCGCTGGACAACATGGACTTTCAAATCCCTCCAAAGGTTTTCTATGGGGTAAGGATCTGGAGACTGGCTAGGCCACTCCAGGATCTTCATATACTCGTTTGTTGTCCTGGCGGTGTGCTTGGGATTGGGAATGACCCATCCACATTTTATCTTCAATGCCCTTGCTGATGGATGGGGTTTGCACGCAAAATCTCATGATACATTGCCCCATTCATTCTTTCATGTACACAAATCAGTAGTGCTTCACAGTAGGTATGGCATTCTTTGGATGCAACTCAGCATTCTGTCTCCTCCAAACACGACGAGTTTTGTTTCTACCAAGCAGTTCTACTTTGGTTTCATCAGACCACATGACATTCTCCCAATACTCTTCTAGATAATCCAAATGCTCTCTAGTAAACATCAGATGGGCCATACATGTACTGGCTTAAGCAGGAGGACACGTCTGGCACAGCAGGATCTGAGTCCCTGGTGGTGTAGTGTGTTACTGATGGTAGCCTTTGTTACGCTGGTCCCAGCTCTACGCATGTCATTCACTAGATCCTTTCGTGTGGTTCTGGGATTTTTGCCCGTTCTTATGATCATTGTGACCCCATGGGGTGAGGTCTTGCGTGGAGCCCCAGATTGAGGGAGATTATCAGTCGTCTTGTATGTCTTCCATTTTCTTATTATTGCTCCCACAGTAGATTTTATCACACCAAGCTGCTTGCCTATTGCAGATTCAGTCTTCGCAGCCTGGTGCAGGACTTCAGTTTTGTTTCTGGTGTTCTTCGACAGCTCTTTGGTCTTAACCATTTTGGAGTTTGGAGTGTGACTGTTTGAGGTTGTGGACAGGTGTCTTTTATACTGATAACAAGTTCAAACAGGTGCCATTACTACAGGTAATTAGTGGCGGACAGAGGAGCCTCTTAAAGAAGAAGTTATAGGTCTGTGAGTGCCAGAAATCTTGCAAGTTTTAAGGTGACCAAATACTTATTTTCCACCATAAGTTACAAAATAAATCTTGCCAAATCTGACAAGGTGATTTTCTTGATGTTTTCTCAGTTTTGACTCTCATAGTTGTGGTCTACATATGATGTCAATTACAGGCCTCTCTCATCTTTTTAAGTGGGAGAACTTGCACAATTGGTGGATGACTAAATACTTTTTTTCCCCACTGTATGTGTATTAACAGTCATACTCAATATAAATGAGTTGAGTTGTTTGGAAAAGTTTCCATTTTATCATCATCATCATCATCATCATCATCATCATCATCATCACCATTATTATTATTATTATAGTGCCATTTATTCCATGGTGCTTCACATGTGAGGAGGGGTATACATAATAAAAAGGAGTAAAGTAATCTTAAACAATACAAGTCACAACTGGTACAGGAGAAGAGAGGACCCTGCCCGCGAGGGCTCACAATCTACCTGGGATGGGTGAGGATACAGTAGGCGAGGGTAGAGCTGGTTGAGCAGTGGCTTGGTTGATCAGTGGTTACTGCAGGCTGTAGGCTTGTCAGAAGAGGTAGGTATTCATGATTTTTGAAGGTTTCCATGGTAGGCGAGAGTCTGATATATTGTGGTGGAGCGTTCCAGAGTAGAAGTATGCATGGGAGTGGGAGAAATCTTGTATGTGATTGTGGGAAGAGGAGATAAGAGGGGATTCAAGAAAGAGATCTTATGAGGATCGGAGGTTGCATGTAGATAAGTACTGGAAGACGAGGTCAGAGATCTATGAAGGGGACAGGTTGTTGATGACTTTGTATTCCATGGTTAGGGTTTTGGACTGGAGTCTTTGGGTAATGGGGAGCCAGTGCAGGGACTGAAAGAGGGGAGAGGCTAGGGAATAGCAGGGGGACAGGTGGATTAGTCGAGCAGCATAGTTTAGAATAGATTGGAGGGGTGCGAGAGTGTTAGAGCAGAGGCCCCAGAGCGGGAGGTTGCAATAGTCAAGGTGGGAGATGATGAAGGCATGGAAGTTATGAACTGGTCACCGAGTAGGATGGCAGGAATAGGCTAGGCCACCAGGAAACCAGAAAGGTTGGTAACTTAGCAGATTGCAGACCCCTAATCTTAACAACACAAGTAGCAGTAGCTGTTGTGAATTCTCTCTCTGGCTTTGCTGAGGGTGGTGAAGCTGGTCAGATTGACAGAGAGGTTGCGAGTTCTCTTTCTGGGCTCCCTCTGGTGGTTACTGGAGGTAGTGGAGCTGATATGATTGACAGAGGCTTGCCACCTGATAATGAGGAAGACGACTGGAGATCTGGGGTTTCTGATTGGGATTTAAGACAGCTGACTCCCTCTATCCCTGCTGGTGATTTTCTTCCTGTTCCTTCTGAGGTCTGATGTCTCCTACTCTTTCCCTGCATGGTTCAGCTAAGTGATTCATTTGCTATTCTGTTTGCATTTGATCTGGTTTTGTCTATCTCAGCTTTGTGTGGGTCAGCCAGCTCCGGCTGGGGCTGTGCTGAATCACTGCCCATATGTTAATGCTTGTGCCAGTTTGTTTTGTCCCCTGTTATATTGGTCTCTTTTGCTTTGCTTTCAGAATATACTAGAGTGCTGATATAGTGGGGGCGAAGTCGTGCGCCCGACTTCAGTGTTTTTGTGCATCAGACGTGTTGGACTTTTTGCAGGTTTTTTTTGCATGATTGCAGTGTCTTTCCTTTCCTGTCCTGTCTAGTCAGTGTGGGCCCAGTCTATTGCTCAGTCTATTTTTCTGCCTGAGTTTGTGTTTTCATCTTGTCTCACCGACAATATATGTTTGGGGGCTATCTATTCCTTTGGGGTCTGCTCCTGGGCAGTTTAGATTTCCCCTTTCTTGCTTTAGGCTTAGTTAGCTCTCCGGCTGTGCCGAGGCATCTAGGATCATCGTAGGTACGCTCCACGGCTACTGCTAGTTGTGTGGACAGGATCAGGGGTCTGCAATCGGTTTAGTTTCCAACCTCTCTGTTTTTTCTGTGGCTTAGCTTGGGCTGCTATCCTGCTCGGTGACCCATTCATAACAAATAGCCGTGGGGCGCACCTACGATGCCTTAGACGCCTTGGCACAGCCGGAGAGCTGAAAGCTGAAATCTAAACTGCCCCAGAGTAGAACCCCAAAAGAATAAATAGCCCCAAATATATATTGTCAGTGAGACAAGATGAGACACAAACGCAGGCAGAAAATAGGCTGAGCACATGATGGGGCCCAAACTGACTAGAAAGGATAGGAAAAGAAAGACACTGTCTGCTATTGTGAATTCCCTTGCTCAGACTTCTGGGCTGGAGCTCCCTCTGGTGGTTACTGGGAGTAGTGGAGCTGGCCAGTCTGATGGAAATTTGCCACCTGACGATAATGATTAGGAATCTGGAATTACTGGCTGGGAGCATATAAATGAGCAGGCTTCCCTTGGTGGTTGCTGGTGATTTCCTACTTGAGCATTTTGAGCTCTTCAGTCTCCTGCCTTATCTGCATGGTTCAGTTAAGTGATTCTTTTGCTAATCCTTTGCATCTAATCTGGTTGTGCCTTTTTTTTTGCTTTCTGCTTTGTTGCGAGGGTTCAGCGTACTCCCTGCTGGGGGCAGTGCTGGGCCCTGCTCCATATGTTACAGCTTGAGCTAGTTTGTTCAGTCCCCTGCTATGTTAGTATCTTTTGCTTTGCCTCCAGTTCACACCAGAGTGCTGATCTAGCGGGGGTGAGGGCGTGTGGCCTCAGGCTTTTTGAATATCAGATGTGTTGGATTTTTAGGGTTTTTGCGTGATTGCAGACAGTATCTTTTCTGTCCTGTCCTATCTAGACATTTTGGGAACCATCATTTGCTCAGTCTATTTTCTGCCTGTGTTTGTGTTTCATCTTGTCTCACCGACAATATATGTTTGGGGGCTGTCTATTCTTTTGGGGATGTGCTCCGGGGCAGTTTAGATTTCACCTTTCTGCTTTAGGCTTAGTTAGCTCTCCGGCTGTGCCGAGGCGTCTAGGGCATTGTAGGAATGCTCCATGGCTAGTGCTAGTTGTGTTGATAGGATCAGGGGTCGCAATCCGCTGAGTTACCAACCTCTCTGGTTTCCTAGTGGTTTGGCCTGTTCCTGCTATCCTCCTCGGTGACCCATTCACAACAGTCTGCAATCACGCAAAAACCCTAATAAACCCAACACGTCTGATGTACATAAAAACACTGAGGCCTCACGACCTCTCCCCCACTATATCAGCATTCTGGTGAAAACTGGCAGAAAAGCAAAAGAGACTAATATAACAGGGGACTGAACAAACTGACACAAGCTGTAAAATATGGAGCATCGTTCAGTACTGCCCCAGCAGGGAGCACGCTGAACCCTCACAGCAAAGCAAAAAGAGGCAAAACCAGATCAGATGCAAAGGATTAGCAAATGAACAACTTAACTGAAAAATGCAGGATCAGGCAGGAGACAGCAGACCTCAGAATGCACAGGAAGAAACTAACCACCAGCAGCCACTGAAGGAAGCCTGCACACTTAAATATTCCAGTTAATAACCCCTGATTTCCAATCATCGTCGTCAGGTGGCAGACTTCGGCCAGCTCCACTACCCACAGTAACCACCAGAGGGAGCCCCGACTCAGAAGTCAAATCGAGAGCGTTCACAACACATGGACTAGGGTTTTTGCAGATTCTTGGTTGTGGAATGTACGGATCCGTGAAATATTTTTGAATTGAAGTCGTCAGGAAGTGGAAAGGGCTTGGACATGTGGTTTGAAAGAGAGATCAGTGTCAAGGATTACCCTGAGGCAGTGAGCTTGTGGGACTGGGGAGAGTGGGCAGCCCTTTACTTTAAAAGATAGGTACGCTGGGGGAGTCGAATGAGATGGGGAAAAGATGATGAATTCTGTTTTGCCCATATTAAGTTTTAGAAATCTAGCGGAGAAGAAGGATGATATAGCAGACAGACATTGTGGGATTCTGGTTAATAGGGAGGTGATATTTGGTCCAGAGATGTACAGTGCCTTACGAAAGTATTCGGCCCCATGGAACTTTTCATCCTTTTCCCACAAATCATGCTTCAAACATAAAGATACCAAATGTAAATTTTTGGTGAAAAATCAACAAGTGGGACACATTTGTGAAGCTGAATGAAAATTATTGGTTATTTTAAATTTTTTTGGGAAATTCAAAAACTGAAAAGTGGGGCGTGCAATATTATTCGGCCCCTTTACTTTCAGTGCAGCAAACTCACTCCAGAAGTTCATTGTGGATCTCTGAATGATCTAATATTTTCCTAAATGACTAATGATGATAAATATAATTCACCTGTGTGTAATCAATTCTCCGTATAAATGCACCTGCTCTGTGATAGTCTCAGGGTTCTATTTCAAGCACAGACAGCATCATGAAGACCAAGGAACACAACAGGCAGGTCCGTGATACTGTTGTGGAGAAGTTTAAAGTCGTATTTGGATACAAAATGATTTCCAAAACTTTAAACATCCCAAGGAGCACTGTGCAAGCGATCATATTGAAATGGAAGGAGTATCATACTACTGCAAATCTACCAAGACCCGGCCATCCCTCTTGATTTTCATCTCAAACAAGGAGAAGACTGATAAGGCCTCTTTTACACTTCCGTTTTTGACCATCAGTCAAAATCCGCCAGTTTTTGAAAAAAACGGATCCGCCATTTTTTTTGGCAGATCCGTTTTTTTCCCATTGAATTGCATTACCGGCGGATCCGCCAAAATGTTTGCGTCCGCCGGCATGCCTGAACGGACCCTGCAACTTTTTTTTGGCTGTAGGATCCGCATTTTACAGTGCGCATGCCCGGAGAAAGGAAGTCAGCCGGGGATTTAACCCTGAAATCCTTTCTGGCGGTGGAAAAAAATTCTCTCTCTCTCTCACTCTCTCTCTCTCGACTGCGGTTCCTTTACAATTCTGCATTCAACGGATCCGTCAAAAAAAACGGCCCGGTGGCATCCGTTTGCATCAGTTACAAACGGATCCGCTTTCCGCCATTTTGGCGGATTTTAACTGACAAGAAAAAACGGAAGTGTGAAAGAGGCCTAAGAGATGCAGCCAAGAGGCCCATGATCACTCTGGATGAACTGCAGAGATCTACAGCTGAGGTGGGACAGTCTATCCATAGAACAACAATCAGTTGTACACTGCACAAATCTGGCCTTTATGGAAGAGTGGCAAGAAGAAAGCCTTTTCTCAAAAATATCCATAAAAAGTATTGTTTAAAGATTGCAACAAGCCACCTGGGCGAAACACCAAACATGTGGAAGAATGTGCTCTGGTCAGATGACACCAAAATCGAACATTTTCGCAACAATGCCAAACGATATGTTTGGTGTAAAGGCAACACAGCTCATCACCCTAAGCACACCATCCCCACTGTCAAAGATGGTGGTGGCAGCATCATGGTTTGGGCCTGCTTTTCTTCAGCAGGGACAGGGAAGATGGTTAAAATTGATGGGAAGATAAACCGCTGCGGAATATGTTAGCACTATATAAAAATAAAGATTATTATTATTATTATGAAGATGGATGGAGCCAAATACAGGACCATTCTTGAAGAAAACCTGTTGAAGTCTGCAAAAGACCTGAGACTGGGACAGAGATTTGTCTTCCAACAAGACAATGATCTCAAATATATAGCAAAATCTACAATGGAATGGTTCGCAAATAAACATATCCAGGTGTTAGAATGGCCAAGTCAAAGTCCAAACCTGAATCCCATCGAGAATCTGTGGAAAGAGCTGAAAACTGCTGTTCACAAACCATCTCCATCAAACCTCACTGAGCTCGAGCTGTTTGCCAAGGAAGAATGGGCAAGAATTTCAGTCTCTTGATGTACAAAACTGATAGTGATATACCCCAAGCGACTTGCAGCTGTAATCACAGCAAAAGGTGGCGCAACAAAGTATTAAATTAAAGGGACCGAATAATATTGCCCGTCCCACTTTTCAGTTTTTGAATTTCCTTGTAGACAGTTGTGGTAACTGAGGCCTATTATTCTTATCATTTCCATGGTGTTATCCTCCTTCTGTAAAGCTGGAAATAACACAATTTATTACCGTGTCAACACAGACCTCCCTCTGGCACAGACTGCAGGGGGAGCCCAGTATCACACAGGATAGGATTAGATACATGGCTCAGCAGTCAGTATCACACAGGATAGGATGAGATACACGGCTCAGCAGACAGTATCACACAGGATAGGATTAGATACCCAGCTCAGAAGACAGTATCACACAGGATAGGATTAGATACACAGGTCAGCAGACAGCATCACACATGTTAGGAATAGATACACAGCTCAGCAGACAGTATCACACAGGATAGGAATAGATGCACAGCTCAGCAAACAGTAGCACAGAGGACAGGATTACATACACAGGTCAGCAGACAGTATCACACAGGATAGGATTAGATACTTGGCTCAGAACACAGTATCACACAGGATAGGATTAGATACTTGGCTCAGAACACAGTATCACACAGGATAGGATTAGATACACAGATCAGCAGACTTTAATACACAGGATAGGATTAGATACACAGCTCAGCAGACTGTAATACACAGGATAGGATTAGACGCACAGCTCAGCAGACTGTAATACACAGGATAAGATTAGATGCACAGCTCAGCAGTCAGTATCACACAGGATAGGATTAGAAACATGGCTCAGGAGACTGTAATACACATGATAGGATTAGATACACAGCTCAGCAGACTGTATCACACAGGATAGGATTAGATACACAGCTCAGCAGACTAATACACAGGATAGGATTAGAGACACAGCTCAGCAGACAATATCACACAGGAGAGGATTAGATACACAGCTCAGCAGACTAATACACAGGATAGGATTAGATACACAGCTCAGCGGACTGTAATACACAGGAGAGGATTAGAAACACAGCTCAGCAGACAGTATCACACAGGAGAGGATTAGATACACAGCTCAGCAGACTAATACAAAGGATAGGATTAGAAACACAGCTCAGCAGACAGTATCACACAGGAGAGGATTAGAAACATGGCTCAGGAGACTGTAATACACAGGATAGGATTAGATACACATCTCAGCAGACTGTAATACACAGGATAGGATTAGATACGCAGCTCAGCACACAGTACCACACAGGATAGGATTAGATACATGGCTCAGAAGACTGTAATACACAGGATAGGATTAGATACACAGCTCAGCAGACTGTAATACACAGAATAGGATTAGATACACAGCTCAGCAGACTGTATCACACAGGAGAGGATTAGATACCCTGCTCAAAAGACAGTATTACGCAGGATAGGATTAGATACACGGCTCAAAAGACCTGTGTATCTAATCCTATCCTGTGTGATACTGACTGCTGAGCTATCTATCTAATCCTCTTCTGTGTGATACTGTCTGCTGAGCCGTGTATCTAATCCTATCCTGTGTGATACAGTCTGCTGAGCCGTGTATCTAATCCTATCCTGTGTGATACAGTCTGCTGAGCTGGGTATCTAATCCTATCCTGTGTTTTACTGTCTGCTCAACTGTGTATCTAATCCTATCCTGTGTTTTACTGTCTGCTGAGCCGTGTACCTAATCCTATCCTGCGTGATACTGACTGCTGAGCCGTCTATCTAATCCTCTCCTGTGTGATACTGTCTTTTGAGCCGTGTATCTAATCCTATCCTGTATGATACAGTCTGCTGAGTTATGTATCTAATCCTATTCTGTGTGATACTGTCTGCTGAGCTGTGTATCTAATCCTATTCTGTGTATAACATAGTGTTCCAGCAGGACTTAAACCTGAAGTATAAATCAAGATTGGCAAAGGAATCATTCAATGACGATGAAGTAGAGGTGCTGGATTGGCACTTACAGTCCCCAGACCTCAACCCAATCAAACGCTTTTGGGTAGAGTTGAAGAAAAAGATGTATATATACCCAAGTGATTCAACCAGTATACACCAACTTTGGGAACGTGTAGAAGAAACCTGAGATCAAAATTTGGTCGATACATGTTTGGATCTGATCTCTGATCGAGAACATGCCCAGAAGGATTCAGGCAATGTTGAAAATGACAGATGGATTTTCAAAATATTAACAAAATTATTAAATTTACATATTTAGGAGCAAAACAGTAACAATCCAGTGACATATCAAAAACTTGCATATCTAATGATATGCTACATAGTTGCAAGTCAAATTTATGTATGAGATATACAAGATGATTGTCTACAAAATGATGGTAGTCTCACATTCTCAGCAGTAGTGGATAATATGGAACCTGAAAGTCAAAAGTTCAAAACATTGTTACTCTTTTGCTCTTCACTGTAATGGCCCAGGACATTCGAGCACGATCAGCGATATCCAGCGGGGGGGGGGGGGGGGGGGTCGACGTTGCGTGTCACATGTAGCGAGATCGCTGGCAAGGTCGCTGTTGTGTCACAAAATCGGTGACGCTTCAGCGATCTCGCTAACGATCTCGTTATGTGAGACAGGGGCTTTAGTGGTGATGTCAGTAAGGTTATCGCAGTTCACAGGCCGACTCACACACATGCTGCCGTGAGAACTGCTGCCTGTGGCAAGTAGTAATCTTAATTACATCATCGCTCATCACTACGTTATCAGGCCGCTATCAGTGTGTTCGGCTGCTGTACTGAGTGATCATTTTACTGTTTTCCACCGATCAGTACAGCATCTGGATTAACCAGAGATGGAGATCAATGTGGAAAGCGGGATGGATTTTACGGCAGACCACTTTTAATTTTTTTCGTTTGTATGGGAATTAATAGATAAAAGAAGGTTGGGGAATGATTTTTTTCAATTAAAGGACTTTTCTGTGTGTGTGTCTTTATTACTTTTTACTACAGGGTTACTAATGAGGATGTCTCATAGATGCCTCTCTATTACTAACCTTTGGGCTTGATGCAGCTGACATTACAAAGCTGACTTCAACCCCAAAACCATTACACCACTTGTCAACACACCAGGGGCAGCAGGAAACGCCAAGGCTAAGCACCATAATTGGCACATCTAATGGATGTGCCATTTCTGGGGTGAATGAAAGCTGGTGTTATAAGACTGGGAGGGGGCCAATATCCATGGCCATTTCCCAGCCTATTAAGATCAGCCCGCAGCTGTCTGTTTAGCCTTTGCTGCTTATTAAACATAGGGGACCCCACATCATTTTTTTGGGTCCCCACTTTTTAATAACCAGTATAGGCTATGCAGACAGCTGTGAGATGATATTAATAGTCTGTGAAGCTTTATGGATTTTGGTTCCTTTCCAGAATAATAGCACCAGCCCCTATCTGTCTGCTTTCCCTCAGCTGGTTAACAAAATTAAGGGGTACTCCACGCCATTTTTTAAATTAAATTACTTATTTCATGCATGTTATTCACTGACGGCGGGTGCTGACTACAGCTTTCATGAGTGTCACTTGGACTTTCTGATTGCACGGAGATCAGAAGAGTATGATGATAGTTGTGGCCAGCAACGGGAGACTGGGAAAAGCATTAACTTTACTCCTTTCCCCAGCCACTGAGGCATGCCGCAGGAGCATTTAATTTCAGGACGTATAACATGGATGTCACACGGATGTCATCTGTGTGTCTTCAGTGTGCATGTGTGTTGCATGCATTTAATCTGTGGTGCCGGAAAAAAAGGACATGTGTGCTGGTTTTTCAAAAGGACACATGGTCCGTCTGAAAAACCTGACATGTGCACTGCACCTTTGAATACAATGGGTGTGCATGTGTATGTCCTTAAAGAGTGGACCACATGTGGACAAAAAAACAGACATGTGAAAGGGGCCTTACGCAAGAGACCAAGTAATACGCTTGGTGTAAGTTCCTTTTTCTTTTACTATCTATCAGATATCAATAATTATCAGCTAGCTCCTGGATGAGCAATAACAAACATGTAATTTAAGATGTACTTTAATCAAAATCAAGATTTTGGACACCAATTTTCATGTGGTTTTATAGGCAATGATTACAAGACTGGCAGGTTTTGAAGAATAGAATTAATTAAAACTCATATGGTACACATACAGAACATAGAGAATCATAGTCAAAACTACAATACCATCCAGAGATTCACAAGGGAAGTTCCTGTCGCATTCATGAGACCATATTAAAGAGAATCTGTCAGTAGAATCATCCCTCCTAAACAGTCTATATGGGCATGTAGATCATAGGAAGATGAATAAAATTATACCTTGATTTCTGGAAACTGATGTCTTTTTCCAGAGACATCCATGTTTATATTATATGCAAATGAGCTGTTTGGGGCTATGGGCTGGCACTGATGTGCATGAGAATCTGCCTCCAGAGCTTATTTTACATTAAGGGGACATTGCCAGTGTGATATGTAATGGCCGCTCTCTGCTCTCTTGATCTCACTGCAGATCTGTGCGTGATTATACCTGACACATCTGCAAGTTCTTCTCAGCTTCCAGCTCATAGGTGGACAGGGCTGCAATACCTACAAAGCTATCCATAACCTTTCTCCTCCATATTTTTCTGAACTAATCTCCCGATACCTTCCCTCACGTAATCTCCAATCCTCCCAAGCCCTCCTTCTCTCCTCCACACTTTTTCGCTCCTCACACAACCGCCTCCAAGACTTCTCCCGAATAGCCCCCATCCTCTGTAATTCTGTGCCCCAACACACCTGACTATCAACTACATTCGGATCCTTCAGACGGAACCTGAAAACCCACCTCTTCAGGAAAGCTCTTAGATACCCCCTGTTTACATTGGAAACCAGCTCCCAGCGTCGCTGATTGCACGCTGGCCAGTGGGAGACCAACGATCAAAAAATGGACCAGGACGTTTGAGCGTGATCAGCGATACCCGGCAGGGGGGGCGGTCACTGATACCTGTCACACACAGTGATATCGCTGGCGAGATCGCTGTGCGTGACGGGGCCTTAAGGGATATCTGTAATTTGTATGTAACCCCTTCTCATGTGCAGCATCATGGAATCAATGGTGCTATATAAATAAATAATAATGATAATGTTGTTACAATACAGTAGAGCTGAGAGAGAAGCAAAAATGTTTTGCAAGAAGGTAAATATCATTTTTCCTGTACTGTTAGTTACATGTCTCACACTGGTAATGCCGCTTCCATGTAAAATAAGCTCTGGAGGCAGAGTTTTCTTCCAGCCAGCGTCCTCCACATAGCCTGGAAGAAGTCATTTACATATAAGAAAAGCATGAATTTCTCTGGAATAAAACATCAGATTGCAGATATCAAGGTATCATGTTATTCAGCTTCCTATGACCTACATGCTCATATAGATAGAGGGTTTATCCTACTGACAGATTCCCTTTGGCTGCAATTTGTTTTAAAGGGAATCTGTCACCTATTTTTAGCCCTATCAGCTGCTGGCACCGCCATCAGGGGCTTATCTACAGCATTCTGTAATGCTGTAGATAAGCCCCTGATTAAACCTGAATGATAAGAAAAACACGTTAGTCGGGTCAGGTGTGATGGGTGTCGGGAAAGGTCAGAGAGGTCCAGCGTCTGCGCACTGCAGTACTTTACTCTGCCCTCAACAGGGCCAATAAAGTATGCCTGCGCAGGAGCCGAGGGAGAAGCAAGGAGGAGGACATCATCGTATGAAGATGGGAGGTGCCGGACCGGACCGCGACACCCATCAGACCAGACCGATGGCCAGGGTGAGTATAATTAACTCTTTTTTCTTATCTTTCAGGTTACATCGGGGGCTTATCTACAGCATTAAAGAATTGCAGCTTATAGGCCAAAAAATATTTGACCGATTCCCTTTACTCACCCTCTCCAGGTCCAAAACTAAGTTATTACCACTGATCAAGGTGACCCATGTGATTGTTATTGTCTTCATCTTGGTCAACATAATGTCAAGGTGTAAACACACAATAATAGACAGAGGGCGCAGTGGTGGAGAGTAAATAAAGCTCAGTTTGTTTCTTAAAAAACTGCAGCCAGGGGACAGGCGCATTTCTGAAACAAGAAAAGCACTTTAAGGTCTCTGCTTGGCTGCCCAAACATATAATTGCTTGTCCCTTTCAAAAAACAATTCTAACAATCTATTCATTATTTGCTATTGAAAGACCCCGTATCTTGTTAGTTTCATGTGTAAGCTAAATGTTGAAAGTTACCACAGCTGAGAAACGCCAGTTCTGGAGCACTCAATTGCCAAGTAGTAAGATTTTGCAATCAAAAGTCAGTCCCCGGGAATGAATATGGCCTTCTGTGTCTGGAAGCAGCAGGGTAAGACATCAGTAACGCCATCTGACCCCGAGTCACTTAGGACCATTTTCAGCTCTGGGTGGTAAATAGATGGAGTTGTTGTATTCTGCCTTTGAGATTTCATGGACTTTCTCAAGTTTCCTCTCACAATTTAGAGGAATAGCAGTTAGTGGGATCTCTTCTTACCAAAACAGTGTCTGTCTGTCTATCTACAGTAACATATCTGTCAGTTCTCAAGGAAAAGCAAAAACATGGATAAACTGCATGTCACATTACCACTAACATTGCATAATATTAACATGCTTTGAACCCCCATAAGCAATATAAACTCATACTACCTAATAACATCAAGGACGCAGGAGACTAGAAATACGTGGCTACAGTCTTCCCAAAACAGCACCTCTTTGGCCTATGAGCGGTGTTTGAAATTGTGCCAGTAAATATGAATGACTTTTTTCCTGGTAGAATAAAGTCATAATTCGGTTGCACACATTTAATTTACCTGTATGTACAGTACTTTTCTGACCCCCATGTATACATATGTATTTATATATATAAAACCCTCACAAAGGACCTGGGGGCATCACATGTGGAGGAAAGGCAATTCTGCCAGCTAATAGGAAAGGGTTCTTTACAGTTAGAGCAGTCAGACTGTGGAACGCACGACCACAAGAGGTAGTAATGGCCGACACTATGACAGCTTTTAAAAAAGGGTTGGATGATATTTTCATAACAAATGGCATTCTGGGTTATACATAATCTAGCCGTAGACATGTATCACTGGTGGAGAAAGGTCAGACTTGATGGGCCTATGTCTTTTTCCAACCTATGTAACTACATATATATTTGGAAACATGAAGGTGGGGGGTAAGAGAATATATAATATACCAGAATTCTGGCAGAAATTCGTCCCAAGAATTGACAATTCCATGTGCATGTACTGATTTCTTTCCTCTATGGTGGTGTAAGGGCAGGGGCGGACACTAGTAGCTTGGGGGCCCTGTGCAAGAAATGTGTCTGGGCCCCCTTCCTTTAATAGAGACAAAGCTACATATATATCATCATTGCCCATTCCACCAAATCCATCATTTCCTCCTCCCCAACATCCCCATCCTTGCATCCTTGCCCATTCCACCACTTCTATCATTTCCATTAACCAGTGACAAATGAGCATCTTAAAAACGTCTTCCTGCTGGTACAATTTAGGAAAATTGCCCCTGTTGTACATGCAGTGCCTATAACGCATTCAGTGTCTATAACACGGCAATTACCTGCCCCATACAGATGTTCAGGCTTGGAAAATACAAATTCATGTTCCCATTTAGCTTTTTTTTTCACCAGGACAGTATTAAACATTGGTCTGTTAACCTCGTGTTTGCGGTTGTACTTCCACAGCTACTGTAAAAATTCCCTAGCACTGAGCACTCAGCAAACAGTAGCCGTAACCCCCAATGTGTAGTGTCTCCAGAGGAGCGCTGCCTTATGGGTGCCCGAGTGATGGCAGGAGGTCACTTACGTTGACTTGCCACAGATCTTCCGTTGGTACCATTGCTTGCAGTTCGTGTAGTACTGCTTGCTGGAGCCCATCAGCTTCTGGACTGCACACACATTGGGCCTGAGGTGTGAACAAAGGGCAGAAGGTGAATAACACAGGAACACTGGCAGGAAAACACAATTTCACATCATCTCATGATCTATAGTTAAGTGGTAAAATATTCTATAAGAGTGCAAGGAAAATCTGGAAAATTCATAGATAAGGAAATGATTAACAAGATAAAGAAAAGTCAGTATCACTTCAGATTATTGCACGATAAAAGTCTATAACTCATCGCAATTCCTAGGATACCGTCCAGATCTTACCCATGCTGTCTGCCCCTGATCCTGCTGTGCTGGAGGACTTTCTGATATGGATACCTTGCTGAAATGACTATTGTGGCCAGCAGTGTGAGAGCCAAGGCCAGCAGCACAATGCGAGTCATTCTGAGAGCTTAGTGCAGGTTGCGAACTCCCAGTGCTCTGAACTAAAAGCCAGGAAACATAAACTGTGCTGTGTTAAATAGACCAAGAGCTGGAATGGGTGGAGAGAA
Organism: Dendrobates tinctorius; assembly: GCF_039654945.1. Taxonomy (NCBI): domain Eukaryota; kingdom Metazoa; phylum Chordata; class Amphibia; order Anura; family Dendrobatidae; genus Dendrobates; species Dendrobates tinctorius. The sequence goes on from NW_027361669.1 coordinate 23,526,866, forward strand.
CAAGCTACTGCTGCAATCTGAGCCTGACTTTCCAGGCGGACTCTTTGGGGAATATGTAACCCCTTGGCCGTGTGTCTGGGAGAGTTTCACAAATTCAGAGGTACAATTATTAGGACCGGCCTGGTATCGCCTGCTCTCACCCCTTTCTGCAGAAAGCAACCATTATTATCATTTATATTTATACTTCATATTGTATTTCCAAAATGTTTTACATAGGATGGAAATGTTTCCATTTTTTTCACATTTTCTTCAGGCTTTATATGGATCCTTGCTTATTTTCCCAACTTTTTACTTTGCTTTATTGTTTGCAAAATGAGCAAAGATTATATATCAGGAGGTACGCATCATGGGTCATAGACTGTTTCTATATGATGTTTTTTTTTTTTTATAAAAGTAATATATAGGAAAATAAACACAATTCTCAGCATAGATTGTGTGTGTATTTTTAAAGACAATGTCATTCAGATAATTGAGTTCTATTTACTTACAGTAGTTTCCGTGAAGAGATTTAAGTGACTGCAGCCTGTTTAGTTATAAGACTTTCTGCTAATGGTTGCAAAGTAAGCAAACCATCCATGTGTCTGCAGAATGCCGCATTATTTGTCCTCATGAATACAATGAAAGCTGTAATTCTGTATTACGGTATATTACATATAAACCATCAGTACAGTAATCATATATTCCTTTAATTCCATTTTTGTTCATATCCAGATCTCTAAAATACAAAAAATTTTAATCTTAAAAGTTATTAAAAATAAGGAGTGGCTTGATGGAAAATGCAAGTGTAAGCAGGTGCTGAGATGCAGTACGCAGGAATTGCAGAGCAGAACTGTATAACAGTACCATTTATTTTTTAACAGTAAAGGATAGAGTGCTCTCCTCGCAGGGAATTAATAAGCAGTAACAAAGAGTTATTAGGACAACAAGGATTAAATGAAATAAGCAGAATGAATGCAAGAGTTTACGCTTCAAGCAAAACTTATCGTAGCTCCTGGTGTGGTCCTTAGTCCATAGTCCGATGGGGGTAGTAATACCAACAACTGCCGGCGTAGGGTCCTCCAATGGGGTACAAGGTTAGCGATCAGTCTTCTGGTGGCAGTGGGTGGTCTTTGATTTCACCTGCTGAGCCCGTAGTCTATAAGCCCAGGCAATAAAAGCAGGAAAAGCTGCAGAAGTCTCTGTACCAACCGTGGGGTGATGCATGCTAGCTGGCCAAGGGAACCACACTTCAATGTCCTGTAACCGGCCCATGCTTCTCTGCACGCGCCCGGTCCTATGCTTAGCCAGGTGCCCAGCACTTCCCACACTCACTGTCCCGCTGGAGCATTCAGGAGATCTCGGCCGCAGTAAGTCGCGGCACTGGTGCTCGGAGGGGGGAACACGCTTCTCACTCCCCTACACTCTCCCTGATGGTGGGAAACTGCCTGCTGTTTTGAGCGCCTTCTGTTCTGTCCTACTCTTAACACGCCCACTCTTTCTGGGTCATGGGGTATGTCCGTTCCCCTATTCCTTCCCCCGGGCAACATGGGACGCTGCCCCGACAGTTCCGAACCCAGCTCAGTGCAAGTACCCGCAGCCCAGTCTTTCTCCTTACACTCCCTCTCTCCTTTAGCTTGTCATTCCATGGGCGAGAATTCCTTCAGCAGATGTTCACACTCTTCCATTTCTCGAACAATATGCTGCCAAACAAACTGGTCTTGATCATAACGAGTGGGAGGGATTCCAGTTGTCATCCATTCAGTATGGCGTAGTTCAGGTTGAGTGGTCAAGTCAGGTTGAGTGGTCGAGTCAGGTTGAGTGGTAGAAGACTGGAGCATGTCTGAGTGCCATCGATCAGCAGATTCTGGGGTTTCAGGCCTAGGCACTTCCCTTGGACTGGTGGGTGGCAAACTTTGTAAGTCTGGGAGTCAGCCAAGTGGTTCTTCCTCATCACACTCAGTGACCATGGGGGTGAGCATTTCGGGGGTGTCCAGCACTCTCTCTTTTGAGTCAGGATCCCATGACAGGCAAATCGCAACATGCTACGGTGTACTATTCCGGTTGGCGCCCCTTCTTCCCTTTGGGTTGAATTTCATACACTGGCCTACCAGACCCAAATTGATGTTTCACCCAAAACAGAGTCTTTTCCCACCAAAGTTCTAACTTACCCCGAGGCCGCTTGTCTCACACTAACATTCAATCTCTGGCCTTGAGAGCTGTATCGCGAAGAGGCATCACTTCATGGTGTTGAAGTTCCAGGAACTTGGTCTGTACCAGCCGATGAAGAGTCTGCAGCTAATGGTGATGTTCTCGGACCCAGGAAGACTTACCCATCTGTGGGTAGACTTCTCCAGGATCCAACTCCACCTCTGTGATTTCTTGCCTTTTTCGCCCGAACAGTAGAGTATATGGAGTATATCCTGTTGTACTGTGTACTCGGTTGTTATACACCTACACTAATTCAGCCACATATTCAAGCCACTGTATCTTCCGATTTTTCTCCAATGTTCAGAGCATCTGAATCAGCGTTCGGTTGAAGCGTTCACAAGCTCCATTCCTCTGAGGATGATAGGGTGTCGTCCTTGACTTCTCGATCTTGTACAAGCTATGCAACTCCTCCATCACTCGACCTTGAAAGCAAGCGCCTTGGTCAGAATGGATCCTCTACGGGCAACCGTACACCCAGATGAAGTCTCGGCAGATAGTCTGTGCAGCTGACTCAGCAGTCAGATCCCATATTAGAGTCACCATGGCGAACTTGGTGAAGTGGTCGTCAACACTAGACAATGTTGATACCTGAGATGAGCTGGGCCCACGGTCAAGAAGTCGATCATCAACAGCTCTAAGGGGGCAGAAGTCTCAATGGTCTGCGTCATCTTCTTGGGACCAAAGTGAGCCCCTCTCTCATGGGCCTCCGTAGCCATGACTTGGATCAACTTCTCTGAAAGCACCACCGGCTAGATGACCCCCAACTCTTGTGCTAACTGTACTCTTCTATACAGCAGGCCATCTTCCAGCTGGAATCTTTCCCACTGCCTTAGAATCTGCAGAGTCCCCGGGGACAGAGCATCTCTTTTGCTCCAGCTGGGGAGTTGCTTCAGGGCCACCCACTGTCTCAGCTGCACGAGTTCCTTATCTTCCTGCTGGAGTCGCACCCAGTTATCCCGGGGTCATCCCAGCAACTGTTCCCCAGATTCCTCTCCGATCTGTCCCTGCATCACCTCTAATGACCTGGCAAGGTCCTGGAAACCAGGAATCTCTTCTGCTTCCAACTCTTCATCCCGGTCATGTTCAGGTCGCTCATGGGTCACTCTCGACAGAGCATCAGCATGTGTGTTCTCCGCTCTGACCCAATATGCGATCTTGTACCGGTACTTCGCCAAGCGGGCCACCCACCATTGCTCCAAGGCTCCCAGTTTTGCATTTTACAGGTGGGCTAAGGGTTTGTTGTCAGCCCGTACTAGAACTTCGGGTCATTGGGTGCATTCTCAACATGACTTTAACCTGCTCAGTCCAGTCCCACAGCAATGAATTACTCACTGCAAACATTGGGAGATTGCTGAGCATGGCCCCCAGGGGTAAGCTGGCCCTTAGGGCACCCATAACTGTTGTGATGTCACGGGTGACAGGATACTCTGCCTCCAGCAGGGCGAATTTCTATGACACCCATGACCCTGGATACACCGCTTCAAGCAGGGTGAATTTAAACAATGAAACGTGCAGCCAGATACACCGCCTCCAGCAGGTGAATTTCAATAGTTACACGTGTATCTGGATTCACCGCCACCAGTAGGGTGAATTTAAGGGAATAAGGGAAACACCAGGGAAACCGATACAATGGAGGGACCTGCAATAGGGAATGGGGACATGGAGACTTCCTGCACTCCCCTAAGTCAGTGTCTCTACACTCCTGACGGTCCCTAGGCAGGTTCTGCAGCTGGCGACAAGCAGGATACCTAAAAACCCTAGCTCGCCCTGCACCTATCCCTTTCTATTGAATTGGACGGTGCAGAAACTAATCCCACCACTGCACTAAAACACACATAAGGAATGTTACAAACAGGGAAAAACCACTTAGCTTTGCTCTGTTGCTATTGCTCCCAGCAACAGAGTCCAGCACCTTAGTGCAGCTTTCTTCCTGAATAGCTGCTACTTCACCAAAGCTTTGTCAGAGCTGCAAGGAGCTCCTCACTGTTGCTCCTTCCACATCAGGACTCTGACTAAGCTGCAAGGAACTCTTCTCTAGCTCCTTCCTCCACCAATGATGGTTGGAAATTAACAATATCACCAACCGTGAGTGAGACCACCTGACTCTCCTTTATAGGCAAGAGCCAGAGCCATCACACCTGCTAGTGATTCCCATGTAATAATACTAGCCACCACCGGGGGCAAAACTAGAGCTAAAGACACCACTGTGTAATGACCCTAATAGCCACCGGGGGCAAAACTAACTTTAAGCAAACAGCTTAAAAGAAAAAAAAAGGTTACATGTGCTTTTATCTGTCACAATCCAGCATGGATCGTGACAGTACCCTCCCTCAATGCGGGGCCTCTGGACCCTCAAGACCGCTCCTCATCAAGGAACCACCTACAGAGGGGATGCCCAGATCCAGAGTTCACCCCAGCCACTACCTGAACTTCAGGTTCATGATAAACGAGCACAGCTGGTATTGGCAATGTATGTTCTGGAGGTACCACACATCTCCAAAGCGCCGACCTGGGGAACGGGTTGCGTATGTGCATGTTTGGGGGTAAATCGAGCTGGCAAGACTCCGCAACACACTTCCACTGGATGTTTTTTGGTGGCCACCCATACATGCTCATTCATACACATGTCCGGACCTGAACATTTATTGCCAAACATTAGTTTGTCACAATACGGTTAACTCTTACTGGAACTGACAACAGAGGCGTCCCCCTATGTCACCATACTCACATCCCTGCAATTCACCCAGGGGCTCACCACCCTCCAACCCCTTCCACCACGAGGTCTGCGCCTTCGAGGGTTGGCTAATGACGAGGGTTGAGACTTGCCCCTACTCTCCTGCAGCACATCAACTGCTCCCACGGGAGAGGAAGGGGCAAGTTGCAGAGAGACGGCAGAGACAGTAGCCCCTAGGCAGCAGCCCTCACGCGACTGCCCCCAGCTGACTACTTCCCTAGCCCGCCAATTTATTACCGGGTTGTGCTTTTTCAGCCAAGGGAGGCCTAGTATGATAGGCACTGGCATTCCTTCCAAGACGTAGCATGCCAAGGACTCCTCATGATGTCCTATCCACAGATGGATATTTTCTATGATTTGAGTCAAGCTCCCCCGACTCAGTGGAACAGAGTTAATGGCCTGGACACTTATAGGTAGGGCTAGCATCCTACACCTCAGGCCATGAGTCTGGACAAAGCGAGCATCCATGAGACTGACTCCTGCACCGCTGTCCACAAGCACCGGTATCACCTCCGGTACCCCGCCAGCCAACACCTCCGCTGACATAGTACCTTGGGAGGGCAAAATGGAGGAAATATACACTCCCTGGTCAGCTTCCTCCAAGTGACCAGGGAAATGCAGCTTCTGAGATGGCATAGATAATTTGGCATGCATAGGGCAAGCCTTAAGGACATGACCAGTCTGCCTGCAGTAGAAACATGCCGACACCACTCCCTGAACCGTAGGCAGCCCTGTACACAAACTAGCTCCTCCTACTTGCATGGGTTTGTCTGGAGACTTGGCACGCACTGGGCAGGCTCCCATGAAATGGCCCTGCTTCCCACAAGAAAAGCATACCCCCCACCATGGCGAGCCGCAGACAGCCCACCAACGACACCGGGCTACCTGGGTTCCTCCGTCCGCACTGGTGGGTCCTCCTCCCTAGCGAGGACAACAGGGGGCACATTTTGTGTATGTCTCTCCCTAAGGCATCTATCTATCCAGATGGCAAGGGACATGGCGGCCTCCAGCGACCTGGGGGTGGCGTACTGCACCAGGGTATCCTGCAACTTTGGAGACAGACCCTGCACAAATTGACTCCTAAGTGCAGGGTCATTCCACTGAGTGTCAGTGGCCCACCTCCTAAACTCTAAGCAGTACTCCTCAGCAACCCGGGCTCCCTGTTTACACCTACGGAGTCGGGATTCCACCAGGGAGACGCCATCAGGATCCCCATACACTAGCGCCAAAGCCGCAAAAAACTCGTCCATGGACTCTAATGATGGTGAATCGTCCGGCAGGGAGAAGGCCCAGGATTGGGGATCCCCTTAAGAAGGGACATAATGATTACCACCCGTTGGTCTTCACTCCCTGATGAACGAGGGCACAGCCTGAAGAATAATTTACAGGCTTGCTGAAAAACCAAAAACTGATCTCTCCCTCCAGAAAACCTGTCAGGGAGCCTGTTCCTGAACCAAGCCCCTAAAGCCCACCAACAGCTGCAGTTGCTGCACCAACTCACCGCACAGGCCCCTAATCTCATCAGTAAAGATCTGCAGCATTTGGGCAAAGGTCTGCATTGGGTCCATGACTCAGCAGAAAAAATGTAAGGTTGGTGATAATGTGATGTCACGGGTGACTGGATACTCCGCCTCCAGCAGGGCGAATTTCTATGACACCCGTGACCCTGGATACACCGCCTCCAGCAGGGCGAATTTAAACAATGAAACATGCAGCCAGATACACCGCCTCCAGCAGGTGAATTTCAATAGTTACATGTGTATCTGGATACACCGCCTCCAGCAGGGTGAATTTACAGAGATCAGGGAAACCGATACAATGGAGGGCCCTGCAATAAGGAACGGGGACGTGGAGACCTGCTGAACTCCCCTGAGTCAGTGTCTCTACACACCTGACGGTCCCTAGGCAGGTCCTGCACCTGGCGACGAGCAGGATACCTTAAAACCCTAGCTCGCCCTGCACCTATCCCTTTCTAATGAATTGGACGGTGCAAAAACTAATCCCACCACTGCACTAAAACACAAATAAGGAAAGTTACAAACAGGGAAAAACCACTTAGCTTTGCTCTGTTGCTATTGCTCCCAGCAACAGAGTCCAGCACCTTAGTGCAGCTTTCTTCCTGAATAGCTGCTACTTCACCAAAGCTTTGTCAGAGCTGCAAGGAGCTCCTCACTGTTGCTCCTTCCACATCAGGACTCTGACTAAGCTGCAAGGAACTCTTCTCTAGCTCCTTCCTCCACCAATGATGGTTGGAAATGAACAATATCACCAACCGTGAGTGAGACCACCTGACTCTCCATAATAGGCAAGAGCCAGAGCCATCACACCTGCTAGTGATTCCTGTGTTATAATACTAGCCACCACCGGGGGCAAAACTAGAGCTAAAGACACCACTGTGTAATGACCCTAATAGCCACCGGGGGCAAAACTAACTTTAAGCAAACAGCTTAAAGGGAAAAAAAAAAGGTTACATGTGCTTTTATCTGTCACAATCCAGCATGGATCGTGACAGCTGTCTGGTCTGAAGCCTCTGCGTTCATGGACTGCATCCTGCTGACTACACCAAATGTAAGCAGGTGCTGAGATGCAGTTCGCAGGGATTGCAGAGCAGAACGGTATGACAGTACTATTTATTTTTTAACAGTAAAGAATAGAGTGATCTCCTCACAGGGAGTTAATAAGCAGTGGCAAAGCGTTATTAGGATGACAAGGATTAAACGAAATAAGCAAAATGAATGCAACAGTCTAAGTTTCAAGCAACACTTATCGTAGCTCCTGGTGGGACCCTTGGTCCACAGTCCAATGGGGGTAGTAAGTAAGAGGTGCAAGGTTAGCCATTCGTCTGCTGGTGGCAGCGGGTGGTCTCCGGTTTTACCCGCTGAGCCTCTAGTCCGTAAGCCCGCGCAATCAGAGTGGGAAAAGCTGCAGAAATCTCTGTATGAACTGTGGAGTGATATGTGCTAGCCGGCCAAGGGAACTGCACTTCAATGTCCTGTAACCGGCCCATGCATCTCTGAGCGCATGCGGTCCTATACTTAGCCAGGTGCATGGTGCTTCCCACACTCACTGTCCCACTGGAGCTCTCAGGAGAGCTCGGCCTTAGTACATCGCCGTGCTGCTGCTCGGAGCGGGGAGCCGGGGAGCACGCTTATCATTCCCCTGCACTCTCCCTGATGGCGGGACACTGCCTGCTGCTTTGCACGCTTTCTGCTCTGTCCTACCTCTTCACATGCCCCCTTTTTCTGGGTCATGGGGTTTGTCCGGTCCCCTATTCCTTCCACCGGGCAACATGGGAAACAGCCCCGACAGTTCTGGACCCAGCTCTGTGCAAGTACCCGCAGCCCGGTCTTCCTCCTTCCATAAGCAGTAGCAGAAAAATAAGTGATGCCTCTGGGAAATCTGGTGTTCTTCTATAGGAGTCAGAAAATATTTCATTTGTACAGATACAAGACATTTATTTCCATGCTAGATGTTGAACTGTCTGACAATGTCGAAAAAAGAAGATAAAAGACAGGCAAAGGGAGTAGCAGTGAGTTCCAAAATGGTACCAATACAAATACTGCTGTAACTTACAGGGCAGCCGTGGTCGAGCGTTGCATCACAATGGGAACCTCCATCATGGAGTAAGCCTTCTTGTAGACACGTCTCCATTAGAGTTTGATGTCAGCTGGAAATACAAAGGTGATATCAGTCCCACCAAGTATCACCCCACTTGCCACCGCCACAGGGAAGTAGGAAGAGTGAGGCTAAGCATTTCTGGGGCAGCTGAGGGCTGATGTTGGTAGCCTTGAGAGCAATATCTCTGGCCCCTTCCCAGGCTATTAATATGAACATACAGCTGTCTGTTTAGCCTTTGCTGGTTTGAATTTATAGGGGGACCCTAAATCATTTTTTTTCTGGGGTCCACGTAAATTCACCAGTAAACTAAGCATACAGCTGGGAGCTGTTATTAATAGCCTGGGAACCTTTGGGGACATTGTCCTTTTTTCCAGCTCCAGCCATGGGCTTTCCCTCTGCTGGTTATGAAAATTAAGCATGAGTCCCCACCTTTTCTTATTTAGTTCTTTATTTTGCACATGGATGACACATCTGCTGCTGAATACAGCTCTGGAGACTCTTGCTGGAGACCAAGTGACAATGATGAGGGCTGCCTTCAGCCACCGGCGCCTGGCAGCAGCACGAACTGCAGGAGCAGGTACATGTCACGTTAATGACATATGGATTTCATCCGTGTGTCATCAGTGTGCGGCATGCATTTTGTCCGTGCTGCTGATAAAAAAACTGGCATGTCTGCGGGTTTTTCAAACAGACAAATGCTCCTTGTGAAAAACCTGACAAGTGTGCACCACCATTGAATAAAATGGAAGTGTGTCAGTGTTTGCAGGCCATAAAAAATGGACATCATACAGACACATAAAACGGACGTGAGAAGGGGGGTACAAAGCTGACAAACTTTGCTCTTATATCAGGAATCCTGTAACCTCTGTGGAAGTCTTTTCTGGTCCCTAGTGGAGTAAACTTGTTGGGATGGGAGAGGAAGATGAAATCCAATAGGACTATTCTTCAATCAGCAAGGCCAAACATATGGCTGCTCAGAAAAATAATATTTTCTTACACAGTGTTAAGACATTATGCAGCAGATAGTGATGGGCGAGCACTAAAATGCTTGGGTGCTCATTGCTCGGGTCGAGCATATTGAAATTCTTGGGTGCTCGACCCGAGCAATGAGCCCTATGTAAGTCTACGGGAAACTCGTGCATTTTTGCCACGCCCCGCTGGGTGTCTTTTTAGGGTGTAAAAACAGGGGAAATCGATGGGTACAGTGCTCAAATGATATGAGAACAACATGGGGAAGACCCCTGGAAGCATTTCTGACTCCCAGGTCACTGCTGTGAACGATGTTGTCAGAGTCTTACGCCACTTTTACAGGCGCACAATAAAACATACAAAAACGAAAACCAAAATGCATTTTCCTGGGAAATATGTTAAGGAACATCCTTTCCAGGATAATGATTTGTATATAAGGCAAAATATATAACCCAAAACAATAATGCTCCTCCACCACTTGGGCTATGTAGGCATTGTAGGCATTTACTACAGACCGCCTGTGCAAGCTGAAGATATGGATGAACTATTTATGCATCAAATGGCCAAGTTCTCCAAAAATATGACATAGTTGTCATGGGAGATTTCAACTATCCTGACATTTGTTGGGAATCTCTCTCAGGCAAACCTAACAGGTCAAGGAAATTCTTGTCCTCTCTTGCTGTCAACTTTATCTTCTAAAAGGTAGGGGAGAAAACAAGGGGAACTGCTACCTTGGATCTAATCCTTATAAACAGGGAAGAAATGGTTGAGGAGGTAAGAGTGGCTGGGACCCTAGGAGGTAGCAACTATGCTATTTTAGAATTTTGGATAACTAGAGGAGGAAGACCTGTGAAGACTCAGACGTCAAGGTTAGATTTCAGAATGGCAGATTTTAAGGGATTCATAAAGATAATTGGAGGGATCCAATGGCTGGATATCCTTAAGGACAAAAATGTCCAGGAAGGATGGGAAATCTTGAAAAATTAAATTCTCAAAGCTCAAATGTTAACAATTCCTAGAAGAGGAAAGAAATGGAAGCATTTAAGGAAACCAGGATGGATGAACACAGAACTTAAGCACATTCTAAAAAGGAAGAAAGAAATGTTTATAAAATGGAAAGAGGGAGGCATATCTAAAGAAGAATATAATGCTGTCTGCAGAACTTGCAGGGCGCAAATCAGATTATCTAAAGCTGACAATGAATTGAGGCTTGCAAGAGAAGTCAAAAGCAATAATAAAGGATTTTGGGGATATGTCAAAAGTAAAAGAAAAGTCAAAGATGCTATAGGATTTTTACAGGATGAAAATGATGAAATGGTAAGACAGGATGTTGAGAAGGCCGAACTTTTAAATTCCTATTTTGCATCAGTTTTCTCTCAGAAAGGAAATGTAACATCAACTGTTCTTCACTGTCCTATTAAGGGAATAGAAGAATCCAGGATATCTATAAACAGAAAGATAGTGAAGAAACACTTAGCTAACCTAAATGAATTCAAGTCCCCAGGTCCAGATGAATTACACCCCAGAATACTGAAGGAGATAGCAGAAGAAATTTCTGAAACCCTCTCTGTAATCTTTGAAAATTCTTGGAGAACAGGAGAAGTCCCAGAAGACTGGAGAAGAGCAAATGTTGTTCCTATCTTCAAAAAGGGGAAGAAGGTAGACCCAGGCAACTATAGGCCGGTGAGTCTGTGTCATGTCGGACACTGTTCACACCAGGGTGTCCGGCAGACAGCAGTAATACCCCATCCTACCACTTGGTTCTCAGCGGCGCTGGTTGGTCTTCTGATCCGGCTTGGATTGGGTTAGCCAGGTTGTCATTCAGGCTGAGGGCTTAGCCATGCCCTCTGTCTTTAAATTGTCCTGTATGACTATGGGCGTCGCCGACTATAGCTCTTGCCTTGTGCTAGCGATACCGGTCTGGAGTGGTGGTCTAAGGAGCATACGGTTTCTGGTGTAGTATATTCCGTTGTTGCCATTTTGCCTCCCTGTGTTGTATTTTTTGGTTGCCCTTGCACATTATTGTATTCTCCTGTGTGTACGCGGTGTGGTGCGTTTCCTTTATCCCTGTCCATACTTATTTGTGGGGTCTGGTGTTTGGTCTCCTCACTGGGTGGAGGGTGGTGGGTTCAGCTTAGGGCTGGACAGGAGACAAGGACAGGGTGGAGGCCCAGGCAGGCACACCTTCAGTGTAAACCCTGGGTTGAGGGACAGACAGGGTTTCCCCTATTCTGAGAGACACCACAGGGGCCCCCAGGGTTTCAGCCTAAAGTTACCTAGGCTTCCCATGACATTATAGTCGGCCCAAAAAAAAAAAAAAAGGATTATTTACCATGGATCCTATAGTCTTCATAACCAAGCAGCTGGAGGCTCTGTCCATACAGGTCACTGAACTGAGGGGGGCGGTCCAGCAACAAGGCCTGTCAGTTCCTGCTGTGCAAACTGAGGCAGCAGTCAGGGCAGGTGAACCCAAGTTACCTCTTCCTGAACGATTTTCTGGTGATCGCTGTAAGTTCGTTGTATTTCGTGAATCCTGCAAATTGTATTTTTGGATGCGTCCACTCTCCTCAGGAAATGAGGCTCAGCGTGTGGGCTTGGTAATTTCCTTGCTGAGTGGTGATCCACAATCCATATCTCAGGTCCTGAGAGGCAAGCTCTCAAAGAATACATGCAGAAAGTCTAAGCAAAGGGCACATCAGGCCTTCATCATCTCCATTGGCAGCGGGGTTCTTGTTTGTCAAGAAGAAAGATGGCGGATTACTCCCGTGTCTGGATTTCAGGGAATTCAACCAGATTACGGTTCGTGACCCATACCCAATGCCACTGATACCCTATTTGTTCAACCAGGTGTCTGGTGCCAAATGGTTTTCCAAGCTTGACCTCAGGGGGGCGTACAATCTCATAAGAGTCCGTCAAGGGGATGAATGGAAGACGGCATTTAATACCCCTGAGGGTCATTTTGAGAATTTGGTGATGCCACTTGGGTTGACGAGCGCTCCAACAGTATTTCAACATTTCATAAATGATGTCTTTTCTCATCTCTTGGGGAAATTTTTTATTATATACCTTGATGATATTCTTATTTACTCACGCGACCGTGATGCACACATAGAGCATGTTAGGCAGGTATTGCAGTTGCTCAGGGAGAACAAGCTCTATGACAAGCTTGAGAAATGTGTATTTGTCATCCAAGAAGTACCTTTTTTGGGTTATGTAATTTCCGCCTCAGGGTTTAAAATGGACACCGCTAAGGTGCAAGCGGTGCTGCAGTGGGATCGGCCTGATAATCTCAAGGCGCTTCAGCGATTCCTGGGCTTTTCCAATTATTATAGGAAATTTCTTAAGAATTTTTCTATGATTGCTAAATCGCTCACCGACATGACTAAAAAAGGTACCAATTTTTCTGACTGGTCTGAGGCTGCTGTGCGCGCATTTGAATTCCTAAAAAACAGTTTTGCTTCAGCTCCCATCCTGGTTCAGCCTGATGTCTCCCTACCATTTACCGTGGAGGTGGATGCATCTGAGGTTGGAGTGGGGGCGGTACTGTCTCAGGGTCCATCCTTGGGCAAATTGCATCCGTGTGCCTACTTCTCCAAGAAGCTGTCGCCTGCCGAGCGTAATTACGATATTGGTAACAGGGAATTGTTGGCCATCAAGTTGACATTTGAGGAATGGCGACACTTCTTGGAGGGGGCTGTCCATCAGATTACTGTTATAACAGACCATAAAAATCTGCTTTATTTAGAGTCTGCTAAACGCCTGTCCCCCAGACAGGCTCGCTGGGCGTTATTCTTCACCTGGTTCAATTTTTTTGTAACATACCGACCAGGTTCTAAGAATACTAAGGCGGATGCCTTGTCCAGATGTTTTCTGGGTGGAGAGCCACGGGAGGATCCGGTGCCTATCCTCCAAAAGGGAGTTGTGGTCTCGGCTCTCACGACAGAAGTTGAGGCAGAGATTGCTGAGGCTCAGGAGGAGGTACCGCCGGATCTGCCTCCTAATAAATCGTTTGTGCCACTACACCTACGCTTAAAGGTGTTAGGGGAACATCATGATACTGTCCTGGCGGGCCACTCAGGGGTTAAGGGCACTCTGGAACTTGTATCACGTCGTTTTTGGTGGCCCAAAATCCGGCAGGACGTGGCCTTATATGTGTCAGCCTGTACGACGTGCGCACGGGCCAAGACACCACGCTCCCGTCCTGCTGGCACGTTGCATCCTCTCTGTGTGCCCAGTAAGCCATGGACTGAGATTTCCATGGATTTCATTACTGATTTGCCCTCCTCGGCTGGGAACACGGTCATTCTGGTAATAGTTGATCGGTTCTCTATAATGTCGCATTTCGTTGCTTTGCCATCTTTGCCCAATGCAAAGACCCTTGCTCAGGTATTTATTCGCGAGGTGGTCAGACTTCATGGTGTCCCGTCTGACATAGTATCTGATAGATGTACACAATTTGTGGCAAAATTTTGGAGAGCTTTTTGTTCACGCCTAGGGATTAAATTGTCTCGTTCATCGGCTTTCCATCCGCAGTCGAATGGGCAGACTGAGCATATGAACCAAAACCTGGAACAATACTTACGCTGTTTTGTGTCTGACAATCAGGAAGAGTGGTCGGCGTTTCTTCCTCTGGCAGAATTCGCGATAAACAATCATTGTCAGGAATCGTCTGGGGAATCTCCTTTCTTTTGTGTTTATGGTCAACATCCCCAATTCTGTACCTTGCGCCAAGGGTGCTCTGCGGGCGTCCCTGAGGAGGACCAGTTGAGAGCACAATTGTCATCCGTTTGGAGGAGAGTAAAGCAGCGCTTGCTGAATGTAGGTTCTAGGTACAAACGTGTGGCTGACGGTAGACGTGAGCCAGGTCCAGACCTATGTGTGGGTGATTGGGTGTGGTTGTCTACAAGGAACATCAAACTCAAAACACCATCACTTAAGTTGGGTCCCAGGTTCATTTGTCCGCTTAGGATCTCCGCAATTATCAACCCTGTGGCATTTCGTTTGGAGTTACCTGCCGTATACAAGATACATAATGTGCTTCACAAGGCGTTACTTAAGAAAGTCGTGGGTGCTGTTGATGTCTCTCCCGTGCCACCACCTCCCGTCTTGGTGGATGACACGTTGGAGTTTGAGGTGTCCAAGGTGGTTGACTCTCGGGTAGTGCGTCACACTCTACAGTACCTGGTCCACTGGCGTGGCTATGGTCCTGAGGAGAGGACTTGGGTGCCAGCTTCGGACATACATGCGGACCGACTGATTACAGGGTTTCATCGCCGCCATCCGGACAAGCCGGGTCCTCGACATTGTGAGGTTCCTGGGGTCCCTTGTAGAAGGCGGGGTACTGTCATGTCGGACACTGTTCACACCAGGGTGTCCGGCAGACAGCGGTAATACCCCATCCTACCACTTGGTTCTCAGCGGCGCTGGTTGGTCTTCTGATCCGGCTTGGATTAGGTTAACCAGGTTGTCATTTTGGCTGAGGGCTGTCATTTTGGCTGAGGGCTTAGCCACGCCCTCTGTCTTTAAATTGTCCTGCATGACTATGGGCGTCGCCGACTATAGCTCTTGCCTTGTGCTAGCGATACCAGTCTGGAGTGGTGGTCTAAGGAGCATACGGTGTCTGGTGTAGTATATTCCGTTGTTGCCATTTTGCCTCCCTGTGTTGTATTTTTTGGTTGCCCTTGCACATTATTGTATTCTCCTGTGTGTACGCGGTGTGGTGCGTTTCCTTTATCCCTGTCCATACTTATTTGTGGGGTCTGGTGTTTGGTCTCCTCACTGGGTGGAGGGTGATGGGTTCAGCTTAGGGCTGGACAGGAGACAAGGACAGGGTGGAGGCCCAGGCAGGCACACCTTCAGTGTAAACCCTGGGTTGAGGGACAGACAGGGTTTCCCCTAGTCTGAGGGACACCGCAGGGGCCCCAGGGTTTCAGCCTAAAGTTGCCTAGGCTTCCCATGACAGTCTGACTTCCATACCAGGAAAGATCTTTGAACAAATTATTAAATAACATGTATGTAAGTACCCGGATAAGAATGAAATGATTAAACAGAGTCAGCATGGGTTTGTAACTAATAAGTCATGTCAGACTAACTTAATTTCCTTCTATGACAGAAACACTGATTGGGTGGATCAGGGAAATGCTGTAGATATAGTATAACTTGACTTCAGCAAAGCATTTGACAAAGTATCTCACACAATCCTTATTGAAAAAAAGGCTAAGTGTGGAATGGACAAGGCAACTGTTGGATTCATAACTGGCTTGGTGATCGGACCCAAAGAGTGGTCGTAAATGGCTGCACATTCAGTTGGAAGAATGTCTCAAGTGGGGTATCACAGGACTCTGTCCTGGGCCCTGTATTGTTCAACATCTTTATCAATGATTTAGATGAAGGAATTGAGGGTAAACTGATTAAATTTGCTGATGATACAAAGCTAGGAGGGATAGCTAATACTAGAGAAGAGAGAGAGAGGATTCAAAAAGATATAAATAAACTGGAGCAGTGGGCAGCAACTAACAGAATGGTTTTTAACAGGGAAAAATGCCAAGTACTAATATACAGAATGGGAGAAATAGGGCTAAGCAACAGCACATGTGAAAAAGTCTAGATCACGTGAAGTCATTATTGCCCTCTACTCATCTTTGGTCAGACCTCATCTGGAATACTGTGTCCGGTTTTGGGCGCCACATTTTAAAAAAGACATCAACAAACTGGAGCAAGTTCAGAAAAGAGTGACCAGAATGGTGATTGGTCTTCAAACCCTGTCTTATGAGGAAAGGTTGCAGGATTTGAGATTGTTTAGCTTGCAGAAGAGAAGACTGAGAGGAGACTTAATAGCTGTCTACAAATATCTCAAGGGCTGTCACATTGTAGAAGGATCATCTTTATTCTCATTTGCACAAGGAAAGACTAGAAGAAATGGGATGAAACTGAATGGGAGGAGACACAGATTAGATATTAGAAAAAACTTTTTGACAGTTACAGTGATCAATGAGTGAAACAGGCTGCCACGAGAGGTGGTGAGTTCTCCTTCAATAGAAGTCTTCAAACAGAGGCTGGACAGACATCTATCTGGGATGATTTAGCAAATGCTGCTTTGAGCAGTGGGTTGGACCAGATGGCCCAGGAGGTCCTTTCCAACTCTACGATTCTATGATTCTATGTTCACACGTAGCGTTTTTGATGCGTTTTTCAACTTTAGCATTGCTTTCAACTAAGACAAATGCATTCACTGGGAATGTCATTTTAACATTTTACAACCTTATTTGGCCATGTGGTGTGTGACACATCATCTGACACATCCTGTTTCATTTATGAAGGAGGAACTCTGAAAGTCGAAAGCCTATTTTTATAGGGCCATCAGGCGACCTTTACTATTCTTAAAGGTCCAGCAGTCGGTCCTCACTATTCTTAGAGAGCCATCAGCCGGCTATGTTTTGTTGTTCCCATTACTAAACAGTGGGTCTCCTACACTATCAATGCCTATGCATTGAATGGACGCACCCCAATAACCCTTTGACAAGACGTACAGGAGGGCCACCTGAAAGCAATATTCCGATTATTATGAAGTTGGTACTCCCGTACTATTTGCCTATGCATTGAATGCAAGGTCTGCCCTGGCCCAAAGTTACACACACCCCAATAACCCATTTGAACAGATGTTCTGGATGTCCATATGAAACCAAAGTTCCCATTATTATTAATTTGGTACTACCATACTGTTTGCCCATGAAGTGAATGCAAGGCCTGCTCCAAATTTGGACACACTCCAGTAACCCATTTGAATAGACATCCTGGATGTCCACATGAAACCAAAATTCCCATTATTATTAATTTGGCACTCCCATACTGTTTGCCCATGAAGTGAATGCAAGGCCTGCTCCAAATTTGGATGCACCCCAATAACCAATTTGAACAGACGTCCTGGATGTCCACATGAAACCAAAGTTCCCATTATTATTAATTTGGTACTTCCATAATGTTTGCCTACGCAGTGAATTGCAGTGTGGAGTATGAAGAACCAGCATTGGTGAATTGCAGTGGTGAGCCTGAAGAACCAGCCGTGGACAATTGCAGTGTGGAGGCTGAAGACCCGGCAGTGGACAACTGCAGTGTTAAAGATGAAGACCCAACTCTGGAGCATTGCAGTGTTGAGGCGGAACACCCTGTAGTGGAGCATTACAGTGCTGAGCCTGAAGAACCTGTATTGTAGCATTGCAATGTTGAAGAACTACACCCAGCAGTGGAGAATAGCAGTGTTGAGGCTGAAGAACCTGCATTGGTGAATTGCAGTGGTGAGCTTGAAGAACCTGCAGTGGACAATTGCAGTGTTGAAGCTGAAGACCTGGCAGTAGACAATTGCAGTGTTGAGGATGAAGACCCAACAGTGGAGCATTGCAGTATTGAGGCTGAAGAACTGGCAGTGGAGAATTGCATTGTTGAAGCTGAACAACCAACAAAGTTCAGATTATTAGGAAGTGGGTCTCCCATACTGTTTGCCTATGCAGTGAATGCAAGGTCTGCCCCAAATTAGGACATGCCCCAATACCCCTTGGAAGAGACGTAGAGGAGGGCCTCCTAAAAATCTGTTCCCATTACAAAGGAGCGGGTTTCCTATACTTGCAATGCCCATACAGTAAGTGTATGGGCTGACAAACATTTCCCCCTTGGGGGTATGCATCAACATACAGGGGGCATTTATGCACACTTTATCGAAGTACAGTTTATCAAAGTACTGGCAGTTATAACATGGATGAAATGTGACACACATCTCTATTCTCTTCATACAGGTAACCACCTCTTTCAATCTCTGCTCTGAATCAACTCCTCCATTCAATGTCAGCAAGCAGTTAATCCTGAATGCTCTTTATGTGTTTTCAACTATGCGAGCTTATATCTGGTAACCACCTCTTTCAATCTCTGCTCTGAATCAACTCCTCCATTCAATGTCAGCAAGCAGTTAATCCTGAATGCTCTATATGTGTTTTCAACTATGCAAGCTTATATCTGGTATATAGTTATTTCAACTTACTCTGCTTGTCCCCTTATGTTGTGAGGTCAAGAAACTTTTCAAAGTGCTTTATGATCCATGTAGTGCTGGACATCTGTTTATCTGACCACAACATTCTATTGGGCCCTGCTGTCTCAATTTAGTTTGATTGATTAACGAGAAGAGAGAGAGAAAAAAAAAACAATCCTTAGCCTCTTATATATAAAAACATAGTTTGGGGAAAGCATTTATGCAGGGGGCATTTATGCACAATTTATCGAAGTACAGTTTATCAAAGTACTGGCAGTTATAACATGGCAGTTAGACAGGGCAGGAGACAGGTAAGACATTTATATACATCTACTCCCTGTACATTTGGAGTACAACAAATATATACCATATGCATTTGTGTAATTTATATCCTGGCCGCTGCATTCACTCACATCCACCGCCCTGGCATTAACTCTCTACACTCCATCCATATCGGCCCCTTGCTTCTTTCCTCTCCTCACGCTCTTTTCACATTGTTAAATTGCACAGATCCAGTCAGTCCCCCATTCAACATAAGAGACGCCCTCACAAATCACTTAACCATCTGCTCACTCTTTCTATCCTCCTTCTCCTAGTCGCAGGAGATATTGCTCCCAACCCTGGTCCCCCATGTTATAGAAAGTCAAACCCCCCAACTGCTACACTCAGAAACCCCTCTAATCTTATTAATATTCCCTGCATTCCATCTGTCTCTCTTAATTGTGCACTTTGGAATTCTCACTCAGTGTGTAACAAACTCTCCTTCATTCATGACTTTTTCCTTTCTAATTCTCTTAACCTCCTGGGTCTTACTGAAACCTGGATCCAGCAGTCAGACACTACCGCTGCTGCTGCTCTTTCATATGGTGGACTACACTTCTCTCATACCCCAAGATCAGACAATAGAGCAAGTGGAGGCGTTGGTCTGCTTCTATCACCAAAATGTACCTTTCAGGTTATCCCTGAACTACCCTCACTAGTCATCCCTTCTTTTGAGGTCCATGCCGTCAGACTCTACACCCCCTTCTCCATGTGAGTGGTGGTGGTGTATCGTCCTCCCGGCCCCTCCCATCAGTTCCTGGATCATTTTGCCACTTGGCTTCCACATTTTCTCTCCTGTGACATCCCTACCCTCATCATGGGAGATTTCAACATCCCCATTGCTCTTCCCCTCTCCCCATCTGCTACTCACCTTTTATCTCTAACCTCCTCGTTTGGCCTTTTGCAGCTTACTAATTCTCCAACGCATGAAGACGGAAACTCCCTCGACTTGGTCTTCTCTCGGCTTTGTGCAGTGGATGATTTCGCAAACTCCCTTCTCCCGCTCTCTGACCACAATCTTCTGTCATTCTCTATCAAGAACTGCGAGGCTGCTCAGGTCACCCCCACTGTCCATACTTATAGAAACATACAGGCCATTAACACCCAGAAACTTACGAAGAAGTTGGAGTCTTCATTGGCCCCTATCTCCTCCCTCTCATGTCCTGATTCTGCACTGAAGCATTACAATGAAACACTTCAAAGTGCCCTGGATGAATTTGCACCCGCTATAAATAGAACACCACAACACAGACGGCGACAACCCTGGCACACCCTGCAAACACGTTTCCTGCAGCCGTGCTCCAGGTGCGCCGAACGTCTGTGGAGAAAATCCAATCTACACGAAGATTTCATCAATTATAAGTTTATGCTTCGAACATACAACACTGCCCTTCACTTCTCCAAACAAACCTATTTCAACACCCTCATCACCTCACTGTTCAATAACCCGAAAAGTCTCTTTGACACTTTTCATTCTCTACTCAACCCAAGAGTACAGGCCCCAACCAAGGAGCTTCGAGCTGACGATCTGGCCAATTACTTCAAAGAAAAAATTGACCAGATCCGACAGGAAATTATCTCCCAATCACCTCATACCATGCACTGTCCTCCCTCCCCCACTGCATCTATCTCACTCTCTGATTTTGAACCAGTCACAGAAGAAGAAGTAAGCAGGCTCCTTGCATCTTCTCGCCCAACCACTTGCATCAGTGACCCATTCCTGTCACATCTCCTCCAGTCCCTTTCCTCTGCTGTCACCACTCACCTAACTAAAATATTTAACCTCTCTCTTCTGGTATCTTTCCCTCCTCATTTAAGCATGCCATCATACATCCACTACTTAAAAAACCATCCCTCGACCAAAACTGTGCCTCTAACTATAGACCTGTCTCTAATCTTCCCTTCATCTCTAAACTCCTGGAACGCCTGGTCCACTCCCGTCTTATCCGCTATCTCTCTGATAACTCTCTTCTCGACCCTCTCCAATCCGGCTTCCGCTCCTTACACTCTACTGAAACTGCCCTCACTAAAGTCTCTAATGATCTACTAACAGCTAAGTCTAATGGTCATTACTCCATGCTAATTCTCTTGGATCTCTCTGCAGCATTCGACACTGTGGATCATCAGCTCCTCCTCACTATGCTCCGTTCCATTGGCCTCAAGGACATCGTTCTCTCCTGGTTCTCCTCCTATCTCTCTGACCACTCCTTTACTGTATCTTTTACCGGTTCCTCCTCCTCTCACCTTCCCCTTACTGTTGGGGTTCCTCAAGGATCAGTCCTAGGCCCCCTCCTCTTCTTCTTGTACACTGCCTCTATTGGTCAAACAATCAGTAGATTTGGTTTCCAGTACCATCTCTATGCTGATGACACCCAATTATACGCTTCTTCTCCTGACATCACGCCAGCCTTTCTAGAAAACACCGGCGATTGTCTATACACTGTGTCTAACATCATGTCCTCACTATATCTGAAACTGAACCTGTCAAAGACTGAACTCCTTGTGTTTCCTTCCTCTACTAATGTACCTATACCCGACATTGCCATTTCTGTGTGTGGCTCCACTATTATTCCCCAGCAACATGCCCGCTGTCTTGGGGTCATACTTGATTCCGAGATTTCCTTTGCCCCCCACATTCAATCACTGGCTCGCTCTTGTCATCTGCACCTCAAAAACATTTCTAGAATTCGACCTTTTCTTACTTTTGAGTCTGCAAAAACTCTTACTGTTTCTCTTATTCATTCTCGTCTCGACTATTGTAACTCTCTTCTAATCGGTCTCCCTCTTACCAAACTCCCCCCTCTCCAATCTGTATTGAATGCTGGAGCCAGGATCATATTCCGCACCAATCGTTAAACCGATGCCTCTACCTTGTGCCAGTCATTACACTTGCTACCCATCCACTCCAGAATTCAGTATAAACTTATTACCCTCACCCACAAAGCCCTCCATGGCTCAGCACCACCCTACATCTCCTCCCTTGTTTCAGTATACCACCCTACCCGCGCCCTCCATTCTGCTGATGACCTGAGGTTAGCATCCTCAATAATCAGAACCTCCCACTCCCGTCTCCAAGACTTTACACGTGCTGCGCCAATTCTTTGGAATGCACTTCCCAGGTCAATACGATTAGTCCCCAATCCCCACAATTTTAAGCATGCCCTGAAAACACATTTATTCTGACTGGCCTATCGCCTCAACATATCAACCTAATCTATCCCTGTGTGGCCCAGCCAAAAGTTTTACCATAACCAGGTTTCCAGCACCATGTTCCCACATGCTTTATGCATCCATTAGCCCTCTGTGTCTGTACTGATACACACTTAACATTATGGCTGGTCCATACAATCAGGGCAACTGATACCACCCACCTTTCGTGTCTCTCTTTTTTCCTCATAGATTGTAAGCTTGCGAGCAGGCCCTCATTCCTCTTGTTATTTGTTATAATCTATGTGATTATTGTTATGCTGTAATGTCTATTGTCTCTACAAATCCCCTTCGAAAAGTAAAGTGCTGCGGAATATGTCGGCGCTATAGAAATAAAATTTATTATTATTATTATTATTATTAACATACTGTGTAAAAAATTTGTTTACGGGCATCATAAACACCTTTTACAACACTAATGTGGGTGTTACATCACGAAGCACAGTCACTCTGGTGATCTAGTGGTAATGGATAATGAGGATGAGGAGAAGGAGGAGGACAACAGCAAATAGCCAAAATTAGGAAACGTATACCTATGTGTGGGTGTGAAGTGGTGCATGGTAATAGACCTCCCCAAAAAAAAAACTCAATTTGACTTTATGTTGCCCTGCTATCATTCAGTGGTGTAGAGAAGTCTGAACCAATCCAGCCCTTGTTCATTTTTATAAGCGTCAGCCTGTCAGCATTTTCAGTTGACAGGCGGATGCGCTTATCAGTCATAATTCCACCAGTGGCACTAAAAACCGGCTCAGACAAAATGCTAGTGGCAGGGCAGGCCAGGACCTCCAAGGCGGAGAGAGCCTGTTCATGCCATGCGTCCAGCTTGGATACCCAATAATTATAAGGCACAGAGGAATCACGAAGGACATTGGTATGGTCAGCAAGATACTTCCTCAGAATCTTCCAAAACTTTGAACAAGTGATGAGCGAGTATACTTGTTGCTCGGGTGATCTCCGAGTATTTTGCGTGCTCAGAGATTTAGTGTTTGTCGACACAGCTGCATGATTTGCAACTTCTAGACAGTCTGAATACATGTGTGGAATTCCTAACAAACAGGCAATCCCCACATGTATTCAGCCTGTCTAGTAAACGCAAATCATGCAGCTACGTCGACAAACTCTAAATCTCCGAGCACGCCAAAATACAAGTGTCACCAACCAGTAATGTCGGTCACCCAAAATTCTGAGAACGTGAGGGTC
The DNA here is from genome assembly GCF_039654945.1 of Dendrobates tinctorius. Lineage (NCBI taxonomy): Eukaryota > Metazoa > Chordata > Amphibia > Anura > Dendrobatidae > Dendrobates > Dendrobates tinctorius. The sequence goes on from NW_027361669.1 coordinate 23,550,121, forward strand.
ACGGGAAAGGCAGCATAACAAACTCAGCCATGTGCGTCAGACTGCGAACAGGCAAGACTTCTGTGTCCTCACCAAGAGGACGACTGACCATGCTCTGCTCCTCCTCTTCCTCCCTGTCCTCAGGCCATCCATGCTGAACAGATGATATGACAGTTGTGCTTGTAGTACCACCTATAGCGCATGAAACTAACTCCTGTACTTCCTCCTCCTCCTCTTCCTCATTGTCACCCAATCCACGCTGGGATGAGATGAGGATGGGCTGGATGTAATCACCCTCTATGGTTCCTTGCTCTGTCTCATCATGCTCCGCCTGCAATGTATCCTCTTTGATTGTGAGCAGAGAGCATTTCAGAGCACAGAGAAGCGGGATGATGATGCTAATTATGGTGTCATTGCTGCTTACCATCTTGGAGGAGTCCACAAAGTTTTGTAGAATTGTACATATGTCTGATATCCATGTCCACTCCTGGAGTCTGAACTGAATACCGACAGCCTTGTCGAAGCTGGTAGTCAACAACTGCCCTCTTCTGCTCACAAATCCTGTCCAACATCTGCAGTGTAGAGTTCCAAAACATGGGGACATCACACAACAGTCGGTGAGCTGGAAGCTTCAAATGCTGCTGAAGCACGGCAAGGGCGGCGGAAGCTGTAGCTGACTTTCCAAAATCGGCACACAGGCAGCATACTTTCACAAGCAGATCCGGCAGCTCCGGATAGCTTTTGAGAAGCCGATGAACAATGAGGTTAAGTACATGGGCCAGGCATGGTACGTGCATGAGCTCGCCTCACTTGAAAGCCACCACCAGGTTCTGGCCAATGTCACACACAACCATGCCTGGCTGTAGGTTCAGCGGTGTCAGCCACACATCTGCCTGCTCTTTCAGAGCTGTCCACAGCTCTTCATGATTGTGCGGTTTGTCACCTAAGCATATTAGCTTCAGCACAGCCTGTTGACATTAGGTTGAGGCAGTGCTTCATTACTTCCAGCTTGTGACTGATGTGGTCATTTCGGAGATGGAGGCTGAGGAGGAGGTTCAGGAGCTGTAGACTGTAGGGGCAATCCTGATTGATGTAGGGCCCTCAATCTTCAGCGTCGGGAGGACGTGTTCCATCCCAAGGTCTGACTGGGTCCCGGCTTCCACTATGTTAACCCAGTGTGCCATCAGCGAAATGCACCGTCCCTGCCCACAAGCACTTGTCCACTTGTCCGTGGTCAGGTGGACTTTCCCAGCAACTGCATTGTTGAGGGTGCGGATAATGTTGTGGGACATGTGATTGTGTAATGTGGGGAATGGCACACCGGGAGAAATAGTGACGGCTGGGGACCAAGTACCAATAGACGGCCCCCTCCATCAGATTGCAGAAAGCTTCTGTCTCCATGAGCCTAAAAGGCAACATTTCAAGTGCAAGCAGACGAGAAATGTGTTAATTTAGTAGTGTGGCCTGTGGAGCATTGGCTGCGTATTTGCGCTTGTGTTCCATTGACTGGGGTATGAAAAACTGAACACTGCGCTTGAACAAGGATGTGAACATGCTTGATGATGGTGCTAGTTGAGTGTGTGCAGCAACAATTGCAGGGCAGGAGGCACCTACCCATGCACCATGGACAGGGGATAGGCTTTCGCACACAACAGCAGAAGAAGCAGTGGTGTCACCCGCAGACATGGTTCGTGAACCCTGGGGTTCAACCCACTAAGTCAGGTGCTTTGCTGCCATGTGCCTGATCATGCTGGTGGTGGTGAGGCTGGTAGTTTTGCTACCACTGCTGATGCTGGCATGGCAAGTGGTGCAAATGGGCTTTTTGGGGTTATCGGCAGAGTCTTTAAAAAACAACCAGACTCGGGAAGACCTAACAGTTGGACTGGCAACTTCCATCATGTTGGTGTGACGGGGAACGGTTGCCCGCCTTCTGTCTGTGGCCACGACACTGCTTCTTCCTGCCTGTTGGAGTGCTATGCCTCCCTCTCTTTGTGTGCTTCTGTCCTCACTCTGAATGTGCTCCTGCCAGCTTGGGTCAGTTACAATATCATCCACCACCTCATCCTCCACTTCCGTACCCTGGTCCTCCTCCTGACTTTCTGGCCATTGTGTCTCATCGTCGTCCACCTCTTCTGACACTTTCCCACCGTCGCCTTCGTGTGACCGTGGCTGTTCAAATATTTGGGCATTGCTACATGCAATCTCCTCTTGCCCCGCTTCAAGTGGACTGGGTGAGAGGCCATAATCTATAAATGGAAAAGTGAAAAGCTCTTCGGAGTGTCCAAGTGTGGAATCAGTTGTCTCCAGGCGCTCGGCATGGTGAGAGGAAGGAGGATCAGAGTGAGGAATATGCGGTCCAGACTCACGGCTACTGAGACTTGACCGTGTTGAAGACAGGGTGGTGGTGGCAGCAAAGTGACTGGAAGCATTATCCAACCAACAATCTTTTGACACTGCTCTGGGTTCTATATGATTTACTGATGCGGTCCCCAAGTAATTTGGACAGGGTGGTCGGGCGAGAAGGTGTGGGTGTTTGTTGTGGCACAATTTCAGCTTGCCCACGACCTCGGCCTCTGCATGCACCATCACCATCACATCCACTTCCCTGTCCCTTGCCACGCACCTTACCCATTTTAAATGGAGTGCAATATTTTCCACTTTCAGTACAAATGGCTGAATTTGGAGCGAACTCATATGTGATCCTCATGCTGGAAAACCACAGTTTAAAATATCTGGTCTGTAAGTAACAAATTTTTTTTGCAGCAAACGGGTGTCAATAACTAGTCTATAAGAGTCAGTGATAAGCGGTCATAAAGGAGCGCTTAGGAAGCAACCCAGGGGCAGACAAGGATGTAAGGTCTCCACTGCAGCTCTAGCCGAAAACCTTCAAAGGAGGATAGGAGCAATGAGAAAATGGAAAACGGTCTTAGGAGTGCAGGAAAGAGACTCAGACAACAGATGGGTTTAAACCACAACGCGTTTTGATGGAGGATCCGTCTTCATCAGGTGGAAATTTATTAATGACATAGGGGATGGGGTATTTAAATGGAAAGCAGCCAATCACAACAGTCAAAACAGTCACATTTTATGATAGTCACTTGTTACGACAAGATGGCATCATATATTACAAAAAAACGCATGCGTTTTTTGCGGGAAAATCTGAGGAATCCTTAGCTGATGCTAATGCACACATTGACATTCGACTGCGACGAAAAAATACCCTGAAAAACGGGATCTAAGTGACTTTTTCATCACAGATTTAATTTTAAGTGTGTGCATTAGGATCAGGGCACCCCCCAAAGGCTGACTGTGTAAAAAAAAATTACTTAAAAACATCCCCAAATCACTAGAACGGGGATGTGTAATGCAGGGGGCGGGGTTAGCATGATTTGTAGTTTTTGCACAATTTGCGTTTGAAAATTTTTTTTCCCGTCATTGGAATGCATTGTCTCAATGCATTTCAATGGGAAAATTTTGCCATAGGAATACATGGGGTAGTCGTGAGGCAATTCAAATTTGAGCACCAGTTGCGGCAGTTAAGCTCGTTGATATGCGCAGGCAGACCCAGTTACTATGGCAACGCCTACAAAATTTACATGACCCCACCAGGACACAGTTTCTGCCAGTTAATATCAGCTCTTAAAGCGAAACCCAAAGCACAAATGCAAATCTAGCTTCATCACATGACGCATGCCCCTGAGAGAGAATGTGCGCCAAAATGGATTTAGAAGCCCAGTGCGCCAAACTGGCTCTTAAAAGGCCGACGCGCCAAAGTGATTCTTAAACGGCCGGCGCACCAAAATGAGTCTTAACCCCTTCACTACCAAGGGTGGTTTGCACGTTAACTCCCGGGCCAATTTTTACAATTCTGACCACTGTACCTTTATGAGGTCATAACTCTGGAACGCTTCCATGGATCCCGGTGATTCTGACATTGTTTTCTCGTGACATATTGTACTTCATGTTAGTAGTAAAATTGCATTCAAATAACTTGCGTTTATTTGTGAAAAAAACGGAAATTTGGCGAAAATTTTGAAAATTTCGCAATTTTCCAACTTTGAATTTTTATGCCCTTAAATCACAGCGATACGGCACACAAAAAACTTAATAGATAACATTTCCCACATGTTTACTTTACATCAGCACAATTTTGGAACCAAAATTTTTTTTTGTTAGGAAGTTATAAGGGTTAAAAATTGACCAGCGATTTCTCATTTTTGCAACACCATTTTATTTTTAGGGACCACTTCACATTTGAAGCCACTTTGAGGGGTCTATATGATAGAAAATACCCAAAAGTGACACCATTCTAAAAAATGCACCCCTTAAGGTGCTTAAAACCACATTCAAGAAGTTTATTAACCCTTTAGGTGCGTCACAGGAATTTTTTGAATATTAAAAAAAAAATGAACATTTAACTTTTTTTCACAAAAAAAATACTTCAGGTTCAATTTTCTTTATTTTACCAAGATTAACAGGAGAAATTGGACAGCAAAAGTTATTGTGCAATTTGTCCTGAGTACGCTGATACCTGATATGTGGGGGGGAACCACTGTTTCGGCGCATGGCAGACCTCAGTAGGGAAGGAGTGCCGTTTGACTTTTTCAATGCAAAATTGGCTGGAATTCAGATCGGATGCCATGTCGCGTTTGGAGAGCCCCTGATGTACCAAAACAGTGGAAACCCCCCACAAATGACACCATTTTGGAATCTAGACCCCCCAGGGAACTTATCTAGATGTGTGGTGAGAACTTTGAACCCCCAAGGGCTTCACAGAAGTTTATAACGTACAGCAGTACAATTAAAAAATCATATTTTTTCCACAAAAATGATCTTTTCACCCTCAATTTTTATTTTTCCAAAAGTAACAGGACCCTAAAAGATATTGTGCAATTTATCCTGAGTACGCTGATACCCCACATGTGGGTGTAAACCACTATTTGGGCGCATGGCAGAGCTCGGAAGGGAAGCAGCGCCATTTGACGTTTTTGGCTGGAATTGAGATCGGACACCATGTCGCGTTAGGAAAGCCCCTGATGTACCAAAACAGTAGAAACCCCCCACAAATGACACCATTTTGGAAACTAGACCCCCCAAGGAACTTATCTAGATGTGTGGTGAGCACTTTGAACCCCCCAGTGCTTCACTGAAGTTTATAACGTCCGGGCGTGAAAATAAAAAAATCGTAATTTTTCCACAAACATCATCTTTTAGTCCCCATTTTTTTATTTTCCCAAGGGTAACAGGAGAAATTGGACCCCAAAAGTTGTTGTCCAATTTGTCCTGAGTACGCTGACACCCCATATGTGGGAGAAAACTACTGTATGGGGACACGTCGGGGCTCGGAAGGGAAGTAGTGACGTTTTGGAATGCAGACTTTGATGGAATGGTCTGTGGGTGTCATGTTGCCTTTGGAGAGCCCCTAATGTACCTAAACAGTGGAAACCCCCCAGAAATGATCCCATTTTGGAAACAAGACCCCCTGAGGAACTTATCTAGATGTGTGGTGAGCACTTTGAACCCCCAAGGGCTTCACAGAAGTTTATAATGCACAGGCATGAAAATAAAAAAATCGTTTTTTTTTCCACAAACATGATCAATTAGTCCCCAATTTTTTATTTTCCCAAGGGTAACAGGAGAAATTGGATGCCAAAAGTTGTTGTCCAATTTGTCCTGAGTACGCTGATACCTCATATGTGGGAGAAAACTACTGTATGGGCACACATCAGGGCTCGGAAGGGAAGTAGTGACGTTTTGGAATGCAGACTTTGATGGCATGGTCTGCGGGTGTCATGTTGCTTTTGGAGAGCCCCTGATGTACCTAAACAGTGGAAACTCCCCACAAGTGACCCCATTTTGGAAACTAGACCCCCTAATGAACTTATCTAGATGTGTGGTGAGCACTTTGAACCCCCCAGTGCTTCACAGAAGTTTAAAACGACTGGGCGTGAAAATAAAAATATCGTATTTTTTCAACAAACATCATCTTTTAGTCCCCATTTTTTTTATTTTCCCAAGGGTAACAGGAGAAATTGGACCCCAAAAGTTGTTGTCCAATTTGTCCTGAGTACGCTGACACCCCATATGTGGGAGAAAACTACTGTATGGGCACACGTCGGGGCTCGGAAGGGAAGTAGTGACGTTTTGGAATGCAGACTTTGATGGATTGGTCTGCGGGTGTCATGTGCGTTTGGAGAGCCCCTGATGTACCTAAACTATTGAAACTCCCCACAAGTGACCCCATTTTGGAAACTAGACCCCCCACGGAGCTTATCTAGATGTGTGGAGAGCACTTTGAACCCCCAAGTGCTTCCCAGAAGTTTATAACGCCTGGGCGTGAAAATAAAAAAAACATTTTTTTACGCAAAATTATATTTTTGCCCCCAATTTTTTATTTTCCTAAGGGTAACAGGAGAAATTGGGCCCCAAAAGTTGTTTTGTAATTTGTCCTGAGTAGGCTGATACCCTACATGTGGGGGTAAAACACTGTTTGGGCGCATGGCAGAGCTTGGAAGGGAAGGAGCACCATTTGACTTTTTCAACTCAGAATTGGCTGGAATTGAGATCAGATGCCATGTTGCCTTTGGAGAGCACCTGATGTGCCCAAACAGTGGAAACCCCCCAATTATAACTCCAACCCTAACCTCAACACACCCCTAACCCTAATCTGAGCCCTAGCCCTAACCCTAGCCCTAACCCTAACCCTAACCCTAGCCCTAACCCTAACCCTAACCCTAGCCCTAACCCTAGCCCTAACCCTAACCCTACCCTAACCCTAACCCTAGTGGGAAAATGGAAATAAATACATTTTCTTTTAGTTTTATTATTTTCCCCTAACTAAGGGGGTGATAGCGGGGGGTTTGATTTACTATTTATGGCGGTTTTTATGTTTGGCAGCTGTCGCACGCTAAAAGACGCTTTTTATTGTAAAAATAGTTTTTGCATCACCACATATTGTGAGCTATAATTTTTCCGTATTTTGACCCACCGAGTCATGTGAGGTCTTATTTTTTGCGAGACGGGTTGACGTTTTTATTGGCACCATTTTCGGGCACGTGACATTTTTTGATCGCTTTTTATTCCGATTTTTGGGACGCAGAATGAACAAAAACCAGCGTTTCATGAATTTCTTTTGGGGGGTGCGTTTACACCGTTCCACGTGCGGTAAAATTGATAAAGTGGTTTTATTCTTCGGGTCAGTACGGTTACAGCGATACCTCACTTAGGTCGTTTTTTTATGTTTTGTCTGTTTTTTGCAATGAAAACAATTTTATATAAAAAATAATTATTTTTGTATCGCTTTATTCTGTGAGCTATAACTTTTTTATTTTTTTGCGGATGATGCTGTATGGTGGCTCGTTTTTTGCGGGACAAGATGACGTTTTCAGTGGTACCATGGATATTTATATGCGTCTTTTTGATCGCGCGTTATTGCACTTTTTGTTCGGTGGTATTATAATAAATCATTATTTTTTGCTTCGTTTTTTATTTTTATTTTTTAAGGGGTTCGCTAAAGGGGTTAACTAATGGGACAGTTTTATAGGGCAGGTCATTATGGACGCGGCGATACCAAATATGTGTACTTTTATTGTTTTTGTTTTTTTTTATTTTGAAAAAATGGATTTATTGGGGAATATTTTTTTTTTTTTTTTACTAATTTATTTAGCGATTTTTTTTTAATTATTTTTAACACTTTTTTTTTTTTTTTTTACTTTATTACCTTGTCCCAGGTGGGACATCACTGTCCTGTGACAGATCGCTGACCTGTCACATCACAGATCACTGTGACAGATCAGCGATCTGTCACAGGCACTGCTGCAGACTTCCTCATGCCTGCGCTTTGCAGGCAGTGAGGAAGTCAGCTCCCTGCAGGCCCCCGTCGCCATCTTGGATCCGGGGGCCTGTAGGGAAAGAGCCCTCCGCAGCAGCGCTGCACATTGCGCTGCCGTGGGGGGCTCAGGGAAGCACGGAGGGAGCCCCCTCCCTGCCGATGCTTCCCTTTAACCCCCGGTACACCGCAATCGCGTTTGATCGCGGTGTGCAAGGGGTTAAAGTGTCGGGGGCGGTCCGTGACCGCCCCTGACACATTGTGCCGGGTGTCAGCTATGATAATTAGCTGACACCCGGCCGCGATCAGCGGCGCTCACCACGTGGGCGCCGCTGATCGCTGGGACGTAATATTCCGTCCATGGTAGTTAGGTCCAGGGTCACATGGATGGAATATTACGTCCTTTGTAGGTAAGGGGTTAAAGGGCCGGCGTGCCAAATCAAAAGCTGAGTGACCCCAGGCTCCAAATAGGAGGATGATTGACCCCGCCCACCAAATCGGACCGAGAGTGGCCCCGCCCGGCAAATCGGACCCAGAGTGGCCCCGCCCACCAAATCAGACCCAGAGTGGCCCCGCTCACAAAATCGGACTCTGAGGGGCCCTGCCCACCAAACCGGACCCTGAGGGGCCCAGCCCACCAAATTGGACCCAGAGGGGCTCCACCCACAAAATCAGACCCTAAGGGGCCCCACCCACAAAATCAGACCCTGGGGGACCCCGCCCACCAAATCGGACCCTGAGGGGCCCCGCCCACCAAATCGGACCCTGAGGGGCCCCGCCCACCGAATCGGACCCTGAGGGCCCCGCCCACCAAATCGGACCCTGAGGGGTCCTGCCCACCGAATCGGACCCTGAGGGCCCCGCCCACCAAATTGGCCCCTGAGGGGCCCCACAGGCCAAAGTGGCCCCTGAGAGGCACCCACAGTTAAAACGGATCCTGAGTTGAAAGTCTTGCAGGGGCAGCAGGCAAGTCTCTCTTAAAGGGGCAGTCTGGGCACCATTCCAAAGCACTATCTGTACCTCCTTCAAGAAATACACATCTAGTTCTTCTTTTTCTGCTTCTTCTTATTATTATTCAGTTGATTTTCCGCAATTAATGAGGCCCGAACCGCTACACGCAGACTCCGTTGAGGTGTCGTTTCGAAGCCAGCGTCCACGAGTGGTGTGCTAAGTAATTTTCGTGTCGATCGCATTTGTAGTTTTTGCACAATTTGCGTTTGAAAAAACATTTTCCTCAATGCATTTCAATGGGAAAATGTTGCCACAGGGAAAACATGCCCTGAGGCGATTCAAATGGCAGTTAAGCTCATTGATATGCGCAGGCAGACCCAGTTACTATGCCAACGCCTACAAACATCACATTACTCCCCCAGGACAGAGTTTCTGGCAGATAATATCAGCTCTTAAAGCGAAACCCACAGCACAAATGCAAATCTAGCTTCATCACATGACGCATGCCCCTGAGAGAGAATGTGCGCCAAAGTGGATTTAGAAGCCCAGTGAGCAAAACTGGCTCTTAAAGGGCCGACACGTCAAAGTGATTCTTAAAGGGCCGGCGCACCAAAATGAGTCTTAAAGGGCCGGCGCGTCAAATCGAAAGCTGAGTGACCCCAGGCTCCAAATCGGAGGCTGAGCCACCCCGGCTTCCAAATCGGAGGCTGATTGACCCTGACCTACAAATCGGAGGCTGAGCCACCCTGGCCTCCAAATCGGACCCAGAGTGGCCCCGCCCACCAAATCGGACCCAGAGAGGCCCCACCCACCAAATCGGACAGAGTGGCCCTGCCCACCAAATCGGACCCAGAGTGGCCCCGCCCACCAAATCGGACCCAGAGTGGCCCCACCCACCAAATCGGACCCAGAGTGGCCCCACCCACCAAATCGGACCCTGAGGGGCCCTGCCCACCAAATCAGACCCAGAGTGGCCCCGCCCACCAAATCAGACCCTGAGGGGCCCCACCCACCAAATCAGGCTCAGAGTGGCCCCCCAAAAAATCGGACCCTGAAGGGCCCCATCCACCAAATTAGATGCAGAGTGGCCCCGCCCACCAAATCGGATCCTGAAGGGCCACGCCCACCAAATTAGACCCAGAGTGGCCCCGACCACCAAATCGGACCCTGAGGGGCCCCACCCACCAAATCGGACCCTGAAGTGCCCCACCCACTAAATTAGACCCAGAGTGGCCCCACCCACCAAATTGGACTCTGAGGGGCCCCGTCCAATAAATCAGACCCAGAGTGGCCCCGCCCACCAAATCGGACCCTGATGGGGCCCTGCCCACCAAATCAGACCCAGAGGGGTTCCGCCCACAAAATCAGACCCTAAGGGGCCCCACCCACAAAATCGGACCCTGAGGGGCCTCACCCACAAAATTGGATCCTGTGGGGCCCCACCCACAAATCGAACCCTGAGGGGCCCCGGCCACAAAATCGGACCCTGAGGGGCCCCGGCCACAAAATTGGAACCTGAGGGGCCCCACATACAAAATTGGACCCTGAGGGGCCCTGGCCACAAAATCGGACCATGAGGGGCCCCACCCACAAAATTGGACCCTGAGGGGCCCCAGCCACAAAATCAGACCCTGAGGGTCCCCGGCCACAAAATCGGACCCTGAGGGGCCCCACCCACGAAATCGGACCCTGAGAGGCCCCACGCACAAAATCGGACCATGAGGGGCCACACCCACAAAATCAGACTCTGAGGGGCCACACCCACAAAATTGGACCCTGAGGTATCCCGGCCACCAATTCAAGCCCTGAGGAGCCCAGGCCACCGAATCGGATCCTGAGGGGCCCCACCCACCAAATCAGACCCTGAGGCCAAAGAGGCACCCACAGTTAAAACGGATCCTGAGTTGAAAGTCTTGCAGGGGCAGCAGGCAAGTCTCACTTAAAGGGGCAGCCCAGGCACCATTTCAAAGCACTATCTGTACTTCCTTCAGGAAATACACATCTAGTTATGATTATAGTCCGACAAACAAGATGCTGGAACATGCATCTTAATTGTCAGGGCTGTTACTGGTTCCCTCACTATCATAACATGTGACTGTTTTGACTGTTGTGATTAGCTGCTTACCATTTAAATACCCCATCCCCTATGTCATTAATAAACTTCCACCTGATGAAGACGGATCCTCCTTCAAAACTAGTTGCAGTTTAAATCCATCTCTTGTCTGAGTCTCTTTCCTGCGCTCCTAAGACCGTTTTCCATTTTCTCATAATAACTAGTCTATGACACTGCAAAAAATTGCAATGGAGGCCTGAAATATCACAATTTTGAAATGACTGATGTGTGAGGCCTGTGACAGAGATACCCCACTTTCAAATATCTGGCCTGTAGTTGTTTTTTTTTATCACAGCAAACTGGTGTCAATAACTATGCTAAGACACCGCAAAAAAATGAAATTGAGGCCTGAAATGGCAAAGTTTTGAGTCCACTGATATGTGATCCATGGGACGGACAAACCCCAGTTCAAAATATATGGCCTGTAGGTAACAATTTTTTTTCCAACAAGCGGGTGTCAATAACTAGGCTAAGACAGCAAAAAAATTCAATGGAGACCTGAAATGGCACAATTTTGAGCGCACTGATATGTGAGGTCTATAACGGAGATTCCACACCATCAAATATTAGGCCTGTAGTTTATTTTGTTTTTTTTTATTTCAGCAAACTGGTGTCAATAACTAGAGTAAGACACAGCAAAGAAAATGCAATGGAGTCCTGAAATGGCACAATTTTGAGCGCACTGATATGTGAGGCCTGTGACGGAGATACCCCAATTTCAAATATATGGCCTGTATTTTTTTTTGCAGCAAACGGGTGTCAATAACTAGGCTAAGACACAGTAAAAAAAATTGCAGTGGAGGTCTGAAATGGCACAATTTTGAGCACACTGATATGTGAGGACTGTGATGGAGATACCCCACTTTCAAATATATGGCCTGTAGTTTTTCTTTTTGCTTGTTTTATTTTTCCAGCAAACTGATGTCAACAATTAGGCTAAGACACAGCAAAAAAAATGCAATGGAGGCCTGAAATGGCACAATTTTGAGTGCACTGATATGTTAGGTCTGTGACAGAGACACCCCACTTTCAAATATCTGACCTGTAGATTTTCTTTTTGCTTGTTTTATTTTTCCAGCAAACTGATGTCAACAATTAGGCTAAGACACAGCAAAAAAAAATGCAATGGAGGCCTGAAATGGCACAATTTTGAGTACTGATATGCGACCCGTGTGTCAGACAAAACCCAGTGAAAAATATCTGCCCTGTAGGTAACTATTTTTTTTCAGCAAACTGGTGTCAATAAATTGTATAAGACACTCCAACAAAATTTTGCAGTAGCACAGAAATGGCAAAATTTTCAGATGTGATCGATGTGACTATAGAAAGATGGATCAAGCTACGGCTGCTCCTTTCATCTCTGGGCCGGAACTGTCGGGCCTGTCATCAGTGTGGCCGGGGGAAGGACTTTCTGTCGAGAGCAAACCTGTGCACCTGACTGAAGGGGGCAGGTCAGAGATAAATAGAGGCAAGTGCGTGAGGTCAGGGCTCTTGGCGTGAAGACAGTTTACCCAGAAGAAGAAGGTTGACTCCGTCTCCACTGATCCAGACCAAAGATTTAGCCCACTCCACAGCCTACCCTCCCCTGTGCACACTGACTGTACAGCTCCAGATGCTAGTACCCTTCCGACTTGTAACCGTGAGGGTCCAGACAGACCAGTGACCCCGACTATACCGGGCACGCGACGTAGTGCTGAGTCCTCTCACCACGCGACTTTAGAAGGTGCAGCTGTGGCTATTGCTCAAGGACTCCGTTCTCCACTCTCTGTGTCACAGAGCTCCTCCTGTTCCACGCCATATACCAGGACCAAGCGATTCTGCCAGGGAAAACTAAGAAACGCCGCTTCTATTCAGAGACTGTGTTACAACATTATGCGGGATCGCTTCAACTACGTCTCGCACCACATTCAGCGCCATCATAGGATCTTCCAACCTCTTCCTTCCAGGACCCCCAGACTGATAAGTTAACTCATTTAATACTGTTCATAATCTTGCACCGTTTATTGTTTACAGTTTGTGTACATCTTAAACCGGTCAAACTCTTGTGCTCCCTGCATGGAGCGCTTACTTTTAATTTCCTTTTCCTGCATAAAGTACCTGTTAACTCTTGCCTTGCCTCCTGCTTGTCACTGCATCCCACATTCCTGCTATACCCTTACACTTGGCATAGTTGGCAGGATGCAGTACCATGTTGTAGAGCTGGGCTTAGAGCATACGGGGTATGATGAGGATGCACTTCATGACCCCTGCCCTGGAAGCTGAGGTGGCTAATATGGTGTTTGATGGTGAAGCTAGAGATTTATTTATGTTACGGGCCCCCAGGGAGCGAGATACTTTTAATAAAGTACTTCAGATTTTAGAGGAGACCCATGGAGACCCCACTGACGTAGGGGAAGTGTGAACGTGTGTTTTTAGCCGCATGCAGAGGGAGGAGGAGACTGTGACGCAGTATATGAATGCATTGCAGGAGTTACATACTGCAATAGTGTGGAAGGACGGCATAAAAAAAGAGTATGGGAGTACAAAATGAATAAGGTGAAGTAGATTTTCCTGGGCCCATTCAGTATGTGGGTTCAAAGGCTTCTTGGGGTGCATATGACTTGGAAGCAGGGCAGGCCTTGCTGTCAATGCATAAGAAAAGAGTATGGAAGTACAAAATGAAAAAGGTGAAGTGGATTTTCCTGGGCCCATCCAGTATGTGGGTTGAAAGGATTATTGGGGTGCATATGACTTGGGAGCAGGGCAGGCCTTGCATTCAATGCAACATTTTTTATGGAGGCCCTCATGGACATCTCGTGAAAGGGGTATTGGGGTGCGTCGTAATTCTTGGCAGCCCATCCACTCACTGCATAGTCTATAACAGTTTAAGAGACCCACTGTTTAATAATGGGCCATTAAGCAGATATTAATGCTGCCTGATGCCACTGTAAAAATAGGCTCAGTGACTTTAAGAATCCCTCCTTCATAAATTAAACAAGATATGTCTGCTTATGTGTCACACACCACATGGAGGGAGCAGTTAATCCAGTTATTGTAATCATTGATCTTAAGAACCTGGTATATTTGGAATAGGCAAAACGTCTCAACTGGCAAGATGGGCATTATTCTTTACCAGGTTTAACCTTTTTGTCACTTTTAGGCTGGGGAGCAAAAACATTAATGCAGATGCCTTATCTCATTCTTTTCCTGCTGGAGGGAATAATTGTTAATCGGTACCTATTCTGCAAAAAAGGGTGGTTATAGCGTCTATATGCTCCGATTTGGAAAGAGAGGTTGTTGATGCTCAGGGGGACGCCCCTGCTGCCTGTCCACCTGGTAAACTATTTGTTCCTGTTAATCTTCATCTAGAAGTCCTTAGTGAACATCTTGATTAGGTCTTGGCTGGACATCCTGATAATAAAGCCACCACTGATCTTACTCAGGGTTTCTGGTGGCCAGGGGTACATCAGGACCTCTCATACTCTTCCGTCAGGAGCGCTCCAACCATTGGAGATTCCCAGCAGACCTTGGATTCACTTGTGGGTCGATTTTATCATTGATCTGCCTGTGTCGGCTGGGAATAATGTAATTCTGGTGGTAGTAGATAGATTCAGTAAGATGTCTAATTTTATCGCTTTACCAGCTTTATCGAACGCCCAGTCCTTGGCGCACATTTTCATCTGGGAAATTGTAAGATTACATGGGATCTTGACCGATATTGTTTCTGACCAGGGGTAAATTTTTTTTTCCAAGTTTGGGAGGGCATTTTGCACCCATCTGAGAATCCGTCATTTTCTTCTGCGATTCGCCCATAGTCTAATGGGCAGACTGAACTGGTTAACCAGCATCTGGAGACTTATCTTAGGTGTTTTGCGTCTGAAAATCAGGAGGATTGGGTTACCTACTTACCGCTTGTCGAATTCCCAGTAAATAATCGTTGTCATTGTCATGAATCTACTGTTAAGTTCCTGTTTTTCAGGGCATATGGGTTCCATCCATAGTTCAGCTCATTTAATAATCCTTCTAGATTACCTGAAGAGGAACGGTTTTCATTACCTATTACATCCTTATGGCAGGAGGTTACTAATAATTTGAGGAAAAAAGAGTGTGGCTTATCGGAGACGTTTAGTGGGTCCGGACCTGTGTGTTAGTGACTTGGTGTGGTTGTCCTCTAGGAAGATTAAGTTGAAGGTTCCATCTTGGAAACTGGGTCCCAGGTTTATCGGTCCTTACAAGATCGCAGCCATTGTCAATCCTGTAGCATTTCGTCTTGCCTTGCCGCCCACCTTTAGGATCCATAATGTATTTAATTGATCTCTCCTCAAAAAATACATTACATCTTTGATACAATCACCACTACCACCATCTCCTGTCATTGTCGATGGAAGCTTGGGAGTTTGAGATAGCGAAAATCATGGATTCTCATTTAGTTTGTAGGTCATTTCAGTATCTGGTACATTGGATGGGGTACAGTCCTGAGGAGAGGATGTGCGTACTAGCATTTGACGTTCATGTGACCAGACTGATTCCGTGGCTCACCCCAATAAACCCAGTCCTGAGGTTCTGGAGGTCCCTCATAGAAGGGGGTACTCCTTTTTAATGGTATTTATTACTTTTGGCAGAACAAGGGTTAATTGGTCATGTTTGAAACTCTGAGTTCTCAGCTGAGCTCAGGTAGCCAATCCCATCTCCTTTATAATCTCAGTCCTGATTCAAACCCACATATGAGAAGGAGCTTTGGAGGAGTTATCTATGACTGTTGCTTGATTTGTAAGTGTAGTAACTCCCTTCCCTTCTCTTACTTTGGTTTTTCCCCCATCTTCCACTCTCCGGTGCATACTTTTGTTATGTCTGACTGAATATTTGTATGCTTGCTATTTTCAGTTTACCCTTGTTTGTGTTGCCTTGTTTGTTGGGTTGGTGTAATACGATGCACAGTAGTGCCCCTCTTCCCTGTGTGGGGGAAGAGAGCAGACGGAGAGCTAACTCAGGAGATAAGACAAGGGTGGCAGCACCAGCATCTTCACTCTCAGAAGTATCCCGAGGAAGAGGGCAAGCTAGGCCGCCCCCTAGTGGCAGCTAGCAGGCCTCATTCAAATATTGAAAATTAAAAGCATTTTAAGTGCTGCTTTCATCTAGTGGTGTGGAAAAGTATGGGCTATTCCAGGTTTTGTTCATTTTTCTGAGCATGAGCCTGTCAGCTTTCTTTGTTGACAGGAGAGAATGCCTGTCTGTTAAGAGCCCCTTTCCCCCAGCCGCACTAAAAACCTGTTCAGACAAGACGCTAGCAACAGGGCAGCACAACATCTCCAAGGCATAGTGGGTTGGTTGATTCATGCCAAGTGTCCAGCTTTGAAACCCAATAGTTGAAAGTCGCAGAGGAAGTAGGTAATATGCTGGTTTGGTCAGTCAGGTATTGCTTTTCCCTCCTTGTCAAAAATACCTGGTCACAGTAACATAGTAACCTAGTAACATAGTTAACAAGGCCGAAAAAAGACATTTGTCCATCCAGTTTAGCCTATGTTCGATCAGAATAAATCCCCAGATCTGCATCCTTCTAAAGAACCTAATAGCTATAAGATACAATATTGCTACACTCCAGGAAGACATCCCAGCCTCTCTTGAACCCCTCGACTGAGTTCGCCATCACCACTTCCTCAGGCAAGGAATTCCAGATTCTCATTGCCCTAGCAGTAAAAAATTCCTCTGTTGGTGGAAAAATCTTCTCTCCTCCAGACGCAGAGAATGCCCCCTTGTGATCATCACATTCCTTGGTATAAACAGATCCTCAGAGAGATTTTTGTATTGTGCCCTTATATACTTATACATGGTTATTAGTTCGCCCCTCAGTCATCTTTTTTCTAGACTATATAATCCTAATTTTGCTAATCTTTCTGGGTATTGTAGTTCCCCATCCCCTTTATTAATTTTGTTGCCCTCCTTTGTACTCGCTCTAGTTCCATTCTATCCTTCCTGAGCACGGGTGCGCAAAACTGTACACAGTACCTCATGCGCGATCTAACAAGGGATTTGTACAGAGGCAGTATAATGCTCTCATGTGTATCCAGACCTCTTTTAATGCACCCCATGTTCATATTTGCCTTGGTAGCCGCTGCCTGGCACTGGCTGCTCCAGGTAAGTTTATCATTACCTAGGATCCCCAAGTCCTTCTCCATCTCAGATTTACCCAGTGGTTTCCCATTCAGTGTGTAATGGTGATATTGATTCCTTCTTCCCATGTGTATAATCTTACATTTATCATTGTTAACCCCTTTACCCCCAAGGGTGTTTTGCGTGTTAATGACCAGGCCAATTTTTACAATTCTGACCACTGTCCCTTTATGAGGTAATAACTCTGGAACGCTTACATGTATCCCAGTGATTCTGACAATGCTTTCTCATGATATATTGTACTTCATGACAGTGGTAAAATTTATTTGATATGACATGCACTTATTTGTGAAAAAAATGGAAATTTGGCAAAAATTTTAAAAATTTCACAATTTTCCAACTTTGAATTTTCATGCCCTTAAATCACAGAGATATGTCACACAAAATACTTAATAAGTAACATTTCCCACATGTTTACTTTACATCAGCATAATTTTGGAACCACATTTTTTTTTGTTAGGAAGTTATAAGGGTTAAAATTTGATCAGCGATTTCTCATTTTTACAACACCATTTTTTTAGGGACCACATGGGGTCTATATGATAGAAAATGCCCAAAAGTGACACCATTCTAAAAACTGCACCCCTAAGGTGCTCAAAACCACATTCAAGAAGTTTATTAACCATTCAGGTGCTTCACATGAATTTTTTGAATGTTTAAAAAAAATGAACATTTAACTTTTTTTCACAAAAAAATTACTTCAGGTCCAATTCTTTTTATTTTCCCAAGGGTGACAGGACAATTTGGACCTCAAACGCTGTTGTGCAATTTGTCCTGAGTATGATGATACCCCATATGTGGGGGTAAAGTCCTGTTTGGGTGCATGGCAGAACTCGGAAGGGAAGATGCGCCATTTGACTTTTTCAACGCGAAATTGGCTGGAATTGAGATCGGTTGCCATGTCACGTTTGGAGTACCCCTGATGTGCCTAAACAGTGTAAACCCCCACAAGTGACCCCATTTTGGAAACTAGACCCCCAAGGAACTTATCTAGATGTATGGTGAGAACTACCCAAGGGCTTCACAGAACTTTATAACATACAGCCGTAAAATTAAAAAGTCGTATTTTTTTCCACAAAAATGATCTTTTCACCCCCAATTTTTATTTTTACAAGGGTAACAAGACCCAAAAGTTACTGTACAATTTGTCCTGAGTATGCTAATACCACATATGTGGGGGTAAACCACTGATTGGGTGCATGGCATAGCTCAGAAGGGAAGGAGCGCTGTTTGACTTTTTCAATGCAAAATTGGCTGGAAGTGAGATTGTATGCCATGTCGCGTTTGGAGAGCCCCTGATGTGCCTGAACAGTAGAAACCCCCCACAATGACCCCATTTTGGAAACCAGACCACACAAGGAACTTGTCTAGATGTGTGGTGAGAACTTTGAACCCCAGCTGTTTCACTAAAGTTTATAATGCCCAAGTGTGAAAATAAAAAATCATATTTTTTTCACAAACATGATCATTTATTCCCCAATTTCTTATTTTCCCAAGGGTAACAGGAGAAGTTTTGGGTCCAATTTGCCCTGAGTATGTATACCCTATATGTGGGAGAAAACTACTGTATGGGCACACGTCGGGGCTCAGAAGAGAAGTAGCGATGTTTTGGATTGCAGACATTGATGGAATGGTCTGCGGGCGTCATGTCGCATTTGGAGAGCCCATGATGTGCCTAAACAGTGGAAACCCCCACAAGTAACCTCATTTTGGAAACTAGACCCCCCAAGGAACTTATCTAGATGTGTGGGGAGAACTTTGAATCCCCAAGTGCTTCACAGAAGTTTATAACGCAGAGCCATAAAAATAAAAAAACATATTTTTTGCCACAAAAAATGATATTTTAGCCCCAAATTTTTAATTTTCCCAAGGGTAAAAGAAGAAATTGGACCCCAAAAGTTATTGTGCAATTTTTCCTGAGTATGCTGATACCCCATATATGGGGGTAAACCACTGTTTAAGCTCATAGCAGAGTTCGGAAGGGAAGGAGCACAGTTTAACTTTTTCAACGCAGAATTAGCCAGAATTGAGATCAGATGCCCCTGGTGTGCCTTATCAGTGTAAACCCCCCAATTCTAACGCCAAGCCTAACCCCAACACATCATTAACCCTAATCCCAACCCTAACCATAACCCTAACCACAAACCTAACCCTAACACATCCCTAACCCCAAACCCTAATCCTAACTTTAGCCCCAAGCCTAACCCTAACTTTAGCCCCAACCCTAACTTTAGCCCCAACCCTAACCCTAACTTCAGCCCCAACCCTAACCCCAACTATAGCCTCAACCATAACCCTAACCCTAAACCTAATGGGAAAATGGAAATAAATACATTTTTTATTTTATTATTTTCCCCTAAGGGGGTGATAAAGGGGGCTTTGATGTACTATTTATAGCGGGTTTTATAAAGGGTTTTTATCTTTGGCAACTGTCACATGCTAAAAGACGCTTTTTATTGCAAAAAATAGTTTTTGCATCACCACATTTTGAGAGCTATAATTTTTCCATATTTTGGCCCACAGAGTTATGTGAGGTATTATTTTTTGCGGGACGAGTTGACGTTTTTATTAGTACCATTTTCAGGCACATGACATTTTTTGATCGCTTTATATTATGATTTTTGGGAGGCAGAATGAACAAAAACCAGCAATTCATGAATTTCTTTTGGGGGAGGCGTTTTCCACCATTCCAAATTTTTGTAAAATTGATAAAGCAGTTTTATTCTTCGGGTCAGTGCAATTACAGCGATACCTCATTTATATCATTTTTATGTTTTGGTGCTTTTATACAATAAAAACAATTATTTTTGTATCGCTTTATTCTGTGAGCTATAACTTTTTTATTTTTTCATTGATGATGCTGTATTGCGGCTCGCTTTTTGCAGGAGAAAATGACGTTTTCAGCGGTACCATGTTTATTAATATCCATCTTTTTGATAGCGTTTTTTTTCGGCGGTATGATGATAAAGCACTTTTTTTTGTCTTTTTTTAAGAGATTCATTAAAGGGGTTAACTAGTAGGACAGTTTTATAGGGCGGGTCTTTACGGATGCGGCAATACTAAATATGTGTACTTTTATTGTTTGTTTTTTTATTTACAAAAAGAAATGTATTTTTTCGAACAATATTTATTTTTTTTCCTTATTTAGGAATTTTAAGAAAATATTTTTACACATGCTATTTTTTTTAAAATTTTTTTACTTTGTCCCAGGGTGGGACATCACTATATAGTGTCAGATTGCTAATCTGACACTTTGCAGAGCACTGTGTCAGATCAACGATCTGACAGGCAGTGCAGGAGGCTTGCCGGTGCCTGCTCTCAACAGGCACTGACAAACCACCTACCTGCAGGACCCGGAAGGACCCTGCGGCCATCTTGAATCCGGGGGCCTGCAGGGAGGAGGCCCTCGGAACAATGCAATCGCATCCCGTTGTTCTGAGTGTGTCAGGGAAGCACGCAGGGAGCCCTCATACTTGATCGCAGTGTGCCGGGTGTTAAAGTGCCGAGAGCGGTCCTTGACCGCTCCTGGCACATAGTGTCAGGTGTCAGCTGTGATAATCAGCTGACTCCTGGCCTCGATCAGCCGCGCTCCCCCCCCGTGAGCACGGCTGACTGGTAAGATGTGCTATCCCGTTAATGGTCATACGTGCCCGGGTCACCTGGATGGGATAGTGCGTCATATGTCAGAAAGGGGTTAAAATGCATCTGCCACCTTTCGGCCCAATTTTCCAACTTATCCAGATCCATCTACAGCACAATACTATCTTCTCTTGTATTGACTGCTTTACATAGTTTTGTATCATCTGCAAATATTGATATTTTACTGTGTAAACCTTCTACCAGATCGTTAATAAATATGTTGAAGAGAATTGGTCCCAACACCGACCCCTGCGATACTCCACTGGTCACAGCGACCCAGATAGAGAATATATCATTTATAACCACCCTCTGCTTTCTATCACAAAGCCAGTTACTTACCCATTTACACACATTTTCCCCCAGACCCAGCATTCTCATTTTGTGTACCAACCTCTTGTGTTGGATGGTATCAAGCGCTTTGGAAAAATCAAGACATACCACGTCCAATGACTCACCTTGGTCCAGTCTATAGCTTACCTCTTCATAAAAACTGATTAGATTGGTTTGACAGGAGCGATTCCTCATAAACCCATGCTGATATGGAGTAAAACAGTTATTCTTATTGAGACAATCCAGAATAACATCCCTTCAAATATTTTACCAACAATAGAGGTTAGACTTACTGGCCTATAATTTCCAGGTTCACTTTTAGAGCCTTTTTTGAATATTGGTACCACATTTGCTATGCGCCAGTCCTGTGGAATAGACCCCATCGCTACAGAGTCCCTAAATATAAGAAATAATGACTTTTCTATTAAATTACTTAGTTCTCTTAGTACTTGTGAGTGTATGCCATCCGGACTCGGAGATTTATCTATTTTATTCTTACTTAGCCGGTTTCACACCTCTTCTTGGGTTAGATTGGTGACCCTTAATGTAGGGGTTTTTCTTTGTCTCTCTGAATTTCACCTAGCATTTCATTTTCCACTGTGAATATCGCGGAGAAGAATGGTGTTAGGTTTTTCCTCATCATCTATAACCATTCATTCCTCACAATTTTTTAAGGGGCCTACACTTTCACTTATGATTCTTTTACTATTGATATAGTTGAAGAACAGTTTGGGATTAGTTTTACACTCCTTAGCAATGTGCTTCTCTGATTCCTTTTTGGCAGCTTTAGGCTAGCTTCATACTTGCGCCGTTTAGCGCAGCGTTTCAAGCGCACATGAAACGCATGCAAAAAAACACTTGGAAACGCTGCGATTTTTTGTCGTATAATCGTGCGCATTACGACATAAAATGCAGCGTTTGTATGTGTTTTCAAGCGTTTTTCCATGCCTTTGCGCTTTTTATGCGCATGGGTTGTCTAGGTGTCACATTTCACAGGAGGAAAATCCATGAAAAATTCTTGCAACAGACTCCACCAATTAGACATCAGTGGGCGTGTGTTATGGGAATTTTTTATATAGACCCTGTTTACAGCTGAATTCTTCACATTTGCTTGCTTTTTCCTTTGTGAAACATGGATCTGCGCTGGAAGAGTTTTCTCTTCAACTTGGATCTGGACATCAGGATGGCTCAGGCTTATGAAGTTGCTTGCCATCAACAAAGGGAAAGAGAGAGACAGCGA
Organism: Dendrobates tinctorius; assembly: GCF_039654945.1. Classification (NCBI taxonomy): domain Eukaryota; kingdom Metazoa; phylum Chordata; class Amphibia; order Anura; family Dendrobatidae; genus Dendrobates; species Dendrobates tinctorius. The sequence goes on from NW_027361669.1 coordinate 23,572,351, forward strand.
AGATGGCAGCGGCAGCATTTGTGGATACATCCGATTATTGAACTCCAGGAGAGCCATGGAGCATACCACACCCTCTACAGCGAGCACCAAGCAAACACGGAGAAATTTACTGATTATACCCGGATGTCCCAACAAAGCTTCAGTGATTTGGTTGGTCGTGTCCAAGAAGCCATCCGGAGACAGGACACACAGCTCCGTCATGTGATTCCTCCTGAGGAACGGCTCCTGGTCACATTACGGTACGTAATATTGCAAAACCAATGCCTGCATAATTTTCTTTGTTGTGACATCTACTATTCCAAATCTGGAAGAATTATGGTTCTGCCATGTAGTAAACCAAAGGCTACAGAATTATTTGTATGCCATGTACTAATTTTTTATTTCTTTTATTGTTTCAAAAAAACCATATACATAAATATTAATTTTTGCTCTCTTTTTCATAGATTCCTGGCTACTGGAGAGAGCCTCTCTTCACTCCACTTCCAGTATTGGATTGGAATTTCCACCTTGTCGGGAATTGTTGTGGTCACCTGCCGGGCTTTGTGGAACGTTCTCTGTCCAGATTTTATGCCCCTACCCACCGCCGAAAAGTGGATGGAAATAGCCGAAAAATTCTGGACAGTCTGCAATTTCCCCAACTGTTTGGGAGCGGTTGATGGGAAACACATCCGGATAATCAAACCCAAAAGAACAGGCTCGGAGTACTACAACTACAAAAAGTACTTTTCTACAGTACTCACGGCCATTGCGGATGCAGACTGTGTTTGTTGCAGTGGACATTGGAGCATTTGGCCGTGGGAATGACTGTCAGGCTTTTAAGAACTCGGACATGGGCCGGAGGTTGTATGGCAATCATTTTAATTTCCCCATGCCACAGCCTCTTCCCAACACTGAAGGTCCACCACAGCCATTTGTAATGGTTGGGGATGAGGTCTTTCAAATGTGCCAAAACCTGCTTAAACCCTACTCCAGCCATGACTTTGACCACAACAAAAAAATCTTTAATTACAGACTGACCAGGGCAAGAACAACTGTTGAGTGTGCCTTTGGTATTCTTGTATCCAGATGGTGAATTCTCGCCACAGCCATTAACCTGAAACTGGAAACAGTGGATGAGGTGGTGAAGGCCTGTGTGGTTCTTCATAATTTTGTGATGGCTAAAGAGCACCCTAACTTTGAACTAGATGAACCTGTTGCAAACCCATTGCCTGAACTCAATCAGCACCCTCTCAGGTCATCCGTTGAAGTTGGCCAAATGAGGGACCAATTTGCGGCCTACTTTATCTCAGATGTAGGATGGGTGGAATGGCAAGATCAAATGGTGTAAAAATGTTTTCTTGTGTGCTTGTTAATAAAAATCCTGTTTTGATACCTGTACCGAGTGCACTCTTTTTGTACACACTCCAATACAATAATCAACTGCCCAGGTGTACCAGTGAATTCATGATGCTGTTTTTTTGCATCATAAATTTACTAGTACTCCTGACCAGATGACTATACATACACACAAGTTGTATGAGCTTTATCATCGCTCCAGTTTGTGTTCAATTTACAGCGACGGTGGAGATAATACAACTAATATTTGTATCACCTGGCCTGATGTTACATATAGTGATGTGGGGATGCACTAACATCCTTCACTCTTTATGACACTTGACCATTTGACTATAAATATTGTTTGTAGGATCACTACTGTGGCTTGACTCTGAATGCAGACTGGAGAGATTATAAAGGTTATACAACTTCTACAATTCCCAGGCCAGGTGTCATGCTGAAGTGAGGATGCCAAAAATAACGCATCCTGATTTCAGAATGTTATCACACATGGCCAGGAGAATACACATATGAGATAAATATGCAGCATCTCTCCAGTCTGCGTGCAATAGATAATGCAGACTGAAGCGACGCTGCAGTTAACTCATATGTGTATTCACCTGCCCAGGTGTGATAAATAGCTATGATACGAGGCCAGGGTATTGTAGGTATGATGTGTATTTTCCCTATCATCTCCTCAACTCATTCACCACACACTGAATAGAGAATGTGGTTAATTACAAGGTATATCTACAATCCCCTGGCCTTGTGTCACAAAAAGTCAATTGATGATGGTAAAAGCACACCATCCTCAATTAACTTTTAATAATACCTGGCAAGGTAACAATAGATATGCCTTGCAATCAACACCACCCTCTATTCAGTCTGTGCAATATTAGCAGACTGAAGATAGTAATGGTGGTGAAAATACAAGTCATATATTTGTGTTTTTGACTACACATATCTCCAGGAATGGCACAAGAAACATTTGTCATTCCTGGAGTTATGTTGTGTCAAAAACGCAAAGTGTATGGCACAGTGTGTGTACGGCGCAGTGTGTGTATGTGGTGAAAGACACAGTAACCAAACAGTATTATGGTAATCCATAATTTGACTTTTATTTTAACAAATAAAAAAAGGGTTATTGTGAATGACGGCTGGGGGACGATAGGTGCACTTTGGGGGTGTGGAGAAATGAGGAATGACTGGAAGGTGAGGAAGGGATTCTAGGGGAGGGGCGATGAATGTAGTGGGGGAAGGGAGCTCAGGAATGGAACTGGAGGCAGGGTGAGACACATTAGGAGGAGAGGGGGAAGCCACATACAAAGTCTTTTTTTTAATTTTTATTTTCTTTGGCACTGGAGTCTCCTGGCTGGAATCACTTAAAGTGCTTGACCACCTGGAGCTGCTGGACCTTTGCCTTGAATCAAAAAAGTCATAGTTACTGACCAGTTAACGGTATTTTTCTGAGTCCATGACAGCACCACCTGAGAGAGAGGAACAGGAAATCCTACAGATACATAAGGGCGGCACCTCTCCCATGCATCAGTTGGTTTACAGAGCACAAAGAGGACCACCAAGGTTAATAGCATAATTTATGTACAATACTCTACTCAACTATTTATTACCAGTGTACATATAAGAGGAAGAAGTGCACACCCAAATTTAAACTAAAGGGAGGGAATATACGGGTGCTGTCATGGACTCCAAAAAATACCGTTATAACTACAACTTTATTCCTTCGTCCATGGCAGCACCACCTGAGAGAATTACAGAGAGTAATAATTACTTTAGGGAGGGACTACAGCCTGCAGAACCCTGGCACCAAAGGAGAGGTCTGAAGAGGCACCCAGGTCTAGTCTATAATGGTTGTAAAAGGTGCTCGGAGAGGACCAAGTAGCTGCCTTACATATTTGGTCGATCGAGACTTACGATCTCTCTGCCCACGAGGTTGCCATGGCCCTGGTGGAATGAGCCCTCAGCTTGCCAGGAGCCGATCTGCCCTTTGAGATGTATGCTAACGAAATGGCCTCCCTAATCCACCTCGCTAACAAGCTTTTTGAAGCCCTAAGGCCCTTCCTAGTGCCCTGATAGGAGACAAACAAGGCATTATCTTTTTTTTCAGGGGTCGGTAACTGCCAAGTACTCTAGGAGACACCTCCTAACGTCTAGAGTGTGTAGTTTCCTTTCCTTTTCATTCATGGGATTAGGGAGGAAGGATGGAAGGACTATCTCCTGTGTTCTATGGAAACTGGAGGCAACTTTAGGCAAGTATGCTGGATCGGGTGTAAGAATTACCCTGTCGTCCCTGAATTGTATGTAAGGGAGAAGTCTAGAAAACGCCTGGATGTCACTTACTCTACGGGCTGATGTCAATGCTACCAGAAGAGCCACTTTAAGAGACAGATTTTTTGTAGAGGCTGATGAGAGAGGTTCAAATGGGGCCTCTGTCATGGCTGTGAGGACTAGGTTCAAATCCCATGGCATAAATTAATTTCTTACCACCGGTCTGGACCTGCCTGTTGCCATAATAAATCTATTGATCAAATAGTTACTGGCGATGTTGCAGTTAAAAAGGGCCCCTAAAGCTGACACCTGAACTTTAAGGGTGCTGGTGGAAAGCCCCATGTCCAGACCTCTTTGCAAGAACTCTAGGATCTGCGCTATCGGCGCGGACTGCCCAGCTACTACCCCTGAAACTTGAAGGAATCTTTTCCAGATCCTAACGTAGATTTTGATTGTAATTGTTTTTCTGCTCTTAAGCAGGGTGTTAATTAGGGCTGGGGAGAAACCTTTCTCCTTTAGTAGTGACCGTTCAAAATCCACACTGTCAGATGTAGGCCAGCCACCTGAGGATGGTAAACTGGGCCCTGTGATAGGAGATCTGGGATATCTGGTAGGACCCATGGGTCGGACACCGACATGGTCCTGAGACATGAGAACCATGCCCTCCTGGGCCAAAATGGGGCGATCACTATAATTTTTGCCTTGTCCTTCCTGACTTTCCTCATCACCAAGGGTAGAAAAGACAGGGGAGGGAAGGCATATGCTAGCCTGAAGTCCCATTTTATCAGAAGAGCGTCTACTGCCAGAGACCTTTCTCTGGGATTTAGAGGTGGTGAAGAGGTCCACTTCTGGCTGCCCCCCTTTTTGTACGATCAGGTCGAAGATGGAGGTTTTTAAGGACCATTCCCCTTGTCTTAGAAGGTTGCGGCTTAGGAAGTCCACCATGGTGTTTTCTCTTCCTTTTATGTGCAGAGCTGTTAAAGACAGAAGATGTTGCTCTGCCAATTGGAACAGCTGCTCTGCTACCTTCATCATAGGTCTGGAACGAGTCCCACCTTGGTGATTGATGTAAGCGACGGTGACCTGATTGTCGGAGAATATTCGAACATGGTGACCCTGTAGATACACAAGAAGGTTTTAAACTGGCTGCTATACGGCTGTTAGCTCTTTCAGGTTGGCGGACATTTCCAACTGATGGTAATCCCATTGTCACATGCCCTTTCCTGTGTGACACGGCCTGCAGGCCGGTAACTAATATAACAGGACATGGCACGTGCAATTGTCGAGTGTGACACGGCCCACAGGCCAGTATCTAATACAAGACACAGGGGATAGGGAAACATTTACAACAGTGGGCCCTGCGATAGGGAACGGGGGACGTGGAGATCTCCTGCACTCCCCTGAGTCAGTGTCCCTAACACTCCTGACGTTCCCTATACAGGCTCCTCACCTGTCGCCGATCAGGATACCTGTCACCCTAGCACACCCTACACCTATTCCTTACTAGGGAGCTGGGTGGTGCATGCACTGGTCCCACCGCTGTACTAACACCAACGTGAGGAAAAGTGACAAACAGGGAAACACTTAGCTTTGCTCTGATGCACTTGCTAATGGCAACAGAGTCCAAGACCTGAGTGCATCTTCCTCCCACCATGTCCAACACCAGGGTGCAGCTTTACAGCAACAGTGTCCAGCACCCGAGTGCTGCCTTGGAGCAACAGAGTTCAGCACCTGAGTGCAGCTGTCCAGCAACAGTGTCCAGCACCTGAGTGCAACTGTCCAGCAACAGAGTCCAGCACCTGAGTGCAGCTTTCCAGCAACAGTGTCCAGCACCTGAGTGCAACTGTCCAGCAACGGAGTCCAGCACCTGAGTGCAGTTTCCACCAACAGAGTCCAGCAACTGAGTGCAGCTCTACACCATAGCTGCCACTCCACCAAGCTTTGCAAGAATTCTTCACTGACACCATAGCTTCCACTCCACCATGCTTTACACAAACTCCTCGCTGACACCATAGCTGCCACTCCAGGACGCTGACTGAGCTGCTCTGGACTCTCCTCAGCTCCTTCTTTCACCCAGGATGGTTGGAAAAGACCAACAATGTCACCAACGTGAGTGAGCACAACTGACACACCTTTATTGCGTAAACACACCTGTTAGTGATTCCCCTGCAATTACACTAACCACCACTGGGGCAAAACTATCTCTAAAAATACCAGTGCAATGACCATACTGGCCACCGGGGGCAAAACTATCTCTAAGCACAAAGCTTAGAGAGAGAGAAAAAAAAGGTTACCAGTGCTCTTATCTGACATGATCCAGCATGGATCATGACACCCATAGGTTCTGGATTAAGACCTCCCCCATGTGGGCCCTCCAACCAGTAGGGCTTGCGTCTGTGGTGACTACCGGGGTTATGTTATATTCCCAGCGCACCCCTCTGTCTAGATTGTTTTCCTCTAGCCACCAATCAAGGGATTTTATATGTTATATTATATTATACATATTATAGCATGTTGGGACAAAGTCAACTGGCCTTCTAGGTAACTCCCCAGGATTTTTTGATGAAGTAAAACCTCGCCCTGTAGCATCTTTGTATGGAACTGGGCCCACCGGACCGCGGGGATGCAGGACGAGAGAGAACCTAGGAGGGACATTGCCTTCCTAAGAGACATGGTGGGGTTATTGGAGGCGTTCAAGACCTGATAACGTAGGCAAACTAATTTTTCAGGTGGTAGATGACACTCCTAATTCTGCGAATCTAGGATTAGGCCCAAGAACTGCTGAACTTTCATGGGCTGTAGACAGGACTTCTTAATGTTTAGTAGCCACCCTAACCGTTCCAGAGCTGATTTTGCTTTTTGCAACTGATCCCGACAATGGTCTGCTGTTCTGATAACAATAAGGAAGTCATCCAGCTAGAGGATTACCAGGATATCTGCTTCGCGTAGATGGGCCATAACCTCCGCTATAACTTTAGTGAATACTCGGGGGGCGACCGCAATACCAAAGGGAAGGGCGACATATTGGAAATGCTGCACCAACCCGTCTAAATAAATCGCCACTCTGAGGAAACGCTGATGAGACGCATGGATGGGTATATGGTAGTAGGCGTCTTTTAAATCCAACACCACCATAAAGCAGTTTTCAAACAGTAACTTTATTGTGGAATTAATCATTTCCATTTTAAATGGGCGAATGATCAGGAATCTATTGAGTGCCTTCAGGTTGATTAAGGTCCTGTAAGAGCTATCCGGCTTACGGACCAAAAAAAGAGAGGAGTAGAAGACTTTGCCCTTCTCTGCCTCTGGTACCTTTGTCAGTACCTTTTTATGGCATAGGTCACGGATTTCGGTCTCTAGGGCAGCTTGTTCCGGCAGAGAAGACCTGAGTGGGATGACCTTAAAACTGTTCTGGGGGACACAGGAAAATTCTAGCCTTAGACCTGAGGCTACCAACCCCAGGATCCAGTTACTGTTTGAAATCAGTGACCAGGCTTGGTAGAAGGCTGATAATCTACCTCCTACCGGAGCCGCTAGTCATTGGGGAGGTTTCTTGGTCTCACGGGATGCTTTCTGGCGTCCCCCTCCAAACATAAACCCGGTACCCTTTTTCTTTTTATCTTCCCATCTGCCTTGGTCTCTGGATGATCTTCTACGGAAAAATCTCTTCCTAGTGAAGGGACGTCTATAGGAAGGGGTTGGCAGGGAAGGGAATTTCTTTTTATCGTCGCTGGCTTTCTCCAGAAGTTCATCTAGAACTGGCCCAAATAGGTATTCTCCCTCACACGGGATGGAGCAAAGCCGGGATCTGGCCTGGATATCTCCGGGCTAGCACTTCAGCCATATAGCCTTTTGGGGGGCTGCATTTGATAGACCTGCGGCTTTGGCCGCCATCCTTGCAGAATTTGCCGAAGCGTCGGCTAAAATAGCTGCAGCATTCTGGATGGTAGGTAGGGTCTTCAAGATAGATTCTATTGAGGCTCTGTCCTCTAACTATGATTCCAGCTGGTCCAGACAGACCATCATAGATCTGGCTGTGCAGGGCGCCAGCTGACATTTCCCTTGTCCCTTTCAGGTAGGAGTCTGCCTTTTTATCCAGCGGATCTTTCAAAGGGAATAGCTTTAGCCACTGCTGCGTCCAATTTCGGGGTTTTATCCCATTTGTTCACCATGGGGTCCTCAAAGGGATATCATCGCTTAAAAGCCGGTGGTAGGGAGCCTTTCCTTTCTGGTTTCTTCCATTCCCTATTGATCAGGTTTTGGACCTTGTCGTTTAATGGGAACGATTTACGTCTCTTGAGGTCTAAGCCGCCGAACATTAGGTCCTGCGCTGACCATTCTGGTTTGGGGTCAGTTACCCCCATGGAAGCCTTAACTGCCTTGACCAACTTATCCACTTATCCACTTGTTCTAGACTCAAGCAGAAACGACTGGCGTCCTCCTCTGAAGAGGACGCAGAGGAGGAGGTCGAGGGCTCTGAGAATCTTCATTTCCTCTAGGGCCAGCTGAGGAGTCCGACCCTGAGAAACTTGCTCTCTTCCTTTTCTTAGATGATTCCCCTTGGGATACGGACTCTAGAGCTTTAACTTCCATCCTGATAATTTCCCTTAGGCTAAGTGCACACGTACCGGAACTCTCGCGGAAATTACCGCGAGAATTCCGGAATTCCAGTCCGCGGGAAAATCGCATTTTAAATTCCCGCGATTTTCCCGCGGAAAAACTAGCATTTTGCAAGCGTATTTAGCTTGACAGGTTGGTCACACTCGTCAAACATAGTGTTTGACGAGTGTGACCAACTTTTTACTACTGAGGCCGCCTATGCAGCATCAGTAGTAAAAGATAGAATGTAAAAAAAAATAAAAAATAGTGTTATTCTCACCCTCCGACGTCCCGCGCATCCGTTCCCAGTAATCCTTTGCGAAAATGCCCGCGATTACGTCAGTTCTCGCGGGATCGCGACGTCTCGCGGTAATTCGCGATGACGTCGCGCGAATGACCGCGAGACTTCGCGATCCCGCGAGAACGGATGTCATCGCGAGCATTTTCGCAAAGGACTACTGGGAACGAGAGCGTGAAGAGAAGCGGGAAGACTGCGCGGGACGCCGGAAGGTGAGAATAACAATATTTTTTATTTTTAAATTCTATTTTTTACAGGGATATGGTACCCAAAGCCCGGAGGACAGTCTTCTCTCCTCCGGACCATGGGTACCATCCGCAATTGTTCTGCTTACTTTCCGCATAGTGTGCACAGCCACTTGCGGGAAATAAGCGGAACAATGCATTCCTATGGGTGTGGGATCGCCGCGATTCCGCAAATTAATGAGCATGCTGCGTTTTTTACCGCAAAGCGATTCCGCAGCGGTAAAAACCGCAGCATTAGCACAGCATTGCGGAATCCCATAGGAATGCATGGGATGCTTATTTTTTGCGTTTTCGCGGCAAAATCGCGCGGTTAAAACCGCCGCGGAAACGCGAAAAAAACGCCACGTGTGAACTCAGCCTTAGACTTGTAGTGAAGTCAGGGGTTTCTTCTGCTACCTGTTGGAGTGGGGAAAGTGTAAGGAAATATGTATGCTAATTTTTTGGGACTACTCCCCTTTTTTTTCCTTTTCCTACGGTCTGCCGTATACATGACTGACACAGTTTTTTAGGGTAGGCGTCTGGCAAAGGGACAATTGCAAAGGGCACACTCAATGTTTTTCGCTTTATCAGAGCACTTCTTCCCCTATAGGAGAAAAAAATATAAGGGGAACACTGCATCAGGGCACATTCAAGAAGATCTCTTACCCTGAGCATAAGGCGTAGGTACCGGATCACGGGGGGGGCGAGCTGGATCCTTCGGCCTGGAGGAACTTCTGTGGCCGGATTGTCCAGTTTTTTCTTTTGCTGGGAGCTTGTCTGGGACCTCTCAGAGGTACGTTCTGGCTCTTGGTCCAGCTGGGCCACGGGAGCTTCTGGCTCATACATTGCTGCACATGGGCCAAAGCAGCCCTGCAGCGATTCTGTGGTCTTTTATCCTCCCCCCGGAAATCCGGGTTAGCAGGTGTCATGGCCAGGGGCTTCATTTCCCCCCTCCCCCTCCAGAGACATCCATGGACTCCACCCCCTGTGCCTCGCCCCCCCGCAGCCCCCCGCCGCTATGCCGGTGCCTGCGCTGCCGTGACTGGCAATGCACATAGGAGAAAAGCCGGCCGGCATCCAACTTCCGGCCCGGTGCCACTAGCCCCGCCCCCCGCCGGCCGCGTCACTTCCGATCGACAGCAACACAGTGCCGTCCGCCCCGGCGCGGCGCTCCCTGCCCGCCACTGAGACACAGCAGCCGGCCCCAGACCGCAACCCGGACTGCGGGGTGAGAGCATTAGGAGGGCCAGGAATCGGGGTCCGGGGGGAAACTCCTACGTACCTGCCTGCACCAGCCCTGGAGACGGGCATCCTCTGGACCCCGCTCCCACCTGCTCCGCACAGCGTCGTGGAGCCCTGCCTGGGCCCACCGTGGCGCATCCAGGGGCCCCCGCACTAACCGAGGTAGGAGACCCCCCTGCTACCTGAGTCGGACAGCCAGCCTGGGGATTCCTCGTTCCATGATAGTAAGATCTGTAGGGAATCCTGTCCTCCAGGAACAGGAAACCAAATGATGCGTGGGAGAGGTGCCGCCCTTATGTATCTGTAGGATTTCCTGTTCCTGAAGGCGGATCCCCTCTCTCAGGTGGTGCTTTCATGGATTACCGAATAAAGAGGGAATGAGGGTCATCCCTCTGATGATGATGCTCGGTCGTGGCAGTGGCGGTGGTGGTGCTCCTATGAGGAGGAGCGCTGGCAGTGCTCCGAGCAGGATGCAGAGTGGTTGCAGTTCTCCTAGGAGGAGGAGCGCTACCAGTCCTCCGAGCAGTACGAGGAGTTGTGGCGGTGATCCGAGTTGAAGAAGTGGTAGCGGTGCTCTGATCTAGATAAGGAGTGGTGGCGGTGCTCCTTGACGGAGAAGTGGTAGCGGTGCTCCAATCAAGATGAGGAGTGGTGGCAGTTGTCCTAGACGGAGAATATGCGGCAGTGCTCAAAGGTGGTGCTGTGGCGGTGTTCAAAGCAGGTTGAGCGGTGGTGGTGGTCCTCCTAGGAGAAGTCATGGCGGTGCTACTAGGAGGAGAATAGGCAGCAGTGCTCACGGAAGATGGTGCCGTGTCGGTGCTCCAAGCAGGTGGAGCGGTGGCGGTGATGGTGCTCCAGACAGGAGCAGCACTTACCATGGTGGTGGCGGTGGAGTGTACAGCAGCACTCGGGGTGGTGTAGTGGTGTCCAGCTTGGCTTGGACTGCAGGTGGCCGTGCAGTGGTATGCAGCAGAAGTTGGTATTGAGGTGTAGCGAGTAGTGTTGAGCATTCCGATACTGCAAGTATCGGGTATCGGCCGATATTAGCTGTATCGGAATTCCGATACTTAGTTCCGATACTTTTTTCATATCGAATACCGGAATCGGAAGTTCCCATAATGCTAGGAGCCCGCTCGATTTGATTCAGCCAATGGGGATCCTCAGAAGTGTGGGCACATCCTGTTAGGCATGTAGGCATGTCAACTACTGGCATGGCTGTGATTGGCTGCTGAAATGATGTCATGATGCACTATAAAAACCGCAGCAGCCGCCATTTCGGGTTCACTCTGCTGTGAATTCAGTTAGGGACAGGCCTGCTGTTGAAGACTGTGAGGGACAGTTAGAAATAGCGATCATCAAACATATCTATTGCTCTACCCAGGCTACATAATCCACCACTGTAGCATTTTTTTAGCCCAGCAGCGCTGTTTTAATAGCTGTCTGCAAGGGCTGTGTGAGTGCAGACCCACGCTGTGTAGTGTGTCCTGCAGGCACATCTGCTTGTAGGCCACCCAGCATGTGTCTCTGCCTCATACACATTTTTCTTTTATTGCTGCTTTTTTTTTCTCCTGTATAGTGTGCTTCCATACGTATCCATATACGTTGGTTGCAAACACTAAAGGAGTGGACAGTGGAGCCTTTCAGCAGCCTTTCAGTGCTATAGCCCATTTCTCTGCACTGTTTTTGGCTGTCTGACAGGTCTCTCTGCGTGTGAGTGCAGCTCACGTTGCAGTGTGGTCTACAGCCACCGCGGGTTGTAGTCCGCTCAGCGTGCGTCACTGCCTCATACATAGTCCTTTTTTTGCAGCTAATTTGTCCAGATTTTTGCTCCTATATTAGTGTGCTTCCATCCGCATCCATTGTCATTGGTCGGTTGCAAACACTATATAGGATTAGATAGAGGAGCCTTTTTGCTGGCTTGTGCCCTTCAGGGCCAGCCAGACTAGTATCACCCTATTTTTTGGAGCCTCATCAATTGCATTGTAGGTTAGCTTCCTGCATTGTAATCGCTCCAAAAAGTTTGTGATACTATAGCTTTCAAACTTTGGTCACATCCTTTTATTTTTCCAAAAAAAAAAAAAAAAAGGAAATAAAGTTCACCAAACACTCCACTTTAGAGTTGTGTAGGCCACATTAGATCATATTAAAGTGTAGTACACACACTGTTAGCAAAATTATTGTTTCTTAAACTGGTTAGCAGGTATTCAGGAATGAGAACACTAAGCCCCCCCTTTTTTACTTTTCTGCCTATCTTTATCAGTCTACCAAGATGAAGAAGGCAGGGAGTAAGGCACGTGGTCGTGGCCATGGAGTTTCAGCAGGGAGAGGACAGGGGGATTCAGCAGGGAGAGGACGTGGGGATTCGGTGTCTGCTGCGGCCACCAGTGACCCGGCATCCCCCACTTTTACCAGGCAACAGTCCTTCATGCGCAGCTTTGTAGGACCTCGCCGTACCCCACTGCTGCGTGACGAACAAATTGAAGCCGTTGTCGGATGGATGGCAGCTAACGCATCCACTTCAATGACTTCCGCATCCTCTCAGGGCCAGAGCACTGAAGAGCAACCATCTCTCTCTTCACCACCTGCCAAATTGCCCAGGCAGTCTGAGATCCCTGGACAGGAGCCATCTCAATCTTTACTTCTGTTCTCAGAATCTGTTGGCTTGGAAAGAGGTGGCCAGTCAAGCAGCATTCTAGAGCGTGAAGAAGAGGGAATATGCAGTGATGCGCAACTGCTTTGTCCCTCTGAATCTGAAGAGGCGGGTGGGCCAGTGCCTATTGTCAGCACACCTCAGTACTCATCTGATGATGATGAGACTCAGTTGCCAATTTCTGGTGCGTACGGTGCTGGCGAGACAACCCAGGACCAGCCGGTGCTTGAAGAGGGGAGTGGAGATGATGAGGTCCTTGACCCATCATGGCGTCAGCCACAGGAAGGTGGTGGGAGCAGCTCTGAGGAAGAGATTCCCCGAACGGCCAAAACAGGAGGGAGAGGGCGGGGGTAGACTTGGTTGCCTGTAGCCTCCACTTTGGCACCCGTGACGAGCAATCCTCTTCCAAAACACAAAACGGGCGCTCCCAGGACTTGCAGTGCGTGGTCTTTTTTTGACACAGTTGCAGATGACATTTGCTTTGTCAAATGCAAGCTGTGTCATCAGAAAGTTAAACAAGGGAAAAATGTGAGCAACCTCAACACCACAAATATGTGGAAACATGTGCGTACAAAGCACGAGGTGGAGTTACACAGACACACTGAAGATGTAGGCCAACCTTCAGCAGCACCTACCACCTCTTCAGCTCATGTTGGGGCCTCTTCCTCCAGCTCACACACAGCTGGTTCGGCTTCCTCACTGGAATGCCATGGAAGAACCTCTGCCACTGTTGTCCAGAGACCCAGTGAAATTCCACCCACTGAACCACGTTCTCAGTCATCAGCACACTCCCAGGCCACTCACCAGCAATCAGTAGCACAGGCATGGGAGAAAAAGCGGCCATACTCGGCAAACCATCCCCGAGCACTGGCTCTGAATGCCGGCATTGCCAAACTGCTGGCCCTTGAGATGCTGTCATTCAGGCTGGTGGAGACTGACACCTTCCGGAACTTGATGTCATTGGCAGTTCCACAATACAATGTGCCCAGCCGCTTTTATTTCAGCAGGCAAGCCGTCCCTGCCCTGCAAAAGCATGTGGAGGGAAAAATTAAAAATGCGCTACTAAACGCCGTCAGTAGCAAGGTCCACCTGACCACCGATGCGTGGACCAGTAGCCATGGACAGGGACAATACCTTTCCTTCACTGCTCATTGGGTCAATGTTGTGGAGCCGGGTACAGATCTGTGGCTCTGTACGTATTCTGCCAACTCCAAGGATTGCAGGAATGCAGTCTGTACATATTGAGTCCTCCTCCTACTCTAGTTCATTGGAATCAGCATTGCATGAGCCTGTTAGGCCAGATATGAGCACAGGTGTGGCCAAACATCAACAGGCCATCCTTAAATTAATTTCTTTGGGGAATCGGAGCCACACAGCACAGGTGCTCTGGAATGCTATCAAGCAGGAGAACGATGTGTGGTTTGTGCCAGCGAATCTCCAACCAGGTTTGGTAGTGAGTGACAATGGCCCGAAATCTAGTTGCAGCTCTGGGCCTAGGCAACCTCACTCACATACCATGTCTGGCACACGTGCTCAATTTGGTCGTGCAGAGCTTTCTGAGGGACTATCCGGATCTTGATGCACTGCTGCACAAGGTTCGCCTAGAGTGTGCTCACTTGCGGCGTTCCAGCATGGCAAGATCGCGCATTGCATCTCTGCAACGCCGATTCCGCCTGCCAGAACATTGCATCATATGTGACCTCCCCACCAGGTGGAATTCAACGTTACATATGTTGAAGCGGTTGTGTGAGCAGCAGGCAGCAGTAATGGAGTACCAGCTGCATCAGGCGCAAACAAGTCGCACTGTGCGCCGGACACACTTCACCACCACTGAGTGGGCCACTATGAGGGACATCTGCCAAGTTTTGCGTGCCTTCGATGACTTCACGCGGATGGCCAGTGCAGATGATGCACTAGTCAGCATGACTGTCCCCCTTATCTGTCTGCTTCAAAAAACCTTACTGACATGGTCCAGTCCGGAGTTTATCTTCTGCTGTCTTCACTCCGGACTGGTCATGCGGGGTTTAATCTCCTCAGCCTCGTTCTGGAGCTAGCTGGGCTATTTCAATCCCTCACAGCCTGCTGACCAGTGTTAGTGATAGCTCAAGCTTGCAGTTTAGAGCCGCTGACCCTTGTACCCTGGTGATCCTCCTGCCTTGGACTGATATTCACGTGTATGACCCGGACTGATTTCTGACCCCGTCTCTTGGTATTCCTTTCTGCTGTTACGTTCCCTCTCTGGCATCTGACTCCCTGGCTTGTACCCCGACCACGTATTTCGTCTCACGTTTTGGACCCTGTGCTCATGTTCTGGCTTTCTGACTCTCGGCTTTGGTATTTTGACTACGTGTATTGCTGCTCCTTCTGGTACGTCTGCTCCTGTTAGTTTCTGACTCGGTTCGTCTGACTATTCTCTCTCGTTACCAGTGGCACCTGTGCTGTTGCTCAGGGTTGCTGCTCTTAGTGTATAACCTCTCTTCCCTCACCAGCTCCCCATGGTGGAGGTTTCACTACATTATCACTAACCCCACATTTAAACGGGATTTTGCTTTTTTTTTTTCCTCTGGCCGTGGATCTGCTGCATAACTTGGCAGATCAAGTGTCCAGTTTGACACAGATGGCACAGGACTTTTCTGTGAATCATCAGTCCCTTGTCATGTCTCAGACCCACTTACAGAAAGAACTGACTGAGACTATTAAGACCATGCAGGGAAACACCTCTCATATTGTTTGTCCACCAGGTGATTCTGTAGATGTTATTTTGCACTCTCCTGAACCCTCAATTAAACTTCCTGACACATTTTCTGGCGAAAAAGATAAATTTCATATATTCAAGGAGAGTTGTAAATTATGGTTTTCTCTTAGACCCCGATCGTCTGGGGATGAGACTCAGCGGGTGGGGATTGTTATCTCCTTACTTAGGGAGGGTCCCCAATCCTGGGCTTTTTCATTGCCCCCTAACTGCCCCTGAACGGATGTCGGTAGATAGGTTCTTTGAGGCCCTAGGACTTATCTATGACGAACCGGACCGTGTTAGGGTGGCAGAGGACACTATTTTGGGTCTGGGGCAAGGGAAGCACTCAGCCGAATGGTACAGCTCCGAATTCCGTCGATGGTCCACTGAGGTGTCCTGGGACGACTCTGCACTGAGATGTCTGTTCAGGAAGGGACTGTCGGATTGCTTGAAGGACGCTCTGGCTCTCCATCCACCTCCCAGTTCATTGGAGGAGGCTATGACTCAGGCTATCCGTATGGATCGGACACTGCGGGAGAGAGGTGTTACTCAGCGAGGGGTTCCGTTTTTCCCTGCTAACCCTGATGTTTTGCTTCCATCTGAACCTATGGAGGTGGGAGCCACCAACCCCCAGGAGAAAGAGAGGAGACGGCGACGTGATGGAAAATTGTGTTTTTACTGAGGAGATCCCGGACATTGGAAAAAAGACTGCCCCTCCTGTCCTCCGACTAACAAGCGGCTGAGTCTGGGTGATAATCGTGGAGGTCACCCAGACTCTCAGGTACCTTTTTCTTCCTTTTCAAGAGTACTGCTAAAGGTGGAACTTGGTGTTGAGAACGGCTTTTTCCATACTTCGGCTTTTGTAGACTGTGGGTCATCTCTGAACCTGATTGACTCTAAGCTGGTTGCTCGCTGTAGATTAGGGACAGTTAGGTTGGAGACTCCCTTAAAAATTGTGGCTATTGATTCTACACCTCTCACTAAGGATGGTCTCCATTTCAGTTCTAAAGAATTTACCCTCAGGGTGGGGGCCCTACACCAGGAGCGCATGTCATGCTTTGTTTTGGATAACCTCCCTGCTGGCCTGGTGTTAGGGTTTCCCTGGTTGCAACGGCATAACCCAGTTATTGACTGGGGGTCCCGGGATATTGTTAAATGGGGACCTGGGTGTTCTGAAAATTGTCTTGCTACTGTGTCTATGTCATCCGTCAACCTGGAGGGTATTCCGGAGTACCTAAAGGGTTTTAAGGATGTGTTCTCCGAAAAAGAGGCTGAGGTTCTACCACCACACCGCCCATTCGATTGTGCCGTGGATCTTGTTCCCGGTGCCAAATTGCCCAAAGCCCGGCTGTACAATCTCTCCGGCCCTGAGCGGGCTGCTATGAAGGAGTTTCATCTCTGAGAGCCTCCGTAAAGGGCATATACGGCCATCTGTCTCTCCCGTGGCAGCGGGGTTCTTTTTTGTAAAAAAGAAGGATGGTGGTTTACGCCCATGCCTCGATTTTCGAGAACTGAAGAAAATAACCATAAGAAACGCTTATCCTCTCCCACTGATACCTGATTTGTATAATCAATTGTCGGGGGCCAGGTGGTTCTCTAAGTTGGACCTCAGGGGAGCATACAATCTCATCCGTATGCGGGAGGGGGATGAATGGAAAACTGCGTTTCTCACCTCTGAGGGTCTGTTTGAAAATTTGGTTATGCCCTTCGGTTTGACTACCGCACCAGCGGTATTCCAGAATTTCATTAACCATGTTTTTTCTGATTTTATTGGACGTTTTGTAGTTGATTATCTTGACGATATACTTATATATTCTTCTGATAGACAAAGTCATATGGGTCATCTTCATGCGGTTCTCCAGAGGCTCAGGGAGAACTCACTCTTTGCCAAATTGGAGAAGTGTTCATTTTTTACTCAAGAAGTGTCCTTTCTAGGGGTCATCCTGTCCGCTGAGGGGTTTCGTATGGACCCTAGGAAGGTACAGGCCATTGTGGATTGGGTGCAACCCAGAGATCTCAAGGGTCTTCAGCGATTTCTGGGTTTCACAAATTATTACAGAAAATTCATCAAGGGGTTCTCTCAAGTGGTCAAACCCCTCACTGATCTCACCCAAAAGGGAGCGGATCTTAAAAACTGGTCAGCTCCAGCTGTGGCGGCGTTTTCTTTGTTAAAAGAACGTTTCATGACTGCTCCGGTACTGGTGCAACCTGACTTGTCTAAACCATTCATCGTAGAAGTGGATGCCTCTGAGATGGGAGTGGGGGCTGTATTGTCCCAGGGGCCCACCACATTAACTAACTTAAGACCCTGTGCCTTCTTTTCTAAAAAATTTTCCTCTGCTGAAAGGAATTATGATGTGGGTAACCGAGAGTTGTTGGCCGTTAAATTGGCTTTTGAAGAATGGAGGCATTTTTTTGGAGGGGGCTGTCCATCGTATCACTGTCATTACAGATCACAAGAATCTGTCTTACATCGAATCCGCCAAACGTCTGACTCCGAGACAGGCAAGGTGGTCACTTTTTTTTTCCTGATTTCAGTTTTCCATCACTTTCAGACCAGGTTCCAAGAATGTGAAGGCGGATGCCTTGTCTCGCAGCCTAGATCCGGTATCGCCTCCGGAGCCTCCTTCCTCCATTCTTCAGCGCGGGGTGGTGGTGGCCTTGGTGTCCCAGAGATTGGAGCAGGAGATTCGTGAGGCCCAATCTCTAGCTCCCCCATCCATACCTGAAAATAAGCTCTTTGTGCCTGTCCAGTATCGGTTAAGGGTGCTTCGGGAGTTCCACGACTCGGCTCTGAGTGGGCATCCAGGAATCTCGGCCACTCGTAAAGCCATCACTAGGCTGTTCTGGTGGCCCTCGTTGACTTCTGACGTCACTGGTTTTGTGTCCTCCTGTGAAACTTGTGCCCGCGCTAAAGCCTCCCACAACCGGCCGGCCGGGGAATTGGTGCCACTGCCAATTCCGGATAGACCGTGGACTCACCTGTCCATGGATTTTATCACCGATCTCCCACCCTCTAATGGCAAAACCGTGATCTGGGTAGTTGTGGATAGGTTCAGTAAACAAGCACATTTTGTACCCTTAACGGGTCTTCCTAATGCTGAGACTCTATCTAAGCTATTCATTGAGCATGTGATTCGGTTGCATGGTGTGCCTGTCAGTGTGGTGTCTGATAGAGGGGTGCAATTTGTGTCAAAATTCTGGAGAGCTTTTTGTAAAAGGCTGGGCATCAGTCTGACCTTTTCATCGGCCTACCATCCCGAGACCAATGGTCAGACTGAAAGGACCAATCAGTCTTTAGAGCAGATCCTGCGGTGTCTTGTCACATCCAGACAGGATGATTGGTGCTCTATGATACCTATGGCGGAATTCGCCTTCAATAATCGTGTCAATCAGTCTACTGGTACTTCTCCTTTCTTCTGCAACTATGGGTTTCACCCTCATTTTGGTGAATTCTCCAGACTAGATTCGGAGTGTCCAGGGGCTGATTCAGCCTTTTTGCGGTTGGAGGAGGTTTGGAGGGAAGTTCAGAGAAACATTGGGGAGGCTCAGGGCAAATATAAGTTTTTTGCAGATAAACGACGCTCGGTGGGGCCGACTTATCAGGTGGGGGAAAAGGTATGGTTATCCACCAAAAACATAAGGCTGAGAATTCCCTCTGCTAAGTTGGGTCCCAAGTTTATTGGTCCGTATGAGATTTTAGAGGTGATTAATCCTGTGGTCTTTCGCCTGCGGTTGCCTCCGTCATTACGGATTCCTAATGTGTTCCATAAAGCGCTTCTGAAGCCATCGGTGCCTTCCTCTGATGAGTCTCCCTCGCACCCGCCGCCTGTTATGGTAGATGGGCAGACCGAGTACGAGGTGGAACAGGTGGTGGATTCTCGTATGCTCCGTCTTCACTTCAGTACTTGGTCCATTGGAAAGGATACGGTCCTGAGGATCGGTCATGGGTGCCGGCGCGTTCGGTCCATGCGGATCGGTTGGTCCGGGCCTTTCACGCTCGTCATCCAGGGAAGCCTGGGGGTCCAGTGGCCCCCCCATTGAGAGGGGGTACTGTCATGGTCCAGTCCGGAGTTTATCTTCTGCTGTCTTCACTCCGGACTGGTCATGCGGGGGTTAATCTCCTCAGCCTTGTTCTGGAGCTAGCTGGGCTATTTCAATCCCTCACAGCCTGCTGACCAGTGTTAGTGATAGCTCAAGCTTGTAGTTTAGAGCCGCTGACCCTTGTACCCTGGTGATCCTCCTGCCTTGGACTGATATTCACGTGTATGACCCGGACTGATTTCTGACCCCGTCTCTTGGTATTCCTTTCTGCTGTTACGTTCCCTCTCTGGCATCTGACTCCCTGGCTTGTACCCCGACCACGTATTTCGTCTCACGTTTTGGACCCTGTGCTCATGTTCTGGCTTTCTGACTCTCGGCTTTGGTATTTTGACTACGTGTATTGCTGCTCCTTCTGGTACGTCTGCTCCTGTTAGTTTCTGACTCGGTTCGTCTGACTATTCTCTCTCGTTACCTGTGGCACCTGTGCTGTTGCTCAGGGTTGCTGCTCTTAGTGTATAACCTCTCTTCCCTCACCAGCTCCCCCTGGTGGAGGTTTCACTACACTTACAAGCACTAAGTGAGGAGGTTTTTGAAGAGGTCGAGGATGAGGAGTCAGAAATGCCATCTGCTTCTGGCAAGTCTGCGCAACGTGCTTCCACACAAAGGCCCAGGCAGGGGACACTTAGTGAGGAGGATGACGAGGAGTCAATGGAGGAGGAGGAACACATCTCTCCAGAGGAGGGAGGTACACAAGGCTCTAGTAGTCAGTGTGTACAGCGAGGATGAGGTGATGCTGAGCAGGCTGAGATGCTGCCTCAAGCTGGGGACAGCGTTTCCGGTCCAGTTGCCAGTCTGCAGCACATGGTTGATTTCATGCTGCAGTGCTTATTAAATGACCGTCGCATCGTCAACATTCTCCACACGGCTGATTATTGGGTGTACACCCTTCTAGATCCTCGCTACCGGGACAACTTACAAAGCCTCATACCACAGTTGAACCGGGAGCGTAAAATGCGGGAGTACCAAGAAACACTTGTGCAGGCCATCATGTTCTCCATTCCCCCCGCAAGTGTTGCTGGTAGTGCTTTTCAAAGCAGCCATGTGGGTAGAGGCAGTGGAGGAAGCTCTGCGCAAAGAGGTAGCAGAGGCAGTGCCGCAGGACAAGGCAAGGCCAGTATGGCCCAAATGTGGAAAAGTTTTGTGGGACCGCCACAAACGGCTACACCATCACAGACGGCTCCAGTCAGCAGGAGGCAACGTTTCCGTCAGATGGTGACAGACTACTTGTCTTGTCTTGTCTAGTTTTGGGTCTCTAAGCTGGATACATGGCCAGAGCTTAGCCAGTATGCATTGGAGGTGCTGGCTTGCCCTGCTGCCAGTGTATTATCGGAACGTGTCTTTAGTGCTGCAGGTGGTGTGGTAACAGACCGTCGCACACGACTATCCGCCGATAATGTTGACCGGCTTACTTTTGTGAAAATGAACAAGGCCTGGATCTCACCTGAATTTGCCAGTCCTCTTCCAGAATAAATAATTGCCTGGCAACAGAATCCAGGTCTCCTGTTGTGTTCATGTTTCTATGACCTGAACTTTATTTCCTGGGCTACAGCAACGCCCGTTGTTGCTCAGAAGTGCTGTCCACACAGACAAAACACTCACTCCATGTGTAAGTGGGGTTTGGTAATGTCAGCTGATCCCCTGCTGTGTGTATGGCAAAGTGTCCTACTCCCTCCACAGTCAAACAACCTCAGATTTACACCTGGCTCCAAGTTGGCCTCGGCCTACTACCTGATTTTCCCTGGGTTCCAACACCGCCAGTTGGTGCTCAGAAGTGCTGTCCACACAGAAAAAACACTTGTTCATGTGTAAGTGGGGTTCGATAACGTCTGCTGATCCCCTGCTGTGTGTATGGCAAAGTGTCCTGCTCCCTCCAAACTCAAAGTACCTCAGATTTACACCTGGCTCCAAGTAGGCCTCGGTCTACTACCTGATTTTCCCTGGGCTCCGACAACGCCAGTTGGTGCTCAGAAGTGCTGTACGCACAGACAATACACTCGCTCATGTGTAAGTGGGGTTTGGTAACGTCAGCTGATCCCCTGCTGTGTGTACGGCAAACTCTCCTGCTGCCTACAACTTCTGACTACCTCTGATTTAATATGTTCTCTGATTTGCCCTCTGTCTCCACTCTGTTTTGAGTATTTTCTCCAGCCTACAACACCGCCTGTTTCTGCTCTCAAGTGCCGTCTGCACAATCAACACTTGTTCCTGTGTTACCTGGGTCCTGTAACATCTGCTCATCTCCAGAGGTGAGTCCGGCAATGTCTCCTGCTTTGTCTACATTCCCACTACTTGTAGTGGAAAAGTGGACAGAGCAGTAGACATTGCCTGACTCACCTCTAGGGAGAAGCTGGTGTTACAGAACCCCAGTAACACAGGAACAAGTGTTGGTTGTGCAGACGGCATTTCAGAGAAGCAACTGGCGTGGTTGGAAGCCAGAGGAAATACTCGAAACAGAGTGAAGACAGAGGCCTAATTGGAGTACGTTGACAGTTAGTAGTAGTGTAGAAACAATCTAAAACTGCCACCAAGTAGGCCTCAGCCTACTACCTGATTTTCCCTGGGCTACGACACCGCCAGTTGGTGCTCAGAAGTGCTGTACGCACAGACAAAACACTCGCTCATGTGTAAGTGGGGTTTGGTAACGTCAGCTGATCCCCTGCTGTGTGTATGGCAAAGTGTCCTGCTTCCTCCACAGTCAAACAACCTCAGATTTACACCTGGCTCCAAGTTGGCCTCGGCCTACTACATGATTTTCCCTGGGTTCCAACACCACCAGTTGATGCTCAGAAGTGCTGTCCACACAGAAAAAACACTTGTTCATGAGTAAGTGGGGTTCCGTAACGTCAGCTGATCCCCTGCTGTGTGTACGGCAAACTCTCCTGCTGCCTCCAAATTCAAACAACGTCTTATCTTAAACTGCCTCCAAGCAGGCCTCAGCCTACAAAATGACTATCCCTGGGCTCCAACAACACCAGTTGGTGCTCGGAAGTGCTGTCCACACAGAAAAAAACACTCGTTCATGTGAAAGTGGGGGTCAGTAACGTCAGCTGATCCCCTGCTGTGTGGAGGGCAAACTGATGCTGCCTCCAAATTGTAACTACTTCTGATTTAAACATTCTCTGATTTGGCCTCTGTCTCCACTCTGTCTCTAGTATTTGCCCTGACCTCCAACACCGCCAGTTCCTGCTCACAGTTGCCGTCCACGCATTCCACACTTGCTCCTGTGTTCCTGGTGTTCTGTTACGTGAGCTGATCCCCCAATGTGTGTCCAGCACTGTCTCCTGCGCTGTCCACCTTCCCACTACAAGTGGTGGGAATGTGGACAGAGCAGGAGACATTGCCAGAAACACATCAGGGGATCTGCTGACATTACAGAACCCCAGTAACCCAGGAACACGTGTGGATTGGGCAGACGGCTACTGTACGCATAAACTGGCGGTGTTGGTGGTCACGTGAAATCCTGGAAACAGAGTGGAGACAGATGCCTAATTGGAACACGTTGACAGTCTGTTGTAGTCTACAACCTATATAATGCTGTCACCAAGTAGGCCTCGGCCTACACCATGATTGTCCCTGGGCTCCAACATCACCAGTTGTTTCGTTGGCACAGGTACTCCCTACTGCCCAGCCTGGTTCCAGCATGCCAGCTGTTTCCGGGTAGTGTCAAGGTCACTTTGCCACCAATCCGTTGTCCAAGATGACAATCTTGCGGCCGGGTTAGCCGACTCTACGGTGCCTGCAGTTTAGGTGACTCCTATGTGGACTGCGGGATCTGGCACTGAATGCTGGATCTGTAGTGCCAATGGGACATAGACCCCCCTGAAGGACTGTGGGTTTCGGTAACTGCGGCCGGCTTGCGGCCTGGCTACTTTGCTTTGGATGGGTACCTTCTGCTACCTGTTGTGAGTTCATTTTTCCCTTCACCAATGAGGTCTGATGAACTCCCTCCTCTGGTGAAGGAAGGTAGTGAGACTGATTACCAAACACCTGGGCAGCTAGATGATAACTGGGTGGCTGGAATTGAGGACTGGATATAAAGCTGCCGACGCCCTTCTTCATGGCTGGTGATTTTCCTGCTGGATTCTTGGAGACCAGTCTGATTCCTGTGTCTCAAAGCTAAGTTTTTCTGCTCTGCTTTGTACTCTTCAGTTTTGTTTTTGTTTTGCCTTGTTTTTTGGGAGTTCTGCCATCCCCGGCCGGGGGTGAGCTGAATTCCATTTTTGTCTCTGATCTGTTGATCTTTTGCTCTGTCTTCAGAATATACCTGAGTGCTGATATAGTCTTTTGAAGCCTAGCGACTTCAGGGCCTGTTTTTCCTATCAGTCGGTTGGCTCATTTTGATAGGGTTTTTGCGGATGGCAGACAGCAGCTTTCCTATCCTGTCCTATGTAGTTAGCTTGGGCCCCATCATTTGCTCAACCTATCTTTCTATCTGTGTTAGTGTTTTCATTTTGCTTCACCGTCATTATATGTTGGGGGCTGCCTATTGCTTTGGGGTCTGCTCTGGGGCAGTTTAGTTTTTCCCCCTTTCTGTCTTTAGGCTATGTAGCTCTCCGGCTGTGATCGAGGGGTCTAGGGCGCCGTAGGAACCCCCCACGGCTACTGCTAGTTGTTGTGGATAGGTTCAGGGGTCTGCAATCCGATAGCTGCCAACCTCTCTGGTTTTTCTGGACTTAGCTGGTATTTTGTTTTTTCCTCCTTCGGTGACTCTTCATAACAGCTACCCATCTGGGTTCCAGGACCGTCAGCTGGTTCTCGGCAGTGTCTTTGGCATGGGTACTCCCTGTTGCCCAGCCTGTTTTCAGCACGCCAGCTGTTTCCGGGTAGTGTCAAGGTCACTTTTCCACCAATCCATTGTCCTGTCGTTTTGCGGCCGGGTTAGCCAACTCTACGGTGGCTGCAGTTAAGGTGACTCTTATGTGGACTGCGGGATCTGGCACTGAAGGCTGGATCCGTAGTGCCAATTGGACATGGACCCCCTGTATGACTGTGGGTTTCGGTAACTGCAGCCGGCTTGTGGCCTGGCTACTTTGCTTTGGATGGGTACCTTCTGCTACCCATCCGGGTGCCAGCACTGTCAGCTGGTTTTCGCCAGAGCCTTTGGCCTAGGTGCCTCCATCTCGGTATCCGAGGTCCAGCAACGTCAGCTGGTCCTTGGTAGTGCTTTTTAGCACAGGTACCTTCTGCTTAGTAACCGTGATCCAGCACCGTCAGTTGGTCCTCGGTAGTGCCATTGGCTCTTGTTCCTTCTGCTACCCATCCGGGTGCCAGCACTGTCAGCTGGTTCTCGCCAGAGCCTTTGGCCTAGGTGCCTCCATCTCGGTATCCGAAGTCCAGCAATGTCAGCTGGTCCTTGGTAGTGCTTTTTAGCACAGGTACCTTCTGCTTAGTAACCGTGGTCCAGCACCGTCAGTTGGTCCTCGGTAGTGCCATTGGCTCTTTCTCCTTCTGCTACCCATCCGAGTTCCAGCACCGTCAGCTGATTCTCGCCAGAGCCTTTGGCCTAGGTGCCTCCATCTCGGTATCCGAAGTCCAGCAATGTCAGCTGGTCCTTGGTAGTGCTTTTTAGCACAGGTACCTTCTGCTTAGTAACCGTGGTCCAGCACCGTCAGTTGGTCCTCGGTAGTGCCATTGGCTCTTGTTCCTTCTGCTACCCATCCGGGTTCCAGCACTGTCAGCTGGTTCTCGCCAGAGCCTTTGGCCTAGGTTCCTCCATCTCGGTATCCGAGGTCCAGCAACGTCAGCTGGTCCTTGGTAGTGGTTTCTAGCACAGCTACCTCCTGCATAGTAACCGGGGTCCAGCACCGTCAGCTGTTCCTCAGTAGTGCCACTGGCTCTTGTTCCTTCTGCTGCCACTACGGGTTCCAGTACTGTCAGCTGGTTCTCGCCAGTTTCTCAGCCTTCTTGTACCTTCTGCTACATTTCCAAGATCAAGCTTTTTGAAATTGTCTTTGGTAATCCTTATTGATCTCCATGACGACGACCCTGATGACGACGACCCTGAAGACCACACCAAAGAAGACCAGAAATATGACCCTAAATAATATGACCAAGAGGACAGAGAACATGAAGACAACCACCAAGATACAGAACAAAAGACAGAAGAACAAGAAGCAGAAGAAGCAAAAGCAGAAGAACAGAAAGCAGAAGAACATTAAGCATAAGACTAAAAATCAGCATAGAAGATATCAAAATTATAAGCAGAAGAAGACTAAGCAGTAAATGGGGGTGAGTCTGTTCCTCCTCGTGGTGCCCCTGAAAAATGCCTGCTGCTGCAGGCCAAACTGAACACGGACAAATCCTGTTGTAAATCTTTTGTGACAGGCAGAACGTAAGGTGTAATCTTAGAACTTTTATAGATAAGTACTACAGGAATGCCTGTCACCATAAGAAAATGAAGAAAAAGAAGAATAGGAAGAAGATGAAGAAATAGCATATGAAAATTAATAATAGCTGAATAAGAAGAATATGAAGAATGGAAAAAAAAATAATGGGAAGAAGGTGAAGAAGAAGAAGATGAATAAGGTGAAGAAAAAGTTGATGAAAAAAATGCTACTGCTGCGGATCATGAAGGAGAAAGTGTGGGAAAAGTACAAAAGAAGGTGAAGAGCATGGAAGTTGTGAAACATACATATCTGACAAAATATAAAAAAGTTAACATAGTCAATATCTTTTTAACTCCGAACGTCTTGAAAAAAAAAATTGGAATTAATGCTATGCCATGTGATTTGAATGCACCACTATGCCTTTAATGTCTCCTCCACCTCCCACAATACATTCTACATGATTCTTATTTGTTTTCAATTATGTAGAATTAGCCAACAAGGAAATAAAGGGCTTTTTTTAATTCCGATACCGGAAGTCCCATTGACTTGAATGGGACTTCCGGTATCGGAATCTGCGATACCCGATATTTTTTCCGTATCGGGCGATACCATCCGATACAATATTTTTGGGTATCGAACGGTATCGCTCAACACTAGTAGCGAGACAGTGGTGACACAGTTGGAAATGACACCACTGACTGCTGCACATACCGATTCTGCTGCATAGCCTGCAAGTAAGCAGTGTTGCACGCCTGCAACACACTCATCTGTTGCTCAGGACTAAGGTGCTCCACCATGCCCCATTCAATTTTACTGAAAAAATGGTGTGCTGGTCTGTTGGGGTCGGCCTCCAGATGGTCAAGGCGCTGGTCGACAGAGTGGAAGCAGTGTTCCATGTGGGTAAAACCGTGTTCCATAAGTGAAAAACCGCTTTCCACTCCGTCTGACAGCGCCTTGAGGCTGGCATGAAAGGCCTCGCTCAAGTGCATGAACTCGGGCAAGACAGGCCTGTCCGAGGCCCTCTGCCGCTGGCGGGAAGTGCCCGCATAACCAGAGGCAGAGACCTGGGACAGGGAAACACCTGATTGACCAGCTTCCTGGTCACCAGCTGTCCGTGTTACTGACCTGCAAGATGCTTCCTGGCTGTCGGATGGCTGGGACGGGTCCGAGGTCGTCCGATGAAGGACCGCTCCAGGGACAGGTTGCAGGGTGCTGCTCCAGGTGCTGTGGAAAGAATAGAAAAACATTAGCATCATGCATTTACAAGAAGCATCTGCTGTGGAATAGAAAAGCACAGATTAAAAAAAAAAATACTTACGCTCTGGTGGCAAGAAATGGTCTTAGGAAAGCCAACTCGCGATGGTAACGGCATTTGGTTCTGGTCCTTGCCACTGAAACACTGCGAACCTGTCCCTCAGCACGAACATCAGTGTGAAGCGGTCCTTCATCGAGCGCCAACGTGTTTGGACTTTGTTCACTGTTGGAAAAAGAATGAAAAAAACATTATACATTGCACTGATGGCAAAATCAGTATCATCACACACACACCAGAGTGAACATGGCAAACAGTCAAAGAGGCATCACAAAACAATTCAATATACAATGCACTGATTGTTCGCCATGATAATACAATTGTGTTTCATGATAGAAATATATCTAGCAAGAAACAGAACAGTGCCATCAGGAAAAACAGTCAATGCGGCACAATAAAGCAATACAATGCACAATGCAGTCACTGTTGATCCTGATGACACGGTTATGTTTCCTGCTAGAATATATCTAGCAGGAAACACAACCGTGCCATCAGGAACAAGAGTCAAAGCAGGAATAATACAGCAATACAATACACAATGCAGTCACTGTTGATCCTGAT